>NC_060144.1:491372349-491997349 GCF_021461385.2 Schistocerca piceifrons | reverse complement strand
TTTAAATCTCTAAAGCGATAAATAAATTTCCATTTCACCGTAGTATTCGCACTCAATTTCTAAAGCAAAAAATTATTGTGATTACACTGAAATAAAAAATATCTTGGCAACATTGACAACTATGCAGTAATATGAACATCAACAGACCCATACTATCGTTAGGATACCATTAAAATCCCTTACATCGCTTAAAATGATGGTGTGTGACCCTTTTACAAATAATTGTTTGTAACGAATTGCTGGAATGAGGTTTCTATCGTACAGTTTAAGAACATTTCGCCACTTTACGAAGTATTTATGAACTTAATTGAAGAGTAAGGCCATTATTTTGGCATGACACTAACCTTTCACGTAGATAAACAGAGGATGCAAGATCTGTGCTGTCGAACGAACCGGAGCAGAATGAGAGCAGAACCAACTAGCGGCAGTTGTTGAGGCTCGTAGATGGTGGTGAGGGAAACGAGATACTTACATCTGCAATTACATTTACATGATTACTCTGCAATTCAAAATTAAGTAGTTGCCAGAGGGTCAATCGAACCACCTTTAAGCTAATTCTCTACGGTTTCACTCTCGAACAGTGCAACAAAGTTAAACGCTTTTCAGCTTTCGTAACTTAAATGTAAGCTGGCATGATAGCGAGACAGTAGGGTGTTTCCAAATGTAAGTCAATTTATACGGGTATGGAGGGAGAAAGCACGTATAAGTAATTGATGCCTGTAGAAACCCGGCTTTAGTGCCGTTCCCTAACTAGTCTACGACCACGTTACAGCAAACAATATATTTTTCACCCATTCCACGTGTTTTGTTCATATCATTCCAGCCTGTATTTCGAAAATGCATCATGAAGAAGTGAATTCGTTTTTGATTCATTCGTCTTGTAGTTTAACTACTGGAGGCATAGCTATTGAACACTCCTTCAGGAAAAAAATTTAAATCCAAACCTCCACTTACTATTACCTCATTTTGTTATGAAGTTTAAATGTTTAATAACATGTCAATTTGTTTCATGAATAACTCAAAATCAGCAACTATCAGCATTAACTTTCTGTAAATATTATGTTCTATGGCAGAAACTGGAGAGTGCTGATCACGGCAAAATCTGAGAGTATTAACATTTTTTGTACACTGGGAAACACAATTAAAAGATCACTTTTCGAACCCCGCAATTGTCTCTCATTGCGGAGCAGAAGCCTGAAATTTGGCTCGAAGGTGCCATCTACCTACCTCTGTAATGGTGCAAAAGCATGGCGGGCTGCGACGTAACGCTTGAGATCGGCGACTCTTCAGATAGCTCAGAAATTGATGTGAGGTAGGAAGTGGGTTAATGATGCGACACTGACACCAAATTTCATCACAATACCGCCCAAAGCCACCGTGGATTTGTCACATGACGGGAAGGTAGTCACATTCCTCCTTCCTCAAATTTCATCCCTTCTTTTGACGCCCCTGCGATTGAGTGCAGAATCGTAACGCTCAACGTTGATATCATGCTGTTTTCTTATCGGTGGCGGAGATAATTGAGACAAACTGTCGCTCATAATCGACACGAAAAGGCCGCAGGGGCTGGAATAAATGTGCGGTGGGCAAAAGGACGACGTTCTTCACAAAATTTGACACTGCTGTGGTTCCTCGGACATTTCAAAAATGCTACACTACTGGCCATTAAAATTGCTACACCAAGAAGAAATGAAGATGATAAACGGGTATTCAATGGACAAATACATTATACTAGACCTGACATGTAATTACATTTTCGCGCAATTTGAGTGCATAGATCCTGCAATATCAGTACACAGAACAACCACTTCTGGTCGTAATAACGGCCTTGATACGCCTGGGCATTGAGTCAAACAGAGCTTGGATGGCGTGTACAAGAATAGCTGCCCATGCAGCTTCAACACGATACCATAGTTCATCAAGATTAGTGACTGGCGAATTGTGACGAGCCAGTTGCTTGGCCACCATTGACCAGACGTTTTCAATTGGTGAGAGATCTGGAGAATGAGCTGGCCAGGGCAGCAGTCGAACATTTCCTGTATCCAGAAACGCCCTTACAGGACCAGCAACATGCGGTCTGCATTATCCTGCTGAAATGTAGGGTTTCGCAGGGTAGAGCCACGGGTCGTAACACATCTGAAATATAACGTCCACTGTTCAAAGTGCCATCAATACGAACAAGAGGTGACCGAGACGTGTAATCAGTAGCACCCCATACCATCACGCCGGGTGATACGCCAGTATGGCGATGACGAATACACGCTTTCAATGTGCTTTCACCGCGATGTCGCCCAACACGGATGCGACCATCATGATGCTGTAAACGGAACCTGGATTCATCCCAAAAAAATGACGTTTTGCCATTCGTGCACCGAGGTTCGTCGTTGAGTACACTATCGCAAGCGTCGTGTCTGTGATGCAGCGTCAAGGGTCACCGCAGCCATGGTCTCCGAACTGATAGTCCATGCTGCTGCAAACGTCGTCGAACTGTTCGTGCAGATGGTTGTTGTCTTGCAAACGTCCCCATGTGTTGACTCAGACGTGGCTGAACGATCCGTTACAGCCATACGTATAAGATGCCTGTCATCTCGACTGCTAGTCATACGAGGCCGTTGGGATCCAGCACGGCGTTACGTATTACCTTCCTGAACCCACCGATTCCATATTCCGCTAACAGTCATTGGATCTCGACCAACGCGAGCAGAAATGTCACGATACGATAAACCGCAATCGCCATAGGCTACAATCCGACCTTCACCAAAGTCGGAAACGTGATGGCACTCAATTCTCCTCCTTACACGAGGTATCACAACAACGTTTCATCAGGCAACGCCGGTCAACTGCTGTTTGTGTATGGTTGGAAACTTTCCTCATGTCAGCACGTTGTAGGTGTTGCCACCGGCGCCAACCTTGTGTGAATGCTCTGAAAAGCTAATCATTTGCATATCACAGCATCTTCTTCTTGTCGGTTAAATTTCGCGTCTGTAGCTCGTCATCATCGTGGTGTAGCAATTTTAATGGGCAGTAGTGTATAAGTTCATTTGGTGCCTGTAACACCACTGAACGTGATTGCACCCCTCTGGAGTACAGCGTGGCCACAATTTTTGCTCTCGTGTACATAATGGAACCACTAGAGTCTGTTCAAAACCACTCGACGTAATCTGAAAGTGATCCGAAGCAGAAAAGGATGTTGATGCTTTCCAGCCCTCCTGTTTGGCGCCCTCCAGTGGCGTGTTCATGGGAGGGTGTGCCATTGACACGTTAATGCGCAAAATGACAAAGGGTCCCTCTAAAAACTTCCAGTTCGGCAACACCCTCGGTGCTACCTGACCACCTTTATTGAGCAATCCCTCCATAGAGAAAAACTGCAACGAGATCATAGGCGCCTGCAGGCAACAGCCCCATGACACTCCTGCGATTGTGCACGTCTGCTAGCAGAGGCTAGAGCAGCAGTCTGTAGTTGCTGAAGACTTTGTCATGGTACTAGTACATCTTTAAAGAGCACGGATGATGTTACGAAAATAGGGTGGTGGGGGGTGGGGGGTTGGAGAGCTCTTACAGGGACTCTTCTCTGTATTTTTTTTTTATTATTATTATTTGCACGTCAAGTTCCATAGGACCAAATTGCAGAGTAAATCTCCATGGTCTTGGAACTTGACAAGACATGAAATTACAACATAAAAATAGTAACAGATAAAAATAAAATGCTTATGAACCCGAAAAAAGTAAAGCCATAAGTTTAAATAAACGCGGTCAGCAACAATACAACAAGAATCAGCTTAATTTTTCAAAGGACTCCTCGACAGAACAGAAAGAGTGACCCATGAGGTAACTCTTCAGTTTCGATTTGAAAGTGCTTGGATTACGCTAAGATTTTTTAATTATACTGGTTGCTTTTTCAAAATGGATGTAGCAGTATACTGCACACCTTTTTGCACAAGAGTTAAGAAAATACGATCCAAATGCAGGTTTGATTTCTGCCGAGTATTAACTGAGTGAAAGCTGCTTATTCTTTGGAATAAGCTAATATCGTTAAAAAGATATGATAGTAAGGAATTTATATATTGAGAGGCCAATGTCAAAGTACCCAGACTTGTGAACGGGGGTCGACAAGAGCTTCGTGAACTTACACCACTTATTGCTCGAACCGCCTGTTTGTGAGCCAAAAATATCCTTATGGATTGGGAACAGTTACCCCAAAGTATAATACCATACAACATAAGCGAATGAAATTATACAAAGTAGACTAATTTTCGTGTCGAACGATCACTCACTTCAGACACAGTTCGAATTGTAAAAATGGCAGTATTAAGTCTTTGAACAAGATTCTGAACGTTGGCTTTCCACGACAGTTTACTATCTATCTGACCACCTAGAAATCTGAACTGTTCAGTTTCAGTAATCATATGCCCATTCTGTGAAATTAAAACGTTAGGTTTTGTTGAATTGTGTGTTAGAATCTGTAAAAACTGAGACTTTCTGCGATTTAGCGTTAGTTTATTTCCTACAAGCCATGAAATTAGGTCATGAACTGCACTATGAGAAACCGAGCCAATGTTTCACACGATATCCTTTACTACCACGCTAGTGTCATCAACAAACACAAATGTTTTAGAGTTACCCGTAATACTAGAGGGTATATCATTTATATAAATAAGGAACATTTATCCCTGGGGCACCCCCCCCCCCCCCTCTTGACTGTACCCCACTCAGACACCACATCACAGCCATTCACAACACTGTGAATAATAACATTTTGCTGTCTGTTGCCAAAGTAAGAGATGGACCAGTTGTGAGCTACTCCCAGTATTCCGTAATGGTCCAACTTCTGGAGCAATATTTTGTGATCAACACAATCAAACGCCTTTATTAAATAAAAAAATATGCCTAGCCTTCGAAACCTTTTGTTTAACCCATCCAGTACCTCACAGAAAAAAGAGAATATGGCATTTTCATTTGTTAACCGACTTCTAAAACCGAACTGTACATTTGATTGCAAATTCTATGACATAAAATGATCAATTATCCTTACGTACATAGCCTTCTCAATAACTTTAACAAACACTGATGGCATAGAAATAGGTCTAAAGTTGTCTACATTATCCCTTTCTTTGTTTTTATAAAGCGGCTTTACTACTGAGCGCTTTAATTGTTCAGGAAACGACCATTCATAAAGGAAAAATTACAAATATGGTTAAATACAGGGCTGAAATGTGCAGCACAGTACTTTAATATTCTGCTAGGCACTCAGTCATATCCATGACAGTCCTTAGTCTTCAGTGATTAAGTTATTGACTCAACCTCCCTCTTGTCGGTATCATAGAGGAGTGTTTCAGACATCAATCTCGGAAAGGCATTTGCCAAGAGAGTTATGTGATTCCCTGTAGAAACTAAATTTTTATTTGATTCACCGGCAATGCTCAGAAAATGATTGTTAAATACTGTACATATATCTGATTTATTTGTAACACAAATGTTTTTACTATGAACTGACTTTACATCATCGACCTTATGCTGCTGACCAGACACTTCCTTCACAACTGACCATATGGTTTTAATTTTATTCTGTGAATTAGCTATTTTATTTGCACACCACATACTCTTTTCCTCCCTAGTAACATTTTAAGCACTTTACAGTGCTGTTTGTAATGGGCTACTTCATTGGGACTACTTCAAACATTTTGATATAATTCCCGCTTTGCTCTACATGATATCCTTATCTCACTAGTCAGCCACCCGGGCTGCCTTTTACTGCTAGTACCTCGTTTAGAACGTTCTAATGGAAAGCAACTCCCAAAGAGCATGAGAAATGTGTTAAGGAAAACATTATATTTGTCATCTATGTTATCGGCACTATAAACATCCTGCCACTGTTGTTCCTTCACGAGGTTTAAAAAACTCTCTATTGCCGTAGGATTAACTTTTCTACATAGTTTGTAGTTATAAGTGACATTTGTTTGAGTACAAAAACCTTTTAGTGTTAAAATTTGTGCATCATGGTCGAAAGGCCATTCACCCTTTCTCTAACAGAATGGCCATCTAGTAATGAAGAATGAATAAAAATATTGTCTATGACTGTGCGACTGTTCCCCTGCACCCTGGCTGGAAAAAAACACTGTCTGCATGATCATATGAATTTATGAGATCTACCAACATCCTTTTTCTTGCACCATCACATACAACATTTTTTTATATTGAAGTCACCATACATAACTAATTTCTTGTACTTCCTATAAAGTGAATCAAGAACTATTTCTAGCTTGAGCAGAAATACTCTGAAGTCAGAGTTAGGCGACCTATAATCAACAACAATTAGAAGTTTAGTCTCACTAAATTCAACTGCCCCTGCACAACAATCAAATATCCGTTCAGTGCAGTACCGTGATACGTCTATGGACTCAAATGGAATACGTACATGGCCACTTCCCCACCCCACAAGGAACTCCTTGAAAAACAGCCAGCTAATCTGTATCCTGGTAAAGAAGGCCTCTGAATTGTTAAATTATTTAAGTAGTGATCCGATATACCAATAATTTCAGAGTCAACATCTGTAAGCAGTTCACTAACTTTATCTCTAATACCTCTTACATTTTGATCAAATATGCTAATTCCTTCTCTACTTGGAAGCATGACGTCCTCTGAAGGTGAGCCATTAGTTAAAGGGACTTCCTTTAAGCAGGTATACCTATCAGCTGACTTAAATCTAAAAAAGGTGCACCTCTAACACCAACTACAGGAATTTTTCCATGAGTGATCCCACCACCACCCACTACACTGTCACACATAAGCTTTGTCACACATAAGCTTTGCCAGCCTCCCATTTCCATACCTATTGAGGTGCAGGCCATGCCTAGTGAAACCTGATCTACTGATAGACTCAACTGTCACCACTGAAATGTGACCCATGCCCTCCGCCATCAGTGGCGTCTCCAGCCCCATAGTAACTCCCCTAACGGCCGCATTAAGACGAGGCCGATCATGACGCAGGAACAGTTGCACGAAATGCACATTAGTGCCACCAGTTTGAGTAGCTACCTACACCAGGTCACCACCTACATCATATTCCCCGTCCCTATCAAGACTGTTCCCTGCTTCACCCACTGTCACAACCTGATCCTCCTTCATAAAATTCCTACATAACTCCCCTATGCTGTCTGTCACCTGAGTCAATCCTGCACTAGGCTTCACAATGCTGGTGACCTGGTACTCACTCCCCAACACGTCTTGCAACTGCTGGCCCACACCTCTACCGTGCGAACTACCTAGCAACAGAACCTTCTTATTTCTGTTAGACTTTGCAATTGACCTAGGCCTCCTAACTGCTGGGGACTGCTACATGTTCCCTACACCTACACCTACATGGGTCTCCTCTCCATTCAACTCTGACAGTTCGTCAAATCTATTGCATATACGCAAAGTATAACTGTCTGAATACCTCCTCCTCCTAGCTGCCTTCTTGCCAACTGCCAGTTCCCATTCCCTAGCACCCTTCACCCTCCTCAACCTATTTAGTTCCTGCTTTGCATGTTGTAACTGCACCTGAAGGGCACAGATCTTACGCTCCTGCGCCTCTATCAATTTATTCTACAGATTCTGCATCCCCAGGAGAGGAATGTAGCTAGAATGTCCACTGACTTCCCCACTGCATTCCCCCCCCCCCCCTGCCAATGAAAATACTTCGAACAAAACGCACACCGTAACCCTGTACTCACAAACCTACGACAGCGCCCACGCTTCTCACTCATGGTAAGATTTTACAGTTACTGAAAAAAAAACTATACGTCTACGTTACCTAAGTTCAGTTACACCAATATAACTATTTATAGAACTAACAACAACGGTATCGAAATTCTCTCTCTACTAAGAAAGAAACTACTTGTATTAATACTACTAAACCACAAGTAATACCAATACCAACAGAAGCGGTCACTGGAACACTCAACGAAGTTAGAACACTGAATGAAAATTTTACTGAAATATTTAACTACACTCCTGGAAATGGAAAAAAGAACACATTGACACCGGTGTGTCAGACCCACCATACTTGCTCCGGACACTGCGAGAGGGCTGTACAAGCAATGATCACACGCACGGCACAGCGGACACACCAGGAACCGCGGTGTTGGCCGTCGAATGGCGCTAGCTGCGCAGCATTTGTGCACCGCCGCCGTCAGTGTCAGCCAGTTTGCCGTGGCATACGGAGCTCCATCGCAGTCTTTAACACTGGTAGCATGCCGCGACAGCGTGGACGTGAACCGTATGTGCAGTTGACGGACTTTGAGCGAGGGCGTATAGTGGGCATGCGGGAGGCCGGGTGGACGTACCGCCGAATTGCTCAACACGTGGGGCGTGAGGTCTCCACAGTACATCGATGTTGTCGCCAGTGGTCGGCGGAAGGTGCACGTGCCCGTCGACCTGGGACCGGACCGCAGCGACGCACGGATGCACGCCAAGACCGTAGGATCCTACGCAGTGCCGTAGGGGACCGCACCGCCACTTCCCAGCAAATTAGGGACACTGTTGCTCATGGGGTATCGGCGAGGACCATTCGCAACCGTCTCCATGAAGCTGGGCTACGGTCCCGCACACCGTTAGGCCGTCTTCCGCTCACGCCCCAACATCGTGCAGCCCGCCTCCAGTGGTGTCGCGACAGGCGTGAATGGAGGGACGAATGGAGACGTGTCGTCTTCAGCGATGAGAGTCGCTTCTGCCTTGGTGCCAATGATGGTCGTATGCATGTTTGGCGCCGTGCAGGTGAGCGCCACAATCAGGACTGCATACGACCGAGGCACACAGGGCCAACACCCGGCATCATGGTGTGGGGAGCGATCTCCTACACTGGTCGTACACCACTGGTGATCGTCGAGGGGACACTGAATAGTGCACGGTACATCCAAACCGTCATCGAACCCATCGTTCTACCATCCCTAGACCGGCAAGGGAACTTGCTGTTCCAACAGGACAATGCACGTCCGCATGTATCCCGTGCCACCCAACGTGCTCTAGAAGGTGTAAGTCAACTACCCTGGCCAGCAAGATCTCCGGATCTGTCCCCCATTGAGCATGTTTGGGACTGGATGAAGCGTCGTCTCACGCGGTCTGCACGTCCAGCACGAACGCTGGTCCAACTGAGGCGCCAGGTGGAAATGGCATGGCAAGCCGTTCCACAGGACTACATCCAGCATCTCTACGATCGTCTCCATGGGAGAATAGCAGCCTGCATTGCTGCGAAAGGTGGATATACACTGTACTAGTGCCGACATTGTGCATGCTCTGTTGCCTGTGTCTATGTGTCTGTGGTTCTGTCGGTGTGATCATGTGATGTATCTGACCCCAGGAATGTGTCAATAAAGTTTCCCCTTCCTGGGACAATGAATTCACGGTGTTCTTATTTCAATTTCCAGGAGTGTAGAAACAACAATAAACGTCTGCTGAAAACTAAAGCACGAAATTTACTAAACGACTTCAACGCACAGAAAACTCTAAAAAAAAAATAAAAAAAAGAGAGAGAGAGAGAGAGAGAGAGAGAGAGAGAAGTTAGCGAACATACCGCATTAAGTCAAAAGGTTCTGAACGGTCCCTAGTGGTTCCAACAAATTGCGATCGCACTGCTCTGCCAAGGGCTGTGATCACTTTCAATGGGGTTGTCATGTGGATTGTTAGAGGAGGCGTGTCTGAAAGGTTTTCCTTGTCAGTAGAGGGGCAGTGAGGGAAGTGGCTCAAATCGGCGTCTGTAAGCAGTTTTTGTCAAGTGTCGTATTACATATTTGTTGAAGACACCGTCATCACATGGCAAGGTTACCGAAGGGAGAGGAGGGGAGGAAAGGGAGAAGGGAAGAGGCAGAGGTTATCCATTGTGAATCGAACTCCTTTCCACCTGTCGTCCCTCCCTCCTCCGTATATTGCTCTCACCCGACAGGAACCATTCAAGTTCTGTGCTTTGAGAGGACCCTTTCATTGGTTTTTGGAAAAAAATATGATTTCAAAAATTATCTGAACGATCACAGGGGACCATCGCAATGCTGTCTTCGCACTGGTGTGACGTCAGCATCTCACCAGTGTGACGTCAGCGTCGACACTGACGACACCAAGGTACGTGACGCACTATGTCGGCTTGCAGGGTTTGTGATCGCACCGATGGTATCTGTCATGTCACGATTGCAAAATCTTCCTGGTCTTGCTGCACACCCACATATTACAATCTTTTCTCTAAACATTCCACTGCATAATTTTGCAAACACACCAAGACAGTGTCTTGGCATTGCACTGCTGTGCGCACTGTCTGAGAGAGACATTAAAAAGAACTCATCTTGATAATCGATATGTATAAATACATATTAAACTTACGTGCGTTTTTATTAAATTGCCTGGATCTCACAGAATGTCGCCCCCATCCACTTCTTTTTGTAACTTTGTCTCATCCAAGTAGTTCTTTCTCTGTTTTTCTAAGCCGTTAGGTGATATTAAAGAGATACAGGTTGCAAAACTACAAAAGAAGAGAGAGGAACCTAATCAGGTTGTTTTGAAAAGGAGAATCTTTTCAAGAAATAGTAGAAACCATCAGTTCAGTGAAGACTATTGCATACAGGCTTAAACAATAAAACATACTTAAACGAATCAGAAGTGATTCTCCTGCAGTCCTATCCGACAGTTACTTAGAGAAGTGAAGAAGCCTGTAGAAAACTGTAGACCCATAGCATCAACTGATGGAAGTGGATTACATGCAAGAGAACATAAATCCGATGGGTTTCGTCTCTGGAAGAAGTTTGTATCTATTGACGAGAGTCAGTTTGATCTGTTTAAGTCAAATGGCTGAGTAATAGTATCGGAAAGAAAGAATAGTGAACGTAAAGAGAGAACGAAAACAGCCTCAGATAAACATAGAGGAGGATCAGTACCCGTTGGGAGCTGCTTAAGTGCAAATGATGTGAGAATCTTCGGTTTTACTGGTGGAATTATGGAGCGCACTGCCTACAAAAGGATCCTAAAAACAACACAACTATCCAGAAGTGTGAATAATAATATGGGACTTTTTGAGTATTATACTTTCACAAAGGATAATGATTTAGAACGTACAGCTCTAGGTGCAAGAATGTGGCTGTTGTATTACACCTCCCGATGGAAAACGGCGTCACTGCAATCCCTAGACATTAACCCAATAGAGAATTTGTGGCATATACTCGTTGAAAGTATGATCCGTCAGATATGCAATAGAAACTATCTAAAGAACGCTTTACTAGAGGAATGGCGTAAAACTGCAATGCAAACTACGGAAACTCTGATGAATTCCATAACCAATGGGAGTGCAAAAAATTATAAAGGGGAGAGGAGGCACTACTAAATGCTGACCATAACACTGAATGTTCGGTATTGCAGACGAATTCTTATTTTTCACCCTGAACTTTTGAATGTTGACTATGTTTATGTAAATGGAAATCTGTGTTTTCTTTATTCATGAGTTTGAGCGCCAGCTGGCACGCGCCAGCCTTGACGCCTGATACACGGCATGGGGCAGAGCTAAGGGTCACTTAAACTGCCAAACGATGTGTTTTGCTTCAATACACTCTTGAGACGACCAAAGACGCTAACTGATTTTAACACGTACCAAAACTAACCTGACCAGTCTATTGACTGTGGGAAGTAATACGTCTTAGCTAAAACACCAAGCTAAGTACACAAGCAGTTTGGTAGTCTGACTGCATTTAATTTATTCAACTCTTGATGTAAGTCACAATGCAATCTCAGATCGAATGACACAAGCCTACTGGAGGCTATGTGAAACAATATTTATTCCATGGAGTTTGCAATCAGAAAAATTATACCGAGGCTCTCTAGAAGGTTTGCAGACTCTAATCGGCCATTAAAATAACACAACATTGCCAACAAAGATACAGCATATTAGAAAGGAATGAGGTGTTCGGTTTTAGGAAGTAAGGAGGATGGTTTTTATTAGAATATGTTTTGTTCTAATACTCGTACACTCATGAGACGGCCAAACACGGTGACAGGGTTAACATATTCAAAATAAATAAAGTTTTGTTCCCACGTCTAAAAGTGCTTGCATAACTTCACAAAGGCATATGACTCCACTGACAGACAGTCTCTTGTTAGGATCACAAAGAACAGAGGACTTGATGGAGCTACACAAGAACTCATAAAAGAAATTCTGACAGACACAAAAGCAAGGGTGAGATTCAGAGGAGCACTGTCAGAAGAATTTGAGATCAAGACTGGTGTTAAGCAGGGAGATGGATTGTCACCATTGTTGTTCAGTATAGCAGTGTACGAAGTGATCAGGTAGTGGAGAGCAATAAACGAGGAAATGGGAATTCCAAAGACCCATGTGGGGGACAAAAAGGACAACAGGGCTCAAGTGGACTGCCTAGCCTTTGCAGATGACATAGCAATAGTAAGTGAGGCGGAAGAAAACGCAAAGTCACAACTCGGCAATTTAAGTAAGGCAGCCAGAAAGGTGGGACTGAGGATCGCCTATAACAATACAAAGACATTAAATACCACTGCACACTAGGAAACACCAGAAGGCACTGTGCAAATGTTGGAAAAATTTAAATACCTGGGAGAATTTGTAACAGGAAGGAACAGGGTCAAGGAGGGAATAACAGAGAGGATAAAAAAAGATAAGGTCAGCCTTCTGCATGACGAGAGAGATATACAATAAAAAAATATATCCACAGAGGCAAAGAAAAGCCACTACAAGGCAACGGTGAGGAATGCAGTATTATATGCTGCTGAGACGATGAAACTAGGAAGAAATGAGGCAGAACAACTAGAGAAAAGAAGAGAGAAAAATACTGAGAAAAATACTAGGTCCCAAAAGAGGTGGAGAGAGGGGGATGCGAAGACCTAGGGAAGAATTTTACCGGAACATGAGAACAATATCCGGGGAAATCAGTTTCAAAAGGGCAAGGGTTGCTGGACATGTAGTTAGGATGAGCATGGACAGAATGACGAAGAGAGTGTGGGAAACAATAAGAAGGACAAGGGGAAAGACAGGAACCAAGTGGGTTGTTGAACTTCGGAAGGACTGGTTGGAACTGGGGATCAAGGTCGAAGGAAAGGAAAATTGAACAAATATACACCGACCAATATGCCGGAGATCAATGACAGAGAAGAATACAGGAAAAGATTGGAGTGTCACCAGTGGAGCCGACAGGAGAAACGGACACTGAAAATCTTGGAAGAAGAGCGGGAGAGAAGAAGAGAAAGAATGAAGAGGTTCTGTGAGTAGAAGAGGAAAATGCAGTCCACGAAGGGGCTACCGGTGGTCCTACAGAGGCCGTAACGCAAGAAGAAGAGGAAGAAGATAACTTTCTGAAATACCGACAGCCTACATGGTTATCGTAATACACGTGACCTCAAAGAAAAAATTCGAGCAAAAATAACTCAGCTGTACTTCATTTCTGAAGTACATTATATTTATGTATTTTGCTCTTGATATACCTCTCAATTTCCGAGTTTGTTTTTCTGTATTAAATAGATTGGATAGGCCCATGATAGGTTGAAAGTTGTTGTTTTTCAGAGCACCAATGTATCCATAAAATATACTCAAAACATTTGAACCGCATGAAAAAAAATTACAGTAATAACTACTCACCAAAGAGGTGGCGTCAAAAATGTAGCCGTGAGCTCCCAACACACCCCAAGATGCAAGACAACCACCTTGTTGCTATGGGGAGAGAAAAGTAAGGTACACTCTAAAACAATAACAACAACAATTAAAAAAGAGACACACTACGAAGGAATTACCCGAGTGGTACGAAATCGGTGGATGTGATGTACATAGATAGACAAATAAATATTTATAATTTCAGAAAAATTGGATGATTTATCCATGAGAAAGAGCCTCACAAATTAAGTAAGTCCGTGACGCTCTGGTCCACTTGTGCCCTTATGCAAGGAGTTATTCTGCTTGGCATTGATTGATGGAGTTTTTCGATGTCGTTTTGAGGGGTATAGTGCCAAATTCTGTCTAGTTTGCGCTTAAGATCCCCAAACTCCCAATGTGATTGGTGAGCTCTGCACGTAATCCTCCAAATAATCTCAGTGGAGAGAGATCCGGCGATCTTGCTGGTCAAGGTAGAGCATTATTTTGCTAAAATGGAAGCTCAGGATGGCTTGCCGGAAAGGGGAACAAAACGGGGCATAGAATAACGTCGACGTACAGACGGCATTCTACGGATCGGAGTGTGGAATGTCAGATCCCTTAATCGGGCAGGTAGGTTAGAAACTTTAAAAAGGGAAATGGATAGGTTAAAGTTAGATATAGTGGGAATTAGTGAAGTTCGGTGGCAGGAGGAACAAGACTTTTGGTCAGGTGATTACAGGGTTATAAATACAAAATCAAATAGGGGTAATGCAGGAGTAGGTTTAATAATGAATAGGAAAATAGGAATGCGGGTAAGCTACTACAAACAGCATAGTGAACGCATTATTGTGGCCAAGATAGACACAAAGCCCATGCCTACTACAGTAGTACAAGTCTATACGCCAACTAGCTCTGCAAATGACGAAGAAATTGATGAAATGTACGACGAGAAATTATTCAGGTAGTGAAGGGAGACGAAAATTTAATAGTCATGGGTGACTGGAATTCGTCAGTAGGAAAAGGGAGAGAAGGAAACATAGTAGGTGAATATGGATTGGGGGGAAGAAATGACAGAGGAAGCCGCCTTGTAGAATTTTGCACAGAGCATAACTTAATCATAGCTAACACTTGGTTCAAGAATCATGAAAGAAGGTTGTATACCTGGAAGAATCCTGGAGATACTAAAAGGTATCAGATAGATTACATAATGGTAAGACAGAGCTTTAGGAACCAGGTTTTAAATTGTAAGACATTTACAGGGGCAGATGTGGATTCTGACCACAATCTATTGGTTATGAACTGCAGATTGAAACTGAAGAAACTGCAAAAAGGCGGGAAATTAAGGATATGGGACCTGGATAAACTGAGAGAACCAGAGGTTGTACAGAGTTTCAGGGAGAGCATAAGGGAACAATTGACAGGAATGGGGGAAAGAAATACAGTAGAAGAAGAATGGGTAGCTCTGAGGGATGAAGTAGTGAAGGCAGCAGAGGATCAAGTAGGTAAAAAGACGAGGGCTAATAGAAATCCTTGGGTAACAGAAGAAATATTGAATTTAATTGATGAAAGGAGAAAATATAAAAATGCAGTAAATGAAGCAGGCAAAAAGGAATACAAACGTCTCAAAAATGAGATCGACAGGAAGTGCAAAATGACTAAGCAGGGATGGCTAGAGGACAAATGTAAGGATGTAGAGTCTTGTCTCACTAGGGGTAAGATAGATACTGCCTACAGGAAAATTCAAGAGACCTTTGGAGAGAAGAGAACTACTTGTATGAATATCAAGAGCTCAGATGGCAACCCAGTTCTAAGCAAAGAAGGGAAGGCAGAAAGATGAAAGTAGTATATAGAGGGTTTATACAAGGGTGATGTACTTGAGGACAATATTATGGAAATGGAAGAGGATGTAGATGAAGATGAAATGGGAGATAAGATACTGCGTGAAGAGTTTGACAGAGCACTGAAAGACCTGAGTCGAAACAAGGCCCCGGGAATAGACAACATTCCATTAGAACTACTGATGGCCTTGGGAGAGTCAGTCATGACAAAACTCTGCCATCTGGTGAGCAAGATGTATGAGACAGGCGAAATACCCACAGACTTCAAGAAGAAGATAATAATTCCAATCCAAAAGAAAGCAGGTGTTGACAGATGTGAAAATTACCGAACTATCAGTTTAATAAGTCACAGCTGCAAAATACTAACGCGAATTCTTTACAGACGAATGGAAAAACTTGTAGAAGTGGACCTCGGGGAAGATCAGTTTGGATTCCTTAGAAATATTGGAACACGTGAGGCAATACTAACGTTACGACTTATCTTAGAAGAAAGATTCAGAAAAGGCAAACCTACGTTTCTAGCGTTTGTAGACTTAGAGAAAGCTTTTGACAACGTTAACTGGAATACTCTCTTCAAATTCTAAAGGTGGCAGGGGTAAAATACAGGGAGCGAAAGACTATTTACAATTTGTACAGAAACCAGATGGCAGTTATAAGAGTCGAGGGGTATGAAAGGGAAGCAGTGGTTGGGAAAGGAGTGAGACAGGGTTGTAGCCTCTCCCCGATGTTATTCAATCTGTATATTGAGCAAGCAGTAAAGGAAACAAAAGAAAAGTTCGTAGTAGGTATTAAAATCCATGGAGAAGAAATAAAAACTTTGAGGTTCGCCGATGACATTGTAATTCTGTCAGAGACAGCAAAGGACTTGGAAGAGCAGTTGAACGGAATGGACAGTGTCTTGAAAGGAGGATATAAGATGAACATCAACAAAAGCAAAACGAGGATAATGGAATGTAGTCAGATTAAATCGGGTGATGCTGAGGAGATTAGATTAGGAAATGAGACACTTAAAGTAGTAAAGGAGTTTTGTTATTTAGGGAGTAAAATAACTGATGATGGTCGAAGTAGAGAGGATATAAAATGTAGACTGGCAATGGCAAGGAAATCGTTTCTGAAGAAGAGATATTTGTTAACATCGAGTATAGATTTAAGTGTCAGGAAGTCGTTTCTGAAAGTATTTGTATGGAGTGTAGCCATGTATGGAAGTGAAACATGGACGATTAATAGTTTGGACAAGAAGAGAATAGAAGCTTTCGAAATGTGGTGCTACAGAAGAATGCTGAAGATAAGGTGGGTAGATCACGTAACTAATGAGGAGGTATTGAATAGGATTGGGGAGAAGAGAAGTTTGTGGCACAACTTGACTAGAAGAAGGGATCGGTTGGTAGGACATGTTTTGAGGCATCAAGGGATCACAAATTTAGCATTGGAGGGCAGCGTGGAGTGTAAAAATCGTAGAGGGAGACCAAGAGATGAATACACTAAGCGGATTCAGAAGGATGTAGGTTGCAGTAGGTACTGGGAAATGAAGAAGGTTGCACAGGATAGAGTAGCATGGAGAGCTGCATCAAACCAGTCTCAGGACTGAAGACCACAACAACAACAACAGATGTATTGCAAGGGTGCTGCTGGTGACAACCAAAGGAATCCTGCTATGAAAAAAAGAATGGTACCACTGACTATCAGTCCTGATTGTATGGAGGGCGACAGTCATGTTGGTACCTCACCGCAGTCTGGGGCGCCCACAGTCACGTCTCCGGTATGGAAGCTCATTAACTAGAGTAGAATTGTCTTCAGTGACGAGTCCCTCTTCGAACTGAGCCCGACGATCAGCGAGGACATACACTCCTGGAAATGGAAAAAAGAACACATTGACACTGGTGTGTCAGACCCACCATACTTGCTCCGGACACTGCGAGAGGGCTGTACAAGCAATGATCACACGCACGGCACAGCGGACACACCAGGAACCGCGGTGTTGGCCGTCGAATGGCACTAGCTGCGCAGCATTTGTACACCGCCGCCGTCAGTGTCAGCCAGTTTGCCGTGGCATACGGAGCTCCATCGCAGTCTTTAACACTGGTAGCATGCCGCGACAGCGTGGACGTGAACCGTATGTGCAGTTGACGAACTTTGAGCGAGGGCGTATAGTGGGCATGCGGGAGGCCGGGTGGACGTACCGCCGAATTGCTCAACACGTGGGGCGTGAGGTCTCCACAGTACATCGATGTTGTCGCCAGTGGTCGGCGGAAGGTGCACGTGCCCGTCGACCTGGGACCGGACCGCAGCGACGCACGGATGCACGCCAAGACCGTAGGATCCTACGCAGTGCCGTAGGGGACCGCACCGCCACTTCCCAGCAAATTAGGGACACTGTTGCTCCTGGGGTATCGGCGAGGACCATTCGCAACCGTCTCCATGAAGCTGGGCTACGGTCCCGCACACCGTTAGGCCGTTTTCCGCTCACGCCCCAACATCGTGCAGCCTGCCTCCAGTGGTGTCGCGACAGGCGTGAATGGAGGGACGAATGGAGACGTGTCGTCTTCAGCGATGAGAGTCGCTTCTGCCTTGGTGCCAATGATGATCGTATGCGTGTTTGGCGCCGTGCAGGTGAGCGCCACAATCAGGACTGCATACGACCGAGGCACACAGGGCCAACACCCGGCATCATGGTGTGGGGAGCGATCTCCTGGCCGTACACCACTGGTGATCGTCGAGGGGACACTGAATAGTGCACGGTACATCCAAACCGTCATCGAACCCATCGTTCTACCATTCCTAGACCCGCAAGGGAACTTGCTGTTCCAACAGGACAATGCACGTCCGCATGTATCCCGTGCCACCCAACGTGCTCTAGAAGGTGTAAGTCAACTACCCTGGCCAGCAAGATCTCCGGATCTGTCCCCCATTGAGCATGTTTGGGACTGGATGAAGCGTCGTCTCACGCCGTCTGCACGTCCAGCACGAACGCTGGTCCAACTGAGGCGCCAGGTGGAAATGGCATGGCAAGCCGTTCCACAGGACTACATCCAGCATCTCTACGATCGTCTCCATGGGAGAATAGCAGCCTGCATTGCTGCGAAAGGTGGATATACACTGTACTAGTGCCGACATTGTGCATGCTCTGTTGCCTGTGTCTATGTGCCTGTGGTTCTGTCAGTGTGATCATGTGATGTATCTGACCCCAGGAATGTGTCAATAAAGTTTCCCCTTCTTGTGACAATGAATTTACGGTGTTCTTATTTCAATTTCCAGGAGTGTATATGGAGACGCCCCAGAGACCTGTTGGATACCAACCTGACTACTGAACTTCAAAAACGCTGCAACCATTGTGTAACGGTCTGGGGTACCATTTCTTTACTCTATCAAGGCCCCTTAGGTTGTCATCCGCAGTACCCACACAGCACAGCGGTACGTCGACGTTATTCTCCACTCCATTTTGTTGCCCTTCATGGGAAGCTATCCTGGGCTTTCGTATCAAGAAGACAGTGCCCGCGCACACACAGCGAGAGTCTCTATTGCTTGTCTTCGTGCCTGTCTAACCCTACCTTGGCCAACGAGATCGCCATATCTCTCCGCAGCTGAAAACGTCTCGAACATTATGGGCACAGCCCTCCAACCAGCTCGGCATTCTGACGATCTAATTCACCAACTGGAGAGAATATGACACGATATCCCTCAGGAGTACATTCAACAACTCTTATCAACCCATGCCAAACTGAATAACTGCTTATCTCTTATATAATGGCCAGAGATGGACCACCGCGTTACTGACTTGCTCTGTTTGTGAGTCTCTTCTCTAGAAAAAAATCATACAATTTTTCTGAAACTGTAATAATTTTTTGTCTGTGCATGTATATCACAACTATCGATTTCCACCCCTTCAGATAATTCCTTCGTGTCGTGTCGTTTCTTTGTCCTGAAGTGTAGTACTCTCAGTTATAGACAGAAAACACAGAACCATTAGATGAGAACCACATTTTTTAACTTAATGTACGCTGTCTAACAGAGTGGAAAAAAATGAGCGCTATCGTTTCCTCAGGCAAAGACATAATAATAAAAACATATTTAACTAAACTTCTGATTATTGCATCATATGTTACTTAAATGTGAATATTACTCACATTTTAACAATATTGTCAATAAATGAACATTCGCTGATCGTCCCACCCACTTCCAACATGACAACGCTTCTCGAATAACTGCCTTTTGTACACATGCAGCTCAGCATGTATGTGAGTTTGCCCAAATGCATCGATGCATCGGTCCAGCTTCACACCGACTAAACTTTTGTGTGCATTATAATATTTATCACATCATTGTGAGCTCTTCAAATACTATCGGTTAGTTGACACAATCTGTCAATTGCATGGCCTAGTGCATCACACACGCCGCGAATATTAGACACAGTTGTTTCTTGAAGACATATTCTATGTATTGTACTACACTCGTGAAGTTTTAACGTTGTGCCACCAAACACAGATACAATGGACACAGAGACGCGTCCTCTGCTGCCGCTGCTGCTGCCGTCAACGACGTCGCCGTTCGGTGAAAAAATATTGATCTCTACCTCGTATGCATTGTCTTCACTGGTTAACTGGCTCTCAATATACGCGAGATTCTTGCATAGGGAGTACCACTCCGCTTGATTTAATTGAATACATCGCCGCTGCTGCACATTTTCTATTTCTATAACAACTGCGAAGTCTCTGTCCTGTGCAAGCCTAACAGTAACGCGTTTAGACCCACAGGCAATTAAGTAGAATGTTTTCATAAACGTGGGCATTGTTTCTAACTATGGTAATGAACTATGTGCATGCGAAAGCGATGACGTTGACGTAATGCAAACTGAGGAGGAAGTGTGAGGGATAGTGACCTTGAATGGAATCCAAGGAATTACTATCCTCACAGCTCTTTCTTCTCTCTGTTGTAAATCTGAATACTTAAACGTAATGTTGGAAAAGCAATGTGAATTGCTTTTATTAGGAAAAGTGAGGGGATAAAAGTCACGAGATAGCGACATGCACATAAACAGATCGCGGTGGTAACACGTACACAAGGTATAAAATATCAGTGCATTGGCGGAGCTATCATTTGTATTCAGGTGATTCATGTGGAAAGGTGTCCGACGTGATTATGGTCACATGAAGGCAATTAAAAGACTTTGAACATGCAAAGGTAGTTGGAGCTAGATGCATGGGACATTCCACGTCGGAAGTAGTTAGGGCATTCAGTATTCCGGAGTCCACAATGTAAAGAGTTCGCCGAGAATACCAAATTTTATGTATTACCTCGCAGCCTTCACTTAACGACTGTGAGCAGCGGCGTTTTCGTATAGTTATCACTGCTAACAGACGAGCAACACTGCTTGAAACACCCGCGCAAATTAATTTGGGATGTAGACAAACTCGTTCGTTAGGACAGTGCGGTCAAATTTGTCGTTAATGGGCGATGGCAGTAGTGCTTTATCATAATGGAATGCTTCCAGCACTGTTCACCTGTGTAAAATCTGCTTCTCGGTAGATATATAGCCATATCGTTGTTTTTGGTAAATGTGAACCTCCGCTTTCCTCGTGTGCCGTGTGCCAGAGAGCTGTTTCAGCTACAATAAGAGCTTTTTTGGAGGCATTACAATTATTTAATTATACATATTGTGAGAAAATCAGCATATATTCCTATAGAGACCTAATAATAAATGCATTAATGTTAGGCGACGTGTTATGGACCGTAGTCAGTCAAAGTATACATGTAGGTTCATTCTCATCATTCTCCATGAATTTTTTCTCTATATGAAACTAATTTTAGTTCACGGGTTCGATTCCCGGCGGGGTCAGGGATTTTCTCTGCCTCGTGATGACTGGGTGTTGTGTGACGTCCTTAGGTTAGTTAGGTTTAAGTAGTTCTAAGTTCTAGGGGACTCATGACCATAGATGTTAAGTCCCATAGTGGTCAGAGCCATTTTTGAAACTAATTTTAAAAAATTAATGTGAGATATGACTCTACATCTTATTACAATGTGTGTGTTTTTCTCTATATGAAACTAATTTTAAAAAAATTAATGTGAGATATGACTCTACATCTTATTACAATGTGTGTGTTTTTCTCTATATGAAACTAATTTTAAAAAAATTAATGTGAGACATGACTCTACATCTTATGACAATGTGTGTGACTTCCCTCCCCTCTCTCCCACTAGACTAAATGGCTGATATGGCACCAGATGATTTTTTTTTCATCACACTGAAAGCTGGTGCATATCTCATACGTAGACTGATGATAGACGTGTCACTAGAGACTTGGTACACTACCTCTTTTTTTGGTAAGCGTTAATTTTTATTATAAGTCTGCACTCATGTCATGAATTGATTTTATACATCTCCTGTAGCATTCAGGTGCATTACTCATGTGTATGCGAAGGACTTTTTCTATCAATCTTACCTTTCAAGGTTACTTAGGGATTCAAATAAACACGTCACACTGTTTGTAGAACACGTGTAATAATTATTATTATTACATGTAAATGTAAGATGGAGGGGGAAGAGAAATGAAAGGGAAGGGAATGGATTATTGAGGTCAGCTGCACCAGGACTTCACACGAAATCAGCAGCGACGAGATGATGATGATGACGATGATGATTATGATGATGTTTGGATTGTTGGGCGCTCGATTGCGCGGTTATCAGCGCCCATACAAATTCCCAACCTTCACTCAGTCCAATCCCGCCACTTTCATGAATGATGATGAAATGACGAGGATAACACCCAGTCATCTCGAGGCAGGTGAACCGGGACTCGAACCCAGGATCTTCTGCTTACTGGGCAGATGCGTTAACCGCTGCACCACCCACACTCCATTTTTGTCGGCACTGCGCACGGATGAAGTGCCTCGCGCCCGACCCACACTCCCAACCAGCGCCGCCTATCCTCAGTCCTTGTCCATGTCCTGCGTTCTCGCTGCTTTGAGATTCCCGCTGGATGTCGGTCGTATTTGTGCTGCGCACTGAAGAAAGTGGATTCGTTGCCCATGCAGGCGAATCAATTATATGAACGTCCGCCCCCGGTTGCTGAGTGGCCAGCGCGACAGAATGTCAATCATAAGGGCCCGCGTTCGATTCCCGGCTGGATCGGAGATTTTCTCCATTCAGGCACTGGGTGTTGTGTTGTCCTAATCATCATCATTTCATCCCCATCGACGCGCGAGTCGCCGAAGTGGCGTCAAATCGATAGACTTGCACCCGGCGAACGGTCTAACCAACGGGAGACCCTACTCACACGACATTTACAATTATATGAATGCATGGCGTCTGTTCCTTCGGACATGTCCGAAGGAACAGATTCTGCAGGTGCCTTTGAGCCAAATGTCAGACTTCTGCATCGTGATGAGAGACAATTATGAGGTTTCAGAAATGTCATCCTTTAATTGTGTTGCACACCTTAATGCGGATGTCAACTCTTCCTCTGACTTCACTCTGCAGCGTGGTTTGTACTGTTCCCCACGTCACGCTAAAAATGACCAGGAAGGACTACACTCTGTAGGAAAAGTGCCTGAAAGTAACAAAATATCTTCAGCAAAATCCTGTGGCGAACATTAAATGCTAACTGTAAAAACAAATACTAGGTACAAACATTGAGAAACACTTCCTTACACAGAGCATGTGGCACACATTGGTTAATCATAGCTGCTCTACATCCTCACCATGGTCTGTGTTGTTGAACTCTTGACAAATATGTGTGTTCTCAACATCCAGATATTTCACTTACGCTGCACACAAGTGTTGTCACCCTTGTTCTTCAACTGCCATCAACAGAAAAATCCCTGCTGTAATTCGTTTAGTAGCTCTTCCTGTTCTTCTGCTTGTCGTTTACATAACCCTAAAAATGGTTCAAATGGTTCTGAGCACTGTGGGACTTAACTTCTGAGCTCATCAGTCCCCTGGAACTTAGAACTACTGAAGCCTAACTAACCTAAGGACATCACACACATCCATGCCCGAGGCAGGATTCGAACCTGCGATCGTAGCGGTCGCGCGGTTCCAGGCTGTAGCGCCTAGAACCGCTCGGCCACTCCGGCCGGCTACATAGCCCTAGAAGAAACTGAGTATCTGAAGGCTCGTTGTTTATTTCAACTCCTATTACAAGATGTAGCTTAAGCGTGCAAATTTTTGAACATACTATGTTTCAATAATTTCGTCAGGGATGTATCTTTCAAAAGCACTTCTTCCATCTGTAACGTATCGTTGAGATGGCTTTAGATCAGGCAGTGTTCGTAAGTAATACTTTAGTTAGCGTTTTACGTAGTACTGTTCGTTTATTTCAAAACGTCCAACTGTTTTTAATGTAGACGTCAACACTCCCGGAATTAAACAATTCTTATAGATTGCTTGCCTCTTGTTCCGATTCCGAGTTTTTGACGTCCTTTTTCACTGCACTCTTAAAGGAGCAGACAAATCTCATCGATGATGATATAATTTTGATTTATAACAGTAACACAATCCTTAGAAACAATCGCTTTATTTGAAAATAAATAACAGTTTAAAATTCAATGAATTTAGAGAAGCAAGAACAATATGCGAGGGGCATTCAGTAAGTAATGCAACACGTTTTTTTTTCTTGGTTAATTTCTGTTGAAAACATGCGGAAGTTGTAGTGGGACATAGTGGTTTATTCCCGCTTCGTCCGCCCCGATAGCTGAATGGTCAACGTGACGGACTGCCGTCCTAAGGGACCCGGGTTCGATTCCCGGGTTGGTTGGGGATTTTCTCCTCTCAGGGACTGTGTGTTGTGCTGTCTTGATCATCATTTCATCCCCATCCGGCGCGCTGGTCGCCTAATGTGGCGACGAATATAATAAGACCTGCAGCAAGGCGGCCGGACGTGCCCCGTACGGGGCCTCCCGGCCAATGTCGCCAAACGCTCATTTCATTTCCATTCCCGCTTCAGCCCCTTTAGTTTCATGAAGGTCAGATAGGTGGCGGCATTATAAGCAGCCTCCAAAGTACCATCTGCAACGGAGGTGCGTACTAAGCAGGGAGTTGTCATTGAGTTTATTTTGGCGGGAAACCAGTGCATCACAGATATTCATAGGCGCTTGCAGAATGTGTGCAGAGACGTGGCAGTGAACGAAAGCGTGGTGAGTCGTTGGGCGAGACGTCTGCCATCATCGCAACAAGGTCTCGCAAACCTGTCCCATCTCCCGCATGTCGTCCGGCTACACACAACTGTGATTCCTGCAGTGTTGGAACGTGAGGACACTCTCATTCGAGGTGATCGACGTACCAAAATCAAACACGTTCTGCACAACTCGCTGTCTCGGTTGGCAGTGCTGACACACCGTCCACCAGTTTCGGTGTTCAAAGGATCTGCCCGCTGGTTTTTTCGTCGCCTAACAGAAGACCATAAACGGAACAGCTTGCGCGTTACTAGGCTGATAGGGAAAGTGTTTTGTCGAACACCGTCACAGGCGATGGAACATGGATGCATCATTTCGAGCCGGAAACAAATCGGCAATCCATGAAGGGGTGCCACACCACCTCTTCTCCGAAGAAAAAGCTCAAAGCCTTGCCCTCAGCCGATAAAGCCATGACAACTCTCCCTGAGACTCTGAAGGGGCTCTTTGTTTGATGTCTTCCATCTTGGTGGAACGATCAACTCGGAACTCTGGTACAGAGACGAGTGGAGGGTCTGAATCAGAGGCTCAGACGGTTCTGCGAAGGTGTAGGCTGCAGATTCCTCGACTTGCGCCAAAGGGTGGTTGGGTTTAGGGTTCCGCTGAATTGGTCAGGTGTCCACTTAGCAGGAGGTGGCTACACTGGTAGCAGGGACTGTCTGGCGTGAGCCGGCCGGTTTGGCCAGCGGTTCTAGGTGCTTCAGTCTGGAACCGCGTGACCGCTACGGTCGCAGATTCGAATCCTGCCTCGGGCATGGATGTGTGTGATGTCCTTAGGTTAGTTAGGTGTAAGTAGTTCTAAGTTCTAGGGGACTGATGAACTTAGATGTTAAGTCCCATAGTGCTCAGAACCATTTGAACTATTTTTTTGTCTGGTGTGAAGTGGGCAGTTTTTCAGGCTTGAGGGTCTCGTGAAAACACAAGAAGGGCTTCAGTTACAAAGGGTGCAGCCCGGACACAGGAAGAACGTAGATACAGGAGCCATAGGTATAGCAATTGTAAATCGTCGTAGCTGTGTTGGGAAGGTACCAGAGCTCCAAGCGCTAATAGAAAGCACTGATGCACAAATCGTTACAGGCAGTGAAAGCTAGTTAAAGCCGGAGACAAGCTCAGCCGAATTTTTGCGAAGAACCTAACGGTGTTCCGGAAGGTTAGGCTAAACATGGTTGGCGGTGGCGTGTTTGTTGTTTATCTTGTCGCGAAATTGAAGTAGTATGGACAGAGGTCATTGTTGGTAACCAGAATAATACAATAATTGTATCCTTTTACCGACCTCCCGATTCAGATGATACAGTTGCCGAAAGGTTAAAAGAAAACTTGCGTTTGGTTTCCAACACGTACCAGACTCATACGATAATAGTTGGTGGTGACTTCTATTTACTTTCGATATCTCGACGAAAATATTTGTTTAATTCTGGAGATACGCTTAAAAACTTCGAGCAGTTAGTTCATGAGCCCACGCGAATGGTAAACGGTTGTGAAAACGCACTTGAACTCTTAGCAACAAATAATCCTGAGTTAATAACGAGCATCAAAACGGATACAGGGATTAGTGAACACAGGGCCGGCGTAGCGAAATTGAATACTGTAACCCTCCAATCCTCCAAAAATACACGAAAAATATACGTATTCAAAAGAGTACATAAAAATTCACTTGACGCCTTCCTCAGAGACAATCTCCACTCCTTCCAAATTAATAATATAAGTGTAGACCAGATGTGCCTTGAATTCAGAGAAATAGTATCGGTAACAATTGTGAGATTTATACCGAATAAATTAACAAACGACGGAGCTGATCCTCCTTGGTACACAAAATGGGTCAGAACGCTGTTGCAGAAACAACAAAACAAACATGCCAAATTTAAACAGACGCAAAATCCTCAAGATTGGCAATCATTTACAGAAGCTCGAAATTTAGCGCGAACTTCAATCCGAGATGCTTATAACAGTTTCCACAACGAAACTTTGTCTCGAAACCTGGCAGAAAATCCAAAGAGATTCTGGTCGTATGTGAAGTATGTTAGCGGCAAGAAACAATCAGTGCCTTCTTTGGGCGATAGCAGCGGAGATACTATCGAAGACAGTGCTGCCAAAGTTACTAACCACAGCCTTCCGTAGTGCCTTCACAAAAGAAGACGAAGTAAATGATCCAGAATGCGAATCCAGAACGGCTGCCAACATGAGTAACGTAGAAGTGAATATCCTCGGAGTAGTGAAGCAACTGAAATCACTTTATAAAAGCAAGACTTCTGGTCTAGACTATATACCAGTTAGGTTCCTTTCAGAGTATGCTGATGCATTAGCTCCATACTTGTCATATACAACCTTTCGCCCGACGAAAGATCCGTACCCAAAGATTGGAAATCCACTTAATTACAGGCCCATGTCATTAACGTCGATCTGCAGCAGGATTTTGGAACATATATTATGTTCGAACATTATGAATTACCTCGAAGAAAACGGTCTATTGACACACAGTCAACATGGGTTTAGAAAACATCGTTGTAGTGAAACACAACTAGCTCTTTATTCGCATGAAGTATTGAGTGCTACTGACAAGGGCTTTCAGATCGATTCCTTATTTCTAGATTTCCGGAAGGCTTTTGACACTGTACCACACAAGCGGCTTGTAGTGAAAAAAATGATTCAAATGTCTCTAAGCACTATGGGACTTAACATCTGAGGTCATCAGTCCCCTAGACTTAGAACTACTTAAACCCAACAAACCCAAGGACATCACATACAGCCATGCCAGAGACAGGATTCGAACCTGCGACCGTAGCTGCAGCGAGGTTCCGGACTGATGCACATAGAACCGCTCGGCCACAGCGGCCGGCGCTTGTAGTGAAATTGCGTGTTTATGGAACATCGTCTCTGTTATGTGACTGGATTTGTGATTTCCTGTCAGGGAGGTCACAGTTTATAGTAATTGACGGAAAGTCATCGAGTAAAAGAGAAGTGGTTTCTGGCGTTCCCCAAAATAGTGTTTAAGGTCCTTTGCTATTCCGTATCCACATAAACGATTTGGCAGACAGTCTGAGCAGCCGTCTTAGGTTGTTTGCAGATGACACTGTCGTTTATCGACTAATAAAGTCACCATATGATCAAAACAAATTGCAAAACTATTTAAAAAAGGTATCTGAATGGTGCGAAAATTGACAGTTGTCCTTAAATAACGAAAAATGTGAGATCATCCACATGAGTGTTAAAAGGAATTCGTTGAATTTCGGTTACACGATAAATCAGTCAAATCTGAATGCCGTAAATTCAACTAAATACCTAGGAATCGCAGTTACGAACAACTTAAATTGGAAGGAACACACAGAAAATGTTGTGGGGAAGACTAACCAAAGACTGCGTTTTATTGGCAGGACACTTAGAAAATGTAACAGACCTACAAAGGAGACACCTGTACGTCCTCTTATAGAATACTGCTATGCGGTGTGGGATTCTTACCAGATAAGACTGATGGAATACATCGGAAAAGTTCAAAGAAGGGCAGCACTTTTTGTGTTATCGCGAAATATGGGAGAGAGTGTCACAGAAATGATACAGGGTTTCGGCTAGACACCATTACAATAAAGGCGTTTTAGTTGCGACGGAGTCGTCTGAGGAAATTCTAATCACCAACATTCCCCTCCGGATGCGAAAATATTTTGTTGACACCGACCCACACAGGGAGAAACGATCACTACAATAAAATAAGGGAAATCAGAGCTCGTACGGAAGGATGTAGGTGTTCGCTCTTGCCACGTGCTATACGAGATTGGAATAACAGATAATTGTGAAGGTGGTTCGATGAACCCTCTGCCAGGCACTTAAATGTTATTTGCAGGGTATCCGTGTAGATGTAGATGTAGAAGTGTAGTATGGCACCGTCAGAAAACTGGAGAAACGACTTCAGCGTGTTCCCCGCCACAAAAATGCAAACGAACTTCTCCTGCTCCATAACAATGCAAGGCCTTACACAAGCCCGCGCGCCCGAGAAGAGCTCACAAAATTTCATTGGACTGTTCATCCTCATCCTACCTACAGTCCAGATCTCGCACCTTCCAACCGATGTCTATCTGTTTGACCCAATGAAGGATGCACTCTGTAGGGAGCAGTACGTGGATGTTGGGAAGCTTATTGATGCAGCAAAACTATGGCTCCGACATTGACCAGTAAAGTCATACCATGCAGACGTACAAGCGCTCGCAGTCATGTGGCATAATGATGTTGCAGTGAACGGAAATTATGTTGAAAAACAGATTTTGTAGCCGAAAGAATGGGTTATAATATCGTGTATTGGAATCCTGAATAGAATCAAACTGCTTTGAGAAAAACAATATATTGCATTACTTATTGAACGCTCTTCGTGATTAATGAGAAATGGCTGATAACATTTACTTAGATAACTAATCGTGTGCTGTATTTTGTTTACCGGGTGACGCTGCTGCGAACTTTCAAACATATCAGCCAGTTACCAATGCGCCAACAACTATATTACTGCTTGTCTTAGTAGCTGACATCTCAAAAAACAGATTGGTTGGGTAAGTGTGCTTCAGATGACAGTATAAAGTGACGTATCACTTTTAATTATGAGTGATGCAGTTTATATACCAACCACTGTACAAAAAAACCTACAGCCGTCCTTATGATTTGATTTTATTTTGTCGCCACCAGTTTCAACGTTCAACTGCCAGTTGATGGTTGGAATGCTGACACATTATCTGCTTGTCCAGTAATGCTGGCTACTGATGGGTTATGCATGGAGATCATATCAACCTGTACCGCATGAAAAAGAGCCTGAAGATGACGCAATGAAGCGTTGAAACTGGTAGTGACAACATAAAATAAAATCATATGGATGGCTGCAGGTGTTTTTATTTTTTGTCATGGTAGTAAACGGCCGTCGTCCCAGAGACCTCCTGCTAAAAGGATGGACATACAAAAGCTGACTGTACTTAAAGGTTAAAAACGAGGTTGGTCTTCCTCTCAGCAAGCGCCACTAACGCTCATTCTACACGATCTACGGTGCCTCTGCCGAGGATGGAGCTTTAACTAGCAGGACAGGACATTTTTTCGTCTTCTTCTTTTTCTCCTCCTTCTTATACTTTGCCTTCTTCCGGTTTTTCTACGGGGTCGGAATACGTATATGGGCTGAGTCAACGTTACTGACAGTTGATAACCTAATGACCTTAGGCACAACTACCTCTGGTACAGAATCTGTGCACCCTATGTGTCTAGAGAAAATCCACGTTCAAGTATAAGACTGTTTTTCTAAATGTTTGTGTGGTGTGTATCTGAGGTGGTGGGTGGATACCAGCCCTTTATTTACGGAGCTATATTTGAAAAAACCAACTACCGGATCCGGCGCGTTAATGCACTCGACAGTTCGTGCGAGTCAGGACGGAACATATTTTGCCTGTTTCTTATAATTTTCCCAGCCACAAACCATTGTCGCTACTTAATTAATCATCATCCACGCTGATTTCTACGCAGATCTATCAAAAAGTGGCCTACACTAATGGACACAACCTCTGTGGTTCGATTCGGTTTTAAGGTGGTGATACACTTACCTGCAAACTTTACTAGAATACTTGGTCAAGCACTTGACCCTGTGTAGGGTAATTCTGAGTAAGCATTCGGACTGCCAAGTCTACCTGAGATGTGACCGATTTTCTTTTTCGTTCATCCATCCTCAGTCTCAGATGGACAGGGGAACAACAGCTGACGAATGTGTTGTAACATCGACCGGAATGGTCGCGAGGTGGCCGAGAAAGCGCGGAGGGACCAAACGGAGAGCAGCCCGTGAACAAACAAACGAAGGGAAAAGACGGACACGAAACAACGACGACAACACGCAAAAAACAACGGAGTGACAGAGACAACCAAACGAATCCAAGACGTCCACTAGTAATGAAAACGAAGAACGGTAAACACGCTGTCTGTTCTCGAGGAGACATGTCAAGACTCACGCAACGATTAGACTCGCTGGGTAAGCTTTTTTTTTTTTTTTTTACTTTATTGTAATTTTGAAACCTGAACAACCAGGTAGGCTGGCAGCAGCACAATACGCCGCTCTTCAGCCGAAGAGAGTACATAGAGATAAACAAAGAAGAGACATTACATAGAAAAACGGCGGGAAAAAATAGGAGACACAAGAATATAAAAGCACAAGAAGCCGTTCACACTTGATGACAATCCACACTATGAACTGGAGACCCGACGCACAAACACTGAAGAAGACGATGTCACTGGTGAACAATGGAGCGTGACGGCGAAACTGAACACTAAACATGACGGCACACACGATACACTGATGGCGGTGATCTCCGGCGCGCGAATGTCCACTGAGCGTGTGCGAGTCCGGGGACCTGCCAAGAGGGCAACAGGGATGAGGAGGGGGAGAGGGGAGGAAAAGAGGATGCCACGGCTCAGGAGGATAGGGACAGGGGTGGGGGGGCCCGGGGGACGAGGGACGAGAAAAGGAGGAGGGAGGGAAAAGCTGGGTAAGCGAGAGGCAGGCGCTTAAATGCTCTATCGCGGGCGCCGCTATTGGCCGGTGGAACCACGCGTTCCACTGTAGCGCCCTCACACTAAATGCGGGCCAGGAGGCGCGCGCCGCCACAGCTTACGACGCGTTGGTGCAGAGACCTCTAGGGGTCTTTGACGTCCATGACGTCTGGCGGGGATTCAAATTCCACGGAGCGCGGTACCAGAGAATGTATGAGATGCAGTGATATCACTGTCAGCTGTGTGTGTGTGTGGGGGGGGAGGGCTATTGCTAGGTTAAGTTCGTGTGGGAATTGGGCCCTGTATCTGACATACGTTAATTAACCGTCTTCCATAATAATGAATTAGAAATTAAATGATTACCAGGAATCACAACTAATTCTGTTTTACCATTAAAGGAAAAAATGATACGATTATTCTAGTAAAGCCTTGGCCTATCTGATAAAAAAAAGTCTAGGCTTATATACCAATAATGGTATAAATGAAATAATTGCGATCACGAAGTTGTACTGTGATTGTCTTGATGTTAGTAGAAAAGGCAGACAGCACTGAAAATGGAATGTATTGAGCCTGTGGTAAGAGATGAAAGTAAGTTGGTCATTGGATTTGAATGCAAGTCTTCAAAGTGAAGTTTTGAAGTTCGAAATTCTATACAATGGTTTTAATGCCAGACGCATATTCTGACGGTTTCCGCTCGGTCTCACCACAGTAAATTGTAGGTGGAGGTTGAAGTGGCTACAGAATCAGTCATTGGAGGAACGCCAAGACCTTCACCGATGGCTAAGTGCAAATCAGCCTAAAATCTCTCCGATTCCTCCGATTTATCCACTCTCGTGGCGTCGCAGCTCAGCAGAGGGGAAGTCAGACGACGGAGTCTCTCAGCGAAGAAAGAATAAGAAGCAGTAACTTTGTACCAAGTGTTCACTAAAAGGAGAGCTCGTATTTCCACACTTTTGCTGTTTACTCTATGTCGACTGGGAGTGGAGGCGCTACCAATCTTCTGAGTGCCAAACTTTAAAAACGTTCCTTAGAAAACGCTTCTCCCTTCCCTGGGTTGTTCTTTACCCAGTTAACCAGTAATGCGCGTCCTACCATTTCACATAGAAAAAAGGCACATCTCTCTCTTTCCATCTCTCTCTCTCTCTGTGGCCAATGTGTTGGGTCCTCATAGGCACAGTCAAGTTTCTCTGCCTAGCTTCTACTTTAGTCGTATTAGCCACTGCAGTTCTTATGTAGCGTAAACACTTGGTTTCTGTGAAGTTCCCATCCATTTTCAGGATAACATCTGTAGCATCAGGCGCTTTCCCGAGCAAACACAGCTTTCTACGTTTTGTGCACAATAATGCCTTCTTGGAATTCGCTAAGGACAGTCTTCCTTCTCATTCCACTTCTGGGTTGTAGAAGCAGTCGTGGCTGGGGGGCCTCACGCGACAAGTGATCTTATCTGTGTTTTGCTGTGGTGCTTCAGGCGCCCAATGGCGGCACTACAAAAGACTGTCCAGCCACTTGCGAGCAATTGACCTCTTTGTCGCTGGTGCTCCCTTCCGAGAACCGCTCAAATGGCGATGGTCTGTGCGACTCCATGGCTCTGTTGCCTCATGTCAATCTGGCTTCAAGACATGCAAATCCGAATAAAAGTGTAAATGAAGAGTAAATTACATTAGTCAACTCCTGACAAGCACTAAGATTGTCAAGTATCACATTTCTCGGTGTCAGTTAATTATTCCGATCGAATGGGTCTTTGCCTTATGATTTTACATATCTGAAAAAAAACGGTTGCATAACATTATTCATTCAAATGTGACCGGTTTCGGTTCTCCACTCCTCCGTTGTCAGGCCCCTATGTACAGCAAACACGACGATAACATTTGCTATCCAAGAAATATAAGATCACAATGGCAGAAGTAACTGTTGCCATACAAACTAATGTTAATAATCGGTATACAAAACAAGCCACGGACATGAGTTCATATCGCCAGTGGGACCATGAAATCATAAAGCAACCGCAATTAATTCTGTTCTATAATAATATATTTACTGTTGAACCCCAAATGGCAACAACAGTAGTTACTTTACTCTGTAAGAGAAACAAGTCGTATATATTGAGTAGGTCGCAAACATAGTTCACTATTTCTCGTTCCATTGGGCCCACAGCATAGTTTACGCCAGTAAACGACATAATTAAAATGAATGCTCCATAATAGCTGCAATAAGGTAATACATTTCTTTAAATATTTTGCACAACAGGCCAGTTTCGGCCAATTGCCATTATCAATTGACGTCTAGCTGGAAGTAACAACCATACTGCATCTATAGTAAATTTTTCCTGCCGTATCTTGGTAAGAAAATTACTTTTTGTGGTTACAGAACGTAAAATACGTTTGTGTCAGATATTTTCACAGTTCAGTTTTGACAGTTCAGTACTACGATGCTTTGTAAACGTTTACACAAGGTTGGCGCCGATGGCGACACTTACAACGTGCTGACACGAGGAAAGTTTCCAACCGATTTGTCATACATCAACAGCAGTTGGCCGGCGCTGCCTGGTGAAACGTTGTTCTGATGCCTCGTGTAAGGAGGAGAAATGCGTACCATCACGTTTACGACTTTGATAAAGGGCGGATTGTAGCCTATCGCGATTGCAGTTTATCGTATCGCGACATTGCTGCTCGCGTTGATCGAGATCCAATGACTGTTAGCAGAATATGGAATCGGTGGGTTCAGGAGGGTAATACGGAACGCCGTGCTGGATCCCAACGGCCTCGTATCACTAGCAGTCGAGATGACAGGCAGCTTATTCGCATGGCTGTAACGGATCGTTCAGCCACGTCTCGATCCCTGAGTCAACGCATGGGGACGTTCGCAAGACAACAACTATCTGCACGAACAGTTCGACGACGTTTGCAGCAGCGTGGACTGTCAGCTCGGGGACCATGGCTGCGGTTACCCTTGACGCTGCATCACAGACACGACGCCTTCGATAGTGTACTCAACGACGAACTTCGGTGCACGAATGGCAAAACGTCATTTTTTCGGATGAATCCAGGTTCCGTTTACAGCATCATGATGGTCGCATCCGTGTTGGGCGACATCGCGGTGAACGCACGTTGAAAGCGTGTATTCGTCATCGCCATACTGGCGTATCATCCGGCGTGACGGTATGGGGTGCCATTGGTTACACGTCTCGGTCACCTCTTGTTCGCATTGATGGCACTTTGAACAGTGGACGTTACATTTCAGATGTGTTACGACCCGTGGCTCTACCCTGCGAAACCCTACATTTCAGCAGGATAATGCACGACCGCATGTTGCAAGTCCTGTACGGGCCTTTCTGGATACAGAAAATGTTCGACTGCTGCCCTGGCCAGCACATTCTCCAGATCTCTCACCAATTGAAAACATCTGGACAATGGTGGCCGAGCAACTGGCTTGTCACAATACGCCAGTCACTACTCTTGATGAACTGTGGTATCGTGTTGAAGCTGCATGGGCAGCTGTACCTGTACACGCTATCCAAGCTCTGTTTGACGCAATGCCCAGGCGAATCAAGGCCGCTATTACGGCCGGAGGTGGTTGTTCTGGGTTCTGATTTCTCAGGATCTATGCACCCAAAATGCGTGAAAATGTAATCACATGTCAGTTCTAGTATAATATATTTGTCCAATGAATACCCGTTTATCATCTGCATTTCTTCTTGGTGTAGCAATTTTAATGGCCAGTAGTGTATATATATCCTTTGAAAGGGCACAGACGACTTCCTTCTCCATCCTTCCCAGATCGAGATTCTGCTCCGTGTCTAATCTCGGTTTCGACAACATGCTGTACCGTAATCAATCTTCTTTCGTCTTAACCTAAATATGACTGCTGAAGACAAGTGTCATACGAAGGGTAATTGACCGTTTGTTCAAATGGGTCTGAGCACTATGGGACTTCACATCTGAGGTCATCAGTCCCCTATAACTTAGAACTACTTAAACCTAACTAACCTAAGGACATCACACACATCCATACCCGAGGCACGATTGGAACCTGCGACCATAGCGGTCGCGCGATTCCAGACTGAAACGCCTAGAACCGCTCGACCACACCGGCCTGCTTGCCAATTATATACTGTCATTGTCCATAGTAGTAAATTTCAGAAACGTCCTTCATCAATGCCTAGTGATTAATTTATCACAAAACAAACGTACCTGAAACGATACAACTTTACGATTTTCTCGATAGCACTCACTCCGTCCAGGGCACAGGTGTTTCGAATTGCCTCCACTGCTTTCACCCTTTTATTGTACACAAACAGAACGCAATGTCACAAATATTAGACCTTACTCAGTTTTACACTCCGCTCTTCATAACGTCAAAAATGAGAAATATTCAGATTTTCATGGCAGTAGCTATACTACAACTTGAACAAAATAAGACCGTAGTTAAATACGCTTATACGAGTAACAGCACGCCATAAAAAATCTCCACGGAGCTTGCTGAAGCGTAGTATTATATCATACGCAACGTTACATAATGTGATACTTGCTAATTGGAGCGCAGAAAAGCCCGCTGGAGATCATAGAGTATATGCCCGATGCGTCGCTATCACTTGGGCGGACGCCGGTCTGTATCAAGCGGCCGTTGGCTGATGGCGCTAAAATTGGTATTATCATGACAGGCACCCACAAGATTTTTCTATTATAGCGGTTCAGAAAATGAACAAAACTGTTCCTGGCTTTCTGTCAGCCTGATGCTCTTAGCAGACATACGGAATACGACATAAAAAAGAAAGGAAAGGATGGATTCGATATCACGGCTTTGAATTCGCACTACATTATGTTGACTACCAGACCATGAATAGGTTATTCACAACAACATCCCAAGTGGGAGTCAACACTTCTCGAACGGTGTACTGTATAACCCATTACGGAAAAAACATGGAGCTAACCGATGTGAAATTCTGTGATTGGGTGACTGGGGATAGCTTATAATTGCTAAGGTGTGGGCTCAATTTCCGCTTGGGGGGTACCAGTTTTTAACAGCCACAAACATACCCTCCTCGCTTCCAGTAACGCCAAGTAAGGAACGTAGGACTGTGCCGTCGTTCTAAATCAACATTAAACATGTCCATTCATTACTGACTGGAACAGAGTTGGATTAGTTTTGTCAGGCGGAAGTCGCTGCTTGCAGAAGCTCTGTCTCTAGTAAGCTTTCTTTCGTTAACAATGGGTCCAAATTCGGATTACGAACAATAACTCGTCATGCAATTTAATAAGTGTGATAAGACTTCTGCAGTGCTGCTTATTACAATGAAGTTTAATTTACAAGCGTTAAGGACTGTTTTATCTCTAATAACGTGTTTTCTAATATTTGTGGTATCACAGTACTGATTTACATCTGAACTGACTGCCATAATAAGCAGTCTTCTCTAATGATCTCTTGTGGTAGCCATCGTGTATAGTCAAACGACTGTACTGCATAGTGTTTAGAGGACCTGTGATACAGCTATGCTATGTTGATTGCATATGGCCTACACATCGGAATTCAGGGGTGGCCCACGTATTGTGCCGTCGGGTGTACAAGCAAACGTCAGTTGTTAATCAAGTCAAGCAGTATAATGGAAATTGCTGGAAAAGTTTATTAGATTATAATCATAAGCAAAAGGAAGGAAGCATAGCGTTCCAATGCATTGTCATTGATGAGATCATCAGAGACTGAACAGAAACTCGTACAGCAAATAGATGGGAAAGCGCTCCATGACTGACTTCTATACAACATTGTACTTCAGACTTACATTTTCGGAATTTTCTTCCTCAAATTAGGGCCAATGTTTGATACTAGTATACATCTTTTGGGCAGGAATACACTCCTTGCCTGTGCTAGTCTGCTTTTAATATCCTCCTTGTTTCGTCTGTCGTATGTTATTTCGCTTTCATTTCATGTACACTGTGATCCGCAATTTTGATGGCAGTTCTATCACTGATCTCATTTCTGCTACTCCTCATCACTTTCATCTTTCCTCTATTAACTCTCAGTTCACACTATGTGTTCAGCATATTGTTCATTTCGTTCAGTGTGTCTTGAAGTTCTTTATCACTTGCACTGTGGATAGCAATATCTTTAGCGAATATTATCGTTGATATTGGTAGACCCTATATAAGAGGGAAAGTTAAGAGAAATTCTGAGCTCTGTGTATTTCTTTTGCGGCGGCTCCATCTCAGACCCAACTCTCTAACAGACTTCTCCAAAATCGAAACACAAATACCGCTTATGAACAGCAGTCAGGGAACAGCCTTCTGATAGCAGACGCTGATCGAGGATTGGATTCAGGAAAGAAGGAAAGGGGGGGAGGGGGGAAGGAAGGCATCACAGTTTGTTCCATTTGTCCTCCCCCCCCCCTCTTTTGCAAATGTGACATGCTGTCGCAATCATTTTTAATGTTCAACGGATACCTACGATTTTATTGTTAACAACAATAAAAAGCATAAATCATTTTTTTGTTTTGTTTAAAGCCAACTAATGGGGTTGTCAACATAACTGTTTATTTCTCCTTTCTTTCATCCTCCACCGAAACCCTTTCATTTTCTCAGAATGAGCAATTTTCTACTCATCTGACCGTTTGACAAACGTTTTCCTGTTTGTTTTATCATCCTGAAAACCTCTGAATTTATTTATTTCCAATCTAAATTTGTCTCTGCTGGCAAGGGTCTCTCACTCAAACTATCCCTTTTTGTCTTGCCTCTCCACCTATTTTCTTTGTCTGTTTTCCTGTGTTGGGAGAATGTGTGGATCTTAACTGTTAATCTGCCATCCTTTATTCTCTCTAGATATCTTTTCCAGATCTCATCTGTTATTTCAGGGCAAAATGACCGTATTTCCTTATTTGGTATCAAAACCCTATTGCAATCTTTGATCCTGACTAAACGTAATACTGTCTTTTTCTTTTCTTTTTCTTTTTTTCCGGGTCCTCTAATGCCATTTTACATGCAAATTAAAGTTGTTTCCGATCCACAGAACACTTCTGGTTTTACAACTTATTATAATACCTTTATTTAACGTCTCTAGGAAAACATTTTTTGTACATGCTTCTTACTTCCATGTAGGCTCTTTTTATTTTTTTCATTTTTTTGATTTAACTGCTTTTTTCACTTTGTTGTTGATGTTGCCACACTTGTTTTTTTAAAATTTTACTGAGTTACTTTCATTGGTCATGTGTCCTGTCTCTTCGAAAGGTATTTATAAATCTGTTTTTCAGCTGCCCCTTCAGAAGTTCTAGTTCTTCTTTGCATTCTCTAAGGTGCCATCTGTTTCCAGAATGAAATTTTCACTCTGCAGCGGAGTCTGCGCTGATATGAAACTTCCTGGCCTATTGAAACTGTGTGCCAGTCTGAGACTCGAACTCTGGACCTTTGTCTTTCGCTGGCAAGTACTCTACTGACTAAGCTTTCCAAGCACGACTCCAAACGAGTTAGGAGACGAGGTACTGTAGAAATAAATTGTGAGGACAAGCTGCGAGTCGTGCTTTGGTAGCTCAGTTGGTAGAGCACTTGCCCGCGAAAGGGAATGGTCCTGTGAGTTCGCGTCTTGAGCCGGCACACAGTTTTCATCTGCCAGAAAGTTTCGTTCCAACTGTTATTAACAGATCATCTGCAAATAGTAATTTGTTTAGATCAGTGCTTCGCTGTAGCATAGCCTCCAAGAAACTGCAGTTGAGAGGAATACAGCATTTGAAAATAATACGTCCAGAAGTTTTACAAGAACATAAGTCAAACAGTAGATCTAAGTATTACAATACTAACCAACTCACGATTTGGATGACGTCATAGTGTAGATGAAACCAAATCGAAGCGTGCTTTCATCATTGTCCGTATTTCACTTGGTTATGTGAACCTGTAAATGAGGAGAATTTTGTTTCTCTCAACCGTGTCCTCCGGTGTTAAGGAAGTCGATCTGTGGTTTTTTTTTTACTTTCTTGTTGGAAGGTCCTTCTTCTTTTGTCTTACCTTATTCATGCTCCTGTGATTTGTCGGTTCTACCTGTGGACATGCGAATCGTGTGGAGTTTATTGTTGATAGGAACTACGGTCAGCCTAGAAACATGAACCTTAAGCTGGCTAGAATATTACTGGTCAGGTCGTAAGACCATCCACATGGGCAGGTCCTCACATAAGGAACTGCAACGTACTCTGCATTTAACGTAGCTTGTAATTTATAGAATTACTTGCCACTTTGTAGACTCCTAGTTAACGTGATGCTCCGGTGCTCTCCAAGAGTTAACAGTGGAATTTGAAAACTGAGAAACTTAGGAATATAAACGCTATTACTCACTTACGGCCAAAGCACCACCAGATATCAGACCCATAGTACATCTGGATTTAAGTCTATATGACTACTTCTACATGACTATTCTGCAATTCGCACTTAAGTGCATGGCGGAGGGTTTATTGAACCATTTCCGACTGTTTCTGTACCGTTCCAGTCTCGAAGAGCGCCCAGGAATAACGCGTGAGCTTTGATTTCTCTTATTTTGTTGCCATGATCATTTCTCCCTGCGTAGGTTTTGGCTTTCAGGGAAGTTAGGTGACTGAAATTTCGAAGCAAGCCTTTCTTTTAATTAATGCCAGTCCAGCTCACTTATCATATCCGTGAAAACCTTTCGCTTATTTCGCGTTAATATAAAACGATCTATCCTGCTCTGAACTTTTCCGATATCCTCCGTCAGTCTATCAGGTAAGGTTTCTATACTTTAAGCAGCCTCTTTAGTAGGTATGTTCCCACTTCTAAGTGTTCTGCCAATAAAACGCAGTCTTTGGTTTGCCTTTCCCACAACATTTTCTATGTGATCGCCCATATTTAACTTGTTCTTTAACTGAGTGTGACTTATCGTGTAATCAAAATTTAACGGATTCCTCTTAGTACTCATGCGGAAGACCTCATAGTTTTCATTATTTATAAATAAGTTGCCACTTTTGGCACCATACAGACATCTTGTTAAATTGTTTTACTCTTGATTCTGATCTTCTGACGAATTCAATAGACGGTGAATGACAACAAAAATTAGTGTAAGGAGAGTCACGCGTGAAGCGTTCAACGAATTCGAAAGTAAAATTCTCTCTGCCGAATTGGTAGAAAATACTAAGAGATTTCGGTCTTACGTTGAAACAGGAAATGCATCTAAGCGATCTCTGCAGACACTCTGTGAACATAATGGCACTGAAACTGAGGACGACACAGAAAAGGCCGAAATATTAAACGTCTCTTCCCAGAAGAAGATCTCACCTGGTTTAGATCGTTCTACGAACGACAAAACAGATGATATCGAGATAAGCGATCATGAATAGAAAATCAACTCAAATAGTTCAACAAAAGGAAGGCCACTGGATCTGACGGGGATACCAGTACGATTCTGCGTGGAGTATGCGAAATAACTTGCCCCTCTTGTAGCAGTAATGTACCGTAGGTCTCAGGAGGAGCGGAGTATTCGTGGTGACGGAAAAATAACACAGGTCATTCCCTTCTTCAAGAAGGGTGGTCGCACAGACACAGAAGTCGGTCTGTTGCAGAATTTTGGAAAATGCTTTATGCACGCGCTTCATGGCATTTCCGGAGACAGAAAGCCTCTGTAGGAATTAAGATGGGTTCCGTAAACAACGACAGTGTGAAACCCATCTCGATGTGTTCGTCCGCGTGACTCAGAATGCGGAAGATACCGGCATCCGGGTAGATGCCATGTTCCGTGACTTCCGTGAGACATTCGGTACAGTTTCGCAGTGCCATCTACTGAACAAAGTGCGAACGAACGGAATTTCAAACCAACTGTACGACCGTATTGAAAAGTTTCTAGCAAACAAAATACACAATGTTATTCTCAATGAGAGCAAGTCTTCAGAAGTAACTTTAGGAGTACCTTAAGGGACAGTTATTGGTCCACTAATTTTCAGAATATATATAGCATGATTCACGAAGAAAAAACAGATTTCAGTTGTTCATTACAAATAAACTATGAGAGATAGGAAAATACTGCGGATGTCACTGGATTGACGAAGGTTCAAACTTTTATGTTCGTAGACACACTACACCATACACTCAACATCAGCACCATGCGTTGTTCGAGAAGCATCGAAATGGTAGTCCATTTCATTCCGCACACGAATCAAAGGTCCGTGTTTATTGAATTGACAGCCTCAACAGATCTATTTCTCAGCTCTTGAAAAGTAGCTGCCACAGTTGTGACAACGACTCCGTCTTTTTTGTGCCCCACAGAAAACATATCGCAATGTGTGAAGTCGGGTGACCAGGGAGGCCGAAAGCAACGAACAGTATCTTGTTTTCCACCTCCTCCAATCCAAGGTTGTGGGATGGTGTTGTTAAGATAATGCTGCACCTCAAGGTGAAGGTGAGAGGGAGGCCGTCATTCATAAAAATGATACCACGGGAATCTTCGTGAAGTTGAGTCCAGGTATGACATTACTATCAGTTTCCTCCGCAAAAAAGGAAGGTCAGTGAACTTTGTGAACAGAAATGGCACAAAACACATTCAGTTTCAGTGAGACTTTTCATATTCGACAACGACGCCAGGATTTTGTAATCCCTAAATTCTTAAATATGGTGGTTTATTTCACCCGGTAGATGGAACGGCGATTCTTCCGTAATTATGAGTCGTTCGGAAAATTTGTCCTCTGGCATATCATAGAGAAATGAAATTCTAAACTCGTACCTTCTGTCGTGGTCGCTGGGACGCAGTTGCTGCAGTAACTGCAATTTATAAGGCTTAATATGAGAGCATTGTTTCAAAACACGATAGACCATTGTCAGAGAAAGTTAAAATGGACTTGTGGAATTCATTTCGGCTACGCTCGACATTTTCATCAGACGTGGATGGCCGACCAGTGCTCTTCCCTTTGCATATGCAACCACCTTCCAAGAATTGTTCATACCAGTCATAGATCTGCATGTGCAGAAACGGCTTCTTGCTGAAACGATGGCGGAATGCACATTTTACTTAAACAACTGACTGACTTCGCCCAAATTCCTATACACAAAATAATTTCTCTTCTGGTGGAGTCGCCAAGTTGCTATAAATAAACGACAGCGCTGCTACGTCAGAAATTTGAACCTTCCCCTATCCAGTGATATTTGGAATGTATTTCTATCTGTTATACACTATGTGATCAAACGTATCCGAACACCTGCCTGACTTAAAAGTTCGTGGCGCCCTCCATCGGTAATACTGGAATTCAACATCGTGTTGGCCCACCCTTAGTATTGATCACAGCTTCCACTCTCGCAGGCATACGTTCAATCAGGTTCTGGAAGGTTTCTTGGGGAATGGCAGCGCATTCTTCACGGAGTGCTGCACTGAAGACAGGTATCGATGTCGGTCGGTGAAGCCTGGCATGAAATCGGCGTTCCAAAACATCTAAAGGTGTTCTATAAAATTCAGATGAGGACTCTGTGCAGGCCAGTCCATTACAAGGATGTTATTGTCGTGTAACCAATCCGCCACAGGCCGTACATTATGAACAGGTGCTCGATTGTGTTGAAAGATGCAGTCGCCATCACCGAATTGCTCTTCAACAGTGGGAAGCAAGAAGGTGCTTAAAATATCAGTGTAGGCTTGTGCTGTGATAGTGCCACGCAAAACAACAATGGGTGCAATCCCCCTCCATGAAAAACACCACCGCCTCCGAATTTTACTGTTGGCGCTACACACGCTGGCAGATGACGTTCGCCGGCCGGAGTGGCCGTGCGGTTCTAGACGCTACAGTCTGGAGCCGAGCGACCGCTACGGTCGCAGGTTTGAATCCTGCCTCGGGCATTGGTGTGTGTGATGTCCTTAGGTTAGCTAGGTTTAATTAGTTCTAAGTTCTAGGCGACTGATGACCTCAGAAGTTAAGTCGCATAGTGCTCAGAACCATTTGAACCATTTAGATGACGTTCACTAGCCATTCGCCATATCCGCACACTGGAATCGGATCGTCATGTAGTGAACGGTGATTCATCACTCCACACAACATTTTTCCACTGTTCAATCGTCCAATGTTTAAGCTCCTTACACCAAGCGAGGCGTCGTTTGGTATTTACCGGCGTGATGTGTGGCTTATGAGCAGCCGCTCGACCATGAAATCCACGTTTTCTCACCTCCCGCCTAATTGTCATAGTACTTGCAGTAGATCCTGATGCAGTTGGAATTCCTGTGTGATGGTCTGGATAGATGTCTGCCTACTACATATTACGAACCTCTTCAACTCTCTGCAGTCCTGTCAGTCAACAGGTACGGTTTTGGGCAGTATGTGCCCTTCACGTTTCCTCTTCACTATCATATAGGAAACAGTGGACCTAGGGATGTTTAAGAGCGTGGAAATCTCGCGCACACACGTATGACGCAAGTGACACCCAACCACCTGACCACGTTCGAAGTCCGTGAGCTCCTCGGAGCCCCCCCATTCTGCTCTCTCACCATATCTAATAACTACTGAGGTCGCTGATGTGGAGTACCTGGCAGTAGATGGCAGTTCAATGCACCTGTTTTGAAAAATATATATTTTAGGTGTGTCCGGATACTTTTGATCACATAGTGTAGTTCGTCTGTAATAAAAAGTTAAAATCTGTTCTTTCTTTCTGAGTCACCCGTTATAAATGAAACAGTAGACAACGTCGGAAGTTCCATGAGGCTGTTTGCGTATGTTGCGGATGTATACTGAAGAGTCGCAACGCTAGAAAATTGTAGCGAAATGCAGGTGGATCTGCAGAGAATTAACGCTTGGTGAAGGATGGCAGTTGACCCTCAGCATAAGAAAATATACCGAACTGTGTACACATAGACTGTAAGGCACATAATAGGGTTAGGTTGCAGAAGAATCACAGGAAGCAGATACTTCCACAAAATATCTTGGAGTATGCAGACGGAGCGATTTAATGTGGAACGGCCAAATAAAACTAATCCCAGGAAAGGCATTTGCCAGGAAGATTCATTGGAAGAATCGCCAGGAAATGTAACCTGTCAACAGGGGAAGTAACACTCAAAATCCTATTTCGACGAATACTTGTATATTGTTCTTCAGTATGTAAACTGTACCCGCCAGGATTCGCAGAGAAAATACCGAAGATCCGAAGAAGTGCAGAGCGTTTCTTTACAGGTTCATTTAGTAAGCACGGAGCCGTCACGGAGATTATATGGTTCAAATGGCTCGGAGCACTATGGGACTTAACGTCTATGGTCATCAGTCCCCTAGAACTTAGAACTACTTAAACCTAACTAACCTAAGGACAGCACACAACACCCAGTCATCACGAGGCACGGAGATTATAAACTATCTCTATAAGAGAAGGGTTCTGCATCACGTTATTGTTCACTGTTAACTTTCCGAGTGAGCACCTTCCTAGAAAAGTGTACAAATATATTTCTCCCTTCTACGTATATCTCGCGAAAAGAACATGAAGATAAAATTAGAAGTATTAGAGTCCACACGTATGCATGCCGTCAGTTGTTCTTCCCGTGAATCATTCGCGACTGGAAAAGAAAAACTGGTATTACAGGGTTACGGTCTACCAAAACTACAGTACGGTAGCTCTGGTTGTTGTTGTTTAGGTCTTCAGTCCGAAGAGTGGTTCGATGCAGCTCCCCATGCTACCCTATCGTGCGCAAGCCTTCTCAGCTCCAAATAACTACTGAAACCTATATCCCTCTGAATCTATTTACTATATTCCTCTATTGGTCTCCCCCTAGGGTTTTATCCCCCTCCCCACCCCTCCCTCTTCCCGCCAATATTATATTCGTGATCTCCTGACGCCTTAGAATGAGCTCTGTCATCTGATTCCTTCTTCTAGTCAGGTGAAGCCACAAATTTCTATTCTCATAAATTCATTTCAGTACCTCTTCATTAGTTACGTGACCTACCCATCTAATCTGTAGCATTCTTCTGTGGCACGAAACGTATATTCTCTTTTTGTCCATGTTCCATTTCCATACACGTCTACACTCCATTCAAACACCTACAGGCAAGACTTTCTAACACTTAAATCTAAATTTGATGTTAAGAAATTTCTCTCCTTCAGAAACGTTACCCTTGCCATTGACAGTCTACATTTTATATCCTCTCTACTTCGCCCATCACAGTTATTTCCTACCCTATTAAATTCTCAACCACTACCCTATTTGGGTAGAAAAATGACGGATGATGGCCGAAGTAGAGAGGATATAGAATACTCGTTTTCTACTTAAAATACCTCATTTCCTAATGTGATTCGCTCTACAATCACCTGACTTAATTCGACTACAATTCATTATCCTTGTCTTGCTTTTGTTGACTTTCATCTTATATCCTCCTTTCAAGAAACTGTCCATTCCGTTTAACGGCTCTTCCAAGTCCTTTGCTGTCTCTGACAAAATTACAATGTCGTCGGCACACGTCATAGTTTTTATTTCTTCTTCCTGAATTTTAGTTCCTGCTATAAATGTTTCTTTGGTTCTCTTTAATGTTTGCTCAGTGTACAGATTGAATAGCGACGGGCTACAGCCCTGTCTCAATCCCTTCTCAACCACTGCTTCCCTTTCATGCCCCGTCGACTGTTATAGCTGCCATCTGTTTTCTGTCCAAGTAAACAGCCTCTCGTTCGCTTTTTTTTCTACCTTCAGAATTTCAAAGAGATTATTCCAGTCAACACTGTCAAAAGTTTTCTCTAAGTCCACAAACGATATACCAGGTGTAGGAGTATGAAACCGAAATTTGATTGCAATAATAACACGTCTGTTGTTTGAAACTGATAAACAATATTTTAGTCAGAATAATCTCCATTGCTATTAGGTCTACAACTTTGCTTCTGCCATTTTGCAATAGACGGCAGTAGCGGCAAGTGGGGTTCAGGTGGTTGGCCACAGGTGTAATACAAAACGCTTAGGCATCTGTAAACATAATGCCATAAAAATATTAGTCGATTTGTGATTGCATCATAAGGCTATTCTCGATTAAGTACGCCAACTTACGTACCCATTTCCCGCCATTTGCAGGACGTTTTAATTTTCTGCTTCAACATGAAGAAATCTGCGGCTCTGGCTTTTAAAATGATGGGTAAGACCAATGGTTAGGGAACGATCAGTGGAAGAACATGCAGAGAATGTTTTCAACGCCTTAAAAACAGTGATTTTGATGCCGAAGATCGGCATTGCAGGGGAAAACAGAACGTTTTCGTAGCTACTGAAACAGACGAAGACAGTCACAGGACATCATTATCGAAAGCAATTGATGCGTTCGAGCCCAGAACTGAAACACAAACGGCCACAATACAGCGATAGACACGTAAAGGTAATTTTGCAGCGGGTCAGTGTTCGACCCCATGTCGCAAAACCTGTAAAAACATACATGGAAACGTTGGAATGAGAAGTCCTATCCCTTCCGCCGTATTCTCCATACGTTTCTCTCTCTGACTACCACCTTTTTCGATCAGTGGCATACAGTCTGGCTGACCAGCACTTCCGCTCTTATGAACAAGTGCAAAATTGAATCGATTCATGGATCCCCACAAAAGACGCCAGTTCTTCCGCCACGGAATTCGTAAGCTATCCGAAAGATGGTAGAAAGTAGTGGCCAGCGATGGGCAATACTATGAACCATTTTTTTTTTTACGTTTTTCACAATAAAGCCCCGAACGTCGAGAAAAAACGGCGGAAGCAAAGTTGTAGACGTAGTATTTATAAATTTCTCCCACCTCTACGGCAGGCTATGAATGCCACGCCAAAAAAAACAGTTCTTTTTTTGAAGCAAACCAATCAGCGAGCCATTTTCGTGCATTTTCATACGAATTGAGGCGTTGGTCAGCGAGAGCGTGTCCCGGTGATGCAAATCGATGATAATCTGGCGGAGAATAAGCCACATGTCTTAGTATTTCCCAACTGAACGCCTCGATCGCCTCCCTGACGCGTTTTGCTGTGTGTGATGGGGCGTTATCGTGGAGCAGTATGACTCTGTGTTGCCTTTTTCCATATTCCTATCGTTTTTCACGTAATGCTCGATTTAAATCGATCCTTTTCTGTTGGTTGCGATCAGTGTTAACGGTTTTACAAGGTTTTAGCAGCTCATAATAACATGACACCCTTCTGATCCCACCAAACACAGAGCATTGTCTTCCTTCCAAAGCAATTTGGTCTTCCAGTGGATGTCAATGGTTTGTCTGGATTCATCCATGATTTATGACGCTTAGCATTCTCAAAATATATCAATTATTCACCACCTGTCACTATACGATGGAGAAGCGACTTTATTTTGTATCTGTCGAGCAGCATTTCACAAGTGGTCTCTCTATTTGTTTGCTGTCTTCCATTCAGTTCATGCGGAACTCATTTTCGCACTTTCTGCACCTTTACCACAGTTTTCAACTGAGGAGAAACGACTTTCAGCGCCACATTCAGTTGTTCCTCGAGTTCCTGTTGAGTTTCAGTATCATCTTCATCCAATAAGCCCTACAATTCGTTGTCTTCAAACTTTTTCGCTGGTTTCCCGTGCTCGTCGTTTCTCACGTTAAAATCACCACTTTTGAATTTTTTGAACCACTCTAAACACTGTGTTTTCCCAAGAGCATGGTCGCCGAAAGCTTCGACAAGTATTCGATGCGATTCTGCAGCAGTTCTCTTCAAATGATAACAGGAAATCAATGCTGTCCGCAAATCGTAGTTCGTAAGCACAAAACTCCGCATGTTTACGGGTTTAAAACAAATACCAATGTATGGAACTTGGGTTACTGTGTGTTGACATTCGTCGTCAGCCGTTACAGGAAGCAGATGGCACTGCAGACACAGTCGCACGGGCCCTACACTGACGGCTAGCACCATCCATAGGAAAATTCCGGGTTCATACTTCTGCATCTGATACACGTGCGTTTTCGTTTCTTTAACTGTCCTCTAAAGTAAGTCGCAGGTCGCAGGGTCACCATCGTTTCGCTTGCTCCTACGTTTCTCCGAATTTTGAATGATCTTCTCCGAGGTCGGCTTCTACCAATTTTTTCGATTTTTCTATAAATAATTCGTATTATTATTTTGCAGCCATGACGTATTAAGCTGATTGTTCGATAGTATTCACACCTGTGAGCACCTTCTTTCTTTGGAATTGGAAGTTTAACATTCTTCTTGAAGTCCGAGGGTGTTTCGCCTGTTTCATACAGTCTGCACAACAGACGAAATAATTTTGTCATGGATGGTTCTCCCAAGGCATTAATAATTCTGACACTATGTCGTCTACTCCCGGGGCCTTGTTTGGACTTAGGTCTTTCAGTACTGTATCATATTCTTCTCACAGTACCATATCTCTTACCTCATCCTCATCGACGTCCTCTTCCCTTTCGATAATATTGCTTTCAAGTTCATCTTCTTTGTAGAATCCCTCTATGTACTTCTTCCACCTCTAAGCTTTCCCTTCTTTGCTCAGGACTCGTTTCCCATCTGAATTCTAGATATTCATAGAGCAGTTTCTCTTTTCCGCAAAGACCTCTTTAATTTTCCTGTAGGTGGTATGTGTCTTTCCCGCAGTGAAATATTCTTCTAAATCCCAACATTTGTCCTGTAGTCATTCCTGCTTAGCTATTTTGCACTTTCTATCAGTCTCATTTTTTAGACATTTGTATCATATTTACCTGGTTCATTTGCTGCATTTTTAAGTTTTCTCCTTTTATCAACTGAATTCAATACCTCCTGTGTTATCCAAAGGTTTCTAATAGGCATGGTCCTTTTATCTATTTGATCCTCTGCTGACTTCAGTATTTCATCTCTTGCGGCTACCCTTTCGTCTTCTACTTTGTTCCTTTCCCCTTTTCTAGTCATCTGTTGCCTAATGCTTTCTCTGAAGCTTCCAATAACCTCTCATTCTTTCAACTTATCTAGGTCCCATATCCTTAATTTCATACGTTTTTTTTGTAATTTCATCAGCTTTGATCAACAGTTCTTAACTAATACATTGTGGACAGAGTCCACATCTGTCCCTGGAAATGTCTTACAGTTTAAAATCCGGTTCCAAAATCTCTGTCATACCATTGTATAATCAGTCTGAAACCTTCTGGTCTCTCCAGGTCTCTTCCACGTATACAACCTTCTTCCACGATTCTTAAATCAGGTGTTTGCGATGATTAAATTATGCTCTGTGGCAAATTCTGCCAGGCGTCTTCCTGTTTCATTCCTTTCCCCCGGCCCGTTTTTCCCTACCATTTTCTCTTCTCCTCCTATCGAATTCCAGTCCCCCATCCCAATTAAATTTTCGTCTCCCTTAATTACCTGAATAATTTCTTTCATCTCACTGTGCATTTCTTCAATCTCTTCATCATCAGCGGAGCTATTTAACATATAAACTTGCACTACTGTGGTGGATGTGGGTTTCGTGTCTATCTTGGCTACAATAATGCTTTCACTATGCTATTATAGTACTTTACTCGAATTTCTATTTCCTTATTCGTTATTAAACATAATCCTGCATTACCCCTATTTGACATTGTATTTATAAACTTGTGTTCACCTGACCAGAAGTCCTGATCCCCCTGCCATCGAACTTCACTAATTCCCACTATGTCTAACTTCAACCTATTCATTTCCGTTTTTAAATTTTCTAACTTACTTGCACGATTAAGGGATCCAGCATTCCACGCCAGTTTTAATTCTCCTGATGATGACATTCTCCTGAGTAGTACCCGCCTGGAGATCTGAATGAGTGGCTGTTTTATCTCCGGAATATTTTACCCAAGAGGATGGCGTCATCATTTAAACACGCAGTAGAGCTGCAAGTCCTCGAGAAAGCTTACGGCAGTAGTTGACCCTTGCTTGCAACCGTTCGCAATGCCAGCATAGCACGGCCGTTTTGGTTGATACTACAAGGCCAAATCAGTCAATAGACCATAGCTCCTTAAACTACTACAAACTCTGCTGTCCCTCTTCACGAACCACACATTTGTGTGGCCTCTCCACAGATACCTACACTACAGTGCGGCTAGTTATAGTACCCTACCTAAATGGTACCCTACATAAATGATGTAGTAAATGATAGAATTACCGGTAGCACTGGTAGAATTGACAGGAAAAGAAAAATAAATGAATATGGAAGAGAGAAACTGGAAGCCAGCGACTTCTCTCTCTCTCTCTCTCTGTCTCTCCTTTTTTTCTTTCTTTCTTTTCTCTTTTCTTTCTTTCTCTTTTTTCTTTTTCATTTTACACGTAGTTTGAAGCGCGCATCATTCAGTGATAGTCCATTGTGTATTTTACATCGTTACAGAATATAAATTGCATTTTATAAGTAATAAAAATTGGTTGATCGCATAACTTTTGCACTTTTATGTAACCAAAACAATTACTTTTGATGCAAATACAGTTAACATGCACAAACAAAAATATATACAATTGTTGTTTATATTTTGTACTCAGCAAAACGTACTTCATCGTGATTAAAGGCAATGTCTTCTTTTATGATTGATAAATGTGAGAGTTGTTCATGAACAACAGAAACATGTTTCATGTAAGTTCGCGGAAGTATTGAAGCGATGTTTAATATCTTTTGGTTTCGTGGTTTTTTTTATTTCATCTTCTTATTGAGGAAATTAAACGCGCTGTGTGGTAAATTTATTTTGGTTTTTTTATTTTTACCACGAAATCCATGTTTCTAACGTTACAAATCAACAATTTTCGAATAAAGCTGAATTAAGCGTTAACAATTGCAATTTATCTATAAATACTGTTTATTCTTAAGTAACAGACAAGAGAATAACTACAAGGAACAAAAATGTTTCGTTGGTTACCCGACCCTTCACACAACCTCCCTCAGTGTCTAGACGGCTCACTGCTTCCGGTTTTTATTGGGATCTAGCGAGGCTCTGATTGCACGTGTAAAGAAAACGATAGTTATGAGATAATGCCCGCAATGGTATGCAACACACGTAACATACAAATGGTTCAAATGGCTCTGAGCACTATGCGACTTAACTTCTGAGATCATTAGTCGCCTAGAACTTAGAACTAATTAAACCTAACTAACCTACGGACATCACACACATCCATGCCCGAGGCAGGATTCGAACCTGCGACCGTAGCGGTCGCTCGGCTCCAGGCTGTAGCGCCTAGAACCGCACGGCCACTCCTGCCGGCCGTAACATACAGGTAACACGTGTACGACCTTTACTGACCAAAGCTACAAGGAAAACTGCCGTTGTCTATGGTAGACTGTGGTAGTTTAACAACTCCAGTGACAGTGGTACACAGAACACCCTCCGCTACATACCACAAAGTGGCTTTCGAATACAGATATAGTTGTATATGTAGGTGTGTTTGTAGATGTAGAAGAGGCCCACTCAGATTGTCTCCTAAACCGTTTACATAAATAAGGAACAGCAGAGCGCCTACAACACTTCCTTTGGGAATGCCATATACAAGGTGTGATTCAGAAGTTTCAAGACTGATTCATTTTTGAGTAGGACCAGTTCCGCCGGTTGGGGTAAGTAGTGGGAGGTCTCAGGGAACGAAATGACGTTGCGGCAGTTGCCTCCAGAACCCTGGAGGGTGCGCATTGCTTGCAGCGTGAGTGCGTGTCATTGACCTCGGTCGAAAAGTGGGAGAGGCGGAAATGGAGCAGCACTTGGAGCAGCGTTATGCGATTAAGTTTTGCGTGCAACTGAACAAAACCGTCACGGAGACTCTCGATGTGATTCAAGAGGCCTTTAAGGAAGAAGCCATGTCCCGTGCAATGGTTTTCATATGGCACAAACATTTCAAAGATGGCCGTGGGAATGTTGACGACGACGGCCGCTCTGGCCGAACGGATCAAAGTGTTGAGAGACTACGGGAACTTTTAAACAATGACCGCCGTCTTAGTGTGAGTGCTCTGCCCTTTGAGGGATCGAGTTCGCCGCGTCCGTCTGGCGATCATGAGCGATTGGATTCTCCACCACGACAATGCGCTCGCTTACCGTCGCGCGCCGCCGCCGAAGTTTTGGTCAAGTTCAACGTGACAACACTACCGCAGCCACCCTACAGCCCCGACTTGGCTCCAAGTGACTTTTTCCTCTTCCCCCGAATCAAGACAGGCTGAAAGGGAAGCGATTCGACTCCATCGACGCCATTCAGCAGGCTTCGACGAGAGCCCTTGACAGCATGACACCCGAGGCCTTCCAGAAGGGCTACGAACAGTGGAAGATGCGCTGGCAGCGCTTTGTTGATGCTAAAGGATCATATTTTGAAGAATTTTAGTCCGCTGTAATTAAATGTCCAATAAATTTCTAGTTCTAAGTCTTGAGACTTTTGAATCACACCCTGTACCTATTCTGTTTTACTCGGTTACATTCCGTCAGTTAGCACGAAATATGACGCTTCTGGTTTGAAATCACTAATCGAGTAGCACAACTGAGATGGCACTCCATAGACATGCAGTTTGATTAGAAGCCGCTCGTGAAGAAAGTTGACAAAAGTCTTCTGGAAATCCAGAAATATGGAATAAATTTGAGATCCCCTGTCCATAGCAACTTTTACTGCATGTGAATAAAGAGCTAGTTGTGTTTGAGTCAGCGTTGACTATGTGACAGTAGATCATTTTCCTCGAGGTAGTTCATAATGTTCGGATATAGACCCTCCTAAGGGAACTAGTGAGCTCCTGTTTAATTTCAATGCTACGAATACGTACGCAGAGGTGGTAGGATCCACAGGACCTAAAAAGTTTAAGATTTTGTTGGACACAGCGGCGCAAGTATCAGTGGTCACTAAGAATATAATGGGACGAAGGAAGTTAGACCCAAAACGTTATAGGTCGCGTGGAGCGGGGGATAAGGAGGTCACGCCTTTAGGGTCGGTGACAATTGACTTTCGAATAGAGAAATCCCGATGTAATGCATGCATGGAGGTAGTACCATTGGTAAGCGAGGGCTATGACTTGATCCTAGGAGTAGATTTCTTGCATGAACATCATGCAAAAATTGACCTTGGACAACGAACTGTGGAACTTGGTGGAGTGTTATTTCAGCTAGGGGAAACTGTTGTCAATGCAGAGCTGTCGTGAGGGGCGCTCAACGTCATGAACAAACCAACTGAACCGCGTACATTAGCATTAATGCTTAATTCGCATGAATGTGCGTCCAGTGGCACTGGGAAGTCCCATTCGGGTAAGTGTGGAGTCGAATCTACCTGTGCGTACAGTATGTGTTGTTGAACCATTGGAGGATAATGAAGTTTTGGGTTCACTGGGTTGTTTTGTGAAACGAAGTGTTGTAAACGCGCAGGAGGGGAACGTGAATAATTTTAGCGCTGTAGACGCGAATTTGAGGAAAGGAGTTTTAGTAGCAAATTTGGATGTGCCAGATGACGAAGACTGGTATTCGAGAGGTAGACGAAGCGATCAATCACTAACTGCCGATAGAACTGCGTTGCGTGACAAAATTAAGCATTTGAAAGGAGAAGAAATGGAGCATATGGAAGAGTTATTGTGGAAATTTAAGGATTCGTTTTTTCCACAAGGGCCATTACCACCAACTCCATTAGTTCAACATAGGGTACCAACATGGAATGAAATACCTGTTTACCATAAACCATATAGAATACCGAGGTATTTGCAGCCGATTCTGGAGGCTTTCATTGATCAGCAGCTTCTGGATGGTATTATATAGTAGTAGTTATAGGGGAGCGGGCATCGTTGTTTGGCTAAAAATCTACAGATGGGACTAAGAAATACAGGTTCTGTTGTGACTACCGAGACCTCAATAATAAGACAGTAACTGACGCATAATCCATTCCAAACATATCGGAGGCTTTGGATCACTTAGGACAGTGCCAGTACTTTTCTACGATGAATTTGACAAGTGGTGATCATCAGTTAGAGATGGCTCCAGAGGATCGTCCAAAAACTGCTTTCTCCACTGCTGGAGGCCATTACCAGTACTTTAGAATGCCATTTCGTTTGAAAAACGCTCCAGCAACCTTTCAGAGGTTGCTAGACAGTGTATTGAGGCGTTTGAAGCCACGGCAGTGTCTGGTCTATTTGGATGACATTGTAGTGTTTTGGACTAGTATGCAGCAACATAGACAGCGTTTGAGGGAAGTCTTTAAGAAGTTCAGAGCAGCTCGTTTGACGTTGAGCCTGGAGAAGTGCCTTTTCACATTAGAAAAAGTAAAACATTTGGTTCATATTATCAGTAAGAACGGAGTGCGAACAGATACGGGGTTGGTACAGGTTGTAAGGGATTTTCGGGAACCGAGGACAGTTAAGGACGTGCAGTCATTCATTGGAATCTGCAATTTCTGTCGAAAGTTACTGAAGGGTTTTGCAGATTTAGCACAGCCGTTGACGCGATTGTTACGGAAGGGTGTGATATTTGAGTGGTCAGAAAAGTGTCAGAAAGCTTTTGACAAACAAAAAGAAGTGTTAACATCAATTCCGGTTCTTGTGTTTCCATATTTTGAAAAGGAGTTTATACTAGCATGCGATGCATCGAATCTAGCACTGGGGTGTGTTCTTAGTGAGGAAATTGATGGGAAAGAACATCCTATAGCCTATGCGTCTAGGCAGTTGAATGCAGCAGAGAAGAATTACTCAACAACAGAGTGGGAGATGCTTAGCGCAATCTATGGAATCACATATTTTAGATGTTATTTATATGGGAGAAGATTTCGGGTAGTGACAGATCATGCTGCGTTGAAGTGTTTGTTGGGGTTGGAGGATCTGTCCACTAGACTCGCTAGATGGGCTGTGAGACTCAGTGAATTTGACTACGAGGTGGTGCACAAGCCTGGGAAGAAGCACTGTAATGCGGATGCACCAAGTAGGAAGGTGGCAAAAGTAGAAGTCATAGGATATGACCTAGCGGTATGGCAAGAATTACAGGACGCCGACAATGATTGTAAATTGTATTGGACACAGCCACAATTTAATATGTACAACGGTCTTCTGTGCAGGGAAACGAAGTTAGGGCCAAGGGTAGTAGTGCCAGCGAAGTTGAGGGATGAGGTTTTAAAGAAAGCACATGATCATGTGTTATCTGGTCATGGAGGGTGTAGAGCGACGAATAGGAGAGTGGCGGAGAGGTACTAGTGGAGAGGTAGGAAAGCAGATAAAGCAGATGTGGATCAGTATGTCAAGAATTGTATACCATGTGCGCAGAGAGCAGATTTGAGTTGGAAACAGATACAGCTACAACGATTACCGGAAGCAACATGTCCATTCTCTTTGCTGGAGATCGATGTCTTAGGACCTTTCCATCGAACACCATCGGGGAACAGATTCGTCTTGCAATAATAGACCATTTTTCAAGGTATGTGGAGGTGGTGCCTATGCCAAATAAACTCTCAGCAATGGTCGCACAAGCGTTAGTAAACAACTGGATTTTGAAGTTTGGTGTACCGGAGACAGTAGTTACTGACCAAGGGACCAACTTCATTTCAGATTTGATGAAGGAACTGTGTAAATTGTTGAACGTAAAGAAGTTGAGGACGAGTGCATTGCAACCACAGGCGAACGGAAGGACAGAATGGGTACACAGAACAAATGGGAAGATGATGAGTTTTTATGTGGCTTCTCATCACCATCAGTGGGACTAGTATTTGAGGCATATGGTATGTGCATACAATGAACAAATACCGGTTTCTCTCCATATGAGGTAGTGTACGGGCGAAAAATGGCGTCACCGTTTGATTTAGTGAAGCTATAGAACGGAAGGACCGATGAATCTGTACATCAACTCGCAGGGACAATTCAGGTTGTTTGTAAACGGGTACAAAAGGCGAATACGAAGGCTTTGGAAGGGCAGGAAGACGCAGTGAAGCGGAAAGGAAGTTTACTGCAATATAGAGCGGGGCAATGGGTCATGCTGTCCAGCACCTACACACAAAAACGGAAAACGAAGAAGTTCCTCACGACGTATCAGCGACCATACCAAGTTGTTGAAACCACATCCCTCGTTAATGTTAAGCTTCAGCTGCCAACTAGAACAACGATAGTACACATTGGGCGGTGACGACCATTTAAGGGTTGCCCGGATGTGATTCCATGCATGTCACAGGAAGGAAAGAGGAAGAAAGAGAGAGTGATGAAAGGTGCTAAGCACAGAGAAAACCAGGAAGATAGAGTACAGCATGAAATACCATATTCTTTGAGATCCAGAAAGTAGTAGAGTACTTGTAGTTTTTTTTGTTTTTGTTTTGGTGTCATGTGTCATTGGGTTTGTGCAGAGTAATTAGGCATTGTATTTTCATATGTTGTATGTATTTTCGAATATAGCCTGCTGCGGACAGCAGTCCTTTTGAAAAGGTAGGAAGGGTCACTGAAAAGGGAAGTGTAGCGTCTGACGTTTGTGGAGTGTTGTTGGAGGAGAAATCAAACGCAGTTCCGGAGAAATAAATGCGTCGGAGTAAATTTTGAGGCAAAACCGTAATAAATATGTGTTGATCGATGTCAGAGTCGTACGATTTCCTGTTTAAATTTTTTGTTATCGACAGTGCTGGGTCAGGAAAGTCGTGTTTATTGCACCGGTTCATATAATGTAAATTTAAGGATAAAAGTAGTCACACAATTGGTGTTAGGTTTGGATCAAAAATAGTGAATGTTGGAAGTAAATCTATGAAGCTACAAAGATGGGACACGTGCACAGTGCAGTTATTTTTAGCTAGGGGGAAAGGAATAGACTGTCCAAGGGACTTCGTCAAGCCAAAATTGAGCTTGCAACGGGTTGGGATGCATTGGATCTTTTCCACCTACGAGAATTTGGTAGTAGTAGCAAGTTGTTTTGAGCGGGGAGTGTTTGCAGAAGCGAAACGTATAGAGCTCGAAGGGAGTGCAATTTTAATTAATGGGACTAAGTGTAACATAATAGGACCAACCTTCCACCTGCCAGCGTCAATTTCAGGAGTCACGCAACTGAAAGTTACGCAGCCACAGCTGTACTGGCCAGAAGTCATTTTAGAGTTTTTGCCAAGGCAGAATCTGACCTTGTTAAATTAAACCCTGGAGCCAGGTGTGTTGAGGTCCGTAAACCAGTTCATTTTAGAGCAAGAGGGCGCAATCAGCCGACCAGCTTGTTCAACATGTTGCTCAGTACAGGGAAAGACAATGGCAAATGACGATCATTTTGAGTACCTCTGTGTCAGGTGTCATCGCAGCCTTAACTTTGTTATGTGTTGTTTTCTTTCTGATCAGGTGGAGAGTTAACTCCAAAAGGGCACCAGTGGATTGGATACCGTGGGCGTGAGACGAGTAGGTAAGGGGTTGATGGAGCAGTGATCGTCCAGTAAGGAATTTTCACGTTTTGTTTCATGTCATGGTTTTAAGGGGCACTAGACCACATGTAAGTTTTCTGATAGTAAGTAAATATGCCATAGATGCTGACCCAAGTAAGTTAAGAGGTAGTTAGGGGTCGTCCTGGGGACCAGGTTGTAACACGCCTTGAAGTACAAATGGGTGGGGTCCTTTTTAAACTGTTTGTCGTTTCGTGACCGTTGTTTTTCTTGACCGTGCGCCCTGTCCACACCACGTACCTGATAATCCCGCGGCGGTCGTACTGTTCTGCTCCACACTGCTGCTGGCTTGCCTGAAATTATTCATCGAAATATGCAAGCGAATAAGGGGAGCCACTCAACGTTAAAACACAACACTGTTCGACGTCTGGTATGAACAACTATATTCTGAGACGATTAAAGGAAAATCGCAGGTTGCACTGTTTACATCCGAATTTAGAAGTGTTATCCCAATTAATGGATGATTAACAGTCCACAAAATATCATTTAGACGAGCATACGCGTAACCGACACGACGCGGGTGATTGTTGATGATGCGGAAGCCGAATGATCGAACGAAAGTTCTTACGCTCGTCACACATACAAAAACCTGGTAATAGTCCTTCTTGTCACTAATAACGATATAACACTGTTCGTAAAGATAATTTTTCAGTTCTCAGTTCTCACTTGTACGAGCGAGCGCGTAACCGTCGCGGCGCGGTTGATTGTTGATAATGCGGAAACGCGATGATCGAACGCACGTCCTCACGCTCGCTACAAGACACTGGCACTTGACTGCACTCTTTTATGGTAACTAATTTGTACTGATTCACATTGGTTCATTCGGGGAGACCGAACACGGCGCGAATGATCGATGCTGTGCGACACGCAACGAGAGGATACATAAATATGTTATCGACGGCACTGCTCAATTTTTCATTACTTCTTGACACACTTTCCTCTGAATCACTTCCATATTTCATCACTTTACTGTAAGAGCACTTGTAACAACACTTCAACATGAATACAAAAAAAAGCCTCTCGCATGCAGAGCTACACACTACACAACATAACAGTACCGTGTCCCGCGCTTGACTCTCTACATACGCGGCTGCCCGCAAAAATACTCCACAACTAAGCCAACGATATGACAATACGCTTACATCCCCGCACGAAAAAGCTTTCGAATTGTCGAAGAGAATATCGAAAAACCTAGATAATTCCCTCCTGAAGGGTGTTAAGGAGATGATGTGACGGGTGGGGGGTATATTGCCCCATCCCACAGGTATATACCATTGCCACATTATGGACCAGACATGAGTTACACATAATCATGGAAACATAAAGAACAGTTGTCAAATATGCAAAATTTTTACATAATAAACTAACCCTACCTACAGTGCAACCTGTATAGCAAAACACAGTTACAGTACAATGGATAAAGTCCCTGAAATAGAAAAGTTTACAAATACAAAAGGTTAGACATGATACACAGATGCCTGAAAGAAGTAGATAAAAAAATTGTAGGAAAACCCACGCGTTCCACTGCTACTCCAACTAATCCAACTACTCCAAGTAGACAATATCACTGGTGGCACTATTAGGCAAAAAAAAAGAAAAGAAAAGAACAACAACAACCCTTAAGAACCTCCATCAGCACCAGGCCGTCAGAACCCAGTAAAAAAAAAAAAAAACTATTTCACTACTCACAACACTGTGTCACAAGGGAGCGTTCTTTGCATTGAAAGGGGTGGGGAGTGACTGTAGCGTCGATGCTGCGCCGACCAGCAAATGTGCAGTATAGTCGTTAGCTCATCACTCTCGCCTCGCGGTAACCCGTCCATTGGTGTACATGAAACAGGATAGTGACGGTCTCAGTGTTGTCCTAGCAATGGCTATCCAACTTACTCATAGTCCGTTACTACTACAGTAAACATTACGATGGTCTACATGACATAATAAACACATACGCTATTAAGAAGAAAAACATATGGATGTCCACTAACTTAAATTTGGTAGCTAAGTGAATGGTACAAAAATTAATAGCAAATCATTAAGCAAGAGTAGTAAGAAACTTTTAAATGAAAACTTTTGGATAGCACACCTATAAACACTAGACACTAGTAATCACTCAACCATAACACTGTGTGGGCAAGAAGAAATGTAATACATATAATCTAGGTTAAACTGATAGAAGTGAAAAGAAAGAAAAAAAATTGTATATGGCAGTAACACATCCTAGTTAAATCTCACTCGATTAGACTGTCCTCATGAAACCTCACAATAATCAGAAATTAACGTCTGTACTTAAGAACAATAACAGTTGACATATATACAGATTCAGACACGTCACAATATACCACTCAGTCATTAATCTTGCCCACTATGGTATAGTTTAATGTTTTCCACTTGGCGTTTTCCCACGTGGCATTAGTTATGCTGTTGATTGCACCCTTAAAAATATGTGATATACGCCTTCCACTTGCTATGTTTCCAGTTTCGCACCTGGTCATCCGATGCATCATGCCTTGCGTTCTGATATCCGTAGACGCCATGGTCGCCTCTGTGACCACCATGGTCAGAGAAACCACCACAATGTCTCCTGTAATTACTATTTTACCAATGCCGTCCACTATGTCTATTGTCGAGGTTTGAATGGGTATCTGCATTGGGTTCATCGTTCCCTGATACTCTTCTATCGTCTTCTCCTCCTCCTGTTCCTAGTGACTCATACAACATGTCTAATTGTCCTGAGGCCGACTTCATTGCCTCTTTGTCATCTCTATAGATTGCTAACAACGTATCCTGAACTCCAGTTGGTTGTTTACTTATCATCAGGGACAACATTCCTTCTGTCATCATTGGTTCACCAAAATACAAGCTCCTTTCGCAATAATCTTGAAGAAACTTCTTCAAGTTCTGGACACGTCCTCTCTCAAACATTCTACCTTGGTATAGACTGTTATATACTTCATTTTGCTTCCGTCGTGACCAATATTGTTGCAAAAATTCCTTTTCAAATTCAGCAAAGGTTGTACACTTATGTCCTATTCTCATACCCTAGGTACCAGCTTCACCTTCCAATCTTGCTGCAACGAAGCGTACCTTTCTTTGCTCGTCCCATATTTCAGGCAACACGCCCTTAAATTGATCTAAGAAATCCTTAGGATGCCACCTCCCATTTGGTTCGAAGTTCTTAAAATTCCCTATTCCAAGGAAGACCTTATCATTTTGTATACCAATTAAGCTGCCTCCCGCAATGTTTCCATTACGTAAAAGTGATTTCACCTGGTTCTCCACCTGCTGACCAACATGCTCCTTAGTCTTTCCTACCTCACTGTACACCTCTTCTATTCGCCGTGCATAAGCATCCTGGTTTAGCGCAACAGCCGTCATCCTGTGTTTACAGTGTTTCACTTCCTCACTTAGTTGTTCGAAATGCCCGTCGTAAACCTCAACCTTTTTAGTAAGTTCTTCCTTCACTTCTTTGGCTTCCGATTCTACCTTTTCAAAACGTTTAGTATTGCCTGCAACGTTCTCCTCAAACCGAACGGTGAGCTGATCTATCCTCTGATGACTTGACTCAGCCAGTTTCCTTAGAGCCTCATTAGTCTCGTCGATCCTTTTACTGAGTCGTTCATTTATCTGCTCTACCGACTGTTTAATATCTTCTTTTTGGCATATAATATCTTCCCTCTGGCGCTTAATGTCTTCTTTTAATTGTTTATTATCGTGTGATAACGTTTTGAACATGTCAACAATAGACATGTCAGACCTAAATCTATACTCATCCCGTCTAGGCGTTTCCATGATTGGTGACGACACTGCATTAGGACTTCCGATCTCTATTGATATATTACTGTCGCCTATACCGGAATCCGACACTCCACTACTCCTTGCTTCTGTTTTCGTCTCCACCTGATTACTTTCGCCTAAAGAGTCTGCTTTCACCTCCCTGTCCACTGCAGATGCGCGAACTTCATTAGTTGCCATATTGAACCACAGATACGTCACTCAAGCGAGCAATAAACAAATCACAACAACACACAATGGATGGCAATAACCACAACCAAACTATAACGCCGTATACATTCAACGCTGTAATTCGTGCTCCGAAGCACACATTACATACAAGATCACGTAAAAGAAAAAAAAATAAATATAGTTCTGCAATTTTATTAACTGTCGCTAAAAAATTAGACTACTAAGTAAGCAGGATCTGACAGCGACATTTACTTTACTATACGATCGGCAAGTAAGCAATGTCTCGTAATTTTGGTTATACAAAAGAATTTAAAAGTGTCACTGTTTGTAATTACGTAATTGTAGAATGAAATCTGCACTGCCAGTTAATTACTCTCGTTGCTTCAGTTGCGTGAGGTAGCGTTGTGATACGCGACTTACTTTGCGTTGTCTTGTGGCTCAGTAGTCGCGACTGTTGCGTAGCGCCGACTCAGGTGGTTGACGTCGTCCGGCTGTCAGCAATGCACCCTCTCAGACTGGTAATATTTGCTGCGTCGCTCTTGGGCACCGCTCACATCATACACGGTGACGGCTGCCAAAAAGTTTTCAATTTCACCCTTGGGTGCCACTAGCGTCGTCTTCCATAATGGCTGCCAAATAACTGTTCCCTTTCGCACATAGATGTCGCTAGCGTCGTCAAAAGCGCACCACCATGGAGTATGTTCCCTTCGTAGCACTAGCTCTTTGCACTGTCATGGATCGGACGAATACATACACTGTGTCGCAAGTTCTTTTACGTACAGATCCCAAAGCTCACGTGACGTCACTCAATAATATAAACTAACAATCAGTGTTTGTACACAAATGGTTCACTCTCCTAATAAATTATACGGCACTTCTTATCCGAAAATTGCAAGTCCTGAATACACGTCACCATGTAACACGCCCGAAAGTACAAATGGGTGGGGTCCTTTTTAAACTGTTTGTCGTTTCGTGACCGTTGTTTTTCTTGACCGTGCGCCCTGTCCACACCACGTACCTGATAATCCTGCGGCGGTCGTACTGTTCTGCTTGACACTGCTGTTGGCTTGCCTGAAATTATTTATCGAAATATGCAAGCGAATAAGGGGAGCCACTCAACGTTAAAACACAACACTGTTCGACGTCTGGTATGAACAACTATATTCTGAGACGATTAAAGGAAAATCGCAGGTTGCACTGTTTACATCCGAATTTAGAAGTGTTATCCCAATTAATGGATGATTAACAGTCCACAAAATATCATTTAGACGAGCATACGCGTAACCGACACGACGCGGGTGATTGTTGATGATGCGGAAGCCGAATGATCGAACGAAAGTTCTTACGCTCGTCACACATACAAAAACCTGGTAATAGTCCTCCTTGTCACTAGTAACGATATAACACTGTTTGTAAAGTTAATTTTTCAGTTCTCAGTTCTCAATTGCACGAGCGTGCGCGTAACCGTCGCGGCGCGGTTGATTGTTGATAATGCGGAAACGCGATGATCGAACGCACGTCCTCACGCTCGCTACAAGACACTGGCACTTGACTGCACTCTTTTATGGTAACTAATTTTTACTGATTCACATTGGTTCATTCGGGGAGACCGAACACGGCGCGAATGATCGATGCTGTGCGAGACGCAACGAGAGGAAACATAAATACGTTATCGACGGCACTGCTCAATTTTTCATTACTTCTTGACACACTTTCCTCTGAATCACTTCCATATTTCATCACTTTACTGTAACTGCACTTGTAGCAACACTTCAACATGAATACAAAAAAAAAAAAAAAGCCTCTCACATGCAGAGCTACACACTACACAACATAACAGTACCGTGTCCCGCGCTCGACTCTCTACATACGCGGCTGCCCGCAAAGATACTCCACAACTAAGCCAGCGATATGACAATACGCTTATGAGGTCTTTCTGAAGAGGGGAATAATGTAGCGGAACCATCGTTTAGGATAGGAAAAGTTAGTTTTGTGTGATATTCTGAGCGCAAGTTACAGCCAGGTTCAGGCTGGATTGCATTGAGTTACGCATACCAACAGTTGCGAAGTGGAACAGAGGCCACAGGGCCGTCAAATTCCTGAAAGAGTATACGTGGCTGATTTGCATATTGCCAGTCGCAGGCAGAAGGGACCCACTAGCCAACCTAGCATGTTACGAGAACATGGCGCGAAGCAGTGCTCTTGGCAAAACAGAGGCGCACAGCCGAGTATAAATAGATGCCGTTTTCTAACGACATTCATTCAAGTGTGGCAGCTCTCCTGGACGGCAGGGCATGTCACACCACCGCTACACACAGCAGCAGATGTGCGCCAGCATTCCAGTCCACAGCGGGTTGTTGGTTCTAGCCCCTGAGGCCAACACAGGGTGTGTAGCCAGCCAGCCAGCGGTGGGCCACTTCACAGCTACCACGGGGGCAGTCGTCCTGGCTTACAACTCGCGCCGGAGGCATTCCGAGGAGAGGACCGCAGATTCAGACTCCAGACCGCGGGTGCTAGTTGTTTCTGCGATCTCAACCATGCCGGCGAGAAGAAGCAGCAGCTCGCCACCTGCAGCTTACACCAAGCAGTGCTTTGTCGGCAGGGATGCAGACTGCTGAGCCATCTGTCTGCGCATTCTGCAGCTGTCCAAGGCTGGCACTACACAGCATTGTGTTGCACAGGCCGCTGGGGTGCTTCCTCAGCATTGTGGGGCCCTGTGATGCAGATCAATAGAAACGAGAGCACTGTAGTTGGAAGCAATAAATCACTGGAAAGTTCTCGCCGAGTTTTAATACTGTGTCTTCTATCTCTCCCACTACTTTCGGTCATCCTGATACATTTGGCGTCTGATGCCACTGCCCGTCGAAAAAGTCTGTAGTTAGTGGAAGAACACAGTAGATAATGAGGTTTTGCATAATAATCATATGGAAAAATACTCTCCTCTTTGTGTGCTATCATTTGCCACATCTCTGCGATATATCAAACTGTTTATGAAATATAAGGAATGTTGTGGATATTCAACTCTGGCTTTAACACTGGCTTGGGGCGATCACAAATTAGTGTGCTACGTCAGATCAATTTTCTTGACACTGGTGACAGATAGGCCTCCACCAAAGCCTACAGGAAAATTCTGTATGTTATGTAAATTTCATAAACAACAACTTATGTTGTAATGTGCGCCAAACACAAAATCATAGTGACTCCTGTTTTTCAATGCAAACTTTTTCGACTATCGCGCTGTGTCCTACTTCTACATAAATATCAATATAACTATGACCTTTAACAAAAGGATGGGCACTTCATAATGAACCTGACATATAAAGCTACAAGTAAAGCAAAAATGATTTTTTTTACTGAATATTTTCTGTAAAATCGTTATTGAAAGATTTCAGGGCGTGCACCTCGATTCTGTCATCACCGACTGGCCTAAAGGTGGCAGGCAGTGTCAGCCTCCCCTTCCAAAAAAATGAATGAACTCGCCCAGCACTTTGAACGAAAATTGATCACTGCACATCGGCCACCATATCCCATACAGACTATGCAGGTAGTCCTGTTGACGATGCTACAGATACTGAGATCTGACTTCATCTGATAAGGAAGACTAGCAGTTTTTACCACTTCAGATAGCTACCATAAAACGAGATAATCTCTTGTGATCCAAAGTGACACACATGAATAGTACTGAGGTGAACCACCACCTACAGTTGGCTGCACACTGTGCTCTTCATGTCATCCAGAAGCATCCACTCCACATCTAGAATGACTCCCAGCAGGTATGCACACAGATTGAACACTGGGCTTATCCTCCTCTTTGGCAGTCATATCCCTAAGAGACCCACTTACGCTCCTATACTTGTCAAACAGAGTGGAGGAGACAGCAAACCTACCCACGGCACTTAATGTATAACCTCTGAATAGTTCCAAATCGTCTTAAGTCAAGAAAGAACTTTATCCAAAGTACAGTACCACTACAAAGTTATCTGAGAACTGCCACATATCATTGTGGTTGGACTCTCCGAAAAATACAAAGCTGCACCCCAAAGAGGACATCACACAGGGCAGCTATTACAGTTTAGTACATGGATGGTACTGAATAGATTAAGAACAGTAGTTGCAAAATGTAAAGTAAGTGTGGTTAAGTGGAGCTACTCTGAAGATGACCAGTGTGAATGTGGAGAAACACAGACACTGAACATTTGCTCATGTGCCAAGGATGGAGGTTGCTGGTACAGTGAAAGATCTACCTTTACGTGAGACAAGGCTATTATGGGCCAGGATATTTTTTCGGCTCGGTATTAATCAGCATCTGTTTCTCTCAGGCACTTTTTGCCTTGAATATGTTTTACGATTTTGAAGTATACTTTCTATCTTACAAGTACTTTGAACAAAACAATTGGCACAAAATTTTCTAAAATGCTTCCTCAAATTCAGGTACTACTGAATCCCATAATACACATGTGAAAACACCAAATTTTTATCAGATATCTGTCATTTGTTCCGTTTCCAATCTTCCCTTCGCACAGCGGTCATCCAGACAGCTTTCCGAGTTGGGTTGATAGGAAGTCTGAAGTCAAATGACAGAAATAAGACCATTATAGTAAAATTAAACACCACCACCAAAAATTATGTATATAAAATAAAATATCGCTTGAACTATTCCTCTTACGTACAAAATTTCCGCAGCGAAGTTAAAATAAACATGGTTACATGTGGGCGAGCATTATCCTGCAACAGAAAAATGTCGTTCCTCAACGTTCATTGGTATATGGACTTGATGGCGCTCTCCAATACTGCAAAGTGTGCACGTACTGCTGTGCAGTAATTTTGGCGCCATGTTCCAGAAAGCCAATGAGCCACGAGCAGTCAGAGGAAAAGGTCATCATGACTTTCCTGGAGCTAGCGCGCCTGTTGTTTCGACTAATCTGCAGAAGTTTCACTGGGAAGCCCTTATAAATCCTCCATACAGTCATATTTTCTCCCCATGCGATTTCCATGTTTTTGGAGTCCTGAAGGGGAACATTCCTGGCCGTCAACTTACTTCACACAAAGATTGCGCACTTCGGTACAATCATTGTATGTATTGTATTGTATGTTAACCGAGGACCTACAAACAACGGGGAGGCTCCGTCCCCACTGCAGCCGCAGTGGTCCACAACCCCACAACGACTACCGCAGTCCACTTCACCCCTCTGCCACCCCACACCGAACCCAGGGTTATTGTGCGGTTCGGCCCCCGGTGGACCCCCCAGGGAACGTCTCACACCAGACAAGTGTAACCCCTATGTTTGCGTGGTAGAGTAATGGTGGTGTGTGCGTATGTAGAGAACTTGTATGCACAGCAATCGCCGACATAGTGTAACTGAGGCGGAATAAGGGGAACCAGCGAGCATTCGCCGAGGCAGATAGAAAACCGCCTAAAAACCATCCACAGACTGGCCGTTCCGCCAGGCGAATTCGTGCTGGGGACCAGGCGCTCCTTCCCGCCCGGAAAGCAGTGCATTAGACTGTACGGCCAACTGGGCTGGCCCTGGGAACAATCATACTTCAGTAAGCAACCGCATATATTTTTCCATGAGGCATTGACCGTTTTGTGTCACAGGATGGCAAAAGCACACTGTAAGACAAGACACCACAAAGGAATTACCTAAGACAAGACACCACAAAGGAATTACCTGAATGGGACGGAAATCGGTAGATGTAATGTTCATGTACAAACAAACAAATGATTACAATTTCAGTAAAATTGGATGATTTCTTCAAGAGAAATAGCTTCACGGTTTGAGGAAGTCAATTACGCTCTGGTCCACTCCAGGCCCTTATGCCAGCAGTTATTCAATATGGTAATGATTAACAGATTTTTTAATGTTCTTCTAAGAGATGTCTTGCCAAATTCTGTCAAATTGGTGAACCACAAAGACAAGTAGTAGAAACACTCAACGTGTGCGGGCAGGCGTTATCTTGCTGAAATGTAAGCTCAGGATAGCTTGCCATGAAGAGCAACAAAACGGGACGTAGAATATCGTCGACGTTCCGCTGTGCTGTAAGGATGCAGCGGATGGCAAACAAAGGGATCCTCCTACGAAAATAAATGGCATCCCAGACCATCATTCCTGGCTGTTGTCCATATGGCAGGCGATAGTCTGGTTGGTAACCCACTGCTCTCTGGGGCGCCTCCAGATACGTCCTCTGTCTGGAATCTGATTGACTAGAGTATTATCGTCTTCAGCGTCGATTTCCGATTCGAATTGAGCTCCGATGACCGGCAAAGACGTGTACTTAGAGGCCACAGACGGCTGTGGGACCCCGATCTGACTGTCGCCCATCATACAGCCCGACAACCAGGAGTGATGGTCTGGAGTGCCACTTATTTCATAGCAGGACCCCTATGGTTGACATGCACTGCAAACTTACAGTACTGCGGTAAGTCGACGATATTCTACACCTGTCTTGTTGCCTTTCATGGCAAGCCATCCTTTGTATACATTTCAGCAAGATAATGCCCTCTCGCACGCAGCGAGAGTTTCTGCTAGTATTCGTGCTTGCCAAACCCTACCTTGGCCAGGAAGGACCTTCTAACGATCTTGGAATTTTGACGATCTAACGCGCCAACTGAACGGAATTTAGCACCAACGACCTTTGTTGAAATTAAGACAATTATAGACATTCTAGAAAACAAATTTTCGTGTAGAGCAGAAGGAATGTCAAACAGAATTGTGAAAAGTTGTCCGAAGTTGATAAGTAATGTCCTTTGTGATGTATGCAATGCATCACTGGCACAGGGAATTTTTCCAGATAGTTTAAGATATGCAATTGTTATACCACTTCATAAGAAAGATGACAAGGCAGACTTATACAATTGTCGCCCAAGTTTTCCAAAATATTCGAAAAGGTAAGATAATCAAAAGTAGTCACACACTTAAGTGGAAACAATTTTAGTTTCCATATCACAGTTTGGATTCCAGTAGGTTTCCTCCATTGAGAATGCTAGTCATACATTCACTTATCAAATAGTACAAGACTTAAATAATAATATATCACTAACTGGTATTTTTGTGATCTTTCCAAGGGTTTTGACTACGTAGATCATATTACTCTATTAGAAAAAACTTAATTTTTATGGAACTGATGACCTTATGAACAACTAATCTGAATCATACTTGAGAAACAGAATGCAGAAGTTTTTGCTGAATAACTCAAGACATTATCAGAGACATAAAAATTTTTAGTGCTTGTGGGGTAGAGAGAGAGAGAGAGAGAGAGAGAGAGAGAGAGAGAGAGAGAGAGAGACCACAAAGGGAGGCCCACAGGGTTCAATTTTGGGTGCACTCTTATTCCTTATATCTGTGCATGACCTTCCACTTAACATTCAACAAACAAAAATGGTACTTCTTGCAGACAATACTAGTATTATAATAAAACCCATCAGAGAGGAGCAGCAGAAGAGTTTGCAAGTGATATTTTCCACGGAATTACTAAGTGGTTCTCTGGAAATGTGCTCTCCCTAAATTAAAAAGAAACGCATTACATTCAATTTTCACCAACAAATAGAGTCATAGCAACAACAATTGATGTAGCACATGTGCAGGAGTCAGTAAACAGGGTAGAATGCTTCAAATTTTTGGGTGTACATATTAATGAATACTTGAACTGGCAGAAGCACATTGTTGATCTTCTCAAAAATTTAAGTTCATCTACTTTAGCTCTTCATGTAGCTGCTAGTCTTGTAAACAAACGTATCAGTCTTCTGACCTATTCTGGCATATTTCCACTCAATAATGTCCTATAAAATAATTTTCTGGGGTAGCTCATCACTTAGAAAGAAATGACTGGCTGTACGAAAGCGAGCAGTAAGTATAGTATGTGGTGTTCACCTAAGGATATCATGTAGGTACCTATTCAAGGAGTTGGGCATTTCAAATGCGACATCACAACACATGTATTCTTTAATGAATTTCGTCATACATAATCCAGTGCAGTTTCAGATGAACAGTGATGTCCATACCTACAACACCTGACGGAAAAGTGATCTTTAGTACCCATCGCTAAAACTGACAGCAGGTCAGAAAGGAGTTCAGTATGAAACAACAAAATTTTTGATCATTTGCCCAATAACATGAATTGTCCCAAAAGGTTGGAAAATGTGTTTTAAATCTGATTTAAAATCATTTATCCTGGGCAATTTATTCTACTCCAGTGATGAATTTCTATTTAAAATCTGGTAGTAATTAAACAATAAAAAATTAAAAATTAAAACTTTAAATAATTAAGCGTAGTTGCACTAAAAATAATTTGCTCATTAATGTTAACGCTATTATATGTAGCCTGTTATATTTCTCTTTCCACACAATTTCATTCAAATAATCTTTGGAATGTGTAACTAAGTAATTAATTATCCTTTAGAAGGACATCCAACAACTCAGTCAATGCCAAACCTAATAACTGCTTGCATAGGGAGGAGAGATGGACCAACGGCTTATTGACTTTCTCAATTTGTGAAGCTCTTTGTCTTGAATAAATCATCCAATCTTTCTGAAATTGTAATAATTTGTTTGTCTGTACATGTTCAGCACGTTACCGAGTGCTGTTCCATTCGGATATTTCTTCGTGGTACGACGTTTTTCTTCTTTTTCTGTCTTGGAATGTACTAACAATTTTAGCGATTACTTTTGATATAATAAAGTTTACTTATTTTTTAGGGTCCCATGCCGCAATCGGTAAAAACGGGACTCTTGTAGTATCTATAGGATCGCTTTCCTGTCTGTCTATCCGACTGTTAAAAATGCCTTTTCTTAGGAACGGGTAGACGTATCAATTTGAAATTAATGTCACATACTAAGATTTATGATTTCTTGGTGGTGTAAGAAATTGAAGCTTCTAAGTCATTGCAACAAAAGCTACAGTTGTTAGGTAACATATTTTGATTCACGGAAAATCACTAATCAAAACCTACTGCGTACCTCCCTTATGCCTAGAATCATGAAATTAGGTAAATAGCAAGGTTCCACAGTACAACAAAATGAAAAATTCCGAAAACTGTGAATCTGTAATTGTTGTTGTTGTTGTGGTCTTCAGTCCAGAGACTGGCTTGATGCAGCTCTCCATGCTATTCTATCCTGTGCAAGCTTCTTCATCTCCCAGTACCTACTGCAACCTACATCCTTCTGAATCTGTTTAGTGTATTCACCTCTTGGTCTCCCTCTACGATTTTTACCCTCCGCGCTGCCCTCCAATACTAAACTGGTGCTCCCTTGATGCTTCAGAATATGTCCTACCAATCAATCCCTTCTTCTAGTCAAGTTGTGCCACAAATTCCTCTTCTCCCCAATTCTATATAGTACCTCCTCATTAGTTATGTGATCTACCCATCTAATCTTCAGCATCCTTCTGTAGCACCACATTTCGAAAGCTTCTATTTTCTTTTTGTCTAAACTATTTATCGTCCACGTTTCACTTCCATACATGGCTACACTCCATACAAATACTTTCAAAAAAGACTTCCTGACACTTAAATCTATACTCGATGTTAACAAGTTTCTCTTCTTCAGAAACGCTTTTCTTCCCATTGCCAGTCTACATTTTATATCCTCTCTACTTCGACCATCATCAGTTATTTTGTTCCCCAAAATAACAAAATTCATTTACTACTTTAAGCGTTTCATTTCCTAATCTAATACCCTCAGCATCACCTGATTTAATTCGACTACATTCCATTATCCTCGTTTTGCTTTTGTTGTTGTCCATCTTATATCCTCCTTTCAAGACACTGTCAATTCCGTTTGTCTGCTCTTCCGGGTCCTTTCCTGCCTCTGACAGAATTACAATGTCATCGGCGAATCTCAAAGCTTTTATTTCTTCTCCCTGGATTTCAATTCCTATTCCGAATTTTTCTTCTGTTTCCTTGACTGCTTGCTCAATATACAGATTGAATAACATCGGGGATAGGCTACAACCCTGTCTCACTCCCTTCCCAACCACTGCTTCCCTTTCATGCCCCTCGACTCTTATAACTGCCATCTGGTTTCTGTACAAATTGTACATGGCCTTTCGCTCCCTGTATTTTCCTCCTGCCACCTTCAGAATTTGAAAGAGAGTATTCCAGTCAACATTGTCAAAAGCTATCTCTAAGTTTACAAATGCTAGAAACGTAGGTTTGCCTTTCCTTAATCTATTTTCCAAAATAAGTCGTAGGGTCAGTATTTCCTCGCGTGTTCCAACATTTCTACGGAATCCAAACTGATCTTCCCCGAGGTAGGCTTCTACCAGTTTTTCCATTCGTCTGTAAAGAACTCGTGTTAGTATTTTTTGCAGCCGTGGCTTATTAAACTGATAGTTCGGTAATTTTCACGTCTGTCGACCCCTGCTTTCTTTGGGATTGGAATTATTATAATCCTCTTGAAGTCTGAGGGTATTTCGCCTGTCTCATACATCTTGCTCACCAGATGGTAGAGTTTTGTCAGGGCTGGCTCTCCCAAGGCTATCAGTAGTTCTAATGGAATGTTGTCTACTCCCGGGGCCTTGTTTCGACTTAGGTCTTGCAGTGCTCTGTCAAACTCTTCACGCAGTATCATATATCCCATTTCATCTTCCATTTCCATAATATTGTTCTCAAGAACATCGACCTTGTATAGACCCTCTATATACTCCTTCCACCTTTCTACTTACCCTTATTTGCTTAGAACTTGGTTTCCATCTGAGGTCTTGATATTCATGCAGGTGGTTATCTTTTCTCCAAAGGTCTCTTTAATTTTCCTGTAGGCAGTATCTATCTTACCCCTGGTGTTATACGCCTCTATATCCTTACATTTGTCCTCTAGCTATCGCTGCTTAACCATTTTGCACTTCCTGTCAATCTCATTTTTGAGACGTTTGTATTCCTTTTTGCCTGCTTCATTTACTGCATTTTTGTATTTTCTCCTTTCATCAATTAAATTCAGTATCTCTACTGTTACCCAAGGATTTATATTAGCCCTCTTCTTTTTACCTACTTGATCCTCTGCTACCTTCACTATTTCATCTCTCAAAGCTACCTATTCTTCTTCTACTGTATTGGTTTCCCCCATTCTTGTCAATCGTTCCCTAATGCTCTCCCTGAAACTCTCTACAACCTCTGGTTCTGTCAGCTTATCCAGGTCCCATCTCCTTAAATTCCCATCTTTTTGCAGTTTCTTTAGTTTTAATCTGCAGTTCATAACCAATAGATTGTGGTCAGAGTCCACATCTGCCCCTGGAAATGTCTTACAATTTAAAACCTGGTTCTTAAATCTCTGTCTTACCATTATATAATCTATCTGAAACCTGCCAGTATCCTCAGGCTTCTTCCATTTATACAACCTTCTTTTATGATTCTTGAACCAAGTGTTAGCTATGATTACGTTATGCTCTATGCAAAATTCTTCCAGGCGGCTTCCTCTTTCATTCCTTACCCCCATTCCATATTCACCTGCAACGTTTCCTTCTCTTCCCTTTCCTACTATCGAATTCCAGTCACCCATGAGTATTAAATTTTCGTCTCCCTTCACTATCTGAATAATTTCTTTTATCTCACCATACATTTCATCAATCTCTTCGTCATCTACGGAGCTAGTCGGCATATAAACTTGTACTACTGTGGTAGGCGTGGGTTTCGTATCTATCTTAGCCACAATAATGCTTTCACTTTGCTGTTTGTAATAGCTTACCCGCATTCCTATTTTTTCATTCATTATTAAGCCTATTCCTGCATAACCCCTACTTGATTTTGTATTTATAACCCTGCACTCACGTTACCAGAAGTCTTGTTCCTCCCGCCACCGAACTTCACTAATTCCCACTATATCTAACTTAATCTATCCATTTTCCTTTTTAAATTTTCTAACCTACCTGCCCGATTAAGGGATCTGACATTCCACACTCCGACCCGTAGAACGCCAGTTTTCTTTCCCCTGATAACGACGTCCTCCTGAGTAGTCCCCGCCCGGAGATCCGAATGGGGGACTATTTTACCTCCGGAATATTTTACCCAAGAGGACGCCATCATCATTTAACCATACAGTAAAACTGCATGGCCTCGGGAAAAATTACGGCTGTAGTTTCCCCTTGCTTTCAGCCGTTCGCAGTACCAGCACAGCAAGGCCGCAATTATGTTACATGAAAGAAAGTTTGTTATCAGAGTGACGGTCTGACCGTCCATCTGGTAAGACCCATTTTCCTCAGGAAAAGGTTGAAGTATCAAGTTGAAATTTATGGCACATGCTAAGAGCTATGGTGTCTTGGCGTTGTAATAAACGTTAGCTTCTAAGTCAATGGAATCAAAAGGTACGGCTATTTCTGTCATCTATTATGATGGTCGCAAAGTTACTCATCAAAACCTATAGAGTACTTCCTGTTGATCAACAATGATGTAAAAATAAAGGAAAAGAATCCGAAAACTGCTAATTTATAATTATATCACACGAAAAAAATATTTCTTTTGTGATTTGTTATCCGACGTCAAACTTGAAATTAAAACGAAGTCTGCGAATGTGTCTTTCACACACAATTTGGAACGCCACATCTACGTGCAGTAATCGCTCCTGGTTATTTAATGACGGATAAATTCCGAAACGCGTCATATGAGCAATAAAGTCATTACTTGTCTGTTGTTTGGATTTTACCATTGCGACCCAGTCAGCCTGAATGCAGATCTGATTATTAGAAGAATAGTCGCCTGCCCCCTGCATGATATATATTTTTGAAATTAAAACATTCTCGAAAATCTTGGGAACGCTGGGACCGATATCTTGTCAGTATCAATGTCGATGACAGACAAAACACGGTCGACATGCTCGAACTGTCTACATACATAATTAAGTCTGTACGATACCCTTTCTGCGTGAGTCCTACACGCAGCTGGCCAATTTTATGATAGTCGCAAACTCACTCATCAACACCTATAGAACTCAACTTCCTGTTGACCCAGAATCATGAAATTTGGCAAGAAACAAGGTTTTACAGTATTGTATTGTACTGTATTGTGAGCGGGGATCTAGAAACGACGGAGAGGCTCCGACCCCGCCGCAGCCGCAGTGGTCTACAAACCCACGACAACCACCGCAGTTCACGTCACTCCTCCGCCGCCCCACACCGAACCCAGGGTTTTTGTGCTATTCGGCTCCCGGTGGATCCCCCCCAGGGAACGTCCCACACCAGACGAGTGTAGGCCCTATGTTTGCGTGGTAGAGTAATGGTGGTGTACGCGTACGTGGAGAACTTGTTTGCGCAGCAATCGCCGACATACTGTAACTGATGCGGAATAAGGGGAAACAGCCCGCATTCGCCGAGGCAGATGGAAAACCTCCTAAAAACCATCCACAGACTGGCCGGTTCACTGGACCTCGACACAAATCCGCCGGGCGGATTCGTGCCGGGGACCAGGCGCTCCTTCTCGCCCGGAAAGGTTGTACAGTACAAGTGTGAAAAAAAAAAATCCGAAAATTGATAATTTCTAATTACACGGCCGTTTGTGAAAAGTACAACACCGAGGAGGAATTACCCAAATAGCGTCACACTTGGTGGCAGTGGCGACGGGTGCGCAAGCAATACGTGACAAGTTTTGCAGCGAGATGGGGTACATGTAGGCCGAGCAGAGTCCTCTCGTGTCGGTCCGACAGTGTCGGTGTTGCGCCTAGTGTAGTCGGTGCAGAGCTGTCACACAAGGCGGAAACAATACAGTGAGTGTCAGTATGCCTCGTCGACGTCAAAGGGAACCATATCGGCATGTGAGCGATTTCGAACGGGGCAGAATGATCGGTCTGCGGGAAACGGGGTTGTCATACCGTGACATTTCGGCTCGAACGTGGCATGCTGCCACGATACTGATGCTTATGTGGAAGTAGTGGATACAGGAAGGTCCTACGCAGCGACGAGCGGGAACTGGACCACGGAACATGACCACAGCACGGGATGACCGACATCTTGTCTGCATGGCCATTACGGACCGTACAGCGACATCCACAGAGTTGGCTCGTCGCTGGAGCACTGCAATAGGTATGAACTTGTCTGCATCGACAGTTCGTCGCCGTCTGCTGCAGGTTGAACCGGTTGCACGCATGCCATTACGTCGGCTTCCATTGTCCAGAAACCATAAGCTCCTCCAACTGCAATGGGCACGTGAGCACCGTCACTGGGGTGCTAGGTGGTAATATGTAATCTTTTCAGATGAGTCTCGCTTCAACGTATACTACAGTGATGGCCGCATACGTGCCCGGTGGTACAGTGGAGGGCTGCATTGTGGAGCGGCATAGCGGACAAACACCAGGTGTGATGGTTTGGTGCGCGATTGGTTGCAACAACCGATCTCGCCTCGCACATATTGCGGACATTTTGAACAGCAACCAGTGCCTAACGGAGGTTGTGGAGCCTGAGGGACTTCCCCTGCTTCAGGCGTCTCCACAGGCCACATTTTAACAGACAATTCCCGGCCACACATTGCGAGGAATATACAGGCCTGCTTCGAAGAGCGACGGGTAGCATGGCTTCCCAGACCTGCACGTTCGCCAGACATGTCGCCCATCGAACATGTCTTGGATATGGTTGGTCGGCACCTGGTGCGTCACGGTCCTCCAGTAACTGGTGTCACGGATTTGTGGGCTCGGATACAAACTGTGTGGAGGGAAATCCCTAAGGAACGTATTCAGAACCTTATTGATTCACTGCCACGGCGTATAGCAGCTCTAATTGCAGCGCATCGCGGCCACACGACATACTGAATAGTAGGGTTCAAAGGACATGTACAGATTTGAAAAGGTATTCATGTATTACCTTTTATGTACCTAAAATGTATTAAATTAATTGAATTCATGCGTTTCCTTATTGATGGTGCAATTTCCACAAACGGTAGTGTATATCACAGCAAAAGAAATTTTTTGTCATTTTTTTATACAACTATCTGTGTTTCCTTCTGTTAAGACCCCTTTTTCTCAGGAATTGCAATAGCAAATGTTACATTATACAAAAATTTAAACTTAACACTTAAAATTAAAACATTCTGGAAAGTCTTGTAATTCCTGGGCCAATATCTTGCCAATATCGGTATCAGTAACAGGAAGAGAATCTCGATTCGTAAGAGGGATGGATTATCGATATATTATACGTAATGAACTATGTACGGATCCTTCAGATGGCGAGTCCAGCTCGCACTTGACCAATTTTCCATTATACACCCAATAATTGACCCAAGGTACTCTAAAATTCCCCTACAAACTCCTAGGACTTGAGGATGGGATTGAGCCGTTAAAGTTTTGAATTGGAACCATGTCCGGAAACGTACCGTTTCCATGCTATAGCTATTTGAAAACATGTTTACTAAGTAGATATCCAAGAGGGTAGTCATGGTGGGGTTGTGTTCTCAATTCGCGAAACAATCACGTCTGGGTGGACGAAAACTCACATGACACACATGTCCAGGGGTTCCAACACAGATTTGGTATCAATATGTGGGCGGGTATCTGGATGGTCATGTGACTAGGCTGTGCATGTTTCCACCCAAGCTCATGGGAACCATCTACCTGTCCTTCCTGCGACAAGTGTTGGGCGCGATGTTGGATGCTGTGTCATCGAACGTCTGTCAGGGAATGTGGTTTCAGCATAATGGTGCATCCTCTCACTTTTCATGTCATGTTTGGGAACAGGTGGACCACTGATGCGGACACAGATGAATAGGCCGACGTGGTCCCATCGCATGGCCTTCACGATTACAGGATTTGATTCCACTGGACTTTTTCCTCTGGGGTGGAATGAAGAGTTTGGTTTATGAGACTCCTGCAGAGGCAGAAGATCTGGTGGTACAAGTTATGGTCGCTGCAGGACAGACTGCAGAGACACCAGGCGTGATAGAGACTTGTACCATAACGTCATCCATAGGTGCAATCTGTGTATCGAACATTGTGGTCACTGTTCTGGCGTAACATCAAGCGCCGGCACGTTGGCCTGGAATGCTACAGAAGGGAGAGCTGTGAGACGATGTCAGCCAATAGTACGCTGACTAGGACGGCACCACGACAGGAGCGGCCCCTATACGGAGAGAATATAAGCGCCGCTCCGACTAGCCGCTGCCGCTCTAGAAGACGAGCCGTCATCCAAACGCTTTAGCCGTGACTTATGTTTTGCTTGCATTGGAATTGCATATACCAAAGAACATTCATTATTTGCATGTCGCCATTTGGTTTCGACACCTCTTTGTGAAAACGGAAAGTTAAGTATGGTCACTTTAATATAAACTCTATTAATAAGATTTGTTGTCTATCTATCCGAGAAAACAGCTTCCTAGACACCCTATATTAGACTAGTGGACAGCGTACGGCAGTTACCCTATAAAATGTTATTTCTACTGGATCAGAATGCTAACCCTCCTTTGCAAAGAAAAAAAACGCTTTAAGTGTAACTGTAAACAGCACTGTTATTGAAAACTGATTAAGTTTACGTTTTGTTACTTTGGTTATTAATGAAAGGCATTGTAAAATAGCTGATGTATTGGGTCACGCCTAATAAATTATTTGTAAAAGTGGCCGCGTAACCAGTTTGTTTTCAAACGGGAGTAACACGAAAATGGTACGAGGGTCACTCCAAAAGAAATGCACACTATTTTTGTAAAAATACAGTTTTCATTCTGCACGTGTGAAAGTTTTACGGTGTGTAGATACATCCTTCCCGCTTGTTTTCAAACTTAGTTCAACCTGTTCCCGTGAGTGGCGCCGTCACAGCATGTCTTCAAGATGGCTGCTACACTTGACGTTCGTCAGAAGCAACGTACTGTCATAGAATTCCTGTGCTGTGAAAACGAGACAGTGGGAAACATCCACAAGAGGTTGAAAAACGTCTATGGAGATGCTGCTGTCGATCGCAGTACAGTTAGTCGGTGGGCAAGCAGGTTACGTGATGAAAGCGGGCACAGCAGTCTTGAGGATTGTCCTCGCAGCGGCAGGCCTCGTACTGCACACACTCCAGACAATGTGCAGAGAGTTAACGAATTGGTAACTGCTGACAGACGCATCACAGTGAACGAATTGTCACGCTATGTTGGGATAGGGGAAGGAAGTGTTTGCAGAATACTGAAAGTGTTGGCGTTAAAAAAGATTTGTGCCAGGTGAGTTCCCAGGATGTTGACAGTGGCTCACAAAGAAATAAGAAAAACGGTTTTCTTGGCAGAATTGTGACAGGTGTTGAAACATGGCTCCACCATTTTTCACCAGAGACGAAGAGGCAATCAATGGAGTGGCATCATGCAAATTCACCCAAGAAAAAAAAATTCAAAACCACACCTTCTGCTGCTGGAAAAGTTATGGGTACGGTGTTTTCCGATTCCGAAGGACTCTTGCTTGTGGACATCATGCCAAGTGGAACCACCATAAATTCTGATGTATATGTGACGACACTGAAGAAACTTCAAGCTCGACTGAGTCCTGTTCGACCACAACGGCGAAAGCAGGATGTTTTGCTGTTGCACGACAATGCATGGCCACATGTCAGTCAAAAAACCATGGAAGCGATCACAAAACTCGGATGGACAACACTGAAACACCCGCCTTACAGTACTGACCTGGCTCCGTGTGACTATTATCTCTTTGGGAAACTGAAAGACTCTCTTCGTGGAACAAGATTTGAAGATGATGACTCCCCTGTGCACACTGCCAAACAGTGGCTCCAACAGGTTGGTCCAGAATTTTACCGTACGGATATACAGGCGCTGGTTCCAAGATGGCGTAAGACAGTTGAGAGGGATGGAAATTAAGTGTAGAAATGAAAATATTGTTCCTAAAGGATGTATCTACACACTGTAAAACTTTCAAACATGTAGAATTAAAGATGGATTTAAAAAAAATAGTGTGCATTTCATTTGGAGTGACCCTCGTACGTTTCTGGACATGGTATCCAGTCCAAAGTACCGGTTGATCAAAAAGTCAGAATAAATTTGAAAACTTAATAAACCACGGAATAATGTAAATAGACAGGTAAAAATCGACACACATGCTTGTAATGACATGGGGTTTTATTAGAACCAAAGAAAAAACAAATTTCACAAAATGTCCGACAGATCTCTTGCGTGCGTCATTTGGTGATGATCGTGTGCTCAGACGCCACTCTTGTCATGCTTGGCCTCCCAGGTCCGTGCGATTGTTGGCTTTGGGGTTACCTGAAGTCGCAAGTGTATCGTGATCGACCGACATCTCTAGCGATGCTGAAAGACAACATCCGACGCCAGTGCCTCACCATAACTCCGAAGATGCTTTATAGTGCTGTTCACAACATTATTCTTCGACTACAGCTATTGTTGACGAATGATGGTGGACGTATTGAGCATTTCCTGTAAAGAACATCATCTTTGCTTTGTCTTACTTTGTTATGCTAATTATTGCTATTCTGATCAGATGAAGCGCCATCTGTCGGGCATTTTTTGAACTTTGTATTTTTTTGGTTCTAATAAAACCCCACGTCATTCCAAGCTTGTGTGTCAATTTGTACCTCTCTATCTACATTATTGCGTGATTTATTCAGTTTTCAAATTTATACTGTCTTTTTGATCACCCAGTATTATCTACTCAGTCCCGCCTACAAGTCCTAGAAATTTGTAAGGGGATTTTAGAGCCCCCTCCACATCAGTGCAATCAGAAACTACTACATAATTTAATAATTTTGTAAAAATATCGAATTTTAGATTATTCAGAAGTCTCCTGTGTACTCAAACCTTCAGTTTTACAAGTAGAAAATCTAGGTGAGGTTTCCTAGAAACAAAAATGAAACGCTTTTTACTGAAATGTATCTCTGACGAAGGGGCCGTTAACCATGGATTTGCGCCGCACAGGATGGTTGGTAGTTTCACTGCGGGGGGGGGGGGGGGGTAGAGTGGAGGGGAGGAAGGGGTGGGGAGGTGCCGAAGCTTTGGCAGTTCTGCCAGATGCGCGTGGTCACCTCAGCACGGCTATACTCGCGTGCCCTGCAGTGACCAGGAGGCGTCATTTCTCACCAGTTTTGTCGCGGAGGGATACGCACGCCACGAAGCTTGCCTGTGCTGGTTTGCCGCCAAGGTCACGAGCCGGCGGGCCGGCGAGGTGCTGTGCGGCGCGCCGCGAGCGGCCGAAGCCAGTGCTGCGCGGAACATCGGCCGAGCTGGAGGCAGGCGCGGACGCAGCGGAAGCGGCGGCGGGGGCGGCGCAGGCGGAGGCGGCGATGCCGCGCTTCTGGAGGCGGCGGCCGGCGCTGGCGCTCGCAGGTACTCACCGCGGACAGAGGCCCGCAAACCAGCCCGCTGCGGCAGCCGCGGGTGTTCAACTTTGCTTGCTGCAACGCCGCACACGGTGCAACTTTTGTGCAACCGTTGGCACCTTGGCGACCACACTCTTGCCTGAAGGCGTCGTCTCTATCGGGTTCATCACTCATCGGTGGTTTGGTCAACAACACATTTGTTAGAAAGAATGTGAATGGTGTTCTTTTTCGTCGGTGCTGAATTCGAAAACGAAATAAGCTTTATTCTTTCGAGTTAATTTTTTTTATGAAAGTCTACCCTCCGTCTATCGAAATCCTTGAAAACGCTGCGTATTGGTTACTCTCCTGTAGCCTAATGCAAATTTTCTGCATAATTAATTGTTGAAAACTAATCGAAATACGTACAAGGAAGTATCACCACGCTCGATCCTCAGTTCAGAAATCTGTCTCCAGGAAGTGTATGTGATTTGGCAGCACTGTCGATGAGCCGTGATTGAACACGGAGAACCGCGTTGTGTTTGTTGTCACTTGCATCTCGGAGCTGAGAATGCTGACAGTTGTTGGAAGTGCCTGTTTGTTCTTCTAAGCTGGTAAAAGTTTGTGGTATGTGTTTTGTGTTAGTTCATAAGAAGAAATGCTCGTTCCTGTGTAAACAAAACAAATTGTTTTTGTTATATCTGTGGAGAGTTACGTCTGAACAGTCAAAACGAAAACTTAACGCTGTCGTAAAGGAATGCTACAAACTTTATATCGGTTGTGAGATTGGCGATCAGGGCGAGAATCTGGTCACCCACATAAGATGTTCGTCATGTGCTACACTCCTGACAGGCTAGTTTAAAGGACTATGTATACGTACTTGTTATGTTCCCATGATTTTCTGGGAGCCACCGGACAACACATTTGACTGTTATTTTTGTCTGATAGAAATAGATAGATCGCTTCCAAAACAAACAAAACTGTGCAATTCACCATCTTATACATGGGCTGCATGTCACAGTGAAGAATTGTCAATTACAGTGCGTCCTGAGAATGTGGCGGTCAGTAGCTGATCATTAAGGCATCTTCCAGGATAATCTTGGAGCCATTAGTGACGAACATGGAGCACCGTTTCAGCAAGATCTTTCACAAATGGAAAACCGATATCCAGGTAACTGGAAAACAGCAATATTGTCTGACTTAAGCTCGACCTTACGAATCGACGTTCCTGAATCAAAGTATCGCTTTATTTAGCTTTGCTCCAATGTTAGTCACTTCTTCGAATACTTTGTTTGCTGAAAGATTTCACTGTTATTTGCATTTGGAAGTCTTGTCCGAGAACGTTTCATTTTGTTAATTAAAGTGCACTTACTCACGGGGGTCCTGTGTGGGCTGTAATTATCGTATGACAGCCAAACTTGGTAGACATGCTAATGAGTTAATGCGGAACCGATTTAAGCTGGAAATAAATTAATTCCCCTTTTGGTCACCAGGTGCAAATCTGCCACTCTACAGCGTCTCAGTTCGTATTGAAGAAGCTGTGTAAGTAGTGGTTAATAATAAAATTATCACTATACTTTTCTCATTTGTTTGATCTTTTCTGCCCACGTCCTGTCTCTAATAGGTTACATATGAACGCATTTCTATGCCTCTTTCTTGCATTCTCAAAGCCATATCTGCACCTGGTGGCCAAAATTGGAACTAATTTTTTTCCAACGTAATCTGTTTAGCAGCAAATCGATCACAGCCCACACTGAACCTCTGTGAACAGCGACACTTTAATTATAACCACTCAGTATAATATGTAGGCAACCATAAACATTTACATAACCAATGTTAGGAGTGTTTTAAGTCAGATATGGTTTGGGGCGAATTATCTTCCAGAAACAGTGCATAGTCTTGAAACTGAAAAAAGATTGCGTGGTTTGTAATGACACATTTCACCACATGATTCGAAGAGTACTGTAGCGGCGCTGGTGTTCCATACGCGCAGAGAAAAACGCTGAAAACGTTGCGGACTAGTCCAGTATGCGTTGTGAGTGTGGACATACGCTTACCGGCAGCGCATTACCGAGGGCGTGGCGAAACAGCCACCTGCCAATGACGCACGCACAGAGGGTTCTCAAGCGCTGGGGAGGGAGAAAAAAACGAAGAGGAATCCATCATTATTTCACCATACAGTAGAGCTGCATAGCCTTCGCGTAAAAATATGGTAGCTGTAGTTTCTCCTTGTTTTCAGTATTCGCAGTATCAATATACAAAGGCTACGTTACAAAGCCGATCGGTCAGTCATTCAGTCTGCTGCTCCTGCTAATATAGTGCATCAACTTCAAGTTGGCCCATCACCGGCCTATTGTTGATTGGGTAGAAATCAAGTAGTAGTTCTTTTATTTTAATATCTCCGTATGAGAGTTAGTAATTCCTACCCACCTACTTTTACGCATTACAGTAATAGGAATTCTTCTACAGAACAGAAATAATTGTCACCGACAAACGTCTTTGGTTTGTTTTCCAATTTTACTTTGCTATCTGTCAGACACTTCATACCCTGGATAGATTATCAAAATTTCTTGTGGCAGCATTGTGTATCTCACTTTGTGCTAAAAACAACCTTAATGCGAAGTAATGGATGTCATTTTCTCCGTCTAGTATTGTAATTGTTTACCTCGTTGTTCCTTTTGAACTGCAATGGATTATTTACAAAAAATTTGGTGAGGGAATAATTATACTGTGAAGCAGTAGTCAGACTGCCAAACTCTTTTAATAGATGTCTACAAGATGATCGTGGGTGAATGCCACGTATTGTTCTTACAGCACGTTCTTGCGCAATGAAGACTTTCTTTCTTAAAGATGAGTTACCCCAGAACATTATTCCATATGACATTACTAAATGAAAATATGCAAAATAGGTCACCTTTCTGATTGTTCGGTAAATCTTCCCAAGATTTACGATGATTATAAGTGTAGCAGTGGCTGAATTAAGTTGTTTAATGAGTTCCAAAATAAGGTTTTCCCAGTTTAAATTCTCATCAATATTAACACTTAATAATTTTGAAGTTTCCACTGTACTTATTATTCCTCACCATGTGTTACAATTCGTATTAGTGTAGTATCCCTAGATGTGCATAACTGAATATGTTGTGCCTTTTTAAAATTTTGGTTGAGCCCATTCGCAGAAAACGAGTCAATGATACTTTTAAGAGCATTGTTTACTATTTGTTTCTGCACATACGCCTGGATTGATTACAATACTTGTGTCATATGCGAAAAGAACTAATTCTGCCTGTTGTATATTAGACGGTAGATCGTTTACGCGTGTGAGGAACAATTTGTTAAACGGTTTAGCGATGAAGCAGAGAACGTACTGTGAAGGTCTGTACCAAGATAATGACGTGAGCGGGGTGAAAAAGTATAAGGAGGGATAAGGAGATATACCATAAGGGTGTACGGGATGTAAACGATAACTCGTTACAACGTACCATAATGGTATAGCTGAACTAGAGACGGACAGTTTGATATTGTACACGTGCGGTCTGTCACGCCGAGAAACAACCTCAAAATAGCCTACAAAAGCAACAGAAAGTTAATTTAAACTTCCCCGTGCAGGTGATGAAAGAAAAAAAACACTTTTATAAGCGTTTTGCAAAGGCCAATTACGTTTACAATACGATCCAAACAAAGGTGACTATATTTCTAGCGATCGAAGCTGGGACCAATTTTATGACTGCTCACTGCTCGGGGTGCAACAATGTTCCGTAACTGTTATACATAGTTAAAGCTTACAACGAAATGAACAGTAGGCACCAAATGATAATACAACAAACGTAATCTAAAACATAGGCACATTCATAGTTATTGTATAACTATAATACACTTGAATCCTGAAAGTTAGTAAACGGGACAACACTTCCAGAAGTGGACAACACTTGCTTAGGTGTCTATACAAAGTTTTTAACACTTAGTTGTTTGTTCCGCCATACTTCTGTGATGAATGCATTTGATTCAGCAAGTGTTTGTTTCCATTTAAGTTTAAGAAGTGATTTCTGTATTTCAAATTAAGTTTCACCATTAGTGTCGTATTCGATGCTTCTGCATTCATTTTACTTTTGTCGGTTTTCTACATCTTATTCATCAAAGAAAGACAAGCGTGACTGCTGCATTTCTACGGAAGATATAACACAAACTCTATAATCTTCGAAATATTTTAATAAGATATATGTTTGGATGTCGAGTGCTGGAACATTTGTAGCAAACATATATCACTGGAAGTTGCTCACTCACAGAAAGTTCCGTACCTAAAGACTGGAAAGTTGCTCAAATCACACCAATACCCAAAAAGGGAAATAGGAGCAATCCGCTGAATTACAGGCCCATATCTCTAACGTCGATTTGCAGTAGGGTTTTGGAACTTATACTGTATTCGAACATTATGAAGTACCTCGAAGAAAACGATTTACTGACTCATACTCAGCACGGATTCAGAAAATATCGTTCTTGCGGAACACAACTAGCGTATTATACTCATGAAGTAGTGAGTGCTATCGACATGGGATGTCAAATTGACTCCATATTTTTAGATTTTCAGGAGGCTTTCGACTCCGTTCCTCACAAGTGTCTTGTAACCAAACTCTGTGCCTATGGAATATCGCCTTAGTTGTGCGACTGGATTCGTGAATTCAAGGTCACAGTTCTTAGTAATAGACGGAAAGTCATCGAGTAAAACGGAAATAATATACGGCGTTCCCCAAGAAAGTGTTATAGGCCTTCTATTGTTCCCGATCTATATTAACGACATAAGAGACAATCTGAGTAGCCCTTTTAGATTGTTTGCAGATGATGCTGTCATTTACCTGTCTTGTAAAGTCATCAGATGACCAAAATGAACTTGCAGAATGTTTTAGATAAGATATCCGTGCGGTGCGAAAAGTGGAAATTGACCCTGAGTAAAGAAAAATGTTAAGTTATTCACATGAGTACCAAAAGAAATCGGTAAATTTCGATTACGCGATAAGTCACACAAATCTGAAGGCTGTAAATTCAACTAAATACTTAGGGATTATAATTATAAATAACCTAAATTGGAACGACCACATAGATAATGTTGTGGGTAGAGCAAACCAAAGACTGTGATTCGTTGGCAGAACAGTTAGAAGGTGCAACAGATCTACTAAAGGGACTGCTTACGCTACACTTGTCCGCCGTATTCTGGAGTATTCCTGTGCGGTGTGGGATCCGTATCAGATGGGACTGATGGAAGATATTTAAAAAGTTCAAAGAAGAGAGGCTCGCTTTATATTATCGCGAAATAGGGGAGATAGTGCCACAGACATGATACGTGAATTGGAGTGTCAATCATTAAAACAAAGGCGTTTTTCATTGCGACTGTATCTTCTCATGAAATTTCAATCACCAGTTTTCTCCTCCGATTGCGAAAGCATGCTGTTGGCATCCACTTATATAGGGAGAAATGATCATCACGATAAAATAAGAGAAATCAGGGCTCGAACAGAAACATTTAGGTGCTCGTTTTCACGCGCGCCGTTCGAGAGTGGAACGGTAGAGACACAGCTTGAAGGAATGGTTCACTGAACCCTCTGCCAGGCACTTTATTGTGAATAGCAGAGTAATCACGTAGATGTAGATGTAGATGTTTTATCTATGAAATGCGAAACTATTTCCTAACATGAAACTTTTTCTTTGTAGTTGGTCTAATAAGCATTTGATATTGGTAGTGCATGAATTATGTTCTCTCGTGTTATTTATGTTAACGAGGTAGATAAAAATGACAATTTTTGTTACAAATGCTGCAATATTAGAAAGGCCTATTTCGTTTTATCAAGCAGAGAGTGACAAAATAGACGTAATCAAATCGAGAAACCATACCAGTCATGGGTACTATTCGTATTAACAGCTTCTTTCAGCACTAGACAACGACATTTTGGCTTTTCACGTAGCAGCGTTTGACGAACTTGGATGACGTAATAGATTCTTTCGCAGAAAAGGAAAGCACGCCGTGTAAGGCTGTAGCATGATTAGAGAGAAAAAAATGCTGGGACCTAAGGACTGAAGAAATGTGAACTGTTTTGCTTGTCTCTTGTCTTTACTCGTTTTATGTTTTCTGTATTTAATTGTATGTCACACAGAAGAGAAAGTTATTAGCTAATAGGTAATAAAGAGTGCAAATTTTGTGAAGAACTCTTATTCTCTCGGTCACAAATAATTCCACCCAGTATTAATTGTGAGTTTTTAAGGGGGGTAGGATGTCAAACTGGCCAACTGGGAGCAGAAGAGGTATCAGAAAGGACATTTTAATTTTCACTGACCTGAATATAGATTTGATGGCTTCCATTATAAAATATACAAGTTTGAATTCCACAGAGCGAAATACAGCGACGTGCGATAGGAGAATGCTGTGTGAAGAAGTCTGTCACTGCACTTTGGCACACTTGAGACCAAATAATATGTCTTGTATTTCCTCGAACATATATGTTTTATATATCAAGCTCTTCAGAAAGATATGCACTACCAAATGACACAGTTTTTAAAAATCGACTTTTTAAAAATTTTTTACGTCCTTTCTCAAACGCTGGATGATGAAGGGGGGGGGGAGGGGGCACCACTATCAAGTTTTCTCTTCGGTTCGGAAATATCGTAGATCCGGGGCTGACACAGTAGTTTCGTAGTAAGAAGGTCAGTCAAACAAGACGATTTAATTGTTAATTTTATGCTGTTGCAATTCACGATATTCTTAGGTAAAATTTACAGAAACTTTCATTTTACATTTTGTAAGTGCACGAACAAGGGGTTTTTAATGTTCGAGATCGACTTCAACGAAAATCCCGCACAGCGCTCATGCCCTGTGGCTTATATAGCTTTTGTAGCCCAATTTGAGGCCTTTCTCCAGTTTGATAGACCGCTCAAGTGTCCCACATCAATTCGTGCTCGTCGACTTCACCTACATCACTGTGGTACGTTGTAAATAGTTTTCATTTACACTCTGCTGGTATTATGTCTGTGTGCTAGAATTTTCTTCTATAACACACACTTCATAATAACGCTACGCACAAAGCAAGCGAGGCACAGTACAATGTGCCCATCAGCTGATGACAACCCTCTCCCACATCGATCGCGCATTGCTTTTTATTGATTCTTTACTTAGTTGAGGGGGCACTATTTAAAAGATGCAACAAAGCCACAAATTTGAAGGTACAGCAATGAAATTTTGCACCTTGCTTTACGTGAAAATAACACATTTACTATTAAGTTCCTTGGATTATGCATATTTAACTCTTTTATGGAATCTAAAAACTTTTTCAGAACTATTCAAGGTTTTTCTTCAAAATTTTCTCTGATTAATCTGTTTGCATATAGTAAACTTCTCTCATGAGGTTTCTTTCAATGTATCGAATACGAGAATTTTAATAATTTTTCATTATAATTCTATAAGTATAATATAAAATTCTGCAAAATTCCAAGCACTTTGCCCAGTATCTCAGCTTACACTCACAATTCCAAAATTTACTCTCGAGACAACATTTACTGGGTTTATGGAAATAAGTGTACAGAATTCCATAGTTTAAGCCGTCACACATTCTGAGAAAAAGGTATAGCAACTTCAAAAACGATAATTTTTAGGAAATGGAGTTTAAAGCGCAGCCTAACGTTTTTTCTCACGTCACCTCCTCAGAAGCCCTCATACTCGTACTCGGAGTCCTATTTCCTCACAAGGCTTCTTTCGGCCTTCTTTCCTCTGCCAGGTCGTCAACTGACTTGTCAGCTGCACAGAGTCGGTGTAAACCTATTTTCTTCAAGATGTCTTGAGTGAAATTTCCTGTCTTAAAACTCATTCTCACTAATACCTTCTTACTCCCTACGTTCCCATCATTCAATACAAGAAGTGCATCATAAGCGCCAATTTTGACAACTGTAGCAGGTGTAAATATGGTTTTAGGGCATAGTTTGCATATGAGTGGATTTAGAGACTCATCTGGATTCTGGGTTTTGCCATGAACACACTTGTTTAGAACTCAGGATTGGCGAGAGACCTGTACGTGGCCTTGACAACATCCAGGATACTATATGGAAGCCTCTCCTTGTGAATGTGGGGCTTGTTATCCCTCTGAGCCTGTAGGTGTTTACACCAGCTGTTGTGACACAGATGATGAATGGGATGTTCATTTGTTGACACCATGTGGAAGTATGTAGCCCATACTGCACTTTTCAAGTTACTTCCAGTGTATAGGTCTGTCTGATAGCCTTGTCATCTCCGTCAGTAGCGCTAGGCAAAACAAGAACTGCTTCTTCATAAACAAATCAACTGGTTTGTTATTGTTTCTAAGATACGGTACAGAGTCATAGACGGTCAATAAAACCAAAGAACATACATCACAACCCTTTAGATGCATCCCACGCAAATTTGATGAAAGTAATCCAGGGAATGGTTGTTCACCGAGCTAGTATTGAAGTGTTGTTTCAATAAGTGGGCGTGGCAAGAATGCTGCATGACACATTTAATTATTTTTAACGAACCTTGCATGCAATTTCATTACTGAATCTTTGGGAACTTATTGTTCATGAGTTCTGCTAATAAATAAAAAATAAATTGAAAATTGACATTTTCAGTCAATTTCATGAACGTCCTCTTATAAACACGTTTAAGGTTAATCTAGTAAAAAACTGACTAATTGATTATTAATAAACGACTGAAAATAGCCAACTAACTATTTCTGTTTAAAACAGGTATTCCGGCTTTTAAGGCAAAATTTCTGGTTAAATGTAACGCCCAGTTTGGGTTTTCTATTTTTGAACCTGACAACTCGAGTAGGAAGGCGTGATGCCAACAGTGAACTTGTATTGCCCACTAAAAGCATATTCAAAACCACCACAAACCACTACATTTTTGCGCATGTTTAAAAAAACTATTTGATTTTTATTTTCTTTAAGTGTATGGTATGTTGAGCAACCAAGAAATGAGACAGTTCACTTTACCCTTTGTGTTTAAAGCTGACATAGTGTTACGAAATGTATCACGGCGAACTTTCTTAAGAGAAAATGAACAGCTCGAGGTCATCAACGTCTTCTTCGACGTAAGGTTAAACATCAGAGCCGAAGGTAGTATCGGATGAAGTACATCCAGCTGCTTATTTCCTGTAATTGCTGCAGTCTGCTTCAGCACTTCTGCTGTCAGTTCATAATTGTGGCAACATTAATGTCGACAAACTTCAAATGGTTCAAATGGCTCTGAGCACTATGGGACTTAACATCTGAGGTCATCAGTCCTCTAGACTTAGAACCACTTAAACCTAACTAACCTAAGGACATCACACACATCCATGCCCAAAACAGAATTCGAACCTGCGACCGTAGCAGCAGCGCGGTTCTAGACTGAAGCGCCTAGAACCGCTCGGCCACAACGGCCGGCAGAGTCGACAAAGTAGCATACCGTACATTGCAATTACTAAGTGTAGACGACAGTAATTTTGCTAGTAGCTTTTGTCAGCTAAGGTCGTACCCGTGTTACTTGTTTGTTAGATGGGTTGCATACCATTAGGCGTTAACTCAAACCGATCTCACTAGCTCCCCCCTAAAAATCGGAAGCGATGAACCGTCTAGAAACTGAGTCAGGCTATATAAAGGGTCGCGTAACCTACGATCATTTTTGTTCCTCATAGCTATCCTCCTACCCGTTACTTAAGAATAAACAGTATTGACAGCAAGGCTACAGTTGTTAATGCTTAGTTCATGTTTTATTCGAAAATTGTTGCTTTGTAACGTGAAAAAGATGGATTTTGTAGTAAAGTAAAGGAAACAATACAGATTTATCACACAGTGCCAGAAAATGCAATTTCCTCAAAAAAAGCTAAAATGAAAAACCGCTAAACAAAAATATTTCAAACATCGCTTAAATACTTCTTCGAACTCACAATTTGGTTTCAAAAAACAAAGACAAGTCGTTGGTTCCCAGTTTCTCTCTCATACATGCATTGGTGTTTCTTTCCTTACCAGTGCTGCTAGTACTACCGGTAATCTTACTACTTACTGTCATTTAACTACTGTACCAAAACCACCCAATCATAGGGCGCAACTGTAGTCAACATTGATTCTTCCTTCTCATTCCCGCTCATATGGACAAAAATGAATTCATCATTTCGGATCTCATCCTATTTCTCGCTTTAGTTTTAATAATGTTCATCTGGCTAAAATGTCTTCCCGCTTCCGCACTCAACCATGCTAACACTAGTCGCGACAATGCAAACGTTGCCAGTTAGGGAAATGGAGTGACGTCACTTGTATCCCTATATTCAAGCACTTCACAACAGAAATTAACAGTGTCTGTGGTTTCGGATTATTTGACAACAGTTAAATTTTGCCACTGAAAACCAATTTTTGTGTATTCTGCCAGGGTCATTATTATGTGATACAAGTAGAGGATTCAATCGTTCCTCAAAGTCTAGAAGAGCTTTCCACGCTAAAAGGAGTGAAATTCTCCTCAGAATTTTGTTGCTGTCTGGAAATCATGGCAACAATTGAATTATTAATTGGCAGACAAACTAGATGCATCTCTGACGTTAGGCGTGTTCTAGGTGTAAGTGTGTATGTTTATCAGCCTTTCTTTTGGTTTCATAGCCTAGATATTGTTTAGGATCTAAGTGCTTTTGCTTCTAAATTGAAATTTTTTGCACAGGATATGTGGGGACGACAACAACTTTAATTAATGGCTATTACCACAACGATGTCGTTCAACAGCTTGCGCGGATCTCCGTGTAGGATTCAAAACATTTATTAACCATTTGCAAATTCGAAAGAATGGGTTTCAGAAATACTGAATACGCCAAAGTGCATTCATCAGAAAACATTGCATGAAACATTTCTGCAATGTAACACTTGTTTTTTATTAGCATTATTTCAAAGAGTGTCCTAAGCTCAACCACTGGTCTGTAATTCTATTTACCAAAGACCCTATGGACAGCCACTGCGTATCACACGCACGTGGAAATTTGAGGGGTTCTGCTGCTTCCCTGATTGTCTTGTAAATTTCGTGAAACAACTATTGACGAGTTGAAGAACGCAAAAATCAGTTGTGCGATTCCCTAAGTCGGATGTCATGATTTCGTGACGGCGCTTAATTCGCAGCAGAAGCAGTACGTTGAATTGAATGGCATACATATTTTATAAGGGTCAAATGCGGAATGTCTGTTTTACAAAACTGAGACAAAACCATTGTTTAACACCTAACATTACATCCGTATTGTCTGTGCATATACCCTGCAGTTGTTGAAACCTAAATGGAATTCTTGAAGCGTGTCTTTAATTACTGTTACAATAGACTATGCATTAATTAAATGCTCGATGTCGGCCAGTTTCAAAACCTTTGAAATTATTACATTGTTTGCAGCACTGTAATTTATTATTATTATTATCATTCCTAAATATTTGGTCACACTAATGTCTGTTGCTTCAGCAACTAGAATGCTGTACATGCTTTCATCAGTATCTTGCTCCAGATTTACCACAGAATAGCGCCTTAGTGCATGTTTTCTACTAAACATTGTTCTATCTGAAGCCTTCTGGAAACATCACTGTCTGCGAATTTACTCTCACACAAATAACTTAAGTGATCAGATGACATGATCGCACAGTGGTCAGAAACAAATAATGCAAGGGAGCCCTCAGATTGATTCACTTCTAAAGATTCTTTCACTGTTTTGAAAGGTATTTTTGTTCGTCTTACACTGCAGCATTTTGTGTTTTTTTGTGTCACGGTGGCTTAATATATCGGCATAACGCGCTAACGAACTACTCTGAAAAACTTTAATAAGTGCGCTTACGTCACAGCCTTCAATTCTTTCTAGCCAGTCTGCAACTTTACCATCACGCAGACGTTCAGTACGAAATTTGTAGATATTCTGTGCCTTTACTTTTCCCGAGTTTAGCACTAAAAAAATATTTACTGACGTAAAGAAAACACCACATTAAACCGCGACTACAGGTATGCACTATGCATACAGTTGCAGGTTTATCAATACTAGAGCGTATAATAAATTGGGCACGTAACAATACGGGAACTAAGATAGAATACCGGAACTACACCCTGAAGAGCCAAACAAACTGGTACACCTGCCTAATATCGTGTAGGACCCCGCGAGCACGCCGAAGTGCCGCAACACATGTGGCATGGACTCGACTAATGTCTGAAGTAGGCCGGAATTGACACCATGAATACTGCAGAGCTGTCCATAAATCCTTAAGAGTAGGAGGGGGTGGAGATCTCTTCCGAACAGCGCGTTGCAAGGCATCCAAGATTTGCACAATAATGTTCATGTCTGGTGAGTTTGGTGGGCAGCGGAAGTGTTTAAACTCAGAAGAGTATTCCTGGAGCCACTCTGTAGTAGTTCTGGACGTGTGGCGTGTCGCGCTGTCCTGCTGGAATTGTCCAAGTCCGTGGGAATGCGCAATGGTCATGAATCGATGCAGGTGGTCAGACAGGATGCTTACGTACATGTCACCTGTCAGAGTCGTTTCTAGACATATCAGGGGTCCCGTATCACTCCACCTGCACACGTCCCACACCATTGCAGAGCCTCCACCAGCTTGAACAGTCCCCTGCTGACATGGAGGGTCCATCGATGAATGACATTGTCTCCATACCCGTGCACGCCCATCCGCTCGAACAATTTGAAATGAGACTCTTCCGACCAGGCCACATGTTTCCAGTCATCAAGAGTCGGTGTTGATGGGCCCAAGCGAGGCGTAAAACTTTATGTCGTGCAGTCATCAAGGGTACACGAGTGGGCCTCTGGCTCCGGAAGCCCATATCGATGATGTTTCGTTGAATGGTTCGCACGCTGACACTTGTTGATGGTCGAGCATTGAAATCTGCAACCATTTGCGGAAGAGTTGCACTTATGTCACGTTGAACGATTCTCTTCAGTCGTCGTTGGTCCCGTTATTGCAGGATCTTTTTCCGGCCGCAGCGATGTCAGAGATTTGATGTTTTACCGAATTCCTGATATTCACGATACACTCGTGAAATGGTTGTACAGGAAAATCCCCACTTCATCGCCACCTCGGAGATGCTGTGTTCCGTCGCTCGTGCGCAGGCTATGACACCACGTTCAAACTCTCTTAAATTTTGATAACCTGCCATTGTATCAGCAATAACCAATCTAACAACCGCACCAGACGCTTTTTGTCTTTACGGCCGCGCGGGATTAGCCGAGCGGTCTGAGGCGCTGCAGTCATGGACTGTGCGGCTGGTCCCGGCGGAGGTTCGAGTCCTCCCTCGGGCATGGTTGTGTGTGTTTGTCCTTAGGATAATTTAGGTTAAGTATTGTGTAAGCTTAGGGACTGATGACCTTAGCAGTTAAGTCCCATAAGATTTCACACACATTTGAACATTATTTTTCTTATATACGCATTTCCGATCGCAGTAGCGTCTTCTGCCTGTTTATATATCTCTGTATTTGAATACGCATGCATTTACCAGTTTCTTTGGCTCTTCAGTGTAAGTGTTTAGGTGACATGAATTTCAGAGCTACTAGACGTTAGCTAATTAAATAGTTTTGTTTGCTGTAGGCTGAATGTGTCAAGTGATTTTTAAAAATAATTTTACCATAAAACATACAGATATTTTTAAAATCCACCAAAATTATCACTTGCCACTAGACGCATAATTTTCACTCTAGGATAGTCATTTGTTTTTGGCTGCAGCCAACGTTAGTTAGCTGACAGTACTGTGTGAGTTAGTCATTGTTGTCAGCTGTGTCAAAGTCTTGTATGTCACTCTGTTTCGTGCTGTCCTCTTTCCCGGCTGTGAGTATAAGTAACTGTTGCAGTTAGGATCTTTATTAAGCGCGTCAGTACAAATAACGCCGGTGTGGCCGAGCGGTTCTAGGCGCTTCAGTTTGGAACCGCGCGACAGCTATGGTCGCAGGTTCGAATCCTACCTCGGGCATGGATGTATGTGATGTCCTTAGGTTAGTTAGGTTTAAGTAGTTCTCAGTTCTAGGGGACTGATGACCTCAGATGTTAAGTCCCATAGTGCTCAGAGCCATTTGAACCATTTGAACAAATAACGATTTCAGTTCTGGTTACGAACAACATTTAAGCGATGAACTACAGGTTAAGGTGGCTACACTGAGGAGGCAGGCGGGGCTTGGTCTTTGATGTTGGCTATACATAAAGATTGTGCACAGGCAGTTAATAATATTAATGGAACATCCTAAAAGTTACATTTTGTTTTGGAACTGTGAGAATGAGTTGCTTTTGACACACGAAAATCATCTAACGTTGGAACAAAATCGAATGTCTTCAATAAAAATACTCGTACAGCTATGTATTTTATAATGAAGTTTCTACGTTTTCTCAATAGTGTTCCGCGGAAAGAACGTCGACTTCCCTGCATGGATCTCCATTTGAGTTCACGAAGTGTCTGTAGCACTTGTTTGATGATCGAGTCTACCAGTAACATATGTAGCAGCACGGTTTCGAATTGCTTTAATATCTTCCTTTAAACCGGCCTGGTCGTGACCCCAAACACTCTAGAAATACTCTAGAATAAGTCGCACTAGTGTTCTGTAAGTGGTCTCCATAACTGATGAGCCACGCTCTCTTACAATGCCCCCTATAAATCGAAGTCGACCATTCGCCTTCACTACTGCCTTCCTTACGTGCTCTTTACATTTCATATCGCTTTGCAGCATTACGCCTAAATATTCAGTCGACGTGGTTGTATCAAGAATCACACTATTAATGATGTATTCGAACATTACAGGACTGTTTTTCCGACTCATTTTTCATTATATTATATTTTTCCTCATATGGAGTCACTTGCCGTTCATTATACCAACTAGAAATTTTGTCTAACTCGTATTAATCTACGGTCACTTGTCGACGACATCCTCCTGTATACCACAGCATCATCAGCAGACACAGATTGCTGCCCCGCCCTGCCGGTCAGATCATTAAACTAAAAATGACAAATGAAATCTTATGTGGAAATCGTTACATACAATAACACATGAGAAATGAAGTTTCATTTGCAATTTTATTCTAATATAAGCATAACTGAAACTATTTAACAATTTTCTTTTACCCACAATGTTAATTTAAGTTCGAGTTATGCAAATATTAGATGAAAAGTGTAAATTCATCTTTATTTTTGATATTTTGTTAAATGTAATGATATCCTCTCAAAATTTTATGTCATTTTTAATTAAATGTAACATAATAAAAGAAAAATCTCCCTTGTAAATCTCATATTTTTCGTTATTCAGCCATCTACCATATCAGTTATATACCAGGAAATGCAGAGCCTTTAAAGAGTCGAACCCGGGAGTATAAAACAGCGTCAGACTTCTGATAATAATATGTACAAAAGAGTTAATGTATTAAGCATTTGACGTTAAGTTCGTAAGCGAGAGAATATTTAAAAACGGTTTGAAATCATGTTTAAAGTTTGTTGGAAGTCACTGAATGCTCTCAGCATCAAACCAGATGAGTGTACTCTGGCTAATCTGAGCTCCGTTTTAAGCAACAGCTGATTTTTTCACTCATCTGAAAGTTTGTGATATCAAATCTCCTGAACCATATGTCGTACATGATATAATTTTGCAGGTTCATCCATTGAAATATATTGTCACAGTGTGCAAAATGTATTACGAATATCATTAGTAGTAAAGAAGAAATAAAATCTCATGCATGATGCAACAGTTTTAGTATACGCTACGTGATCAAAAGTATCCGGATGCCTCGCTGAAAATAAATTACAAGTTCGTGGCTCCCTCCATCGGTCATGCTGGAATTCAGTATGGTGTTGACCCACCCTTACTATTGATGACAGCTACCACTCTCTAAGACATACGTTCAATGAGGTGCTGGAAGATTCCTTGGGGAACGTCAGCCCATTCTTCACGGAGTGCTGCACTGGGGAGAGGTATCGATGTCTGTCGGTGAGGCCTGGCACGAAGTCGGCGATCCAAAACATCCAAAAGTGCTCTGTAGGATTCAGGTCAGGACTCTGTGCAGGCCAGTCCATTACAGGGATGTTATTGTCCTGTAACACTCCGCCATAGGGAGTGCATTATGAACAGGTGCTCGACAGTGTTGAAAGATGCACTCGCCGTCCCCGAATCGCTCTTCAACAGTGGGAAGCAAGAAGGTGCTTAAAACATCAATGTAGGGCTGTGCTGTGATAGTGCCACGCAAAACAGCAAGGGGTGCAATTCCCCTCCATGAAAAACACGAACACACGATAACACCACCGCCTCCGAATTTTATTGTCGGCACTACACACGCTGGCAGACGACGTTCACCGTGCATTCGCCTTACCCAGACCCTGCCATCGGATCGCCACATTGTGTACCGTGATTCGTCACTCCACACAACGTTTTTCCACTGTTCAATCGCCCAATGTTTACGCTCCTTTCACCAAGCGAGGCATCGTTTGGCATTTAGCGGTGTGATGTGTGGCTTATGAGCAGCCGCTCGACCATGAAAGCCAAGTTTTCCCACATCCCGCCTAACTGCCATAGTACTTGCAGTAGATCCTAATGCAGTTTGGAATTCTTGTGTGATGGTCTGGATAGACGTCTGCCTATTACACATTACGAACCTCTTCAACTGTCGGCGATCTCTGTCGGTCAACAGACGAGGTCGGCATGTACGCTCATGTGCTGCACGTGTCCCTTCACGTTTCCACTTCACTATCACATCGGAAACAGAGGACTTAGGGATGTTTAGGAGCGTGGAAATCTCACGTACAGACGTATGACACAAGTGACACTCAATTACCTGACCACGTTCGAAGTCCATGAGTTCCGCGAAGCGCCCCATTCTGTTCTCTCAGGATGCCTAATGACTACTGACGTCGCTAATATGGAGTACCTGACAGTATGTGGTAGCACAATACATCTAATATGAAAAACGTTTGTTTTCGGGGGTGTCCGGATACTTTTGATCAAATAGTGTATGAGCAACGAAAATGTAGTAAGCGATAAATTTGTTTCTCATTATTTTGTGGGGAACGCCAGCGAGAAAATATTTCGAAAAGGTTAAGTTTCCTGGAAGTCGCTAAGCGCCATCATTACCAAGGACTGTATGAATCCAGCCTGTAATTGGTGCTAGATCAGTTACGCTTCCTCAAGAAATATATACACTTTATAACAATAATACTTGTCTTATTGTATTTAACATAAGATTATACCCCAATAGCTCAGCGTCCATCGCTTTGCTCGTGTAGACTGTGTAGCCTGCAGAGAATTTTTTATTATGTAATCGAATTTTTACGATGTTCATAAATTGTAAACCTTCTAAGCTCTTCACGCTAATTAAGGTCATATAAGCATGGTCTTTTCCGAATCTCCTTCCGACCAAAAAGCGATTCTAGTAGCTGGAGACCAAATTTTTTGTTAATCTTGTCTTTTCAGTTCTTGGTTCAAATGGCTCTGAGCACTATGGGGCTTGACATGTGAGGTCATCAGTTCCCTAGACTTAGAACTACTTAAACCTAACTAACATAAGGAAGCTCTGTCTCAGAATGCCGTTTCGTTTGAATTCCACACTGCTGATGTTATCGGATCGTCCCGTCATTCCGATATAAACCTCGCCACAAGTTCATGCCGATGCTGTGAGTGGCTATTGTATTGCTCTGGGCGATCTGAGGCACTCACTGAATTTATAGGTCGGCCTGTATGCTGTCTTGATGATATGGGTCGGTATGTGTACCGTCCGGGTGACGGGAGGGCAAGAGGGTGCACGAGATTGAGTTCAACCCGGCCCGCGGAAAAATTCGTGGTAGAGCGAGGCGCACGAATTCAAATCCACCTGTGATGCATTTTCGGATATTCGCCAGTCTGTTGTTCGCATTTTTCCAGATTGGCTTTTGTATAACACATGCGATATACACTGAAGAGCCAAAGAAACTAGTACACCTGTCTAATATCGTGTAGAGCCACAGCGAGCACGCAGAGGCGCCTCTACACAACGTGGCATGGACTCGACTAATGCCTGAAGTAGTGCTGGAGGGAACTGACACCATGAATCCTGCAGGGCTGTCCATAAATCCGTAAGAGTGCGGGCGGGTGGAGATCTCTTTTGAACAGCAAGGCATCCCAGATTTGCTCAATAATGTTCATGTCTGCGGAGATTAGTGGCTAGTGGTAGTTTTTAAACTTGGAAGAATGTTCCCTGGAGGAACTTTGTAGCAATTCTGGACGTGTGGGGTGTCGCATTGTCCTGTTGTAATTGCCCAAGTTCATCGGAAAGCACAATTGACACGAATGGATGCAGTGATCAGACAGGATGCTTACGTACGTATCACCTGTGAGAGTCGTATCTAAATGGATTAGGGATTCCATATCACTCCAACTGCACATGACCCACACCATTATAGAGCCTCCACCAGCTTGAACAGTCCCCTGCTGACTTGCAGGGTCCATGGATTCATGACATAGTCTCCATACCCGTACACGTCCATCCGATCGATATAATTTGAAACGAGACTCTTCCGACCAGGCACATGTTTCCAGTCATCAACAGTCCATTGCCGGTGTCGGCGGGCCTAGGCGAGGCGTAAAGCTTTGTGCCGTGCAGTCATCAAGGGTACAGACTAGGCCATCGGCTCGGAAAGCCCATAATGATGATGTTTCGTTGAATGAATCGCACGCTGACACTTGTTGGTGGCCCAGTATTGAAATCTGCATCAATTAGCGGAACGATTGCACTTCTGTCAAGCTGAACGATACTCTTCAATCATCGTTAGTTCCGTTTATGCAGGATCCTTTTCCGGCCGCAGCGATGTCGGAGATGTGTTGCTTCACCGGACTCCTGACATTCACGGTTGTTGTTGTTGTGGTCTTCAGTCCTGAGACTGGTTTGATGCAGCTCTCCATGCTACCCTATCCTGTGCAAGCTTCATTATCTCCCAGTACTTACTGCAACCTACATCCTTCTGAATCTGCTTAGTGTATTCATCTCTTGGTCTCCCTCTACGATTTTTACGCTCCAGCGCTAAATTTCTGATACCTTGATGCCTCAGAACATGTCCTACCAACCGGTCCGTGCTTCTTGTCAAGTTGTGCCACAAACTTCTCTTCTCTCCAGTTCTATGCAATACCTCCTCATTAGTTATGTGATCTACCCATCTAATCTTTAGCATTTTTCTGTAGCACCACATTTCGAAAGCTTCTATTCTCTTCTTGTCCAAACTATTTACCGACCATGTTTCACTTCCATACATGGCTACACTCCATACAAATACTTTCAGAAACGACTTCCTGACACTGAAATCTATACTTGATGTTAACAAACTTCTCTTCTTCAGATAACGTCGCAGTTTGGTCTCTTCCCCCAAACAACCCAACCAATCCTAATAACTAAACCATAACCTCTTCTTCAGAAACGCTTTTCTTGCCATTGCCAGTCTACATTTTATATCTGCTCTACTTCGACCATCATCAGTTATTTTGCTCCCCAAATAGCAAAACTCCTTTACTACTACTCACGGTACACTCGTGAAATGGTCGTACTGGAAAATCCCACTTCGTTACTACCTCGGAGATGCTGCGTCCCATCGTTCGTGCGCAGACTATATCACCACGTTCAGTCTCACTTAAATCTTGATAACATGCCATTGTAGCAGCATTAGCTGGTCTAGCAACTGCGCCAGACACTTGTTATTTTATATAGGCGTTGCCAACTGCACTGCAGTATTCTGCCTGTTTATATATCTCTGTATATGAATACGAATGCCTATACCGGTTTCTTTGGAGCTTCAGTGTATGTTAAGCTCAAGCGGTTTACACTTTTAAACTTTTTAAAACGAAGAATGAAATAACGGCTTTATGTATTTAGTGTTACAGAAACAATCCATACCTATCTGATCAATCATCAATAGCATATTTGGACAAATATTTAAAAAATTCTTGCTAGTAATGTCCGTGGATATTAAGTTACTAAAGTTCAAAACTCGAATGACCAGCCTGTGACAAAAAATCCCGAAGTTATTCCTGATTGTTTGTCAACTGGAATTGCCTACCTCAAGTAGTACTTTCTTTTTATTATTCCATGCATTAACTTGGTAAGTAATTCTTGTCCATTGTGGACGTAATAATATACGGAAACTGTTGAAACTGAAGGAAATTTATAATTCATTACTGTCAGTTCCACATGAAAGTGTACACCATAATTTTAAATGTAAAGTCCGTAGCGACATCTCTGGTCTTGTATCTGTACTCAATGCGCTTTTGCACAGTTCAAAATGGCTCTGAGCACTATGGGACTCAACTGCTGAGGTCATTAGTCCCCTAGAACTTAGAACTAGTTAAACCTAACTAACCTAAGGACATCACAAACATCCATGCCCGAGGCAGGATTCGAACCTGCGACCGTAGCGGTCTTGCGGTTCCAGACTGCAGCGCCTTTAACCGCACGGCCACTTCGGCCGGCTTTTGCACAGTCTATAGATAAACAGTGCAAGAGCTGAATGTTTTGATTTGTCGGTTACAGTTTTGGCTATTTGCACTTATTTACAGCCAATTTAAACGCTGAAAAAATGTTCAGTATTAATGAAAAATGCCTTCTGAGGTCCGATAGGAAGCTATTTGGTTAGAACGAGGCAGACTGGGTGCTACAAGAGGATAATGATCCGAAACATAGCAGCTGTCACTGTACACCGTGAAAACAAGAGAATGGGGCGTCCACAACGGATTGACCTGCAATGTCTCCAGATGCAAATCGTAAATGTTTGGTCATATATTAAGATGAAGCTTAAAGGAAAGCCAATATACACTTTGAAGCAGTTGCCATATAAAATCAGAACGATATGGAAATCGTTACCGACAGAGTATGCAGAAGCATGCCATAAAGATGCCAAGCTATAACCGATACTGGGAGCGATTGAATTTACTATTAGGTGATCGTGCAATTAGTAATAACGTGTATTTTCATGTAAACATGTATTTATGATAGTGTCTTCTATTTCATAGAGATAACGGTGTACATTATCTTGTGCAACTGACTGTAGCTGCAACCAGTTGCTTTTGTAGGCACTTATTTTTCCTCGTTGACATTTCAAGATGCCTGCCATCCCATCTTCAGTTGTTTACATTTGTTTACGTGTTGTGAACATTGTTTCTTTACTAATGGCGCTGCAGAATTTTGCAAAGGAAGTTTTTAAGACAGCTATTGTTAGACGTCGTACTTAAAGAAACAGTGTCCACAACAAGTAAATAAATGTAACCATCCGAAGATGGGGTGAACATAAAATGAATGCACTCAGCAAAAGGAGTGTGTTGAGCCTAATCAGTTGGCTGCACATGTCGGGAAAGGGGTGCCATTCATAAATGTTAACGTCGCGGACGCTATAGTTTGTTTTTTATAAGGTAGGAGAGCTGCTGTCACGTCACGTGACTTGAGGAGGCGGACCGCGAGCTTAAGACAGTAGGTATGTGAATTAGCCCCACGGGTCACCGAAGTTTGCCCATGTCTGGGTTATACGAACAAGAGATGCGTTGTGTACTGACTGACACCCTTTTGCCGCCGAAAACTGGTGTCCAAAATTAAAGCAACAAACGTAAATTTTGCAAGATTGTGTTTATTTCGCCACAAAACAGTATAAGTAGGCGCTAGAAAAGTAGAAATAATGTAAAGAATACAGAACGTTATCAACTGCAACATGCGTAACTATAGTCAAAAAAATGTTCTTCCTTTTTTTTCCAACTTAACGGATTTGCAGCCGGCCGCTATGACCGAGCGGTTCTAGACGCTTCAGTCCGGAACCGCGCTGCTGCTACGGTCGCAGATTCGAATCCTGCTTTGGGCATGGATGTGTGGTATGTCCTTAGGTTAGTTAGATTTAAGTAGTTCTAAGTCTAGGGGACTGATGACCTCAGATGTTAAGTCACATAGTGCTTAGAGCCATTTGAACCATTTTAACGGATTTGCAGACACGTTCTGACAAGTGGCTAAGTTGCTCACTATGTGGTGTGACCGCTTCTGGCACCAATACAGGCCTACGCTCCCCGGTTACTAAAGTGAGGGATCACACTTTATTAATCATTATAGTACTAGGTAATATCTCCAGTTACAGTTACATTTTCAGCAAGTACACCAAGTCCTTTCATCCATACATGAATTTTTTCATCATCACTAACTGTTCTACAGCCGGCCGAAGTGGCTGAGCGGTTCTAGGCGCTACAGTCTGCAACCGCGCGACCGCTACGGTCGCAGGTTCGAATCCTGCCTCGGGCATGGATGTGTGTGATGTCCTTAGGTTAGTTAGGTTTAAGTAGTTCTAAGTTCTAGGGGGCTCATGCTCACAGCAGTTAAGTCCCATAGTGCTCAGGGCCAGTTGAACCAGTTGAACTGTTCTACAGGAGTGTGTACACAGTGTAAATGGCATGTTACTATAAACATATCTAGGTCTAATTTGGGTCTTCAGATCAATACCACAATGCCACGTCTTGTAGGCGATGACATCCCGATCAGCGAAAGATTCAAGACCAGGAAGGGACGCGTTCTCACAACGAACGATGACAAGGGTAAACCAACCACTACTAGAATTTCCAGTGGCGACATCCAGAGTAAAATTAACCCTGCAACCTAATCACGGTCACTCGTCTCCTATATAAGCGGGCAGTGCACGCCAGCGGAACCATTCCGCTGTGAGCTCTATCTGCAGCAGCATTGAAGCACTATGCCTCGTCGACGTGTGTATCGTCAACGCCGCCACCGCATGCCTGTCTACAAACATATTATTAGCCTCGAGAATAACTGTGCTTTGAATTGTGCTATGAATAATGTCATCAATATCACGTTGAGTCAATAACGCCCGTTCTCCCTTTGACCTGCTCACAAGTCTTGAAGAGCGGTTGGTGGATGTTGACGTGATGCACCCCGTCTCCTTAGTGCATCAGTGTATCCCAGACATGCTCTATGGGATTCAAATCGTGAGAGCGAGCAGGCCAAAAAAAACCTATGAGGTCGAGTATTATCGTCCATCAGTACGAAGTCTGGACCCACAATACTTCATAACAACCGCACATGACAGCCCAAGATCTCCTCATTGCACCTGACAGCAGTTAAATCTTGCTGATTCACCCGTACAATTTCATGAAGGGGTGTACGAGTGGTCAGCTGGCAGCAGTGGCCGAGCGGTTCTAGGCGCTTCAGTCTGGAAACGAGGGACCGCTACGGTCGCAGGTTCGAATCCTGCCTCGGGCAAGGATGTGTGTGATGTCCTTAGGTTAGTTAGGTTTAAGTAGTTCTAAGTCTAGGGGACTGATGACCTCAGATGTTAAGTCCCATAGTGCTCAGAACCATTTGAACCATTTGTTCTAGTGGTCAGCATAATCCCTGCCATCACCATTAGGGTTCCTCCTCGATGTCGGTCCCTTTCTACAACGTTTGGGTCCAGAAATCTTGTTCCACGTGCCCTCCAGCTGCGAATCCGTAGAGAATCACCCTCGAGACCAAATCGGGACTCATCTGTAAAACGAACATTGGCCTACTGTACGAGCGTTCGACCGTTGATGGCTCCATTCTTGACGTTACCTTCAGTGAAGACACGCCAGAGGTGAACAGACAGCAGGTCTCCAACAACAAAGGCCTCTCTGCTGAAGCCTTCTGTACACAGTTTGCCTCGGTAAAACACGTCTAGTGGATGCTGCGAGGTCAGATGCCAGTTACAGTGCAGTAGTAAGGCGGTACCGTTGTGTCCTCACAGCCAAATAATGTCCCACTGATTCTGATGTCACACGCGGTCTGCCCTGTCCTGGTCTCTGAGATGCAGTCTCGGTCTCTATAAATTGTAGCCTCATCGGAGGAACAACAGACGATTTACATTAAGCCATCGGGCCACATCAATCTGTGACTCTCAAATTCAAACGGTTCAAATAGCTCTGAGCACTATGGGACTTAACTGCTGAGGTCATCAGTCCCCTAGAACTTAGAACTACTTAAACCTAACTAACCTAATGACATCACACACATCCATTCCCGAGGCAGGATTCGAACCTGCGACCGTAGCGGTCGCGTGGCTCCAGACTGTAGCGCCTAGAACCGCTCGGCCACTCGGCCGGCCTGTGACTCTCCTACTTCCATTCTTCCATGACCCTCCACAGCAGAGAGTCTTTGGGCGTGTTCTCTGTGCCATGCTGCATCGTCCGTCACTGTGCACACAGCGACTGTGTCGATGGGATTACCGTGCAAACACTACCCCGCTTGACAGATGCCCTGACGTCATTGCTGGCATGGCTTTCTGTTGATTGGAATGCCATCTTCCGTGCAAAACACGATCTTAATGAGATCTGTTGACAGTTTGTATGATTATATCGTGAATTACACACAGAACGTGGAAATAGCAGTTTGTTGCTTTAATTTTGGACGTCAGTGTAGTAGATCTTCTCACAAACAATACTAAAATGCTGTTTCCGAATGAGAACCCCACTGCGTAATTTTTGCTTATTTACCGAACGACAGTGCTACTCCTAACACTTGGTTCAAGAACATGAAAGAAGGTTGTATACCTGGAAGAATCCTAGAGATACTAAAAGGTATCAGATAATGGTAAGACAGAGATTTAGGAACTAGGTTTTAAATTGTAAGACATTTCCAGGGGCAGATGTGGATTCTGACCACAATCTATTAGTTATGAACTGCAGATTAAAACTGAAGAAACTGCAAAAAGGTGGGAATTTAAGGAGATGAGACCTGGATAAACTAAAAGAACCAGAGGTTGTACAGAGATTCAGGGAGAGCATAAGGGAGCAATTGACAGGAATGGGGGAAATAAATACAGTAGAAGAAGAATGGGTAGCTTTGAGGGATGAAGTAGTGAAGGCAGCAGAGGATGAAGTAGGTAAAAAGACGAGGGCTAGTAGAAATCCTTGGGTAACAGAAGAAATATTGAATTTAATTGATGAAAGGAGAAAATATAAAAATGCAGTAAATGAAGCAGGCAAAAAGCAATACAAACGTCTCAAAAATGAGATCGACAGGAAGTGCAAAATGGCTAAGCAGGGATGGCTAGAGGACAAATGTAAGGATGTAGAGGCTTATCTCACTAGGGGTAAGATAGATACTGCCTACAGGAAAATTCAAGAGACCTTTGGAGAGAAGAGAACCACTTGTATGAATATCAAGAGCTCAGATGGCAACCCAGTTCTAAGCAAAGAAAGAAAGGCAGAAAGGTGGAAGGAGTATATAGAAGGTTTATACAAGGGCGATGTACTTGAGGACAATATTATGGAAATGGAAGAGGATGTAGATGAAGATGAAATGGGAGATAAGATACTGCGTGAAGAGTTTGACAGAGCACTGAAAAACCTGAGTCGAAACAAGGCCCCGGGAGTAGACAACATTCCATTAGAACTACTGATGGCCTTGGGAGAGCCAGTCATGACAAAACTCTACCATCTGGTGAGCAAGATGTATGAGACAGGCGAAATACCCACAGACTTCAAGAAGAATATAATAATTCCAATCCCAAAGAAAGCAGGTGTTGATAGATGTGAAAATTACCGAACTATCAGTTTAATAAGTCACAGCTGCAAAATACTAACACGAATTCTTTACTGACGAATGGAAAAACTGGTAGAAGCGGACCTCGGGGAAGATCAGTTTGGATTCCGTAAATAAATGGAAATGTCGTGTGGCTAGGGCCTCCCGTCGGGTAGATTCCGTAGAAATGTTGGAATACGTGAGGCAATACTAACCTTACGACTTATCTTAGAAGAAAGATTAAGAAAAGGCAAACCTACGTTTCTAGCATTTGTAGACTTAGAGAAAGCTTTTGACAACGTTAACTGGAATACTCTCTTTCAAATTCTGAAGGTGGCAGGGGTAAAATACAGGGAGCGGATGGCTATTTACAATTTGTACAGAAACCAGATGGCAGTTATAAGAGTCGAGGGGCATGAAAGGAAGCAGTGGTTGGGAGGGGAGTGAGGCAGGGTTGTAGCCTCTCCCCGATGTTATTCAATATGTATATTGAGCAAGCAGTAAAGGAAACATAAGAAAAATTCGGAGTAGGTATTAAAATTCATGGAGAAGAAATAAAAACTTTGAGGTTCACCGATGACATTGTAATTCTGTCAGAGACAGCAAAGGACATGGAAGAGCAGTTGAACGGAATGGACAGTGTCTTGAAAGGAGGATATAAGATGAACATCAACAAAAGCAAAACGAGGATAATGGAATGTAGTCAAATTAAATCGGGTGATGCTGAGGGGATTAGATTAGGAAATGAGACACTTAAAGTAGTAAAGGAGTTTTGCTATTTAGGGAGTAAAATAACTGATGATGGTCGAAGTAGATAGGATATAAAATGTAGACTGGCAATGGCAAGGAAATCGTTTCTGAAGAAGAGAAATTTGTTAACATCGAGTATAGATTTAAGTGTCAGGAAGTCGTTTGCGGAAGTATTTGTATGGAGTGTAGCCATGTATGGAAGTGAAACATGGACGATAACCAGTTTGGACAAGAAGAGAATAGAAGCTTTCGAAATGTGGTGCTACAGAAGAATGCTGAAGATAAGGTGGGTAGATCACGTAACTAATGAGGAGGTATTGAATAAGATTGGGGAGAAGAGAAGTTTGTGGCACAACTTGACTAGTAGAAGGGATCGGTTGGTAAGATATGTTTTGAGGCATCAAGGGATCACAAATTTAGCATTGGGGGGCAGCGTGGAGGGTAAAAATCGTAGAGGGAGACCAAGAGATGAATACACTATGCAGATTCAGAAGGATGTAGGTTGCAGTAGGTACTGGGAGATGAAGAAGCTTGCACAGGATAGAGTAGCATGAAGAGCTGCATCAAACCAGTCTCAGGACTGAAGACCATAACAACAACAGTGCTACTCCAACCATTCTGTGTGGCTGCGCTGAAATCCTAATCATTAACATGTGAAGCCTGTAGCACAGTTCAAGCCAGTTTGACACGTGTTGCATGCCGGCTTGTTGGTGCTGCAATATTAGTGGCCAGTACGTTAGACGTACCAGAGTGTACAAAATATGGAGGGGACGATAGCTATCTTCAGCGTCAGGTGGTTCGCGTCGTCATTACTGAAGTGTCGTTAACGACCGAGCGATTATACCCGTATAAGAAAAAGGAAGCACGTCAGAAGGGTTTCGCTGCCAGTGCAGCGAAAATGGAAAAGCTACGTTGATTTCTACACCTGTGTTACTGATACATCTATTACCAAAGCTAAAATACGAATAAAATGTTTTAAAACATAGTAACGTAAATAATGGGTATAACGTTTTGCAGTACTGTTATTTGACACTCAGGGTTAACTAAGATGTCTGTTTTCATTAAAATATTTAAAAACTACTTAATTAGGTTATAATACAACGATTCTAATGTCGTATAGTAAAGAACATGTAGTGATACAAAACGTATGATTTCGTGAAGATTTATGTATTCACAAAAATTTTAGTCAGCTTGCTCAATGAGTCTATAATAAAGTGATTCGGAAATACGGATGCGTCCGATCCCACCCGTCGGCTTTGACCCATGACGTCACAAATATGGCGGAAACAAAAACACACACACACACTTTCCACAAGAAGCCTAATGACAATAACGGGACAAGCGCGGGAAATGGGGTGTTTTGGGTGGGGGGCAAACTAAATATAAACAAATTTAGACGCCTTGCGTAGCTACAACGTGTAAGTGAAGACAGCCATGCATGAATACCCACCCACCTCCCCAGGGGTCGTAACCCCTGCAACCCATAGAAGATAAAGATGCTTCAGTAGCTGATTAGTGTTTTTTGTCTTTTTTAAAAAAAATCTCACGAGATAGAACGAACAGATCAGAAAGATAAATATAATAAACTAAAACAGAAATTCGAGGAAACATAATTAAAATAAGTAATAAATGTTTTTAAATTAAAAAAAAAAATCTCACGAGATAGAACGAACAGATCAGAAAAGTAAATAAAATAAGATAAAACGGAACTGGAGACAGCCACACTCAAACCAAACTCCGCGCCGTCATGACGTCACACACGACAACACCCTTACGTCACGGGTCAAAGCCGACGCGTTGGATCGGACGCTTCTGTCGACCCAGTGATTCTAGTATCATACAAAAGATCTGCAGTGATATAAAACATAATACGTTGAGAATGCAAACATGCAGTCTCTGGTAAAAGCCCAACATCGCATCTACAGCTTCCACTTTGTGGTGTGTGGCACAGGGTACTTTTGTGTACAACTGTCACCGCCCCTCTATCCTGTTGCATTCGCAAATAGTGCACAGGAACGACTTCTTCGTGTGTGTTCGAGAATCTCTAATATTAACTACACCGTAGTTTCGCTTTATGTATGTAGGTCGAAGCAACATGTTGGTTTACTCTTCGAGGAAGGTATTCTCTCTGAATTTTAGCAGAAAACCACGCCTTAACGCATCGCCTTTTTGTAGCGTTTGCTGCTGAAGTTGGACGAGTATCTTTGCTGCTAAACAAACCAGTGACGAGACGCGCTGCTCTTCTCTGTATCTTCTCTGTTTCCTTTATCGTTCCTAGTCGGTAATGGTCACAGACTATGAATCAATACTCAAGTACAAATCGAAGGTGAGTCTTGTAAGCTACACCATTCGTAGATAAACTACAATTCCCGAGGATTCTTCCAACGAATCTCAGTCTGCCACCTGCGTTTTCTGTGATCAGTTATACAGGCCGGCTCATAAAATACTACATACGTCACCAGATAGGCAGCCCAACTCACGTCATCTGCCCTTGTTAAGGATTATGTAAGATGGATTAAGGATTATGTGAGACGCATGAATACACTGCCGAAAAAAAATTATAGTTCTCAAGGACTGTGTTCAGTGGCACTAGGATATGATATGTATATACCGAGGGGCTGTATTGTTAGCGGTTCATTTGTCACAGTCATTGGCGATCAGATGGCTCTCTCAAGGCCTGTCTGTCCGCCCTCTGTAGGCGTAACTGTGCTGAGTTTTGAGATGAACAGTGGTTGCAACATTCATTCCAGGATAAAATCATGCTCCACTAACGTGTACGTACCGCTGCTGAAGAACTCGAGCCATTTCAACGGAGTCGCATTGTTGGCCTGCGGGAAGTTGGATACACGCATTGACAGGTGAAAAATTATCTTAATAAATAAAAAAGATAAAAAAGATCATGCGATTGTGCTCCTGTTTCTTTACTTTTGTATTGTTTCTTTCTGAATATATAGTCTCTCTATTAATGTAAGCTGTTGCATGCCAGAAGATCCCATATGTGCATAAGTTAACCTCAACGTTTACAGCTAAGAACTAAATCTGCCTGCGAAAATGGGAAGCCAATTTGACAGCGAGAATGTAAATGATACTTACCCATTCTGGACCTAAACTGTTTGTATCAAAAAAGTGACTTTGAACTTTAATGAGAATAATTAAACCCAGGACTGTTAACTGACTCTGTGAAATTGGAAACTCGTATCTCCTGTATTTGTATTACCTTTGTCGCATGGGAAACGCCGTGCAGCTGCTCTCATAGAAAAAGACGAAAAGACGCCTGTCAATTTCTGAGCTGCTACTGACCACAGGGAATCGCTCTATTCTCGTAAATACATGCAATGCAAATTTGGACCTCATAAAAGTTGTATCTCACAAAGAAGAATTTTCACCTAGTAATGGGAGCTGATTAATGAACTGGGATAATCTGAGTTACTCTCCAGACAAAGAAAGATTCATCGGAAAAAAAATTCTGGACACTATTCCATTTACAAAAATTCACCATTGAAGGCTTAGCAAGTAATGAGAAAATATTTCATTACAATTACAGTAACGTAAGATCAAAACTGCACAAATACAAAAATGTAACTCAACACGAAAGTTTATTCTAACATAGAAGTCCTCATACTAATGATTAAAGTCTTTTAGAATCCATTCAAGAAATTGCTGATTCGGATATTTGTGCCGAATCAAAAATACCTTACTAAATGCCGCAGCAATAAAGTAAAATATGTTCATTCGTTACCTTACATCCCAGTCTTACCTATCTTAGTAAACCCACCTCATTCATTGCGTAATGATAGAATTCCTTTTGTAATAATAATATCTTCTATCAGATCAATAAAACGATTCCCAAGAGCAGCATGTTCTGCACCCTTCCTGCACAAGCTCACTGCTACTACACCACGCTACAGTTCCCTATCTCCTCACTCCATAATCGACACTTAACTCCTGCACATCTTCGCAGAGCAAAGATGACATAACTAGTCTCCGAGCAGTGCATCGTCTCTGCAAGACTGCGCACACATTACTAAGTGATACAAATAAGACAACCAAAAACAAGAAAATTCCCTATAAAATTACGAGGGCTATTACGAAAATATGATCCGATGGATAGTGAAATGGAAACCACTGTGAAAATCAAAAATGTGTTATTTGGAACAGCTGCTAGCTACTTCTCTACGAAGTCGCCGCTCAGACATAGACATCTGTCATAGCTTTGTACCAACTTTTCAATACCCTCGTCATAGAAGGCAGCCGCCTGTGTTTTCTGCCAGTTCTCTACGCTGGTCTACAGCTCGTTGGCTGTGCCAGAACGTTGTCTTCATAGACAGCGGTTCATGTGAGCAGAGATGAACAACAGAGGGAGGTAAGTCCTGGGTGTATGGTGGGCGAGAAAAGATGTCCCATCGAAAACGCTGCAGAAGTGTCTTGGTTGCCCCTGCGGTGTGCTGCCGAGAATTGTCATCAAGAAGGAAGCTCATGACAAGTTGCGTAATGTGGGCTGCATTACATCAGACGAAATATCTCACCAGCCCCTCAAACTTGGCGGGAGACACTATTGTTCTAGGCATCTTTACGTATTCACTGTGCGCTCAGAACTGAAAAGAGCGACGTGACGCGATCGACGGGCATACTATAGTCACTGTCCAACACATCTGTACAAAGCTTGATCGTATTCTCACCATGGTTTCCATTTCGCACTCCAACGGACCTTTCTTTCCGAATAACCATAGTATACACACACACACACACCTTTCAAGGTTGCTGCACATGTCCTGCACGGTGTATCGGTGATGTGTCACTACTTTCAACAGTGGTCTGCGGGACATTCGCACACCTGTAAACCAGGTTCTAGACGCCCCGTGGTACACACACACAAATAAAGATCGATACATTGTAGGAGCAGCAGTGGCCGACAGAATTATGAAAGTTGGGTTGCCTATCTTACGGTGCACGAAATACACTGACGGAAAAAATGTATCACTCTCAAGGACTGTGTTCAGTGGCATTAGGCACCCAGGGAAAAAATGTAAGCATATGTTGCAACTTATGTGTCACTAAGGACCACTGGGAATCGTCTTCTTGCACTAACACTAACATTACGTATGCCTCTGGCCAGGCTACTGTTGACGCCACGACTCCGCCAAGCGCGACTACATTGTTGTGAAAGACTCGATTAGAGAGTGGAATGACCCTTTTCGTCTTCAGTGATGAGAGAAGGTCCTGTCTGTATTCGAGAGATGAACGTACACGTCTACGGCATATACCTGGAGAGATGCCTACTCCTGAGTGCATTCTTCCACAACACACAGGTCCCAATCAACGCTGCGTCGTGTGGGGGTCCATCAGTTACAACTCGCTGCCACATTTGGCGTTTCTGCAGGATAAAGTAACCAGTGCCCGCAACGTTGCACGGGTTGTTTGTTATTCCCATGCTGCTGTCATTTCTTCGGCAGGAAGGTGATACTCCTGAGTGCATTCTTCCACAACACACAGGTCCCAATCAACGCTGCGTCGTGTGGGGGTCCATTAGTTACAACTCGCTGCCACATTTGGCGTTTCTGCGGGATAAAGTAACCAGTGCCCGCAACGTTGCACGGGTTGTTTGTTATTCCCATGCTGCTGTCATTTCTTCGGCAGGAAGGTGATACGGTTTTTCAGCAGGACAACGCAAGTCCATATATGCTACTGCCACACAAGGTGCTCTTCGTGATGTACAACAACTGCCCTGGCCAGCAAAAAAATGGTTCAAATGGTTCTGAGGAGTATGGGCCTTAACATCTGAGGTCATCAGTTCCCTAGAACTTAGAACTACTTAAACCTAACCAACCTAAGGACATCACAAACGTCCATGCCCGAGGCAGGATTCGAACCTGCGACCATAGCGGTCGCGCGGTTCCAGCTTGGTCAGCAAAATTAGCAGATCTCTCGCGAAATAAAAACGAATGGGACATGGTGAAGCAGGAACTTACTCGTCCTCCAGAGTCTACAAGAACCATTGCCGAATTGCACCAAAAACTGCAAAGTAGTTGGGACACTCTACCGCAGGATGCCGTTCGGCACCTTTATGATCGTGCATGAGAGAATACGCACTTGCATTGCCGCCAGTGGAGGGGGGATATACTGTGTACTGACGCGACTGTTTGCGCACTCATTACAATGTCCTGTGTCTCATTTTGAAAGAATTTGTTATCATATGCTCCTACAATGATGAGCTACCTTTTGCATCACTCCACTTAAAAATGGCCTTGTGCTTGAGCGTGTTGCATTTTTTCGGCGTCTTTCCGACTACTTTTGCGCAAAAAGTCAGTTTTTTTTATGTTGAGGACCAACTGTCAACCTGTATATGAAGCGTCAATGCTCTGCAGGTCTTCGTGACATTATCTACAGTTTTCTAACCATCCTTTTTTCTGTGGCAACAGAGTTATACGTGATTCTGACTTAGAAAATGATGTCGACATGAATTTGCTGTTATTTCTGTTTAACGCTTAAATAGTTCCAAGTATCGAAGCTAAGCAGAAACAACAACTTATCTCCAATCTATCCGTGTAAAAAGGCTCTCTTGATGAGTAAAAGGTCTCATGGGATAGGAGAGTCACTTTTAAAATAACTTAAGCGTCTCCTGTAGACGCAGATTAAAGAGCCGACCTTGGTTTCATTGAGATCTAGCTCGACAGATGGAGAACATGTAACTTGCAAGATTGCTGGGGGACAAATATCTGGTTGTGACTATTCGAAATGATCTCAAATGGAATGATCAGATTGTGGTGTCACCGCCAGACACCACACTTGCTAGGTGGTAGCTTAAATCGGCCGCGGTCCATTTAGTACATGTCGGACCCGCGTGTCGCCACTGTGTGATCGCAGACCGAGCGCTACCACAAGGCAGGTTTCGAGATACGGAATAGCACTCGCCCCAGTTGTACGGACGACATTGCTAGCGACTATACGGACGAAGCCTTTGCTCTCATTTGCCGAGAGACAGTTAGAATAGCCTTCAGCTAAGTCCATGGCTACGACCTAGCAAGACGCCATTAGCCTTACATAGTTTGATAGTTATCGTATGAAATGTCTCATCAAGAACGTTGTAAACCAAAAAAGAATAAAAGTTAAGTATTCGAGGAGTTGCATACTTTTCTTATTAGAATTCACTACTTATCCTGTTCCAGAATTCACGCCCGTCTGCGTTAGATAGCGTGCATTTCGGCCTCCTCTATCTACAAGGTGTTGGCACATTCGCCAACACATCACAGATTACACAAGTAACGGGTAAGGCGAACTCTAGGTTGCGGTTTATTGGTAGAATCCTGAAGCGATGCAGTCCTTCAACAAAGGAAATAGCTTACAATACGTTAGTTCGTCCAGTCTTGGAGTATTGTTCGTCTACATGGGACCCTTACCAGTTGGGTCTGATTCAGGAATTTGAGAAGATCCAAAGAAGAGCGGCAAGATTCGTGACTGGTACATTCATCCATCGCGAGAGCGTCACAAATCTCATAGAGTGTTCGAAGTGGGACACACTTGCAGATCGACGGCGCCCTAAACAGAAGGGGCTGCTCACTAAATTCCGAAATCCGATCTTCACCGAGCATGTGGAGCATACATTATTACCACCAACTTTCAAATCGCGCAATATCGCCATTCAAAGATAAGGGAAATAAGAGCTCGTACGGAGTCGTTTTTCCCTCGCGCGATCCGCAAGTGGAACGAAGGGGGGGAAATATGACTTTGGCGTGTATTGTGCCCTCCGCCACACACCGCTTGGTGGCTAGCGGAGTATATATGTAGATGTAGAAGTTACGAAATTTTCTTTGCTGACACAAATTCTTCAGACCGTAGTAGGTAGAAGGTTTTGATGTGTCAAGCAGAGACTAGCCCATGCTCTATTTATGATACGTAATTGAACGCCCGTATATATTTTATACATTCATTTTTTTACCTTCTCCCTTTATGTGTAATGTTTTGCATTTTAAAATAATTTAGGAACGTCGACCAAGTGAGATTTGTTATGTGTGTGTGCATGTAAATATATGTCAAGATAAACAGAGATCTATGATTTATACCTAGAAATAAGAAGTCTTACCAGAGTCGCCCAGGCGTAGTCAAATACCGACGCAGATGACCGCAGCATCCTGCGTCCTGAAACGCAACAACGAAATATAACAAAAGCTACCACGCATTCTCATTTCAGTAGATGGCTTCATACGAGTCTCTGCACTGTACATACTTCACAGTGGCACGATACAAGCAAGACTTGATCGGGTATGCAGACCGTATCGATTTTGTCATTTGACGTATCACATCTTGTGTCTCAACAGCGGGGCGTGTGACAAGAGTTAAAATACCATACCGTGCCACTGGCTCTGATGCTACTGCCTCACGTGGATGAATATTCCTGTTCTTTTTCAAACACGGAAAACCTTTCAATTTGAAATATATAGATATTAAAATATGTCTGACTCTCATACAGCCAGTTTATTCTACCATTTGACATATATTTGTACATAGCTTTCTACCTGCATTAGGTTGTTTTTTACATTTGCTGCAGTGTACCGAATTTCTTCATACGTTGTTGATCGTATCCCGACACACTTTATTGTATTCGTGTAGACGAGCAGTTTCGACATTCATATCTTTTATTGAATTATTTAGTAATCAATGACAATGGCTAAAGAATGAACTATGTGAAATAGTCTTGAATCTATACTGCACAGATGTGAGAAACAGTATAAAAGATATTCTTACGCCACCAAAAAGCTGATGTTATGTCATACAGTATTCCGGTACTAGTTTCGGTACGACTTACCATTTCGCAGCCTTTAACAGTTTAAAGTCGTATAAAGCACGTGGTTTATACCACCGTTACAGACTGCGAAATGGTAAGTCATATCTAAACTAGTATCAGAACAGACTATGACATAATCGCAGCTTTTTGAGGTGTACTAACGTCTTTGAAACATACAGTTTGCTTTTTCCTGAAGGACTTAATCTAAAAATGATAAGTGCGATAGATATTCCCAAAAATACACACACCGTTCATGTGTTGCTGTCGTCACAACTTTACGCATACGGCAGACATTTTCCGCGAGAATATGTCGTCTATAATGTGCTCTCTTCTGAACTCGCGAATAAAATGTCTCGAACTCGTGATTACTAACGCAACAATTTTGAAAACTCGAGGACAATACGTGTTACGAGCCAATTAGTACCTTCACACTTGTGACTTGCATTCACCGACATTAGCGTGCCTGAAGTTGGAGTGACGATGCAGGGTACTTTAAATACATTAATTTCGATAACAGAATACACCTGCGAGTTGAATAACCACATTTTTCTCTCGCAACTTTTTGATGACGAGTCAGGCTTTCAGGAGGAGTAGGAAACGTGAAAGCAGCGAAACGAGACGAAGAAGCGCTGTCTGGAAACACGCTGAACGCAGACCACAATCGTAAAGATCTGCCAACGAGGAACTAATCAAAAAACCCATGAGAGAGTAGGCAACCATCACTACATTTAATGACAAGCGATGATAAGCCACCATGGGGATTTCAAAGAATTTTCTTGCGGAAACCACCGTGATTGCGAGAAAAGACGATGTGTTTAGACTGTTTCCGTGTACGCAGCTTTGGAATTAGCATTATGTATGAAGAATGGTTTACGCTGCTGCGAATGGAAGCGAACACAAACCAACGAGCATTCGTCGTAGACAATTCGACAGTGCACACTATCATTCGTTTGTACCTGTGAACAAGCGCTTACAATTAAAAGGAAACGAAAGAGAACATGGGGTAGCGAGCATAGCCTATGAAAGCTGCGTAATTGTTTTTTGGCGCTAATAATGGGAACGCAGTATGAGACACTGTACAGTTACAGCCACAATTCAAAACTCTAATATTCTGAGAGGATAATTTTGTATGGCGAGTGCATAAAGTGACGCAGAAAGAAAAATGTCGATATCTGAATTCGTACGCAGGCGTGAAATGCATGGTGGTAGTGCACTCAACAACTTTCCTTGGAATTTTACAAAAACTTTCACACAAGCCGGTTTGCACTCTTTGCTAGATTCGCATTACAACTGAGGTGGAAGTTTAAAAGCGAACACTAGCCACCGACGACTAAGATAACATAACATAACACTCTTGTTATAACGACTAGAAGCATTTACGTTAGCGATTGTTTCATTTCAGTAACTGGAATATCTCAGATAGCTCCTGATGTCTGTAATAACAAATGGAAAGCGCTTCGAAAATTTTATTAAAGTGCGTATAAGAAAGACGGTATCACGTACGACCAGTCACACTGACTACTTGATAAAATCTGCTACATGGCTTGTCAGAGGGCAGATTGAGTGAACCCGAATGCACCATTTTTATTTATTATCAAAAATCTCTGAAAGGCCACACACACACACACACACACACACACACACTCACACACACACACACACACACACACACACACACATGCCGGCCGGAGTGGCCATGCGGTTCTAGGCGCTACAGTCTGGAGCCGAGCGGCCGCTACGGTCGCAGGTTCGAATCCTACCTCGGGCATGGATGCGTGTGATGTCCTTAGGTTAGTTAGGTTTAATTAGTTCTAAGATCTAGGCGACTGATGACCTCAGAAGTTAAGTCGCATAGTGCTCAGAGCCATTCGAACCATTTGAACACACACACACACACACACACACACACACACACACACACACACACACAAACGCTATACACGAGCGATTTACCAAGCACTTTCATCCTGTATTTCGAATGCCACTCTCGTAAAGGTCTGCTGTGGAAAATGGACTGATGTTATAACAACAATGACAGTTGGTCGTTTATCTACTAATATTAGCAAAAAATATATAAAAATAGGAATTGTAGTGAATTAAAACTGTTTTGCAACTCTTTTCTTAGACTGTGTTATGGAACACATTATAAATTCTTTGTTATTACTTTTCAAGACTAAACTGTCCAAACCAAAATTATTCATATACTGCGACTTTACTTTACCAGTCTAGCCCATTTATCAATACTATAAAATTTCCTACGTACAGCTGCTCACAAATTATTGTTTTATTTTTGTTTTATAACCTACTCGCCTGTCATTAACATATCGGTGCGGCATCATCAGCAATTACGTCGCTTTTAGGAATATAGCAACATAAAATTCTATTTGATTCTCAATCTGGATGGACCCATAGTTTGACATTGACTGCTTGTAGTGAAATTGCGTGTTTATGGAATATCGTCTTAGTTATGTGACTGGATTTGTGATTACCTTTCAGAGAGGTCACAGTTCGTAGTAACTGACGGATGGTCATCGACTAAAACAGAAGTGATTTCTGCCGTTCCCCAAGGTCGTGTCATATATCCTTAGCTGTTCCTTATCGCCGGCCGGTGTGGCCGAGCGGTTCTAGGCGCTTCAGTCTGGAACCGCGGGACCGCTACGATCACAGGTTCGAATCCTGCCTCGGGCATGGATGTGTGTGATGTTCTTAGGTTAGTTAGGTTTAAGTAGTTCTAAGTTCTAGGGAACTGATGACCTCAGATGTTAAGTCCCATAGTGCTCAGAGCCATTTGAACTATTTGTTCCTTACCTATGTAAACGATTTGGGAGACAATCTGAGCAGCCGTCTTAGGTTGTTTGCAGATGACGCTGACGGTTATCGACTAGTAAAGTCATCAGAGGATCAGAACACATTGCAAAACGATTTAGAAAAGATATCTGTATGGTGCAAAAATTGGCAATTGACCCTGAATAACGAAAGTTAGAGGTCATCCACGTGAGTGCTAAAAGGAATCCGTTTAACCTCGGCGGTACGATATATCAGTCGAAACTAAAGGCCGTAAATTCAACTAAATACCTAGTAATTACAATTACGGACAACGTAAATTTTAAGGAATACATAGAAAATGTGTGGAAGGCTAACTAAAGACTGCGTTTTATTGGCAGGACACTTAGAAAATGTAACAAACCTGTTAAGGAGAGTGCCTACATTACGCTTATCCTCCTTTTTTAAAATATTGCTGCGCGGTGTGGGATCCTTATCAGATAGGATTGACGGAGTACATCGAGAAAGTTCACAGAAGGGCAGCACGTTTTGTATTATCGTGAAGTAGGGGCAGAGTGTCACTGAAATGACACAGGATTTCGGATGAACATCATTAAAACAAAGGCGTTTTTCGTTGCAGAGGAATCTTCTCACGAAATTTCAATCACCAACTTTCTCCTCCGAATGCAAAAATATTTTGTCGACGCGGACCTACATAGGCAGCAACGATCATTATAATAAAATAAGGGATATCAGAGCTCGTACGGAAAGATATAGGTGTTCGTTTTTTCAGTGCGCTGTACGAGATTAGAACAACAAAGAATTATTGTGAAAGTGGTTCGATTAGCCCTCTACCAGGCACTTAAATGTGATTTGCAGAGTATCCATGTAGACGTACATGTAGCTGTAGATGTCCTGTAGTAGTATCTTCAAAAAATGGCGCCATACGATATTATCGGACGATAATCTGTCCGCGTTCTAGGGGTTTAGGGATGGTGTCTTTGACTAGTAATCAGAACGCCCTGGGTCCCGTTTTCGAACCTCACTACTGCTTAAATTCTGCAAAAAAATCGTCAGCAGAGGTGACCGAAGACTTACGGCATGAGAAGTCACCCTTGTTGTGTGAACGTCCCATTCAAAGACGGGGGAGGAGCCGACATAGGTTCAGGGCACTTTCTTGCTCTTGGTGTAGGAAACTGCCCCTCAAAAGCGGAAAATCAGCAATGATCTACGGTATGAGGCCGAAGAAGGCAAGAGAAACCACTGCGTTAAAGACACGTAATTTGTATCCACAGGACATGTGGCCTATAACTGAAAAAGTGCCATGATGTTGTCTCCAGTGGCAAAAGATTACGGAGTAGTCTCCCATTCGGATCTGCGTGAGGGGACTGCCGAGGAGGAATTGACCATGACAAAAGATTCAGTAACCAACGAAAGGGTAACGTTTAAACGAATTTTGTGGCGTGGCACTAGTTTGAACGTGGTAACGAAGCTTGAAAATCTGAAAAGGGAAATGCTAAGGCTGAATCTAGACACAGAGGGGCTCAATGGAGTGAAAGAGAAAGAAGACAGGGGTTTCTGGTCAGATGAGTACAGGGTAATACCAGCAGCAGCAGAAAATGGATCAAATCACCGAAGTTAAGAGCTGTTTGGCTGAGCTAGAACTTGGATGGGTGACCATCCGGTCCACCGGGCTCTGTTGGGAAACGGGGTGCATTCAGCCCTTGTGAGGCAAACTAAGGAGATACTTGATTGAAAAGTCACCGCTCCGGTCTCGTAAACAGACCGGGAGAGCGGTGTGCTGACGACATGATGCTCCATACCCGCATCCAGTGATGCCTGTGGGCTAAGGATGACACGGCGGCCGGTCGGTACCGTTGGGCCTTCATTGCCTATTCGGCCGGAGTTTAGTTTTAGCAGAGAATGGTGTAATGGATGTAGGATTCGTTATTAATAGGAAGGTAAGACAGACAGTGAGTTACTGTGAACAGTTCAGTGATAGGGTTGTTGTCTTCAGAATCGACAGCAAACCAACATCGACAACAATACTTCAGGTAGACGTGCCGATGTCCCAAATATTGGAAATACGGGAAAGCTAAGGCGAAATGGCTGAATGAAATATATGAAGAAATCGGAAAAGAAATGGTTCTCGGAAGGAATGACTCAGCGTGCGGGAAAGTGAATACTCCCTTCTTTGTTGAAATTAAATAATAGGGTGGTAACATTAAGAACGCAATGGGAATTCCATTGTAAAACGCAGAGGAGAGAGCGGATTGATGCAGACAATACAATGAAGGTCTCTATGAGGAGGAGGACGACTTCTCTTATGAGGTTGTAGAAGAAGAAGCTGGAGTTGATAGGAAAGAGATAGGGCATCCAGTATTAGAACTGAAAAGACTTTGGAAGACTTAAGACAAAGTAATGCAGAAGGGACAGATAGAATTAAGTTGTAATTTCTAAAATCATAGGAGATATGGCAACACAACGACTATTCACGTTGGTGTGTAAAGTATATACCATCAGACATTGGTAAAAACATCATCCACACAATAGATGGACGATCAATTTGGTTTAGAAAAGGTGAATACGTCAGAGAGGTGTCTCTGACGTTGCTGTTGATAATAGAAACAAGACAAGAAAAATCAAAAAACTTTCATAGGATTTGTCGACCTGGAAAAAGTGTTTTCAATTGGTGCAAGATGTTCGAAATTCTGAGAAAAATAGGGGTAAGCTATAGGAAAAGACGGGTAATATACAACATGTACAAGAGCCAGGAGGGAATAATAAAAGTGGTGGACCAACAGCGTATTGGTCGGGTGTAAGACAGGGATGTAGTCTTTCGCCCCTAACGTTCAATCTATACATCGAAGAAGCAATGACGGAAAAAAGGAAAGGTTCAAGAGTGGTACTGAAATTGAAGATGTAATGATACGAAGAATTAGATTCACTTATGACGCTACTAACCTGAGTGAAAGTGAAAAAGGATTACAGGATCTGTTGAATTAAAGGAACAATCTAATAAGTGCAGAATATTGTTTGAGAGTAAATCGAAAAAAGAGGAAAGTGATAAGAAATAGCAGAAATGAGAACAGTGAAAAAACTATCAGAATTGGGGATGAAAAGGAGAGAAATTCTTGGTAGGCCACATGAGACCAGTCGGAAGACGGAAGATTGAAAAAAAAAATAATAAACGTACCTTAACAGATTAAGAGTATACATCTCCTGAGCAGCTGAAAACCAATCACCTGCTTCGAACAGCATTCTTCCCACTGTACCATCCGAGATCCCCACATAGTCTGATTCAAAATTTTGCTTTTTCATGTGCCTTTGTCCCGCATCTAGGCGGCTTCGGCATGGTTACTATGGGATCTGGCATGGTAGTTTAAACTGTGATTGATGCCCTTCCTGTCGCGACCCTGCTACCCTCCAGGACGGTGTACGCATACCCCGACTGCCTGCGAGTAGTGGTAGCCATTTGAAAGTGAATGAACGTTTTCTAAATGTTTGAGAATCGGAAAATTGAAGCAGGACTTGGGTACCAGCCCAGTATTCACCTAGTGGGATGTGGGACACCACCCAAAGAAACACATCTTGTCTGGAGGGCTCCCCATCCCTCGTCGTTCTATCCGCATCCGGGCCTGGCGCCCCTTCTTAACACGCACCGCGATCCAGGCGGGTTTCCGGATCAGAATCTTGCTGATGAAATACACTCCTGGAAATTGAAATAAGAACACCGTGAATTCATTGTCCCAGGAAGGGGAAACTTTATTGACACATTCCTGGGGTCAGATACAACACATGATCACACTGACAGAACCACAGGCACATAGACACAGGCAACAGAGCATGCACAATGTCGGCACTAGTACAGTGTATATCCACCTTCCGCAGCAATGCAGGCTGCTATTCTCCCATGGAGACGATCGTAGAGATGCTGGATGTAGTCCTGTGGAACGGCTTGCCATGCCATTTCCACCTGGCGCCTCAGTTGGACCAGCGTTCGTGCTGGACGTGCAGACCGCGTGAGACGACGCTTCATCCAGTCCCAAACATGCTCAACGGGGGACAGATCCGGAGATGTTGCTGGCCAGGGTAGTTGACTTACACCTTCTAGAGCACGTTGGGTGGCACGGGATACATGCGGACGTGCATTGTCCTGTTGGAACAGCAAGTTCCCTTGCCGGTCTAGGAATGGTAGAACGATGGGTTCGATGACGGTTTGGATGTACCGTGCACTATTCAGTGTCCCCTCGACGATCACCAGTGGTGTACGGCCAGTGTAGGAGATCGCTCCCCACACCATGATGCCGGGTGTTGGCCCTGTGTGCCTCGATCGTATGCAGTCCTGTTTGTGGCGCTCACCTGCACGGCGCCAAACACGCATACGACCATCATTGGCACCAAGGCAGAAGCGACTCTCATCGCTGAAGACGACACGTCTCCATTCGTCCCTCCATTCACACCTGTCGCGACACCACCGGAGGCGGGCTGCACGATGTTGGGGCGTGAGCGGAAGACGGCCTAACGGTGTGTGGGACCGTAGCCCAGCTTCATGGAGACGGTTGTGAATGGTCCTCGCCGATACCCCAGGAGCAACAGTGTCCCTAATTTGCTGGGAAGTGGCGGTGCGGTCCCCTACGGCACTGCGTAGGATCCTACGGTCTTGGCGTGCACCCGTGCGTCGATGCAGTCCGGTCCCAGGTCGACGGGCACGTGCACCTTCCGCCGACCACTGGCGACAACATCGATGTACTGTGGAGACCTCACGCCCCACGTGTTGAGCAATTCGGCGGTACGTCCACTAGGCCTCCCGCATGCCCACTATACGCCCTCGCTCAAAGTCCGTCAACTGCACATACGGTTCACGTCCACGCTGTCGCGGCATGCTACCAGTGTTAAAGACTGCGATGGAGCTCCGTATGCCACGGCAAACTGGCTGACACTGACGGCGGCGGTGCACAAATGCTGCGCAGCTAGCGCCATTCGACGGCCAACACCGCGGTTCCTGGTGCGTCCGCTGTGCCGTGCGTGTGATCATTGCTTGTACAGCCCTCTCGCAGTGTCCGGAGCAAGTATGGTGGGTCTGACACACCGGTGTCAATGTGTTCTTTTTTCCATTTCCAGGAGTGTATATCTGTCTCTGCTTCCCATTTGAGGTCGTTACATAGCGCAAGACTGAAACTTTCAAGCATTCTTTCACGCGTTCTCGAATGGCTTCATTCAGAACGAACTCACTTCGCACTGGTTTCGTAATCATGAGATCGTCGGTTCAAATCCCCTTCTAGCCATCCGCATTTGAGTTTCCGCGGAATCTCTAAACCGCTCACGGGGCACATACTTCATCCGAAAGAGACACGGCCTATTTCTGCCACCAACATTGTCCACCCGAGCTTTTCTTCCATCCTTATCTTGTCGGCGATGGAATGGTAAACCCCAATTCCGCTTCAGTAGGAAGAGACTGCGGATACCAGGCGGAGTTCAGTGGCCGAATACGGACGCAGTATTAAATGAGGCACATTGTTTCCAAACAGCAAACACAATCCTAATAAATACAAATTGCTACACCAAAACAAGTTATACTAGGCTCTTTTATTTGTTTAATAGTTCATAAGTGAATCTAACGATAACTATGGTTAAAGGAAATTATGTCAATGCTTTACAGGAGTATATCCTTTTGCCACATCTTTGAGACGAACCCCAAAATTTACTGGATTCTGTTTTCTTTTTTTTTTGTTTATTTATTTATAACTCTATCTGCCAACAGCTAGTTGCATAAATATTATTTCTCTGCGACGTGCTTACTTGAAAAGTTTAACTATTAATTGTACTTTCTTGTGCACTATGTCTGTTGTTGTTGATTCTTGTGCACTATGTCTGTTGTTGTTGATGTCTTCAATTCGGTCCGTAGCTCGTGGTCTATGCTGCCTCTGGATCACGGGGGCCCGGGTTCGATTCTCGGCCGGGTTGGGAATTTTCTCTGCACGCAGACTGGGTGCTTGTGTTGTCCTCATCATTTCATCATCATCATTAGTTATAGTGGCTAGACTGGAATGTGTAAAAACTGGGACTTTGTACGGACGTTGATGACCGCGCAGCTGAGCGCCCCACAAACCAAACATCATCATCATCTTCAATTCGAAGAACAGTTTCATGTAGCCCTCTGCGCCAGTCTACGTGAAGCAAACTGCTTCGTATCTGCGTTACTGCTGTAACATACATCCATTTTAACGTGCTTACTGTCACATTTATGGAATATTCCGTCGGTACTTCGAGGAACATAGACATAATACCTGGAATAAACGTTATTGACGTTCGACAATAGTATTTGTTTTATAGTAGGTTTTGAACTGTTTTTCAGCTTTTTAGACCATCAGTCTGATGATGGCCTAAGAAGCTGGAAGCCAGTTCAGAACGTACTATAAAATAAACATTATTGTGGAATGTCAGTACTGTGTATTTGAGTTCTTAATACTGCTTACTCTATTCAATCCTTGATCTCCCTGTGCAATTTTTATTCCTTCCTTCCCCACTTCCCTCCATTAGGAAATTGGCGATTCCTCGATTCCGCAGTAAGTGTCCTATCAACCGATGCCTTCCTTTGATCAAGATCAGCCATAAATTTCTTTTTCCTCAGTTCGATAAAGGACTTCCTCTTTCGTTATTCGATCTACCCATCTGATCTTCAGCAGCCTTCTGTAGCACCACATTCAAGGACCTTCTGTTGCGGCCTTATCTGAATTGTTTATCGTCCGCGTTTCACGTACGTATAAGGCTACACGTCAGAAGCACACTTCCTTGCATGCGGCGTCCAAGTTTTTACGACATGCTCATTAGGCAAATTATTCGCTGAAAACCTCGTTACAGAGCGATCAAAAGCTGGCAGTACAATTAGATGAAGTGCAGTGCGTCTGACACGCATACGGCAAGACTGGAGGGGACCGCCTATCTATCGAACTTGTGTCTTTCACCAGAGCCACGCGTCCTGTGTGTGTGTGTGTGTGTGTGTGTGTGTGTGTGTGTGTGTGTGTGTATGTGTGTGTGCATGCTTGCGTGCGTGCTGTTTGGCAGGTGACAGTTCCCCTAGGAAAACTCAAGTTGACAGCAAAGCAGGCGCCTACGTTAGCTTTATGTACCTGTCTGCCATACGACAGTCCATGTTGAGCAATGGTTCTCTCTGATAATAAGTGAAGTAAAGTACCTTCCATTACGGAAATTAAATGCTAGGTGTATTCACGACACTTTTCGAAGAGTGACGGGTAATATAATATTCTCGAGCGGCTGTTACATCCATTTACGTCTGGCAGTTATACACTCCTGGAAATGGAAAAAAGAACACATTGACACCGGTGTGTCAGACCCACCATACTTGCTCCGGACACTGCGAGAGGGCTGTACAAGCAATGATCACACGCACGGCACAGCGGACACACCAGGAACCGCGGTGTGGGCCGTCGAATGGCGCTAGCTGCGCTGCATTTGTGCACCGCCGCCGTCAGTGTCAGCCAGTTTGCCGTGGCATACGGAGCTCCATCGCAGTCTTTAACACTGGTAGCATGCCGCGACAGCGTGGACGTGAACCGTATGTGCAGTTGACGGACTTTGAGCGAGGGCGTATAGTGGGCATGCGGGAGGCCGGGTGGACTTACCGCCGAATTGCTCAACACGTGGGGCGTGAGGTCTCCACAGTACATCGATGTTGTCGCCAGTGGTCGGCGGAAGGTGCACGTGCCCGTCGACCTGGGACCGGACCGCATCGACGCACGGATGCACGCCAAGACCGTAGGATCCTACGCAGTGCCGTAGGGGACCGCACCGCCACTTCCCAGCAAATTAGGGACACTGTTGCTCCTGGGGTGTCGGCGAGGACCATTCGCAACCGTCTCCATGAAGCTGGGCTACGGTCCCGCACGCCGTTAGGCCGTCTTCCGCTCACGCCCCAACAACGTGCAGCCCGCCTCCAGTGGTGTCGCGACAGGTGTGAAAGGAGGGACGAATGGAGACGTGTCGTCTTCAGCGATGAGAGTCGCTTCTGCCTTGGTGCCAATGATGGTTGTATGCGTGTTTGGCGCCGTGCAGGTGAGCGCCACAATCAGGACTGCATACGACCGAGGCACACAGGGCCAACACCCGGCATCATGGTGTGGGGAGCGATCTCCTACACTGGCCATACACCACTGATGATCGCTGAGGGGACACTGAATAGTGCACGGTACATCCAAACCGTCATCGAACTCATCGTTCTACCATTCCTAGACCGGCAAGGGAACTTGCTGTCCCAACAGGACAATGCACGTCCGCATGTATCCCGTGCCACCCAACGTGCTCTAGAAGGTGTAAGTCAACTACCCTGGCCAGCAAGATCTCCGGATCTGTCCCCCATTGAGCATGTTTGGGACTGGATGAAGCGTCGTCTCACGCGGTCTGCACGTCCAGCACGAACGCTGGTCCAACTGAGGCGCCAGGTGGAAATGGCATGGCAAGCCGTTCCACAGGACTACATCCAGCATCTCTACGATCGTCTCCATGGGAGAATAGCAGCCTGCATTGCTGCGGAAGGTGGATATACACTGTACTAGTGCCGACATTGTGCATGCTCTGTTGCCTGTGTCTATGTGCCTGTGGTTCTGTCAGTGTGATCATGTGATGTATCTGACCCCAGGAATGTGTCAATAAAGTTTCCCCTTCCTGGGACAATGAATTCACGGTGTTCTTATTTCAATTTCCAGGAGTGTATTTGAACAAATACGTCTGTCTCACAATTTCATATAACGTCAGCCCTTAGCAAGTACTTCACCGATATTATTTGGATCCCAGCTCACAGGCCTATTGTAAACACAGCCACATCATTTAGCCATACGGGCAGCAAGGCCGGATTACGGGAGTTGCCTTAGAGCAGGCCTTCCAGTTTTCCGACAGGTTCTAGAGGCTGGTGACGCCACTGGATGGAGGAGAATTTCCCTCCCTCCCCGCTACTCCCACCCCAAGAAGATATTGAACCTTACTATTCTGTGTAGTGCACTTAAATTTGGGCAACATTTTGGAACTCCAATGATTTTTACTTTATATAATAATAAATATTAACAGTCTGATTACCAGTTTCTGGCATTTCTGTTGGTGGTAACCAGTTTCCGTTATATTCATCTACATGACAACTTTGCAATTCACAATTATGTGCCTGGTAGAACGTTCATCGAACCACCTTCATGCTATTTCTCTTCTGTTCTACTCTCGAAAAAGGCGCGGGATAAACGAACACATAAATTATTTATTACAATTTATTACAATGATCATTTCTCCCTATGTAGAAAGGAACCAACAAAATATTTTCTCACTCTGAGGAGAAATTTGATGATAGAAATTCATGAGAAAATCCTGCCGCAGCGATGACACGCCTTTGTTTTAATGATTGCCACCCCAATTACCTAATCATAACAGTGGCACTCTTTTCCCTGTTTCGCGATAGTACAAAACGAGCTGCCCTTCTTTGAATCTTCTCGATGTCCTCCGTCAGTCCTATCCAATGTGGATCCAACATTGCTCAGCAGTACTCCAGAAGACGATGGACAAGCGTAGAGTAGGCAGTCTCTTTAACAGAACTTGCATCCTCTAAGTGTTCTGCCAATAGACCTCAGTCTTTGATTCACCTCTCCCACAACATTATGCGTGAACGTTCCAATTAAAATTGTTCGTAACTGTAATCCCTAAGTATTTAGTTGAATTTATACGCATTAGATTTGTTTCATTTATCGTGTAACCGAAATTTGGCGGATTTCTTTTATGCGGATGACTTCCCACTTTTGATTATTTAGAATGAACTGCCACTTTTCGCATCCTACAGACAACTTGTCTAAATCATTTTGGAACTCATTTCGATCATCCGATGACTTTGCGGGGCGGTACGTGATAGCATCACCTGAAAACAACTAAGAGGGCTGCTGAGATCAGGAATAGCAGAGCGTCTGCAACACTTTCTTGGAGAACGCCAGAAATCGCTTGTTGTAATCGATGACTTCCCGTCAGTTACTACGAACAGTAACCTTTCTGACAGGAAATCACGAATCCGGCCACACAGCTCAGCTGATACTTCGTAGTAAGCGTTACATATCTTTCTTTTGTTTACCTCCAGCGAACAAAAATGCGATATGAAACTGATTTAAGAAGAAACAGCGTAACAATAAGCCACTGTGTGACATAGACTGAATACCGATTGCGATTAACGAGTGTGTTGGTAACGTTGAACACTTAGTCGTATAAGCGTTCATCGCTTATAGTCAGTAACTGGTTTTCGGAGCTCTCTGTTGCCTAGCTCTCGACTCCTCAGATATAGACTACGTATCGCTATCTGAATAAAAATTAGCGTTCTTGTTAAATTGTATTTCAAGAAACTTATTTAAAAATTCATGTCCTTTGTTCCCTCAGGGATATTAATTGCATATATTTATAATTAACGGCCACATAAATGGTTGGCACCGGATTGTATTAGTGGTTGAAACGATCCTGTGGCAGTCACGCACTATCATTAAACGTTTTCTGTTATTTCACAAAGGACCTGCCTTCATTCGAAACAAAGTTCGATTAAATTTCAATTAATATATCAGTTTTAGATAACCAAAATAACCTACGCGATCAAATGCCACCAAGCAGTGACGGGAGCCGACATTGCTCCTATTAATGCGATGGAAAAAACGTTTTTAAAAGTCCACCTTAAGTAACTATCTCAGTTTGACATTAATCCATCGCTCTTGAAGTGCACCTACTTGATAAGACAGATTCTAAAGGAGAATGCTTTACATAAATTTTCATTCTACTCGGTCGCATTATTTACAGACCAGTTTTAAAGTTACTAGTAAATGTTAGTAAGAAGGCACACTTCAGTGGGCAGGCAAAGATGAGGTATTACCAAGATTCTTTCCGTACAGTAGTATGAAAATGGGTCATAATAGCAGATGGGACATCATTAGCAACTTTGAGTCATAAGCATAAAATAACCTTAGTGACAGATATAAAATACAGTTTACCCAGACAACGGAGCAAACCGGTGCTCGAAGCTTCTGTGTGCTACGAAAAGGCAGCCATAGCCGACTGACTAGCCAGCGAGGGCTACGAGTTACAGAACAGAGGCTCCGCCCATCGTCCCCTGACTGAGCTGTACATAAAATGATTAAAACCTACACATATAATACAAGAGCAATATATAAGAAAACGTCTTATTGTATTTGTGGACCCAAAAGATTGTTGATTACACCATGTTATTTTCGTGTCGCTAATTGTAACTGTTCAAAAAAGACGAAAGCAACAGCCAGAATGCCAAATGTCCACTTTGTCCGTCTCCAGCGAGTAAATTGCAGTCGTCAAGGGCTCTTTTGAAAGGGATATAAAATACTCATCTGAGGTGGCAGCCTCTCTTGGTTCGAATCAAGATGATTTCAAGTCAAAAATGTTTGTACATACTGGAATATGTGGCAGTCTGAGTGTGCCAAATGAAGTACAGTGTGCCAAACTTCAGTATTAAATACATTTTACGTTGTCTTGATATTGTGATTCTAATCCAGATTTTCTGTACTAAAATTTCTGTTGCATTAATTCATTTGTAGGGCAGATTCAATGAATACTTGACGTCGAATTTAGTTGAACACCACATGGGCAAATTACTGCCGCCATCTGAAAATCAAAGTTTATAAATACGCAACTATATTCATTTAAATTGTGTTTTGTAATCTTTGTAATTTAAAGACTGACTGTGATTTTAAGAGGGTGAAGGAAAGAAACTAAAGGCAATATCTCCCACACTAACGTCACCTGTCAGCTAGAACTTACATCTATGTAAAACTTTTTGACCCCGATTAGGTAAAGATTTCACTGATACTGACACTGGACTTTGTTTTGGAAGTTCCACGTTTTGGTGCGTAAACTTTTAAAATTTTTTAACTTTTCAGTATTTCATCTTTTGTAGCTTCATAACGTAAAACCTACCTCTCTTTCTTTACTTTTTTTAAATTTTGATTGCAGATCCATTGATGACAGTTCCCGAAACGTCGTAATAAATTAAGATAATGCACATTATATTCACAATGATCGTGGACTCATACAGAAAAATTAATTTCTTTATTAATAAACATGCGTGTCACATTAATTCACATAATTCTATATGATGATAAAGTTTTAAAACTCCGAAACGCATCGTGGAAATAAATAAGACCATCGAGTATATCCATTTCTAAATTTTGGTAGCAGGCTTACCGTAAGAACTGAGTTTTCACAATCCACATAAGTACTTTGGATGAACTAATGAACGAATTCCAGACGAAATCTGGTGTTGTGCATAGCCACATGTAACAACTAGCAATGGGTAATCTCGACAGCAGAATAAACGAAGTTATCTTGAAAAAGTGTCACATACAGAACGAAATTGTCGAAAAATGACAATTAAAGAAAGGCAAAAATGTGACGCAGGAGATGGCAGTGGTGTCGTCTTATTATTCAAATATTATAATCGGTTTCAGGTGAATTTGGCAATTTTCATAGTAAAAAATTAAGTACAGGGAAACTCTTGCTACCACCATCGACAGGTGGTGGTCGGCGTCGTTACAGTTTGTTATAACGACGCACGCCAACTGTCACCGATGGTATCAACAGTCCTGTATTTTACTTTTAACTCTGAAAATTGCTTATTTCGGCCAAAACCGAATGAAATGTTGAAATGAAAAGATGACCTAGACTTTCTTTCATAAAAAGATAATTAGCCAATGATTTCTCTCGCTTACAAGGAGACCGGGCCTTACCTTCATCACCGTTTTCGTCCAACTTGTGTTATTTGCGGGACTTGGTTAAAAATGAGAAATAACGGAAGTTGGAGTTCCAGATGACCAAACGTTTAGAAAAAATAATTTTTTGGCGCTGGTCGGGCGAGACATAGGCCATTTATGTTAGCGTAATTCCCAGACAGTGGTTGGCGCACGAAGAAAAGTATAAAACGGTAATACGGGGATCGTGATGTCGAGTCCCTATGCGAACACCTTTTTTCTATTTTGTTTTCAATTTTTACCGTACTTACACTGCGAATAAACTAAAATGATTCTCAGTATATTCTATATTTGCTAATATTTTGTTTTGTCGTTGCGGACTTCAGTTCGAAGATATTTTCATGTTTTCGTTGTGGTATTCAGTCCGAAGACTGGTTTAATTCAGCTCTGCATGCACTCTATCCTGTGCAAGCCTCTTCGTCTGCGAATAACCACTGCAACCTACATCCTTCTGAATCTCGTCTCTTGGTCTCCCTCTACGATTTTTAACCCCCATGCTTCACTCAGGTACGGTACTAAAGTGGTGATTCCCAGATGTTTCAGAATGTGTCCTATCAACCAATCCCTTCTTTTAGTCAAGTTGTGGCACAAATTTCGTGTCTCTCAAATTCTACTCAGTACCTCCTCAATAGTTACGTGATCTGCTCACTTAAACTTCACCATTCTTCTGTATATCTCCATAAATGAAAGGAAAATTTGAGTTTAAAACGACTTTCCAAGAATGGGCTGTAATTAAAGTGACCGATCAAAGAGGTAAGTCGATAACTCTCGACGTCATATATACTAAAATATTTACGTTCGTGTGTTGTTTAGCGAGTTTGCCAGTACCAATTGACTTACAACTGCGCTCTGGATTACTGAGGGGCAGAAGTAGTTCTCGTGAAACTAGAGTATGTGAACAAAGTAACTAACTCGTATATACCGCAGTCTTCTATTCGTCTAAAATTTTCTGGGAAATTATTACCTAGAGTCTACGTAAGGATACAACAGAGTACTGCCTCCTTTGGACCGAGGGTTCGAAAGACGCGGAAAAATATAGGAATTTCGTCATAACTTCAACAAAATTTTATAAACTTACAAAGGCGTTATACAAAAAATTTGACTGGTGTGATGACGTCCTATGTGCAGGAGAACAAACTTCTTCTGTTAACTGATTCGTGGGGAGGACAAACAAATCCACAATTATAAGCAAGATATTTCACGATAAACGATTGCCATCACGTAGTATTAAACTGATTCCCTCCAAAAGCACTACGCTAGTGCAACTCTGCAATGTCTGTTTTTATTGTGAGTTATAGAATTTGATTAAGAAGCTTCAAAACTACTCTAATCTCATCGTGACAGAAAAAGAAATCAGATCCCGAGAACAATGCACTAAAAAACATTCCATTGTACGTCATCATCTATCCTTGGCAATATTCGGCAACATAATGCGTTACGCAGGGTTTGCCGCCGAACTGTGCGAGTAGAAAGAACCTTTTATCAGTGTAAACCAGGTTGGTTTTTCTGTAGAAATTTTAAAACAACCATGTAACCGTAAAACTGCTGTGTTTGTAAAGTGTCCAAGATAGCGAGAAAATTACTGCTTCCCCTGTTTTTACGATGAATATCATCCTAACACGTGTAAATCATCACTTGTAAAATAAAAAAAAGTATTTAATTTTACGTGCGAAGTTTTTGTGTATGCTTGAAGTCCCTTCCTAGAAATTTACTTGCAATCCCAAATTTTCCTTTACATGCCTTTGAACGAAAATGTTAATAAATACAATATAATGAGAGTTATTTCGGTTTATAAGCAACATAAAAACTGTAAATTAGAAAGGAGAAAAAGTTTACACATAGGGACTGGACGCCCCGACCCTCGGATTACCACTCTGTACTCTTTCCCTGGGCCAGTTGCCTCCTGGAGTCTACACTAAGATGAATGGTTCATGCCTCGCTCTACACATGTCAGAGATGCTATTTTTTTTCTGTACACTTGGCCATCTGGATTCGCACTTCTACCATTTTCATTTCTGGCCGAGCCCTGCATATACCACAAATTTGGACGAAATCGGTGAAGAGTTGGCGCGGTCCCCTTTTTAAAGACAATACTTATTTGTATCATTTTCTGCCAACAACATATTTCTGTTAGTATGATGTAAAATTGTCCAGAAGTTCCCTCTTCCTTTCGTACCACACTAACAGGAGCTGCACTGGAATGATAGACGCACACTTACATATTAGTTTCTGTGGTGTACCGTGCAATCAGTACACGTACGCATAAGCAGCCCTGCAATGACAATGACCAACATCTCGCAGCTTTTGAAGTTTTTATACGTGTTACGTCTTCCGCTGCGACGTAGAACGTTCCTACAGAAGGGCGCAGATGCGCCTTTGGTGTTATAGAGGTCGCTTTTGAGAACCGGTTTCCTGCAGCTGCCACCTCCAAGTTCGCCGACGTAATCCGCAGGAAGTTCCAACCTCATTTTGCACGGTCCCTGCACTCAGTAGGTAGGATGTTCTAGTTACTGAGACCAGCGCTTTTACATTTGGTGCTCAGCTGAGCATATCGCGAGAAGCTTTGGACCGATGTGTCAACTGTGCACTGTAAGAAAAATTTTCGAAAATAGCGCGAGCTGGGAAAAAAAAGAAAATGGAAGCCACGATTAATCAGAAATCCATTGCTAGGTTATTTTTATTTTTTTAAATTGGAAGGAGATGATCGAATAAGTGCTGTCTTAACTTCAATATTAAATTAAAATGTTTCATATCTGTTTTATTTTCTGTGCTCGTATGACCGTGATTGTTTTTTTTAGAAGAGACGAGAGTTGTAGAGATCGAAGTCGCAGTAACGCAACCGCCCTTGGAGGACGATCGAAGAGGGAGCAGAAAAACGAATGCTCTATGTCGTATTGCTGCTGGTATTTAAAGTAAAACAAATATAATCATCATTTGGATATCTTCTTTGCTGCAATTTTTGGACTTCATAGCCCTCCATGCTTCTCCGTCCTCTCCTTTCCTCTTTATTCTCTGGTACCCTCCTTGCGGTGTAATGATGTCGTGCAACATCTGATATCCTCTACTGTTCCCTCTTTTCCCAGAAATAAAGCATTCAATTGCCTCTACTAAAAGCCAGTCTCGTCTCAAATTATGTCCTATCCACAATGAAATTTTCACTCTGCGATGGAGAGTGCGCTGGTATGAGACTTTCTGGAAGATTAAAACTGATGGCGGATCGAGACACGAACTCGAGACCTGGCGGTATTAGCGAAAGTAAAACTGTGAGAACGAGTCCTGTGTTGTGCTTTGGTAGCTCAGTCGGGCGTATATTTTCCACCAACCAGAACGAACGCCGTTAAAGGTATGGTACTTAACTGCGTATTTCGTGATGGACACAAAGGTCCGCACTGATGACATATGCTGCTTTCAACCGCCACCCGAAGTACGGGACCCACTTCGCCAGTTATTTATGTTCGTATTTGCGGGCGCTCCTGCTCATTGGGGCGTTCCGGGTATGAGACGCTGTCTCTGAAGATGCGTCCTGGAGCGTATTGATCCCTTATGGACAGTATAGGGGTAACCCCTACCAGCAGTCGAGAACACCACTCGGAGCTTCGCTACGGCAGCTGTGAGATCTTTTGTTAATAAAACAAATAAATAAAAATAGATAAACCTGCCAAATCCTCTCCTTGATCGTAGAGCAAGTTGCGTGGGCATGGCGACGGGATCGCGAGGCCTCGGGGGTCAATTCCTGCCCTACCCGTCGTCCTGCTCCCGTAGCGGTTCCTCAGATTTAAAAAAAAGAAAAAAATGTCGGTAGAGCACTTGCCAGCGAAAGGCAAAGGTCGCTAGTTCGAGTCCCCTGCCAGAAAGTTTCATGCCCCATCCAGTTTAGCTTCCTGTTCTTCATCGTCAGCAACATCCTCCGGTGTTCAACTGCTCTCACATAGGAAGCTCCCCCCTCAGATTTAGTGGTAAGATGGACCAGTGGACATCCCGACAAAAACTGGGCACAGATGAATCGCAAAAACATGAAGAAGGTATCTGAACCGCGTAAAAGGAAGCGAAACAGAAAGAGTAAACAGTCCAAGCTGAAGATGTGCAACGTCGAGCGTGCATAAGGAGCCACCGCCTCGTGGTTGTGTGGTCACGGTTTCGGATTGCGAAGGGGGTATCCGTGTACAAATCTCCCTGGTGCCCCATACATATTTTTTCCATAAAATTATGAACTGTCCGCCCGGTCAGTGGCGTGTCTGTTCGCTGTATTCAAATTTGTGTCTGCGACGTGGTGCAACGTCCGCTTGCAACAACAAGGTGTAAGGAAGGGAGCTCCAGGCGTGCGCACCTCTTATTTCTTCTACACAAGTACCACACGTTATGACCCTTGTTCTCCGTTTTCGAAGTTTTGACTCTTGAATTCCTTTGTTGTGACATAGTTCGCACCCGATTATTTCTTGTTTTCGTTTCAGTGAGAGGTCTTAGCGGTATCTCCCCTGCTGCCACTATTTATCACATTTACACTACTGGCCATTAAAATTGCTACACCACGAAGATGACGTGCTACAGACGCGAAATTTAACCTACAGGAAGAAGATGCTGTGATATGCAAATGATTAGCTTTTCAGAGCATTCACACAAGGTTGGCGCCGTTGGGGACACCTACAACATGCTGACATGAGGAAAGTTTCCATCCGATTTCTCATACACAAACAGCAGTTGACTGGCGTTGTCTGCTGAAACGTTGTTGTGATGCCACGTGGAAGGAAGAGAAATGCGTACCATCACGTTTCCGACTTTGATAAAGGTCGGAATGTAGCCTATCACGATTGCGGTTTATCGTATCGCGACATTGCTGCTCGCGTTGGTCGAGATCCAATGACTGTTAGCAGACTATGGAATCGGTGGGTTCAGGAGGGTAGTACGGAAAGCCGTGCTAGATCCCAACGGCCTCGTATCACTATCAGTCGATATGACAGGCATCTTAACCGCATGACTGTAACGAAGCCCTGAGTCAACAGATGGGGACGTTTGCAAGACAACAACCACCTGCACGAACAGTTGGACAACGTTTGCAGCAGCATGGCTGCGGTTACCCCTCACACTGCATCACAGACAGGAGCGCCTGCGATGGTGTACTCAACGACGAAACTGGGTGCACGAATGGCAAAACGATTTTTTCGGAGGAATCCAGGTTCTGTTTACAGCATCATGACTGTCGCATCCGTGTTTGGCGACATCGTCATGAACGCACATTGTGCGTGTATTCGTCATGGCCATACTGGCGTATCACCCGGCATGATGGTATGGGATGCCATTGGTTACACGTCTCGGTCACCTCTTGTTCGCATTGACGGCACTTTGAACAGTGGACGTTACGTTTCAGATATGTTACGATCCGTTACTCTACCCTTTATTCGATCTCTGAGAAACCCTACGTTTCAACACGATAATGCACGACCGCATGTTGCAGGTCCTGTACGGGCCTTTCTGGATAAAGGAAATGTTCGACTGCTGCCCTGGCCAGCACTTTCTCCAGATCTCTCACCAATTGAAAACGTCTGGTCAATGGTGGCCGAGCAACTGGCTCGTCACAATACGCCAGTCACTACTCCTGATTAACTGTGGTATCGTGTTGAAACTGCATGGGCAACTGTACCTGTACACGCCGTAAGCTGTGTGTGATTCAATGCCCAGGCGTATCAAGGCCGGTATTACGGCCAGAGGTCGTTGTTCTGGGTACTGATTTCTCAGGATCTGTGCACCCTACTTGCGTGATATTTAATCACTTGTCAGTTCTAGTATAATATATTTGTCCAATAAATACCCGTTTATCATCTGCATTTCTTCTTGGTTTAGTAATTTTAATGGCCAGTAGTGTACTTGCGACGGTAGTATACCCTTACCACATGACTCACATTGTATAACCAATGTATAGAATGACAATCGCCAAGACTGCAGAAAAAGAACAGACTCCTCAGTGACCGGACGGAAATTTCATAATTCTGTGGAAAAGAAATGGGGCACGAGGGAGATTTGAACACGGTTCAACCGCTTTGTAGTCCAACACTGTGACCACACAACCGCAACGCCGCATTCTGCCAGTTCACTCGACGTTACATATCTTGATCTTGAACCGTTCACTCTTTCTATTTTGCTTCTTTTTTCACAGTTCAGCACACATTCTTCCGTTTTCATACTTGATCCGTTTTCAGTTTTTAACGGGCTATCGACTGGACCATTTTACTAGGAAGTATGATGGGTTGCGATCGGGAGTTTCCCTTGTCCCTACCTCCTCATTATTAGCCACCACTTTGTAAGTCCATCTGATCTTGTCCATTAAACACCATATCCACATCTAAAGAAATTCAATTCTGGTCTCGTCTTGCTTTCTCCATATAAGTCCTCGCATTTCACTTCACTTTCTTAATTCCATGTTCAGAGCACGAGTTAAGCGTCTTCTCTGCTTTTGAAATACCTGCAGTACTGGCCATTAAAATTTCTACACCAAGAAGAAATGCAGATGATAAACGGGTAATCATTGGACAAATATATTATACTAGAACTGACATGAGATTACATTTTCACGCTATTTGGGTGCATAGATCCTGAGAAATCAGTACCCAGAACAACCACCTCTGGCCGTAAACGGCCTTGATATGCGTGGGCATTAAGTCACACAGAGCTTGGATGGCGCATACAGGTACAGCTGCCCATGAAGCTTCAACACGATGCCACAGTTCATCAAGACTAGGGACTGGCGTATTGTGACGAGCCAGTTGCTTGGCCACCATTGACCAGACGTTTTCAATTGGTGAGAGATCTGGAGAAAGTGCTGGCCAGGGCAGCAGTCGAACATTTTCTGTATACAGAAAGGCCCGTACAGGACCTGCAACATGCGGTCCTGCATTTTCGCAGGGATCGAATGAAGGGTAGAGCCACGGGTCGTAACACATCTGAAATGTAACGTTCACTGTTCAAAGTGCCGTCAATGCGAACAAGAGGTGACCGAGACGTGTAACCAATTGCACCCCATACCATCATGCCGGGTGATACACCAGTATGGCAATAACAAATACACGCTTCCAATGTTCGTTCACCGCGATGTCGCGAAACACGGATGCGACCATCAAGATGCTGTAAACAGAACCTGGATTCATTCGAAGAAATGACGTTTTGCCATTCGTGCACCCAGGTTCGTCGTTCAGTACACCATCGCACGCGCTCCTGTCTGTGATGCAGCGTCAAGTGTAACCGCAGTCATCGTCTCCGAACTGATAGTCCATGGTGCTGCAAACGTCGTCGAACTGTTCGTGCAGATGGTTGTTGTCTTGCAAACGTCCCTATCTGTTGACTCAGGGATCGAGACTTGGCTGCTCGATCCGTTACAGCCATGCGGATAACATGCCTGTCATCTCGACTGCTAGTGACACGAGGCCGTTGGGATCCAGCACGACTTTCCGTATTACTCTCCTGAACCCAGCGATTCCATATTCTGCTAACAGTCATTGGATCTCGACCAACGCGAACAGCAATGTCGCGGTACGATAAACCTTTAACAAAGTCGGAAACCTGATGGTACGCATTTCTCCTCCTTACACGAGGCATCACAACAACGTTTCACCAGGCAACGCCTATAAACTGCTATTTGTGCATGAGAAATCGGTTGGAAACTTTCCTCATGTCAGCACGTTGTAGGTGTCGCCACCGGTGCCAACCTTGTGTGAATGCTCTGAAAAGCTAATCATTTGCATATCACAGCATCTTCTTCCTGTCGGTTAAATTTCGCGTCTGTAGCACGTCATCTTCGTGGTGTAGCAATTTTAATGGCCAGTAGTGTATTTCGACAGTGCTATTCTGGCTTTGATGTCCCGTTTACAAAGCATATCTTCCCTAGTCCTAATTCTTGAATACTCTCACCTTTTCTATAGTTCCTGACCCTAACTTATACTTCGCTCTTGTTTTCTCCAAGCTTATAATCATGCCTTTAGTTGTCTTTTCATTTATTGTCATAACGTATGCAACACAGGCTTGATTCAGGTCATTTAGATTTGGTATCAATGTCTCTTCATGTTCTACAAGAATTACGATGTCACCCGCAAATCTTACGCATTCTATTTTTCGTCCATCTATACTGACGCCTCTTTTCGCATTAATCAGTCTTCCCTCCTTCCACTTTACTCAATACCCAAAAACGAAAGTTGGAGTAATCCGCTGAATGAGAGGCCCATATCACTAACGTCGATTTACAGCAGGGTTTTGGAACATATACTGTGTTCGAACATTTCGAAGTACCTCGAAGTAAACGATTTATTGCACTTATTCAGAAAATATCGTTCTTGTGAAACACAACTAACTCTTTATATTTATTGAGTAATGAGTAGCCGGCCGCTGTGACCGAGCGGTTCTAGGCGCTTCAGTCCGAAACCGCGCTACTGCTACGGTCGCAGGTTCGAATCCTGCCTCGGGCATGGATGTGTGTGGTGTCCTTGGGTTAGTTATGTTTAAGTAGTTCTAAGTCTAGGGGACTGATGACCTCAGATGTTAAGTCCTATAGTGCATAGAGCCACCTGAATCGTTTGAAGTAATGAGTGCTATCGACAGCAGATGTCGAGTTTTAGATTTCCAGAAGGCTTTCGGCACCATTCCTCACAAGCGTCTTCTAACCAAACTGCGTGCCTATGGAATATCACCTCAGTTGTGTGACTGGATTCTTGATTTCCTGTCAAAAAGGTCACAGTTCGTAGTAACACAAGTAATATCCTGAATTCCCCAAGGTCTTGTTATAAACCCTCTATCGTTCCTGAGCTGTATTAAAGACATAGATGACAATCTGATTAGCCGTCTTAGATTGTTTGCAAATGATGCTGCCATTTACCGTCTTGTAAAGTCATAAGATGACCAAAACGAATTGCAAAATGATTTAGGTAAGGTATCTGTGTGGTGCGAAAAGAGGCAATTGACCATGAATAAAGAAAAGTGTGAAATTATTCACCTGAGTACCAAAAGTAATCCGCTAAATTTCGATTACGCGGTAAGTCACACAAATCTTAAAGCTGTAAATTCAACTAAATACTTAGGGATTACAATTCCAAATAACCTAACGATCACATAGATAATGTTATGGGTAGAGCAAACCAGAGGCTGCGATTCATTGGCAGAACACATAGGTGCAACAGGTCTTCAAAAGAGAAAGCTTACACCACGCATGTCCACCCTTTCTGGAGTATTGCTGTGCGGTGTGGTATCCGCATCAGGTGGGACTGACGGATGACATCGTAAAAGTACAAAGAAGGGCAGCTCGTTTTGTATTATCGCGAAATAGGGGAGATAGTGCCACAGACATGACACGTGAATTGGTGTCGCAATCATTAAAGCAAGGCGTTTTCCGTTGCTACGATATCTTCTCATGAAATTTCAATCCCCAGTTTTCTCCTACGATTGCGAAATCATTCTGTTGGCACCCACCTACATAGGGAAAAATGATCATCTCGATGAAATAAGACAAATCAGGGCTCGCACAGAAAAATTTAAGTGCTCGTTTTTCCCGGGCGCCGTCAGAGAGTGGAACGGTAGAGAGACAGCTGCAAGGTGGTTCATTGAACGCTCTGCCAGGCACTTTATTGTGAGTAGCAGAGGAATCACGTAGATGTAGGTGTACTCACTTCCTCTTCGAGATATCCATCAAATAAAATGCCAAAAACTGAGCCTTTTGTTTATGTCCCTCTGAACTTAACCTTCTAAGATGCTGAAGTTGTTGCTTGGTTTAAGCCGTGATACCGCCTTATTCTTAAATATATTCTGGTAATCCACGTACCTGACTACCTGGATGATGAGTGTGCTTCTTTCTAGATTTGTGTCTACGTTTACTCTGCATCTTAAGAACGTATGGTGGCTAAGCTAATTAGTGATTTAGAACTATAGGCAGTTGTATCATTTCGTGATGTTTGCGAGTAAAGGGACTTAATCAGTTAATACGTTTTCACATATTTCGAGGGTATTGGTTATTGCCATCATCATATCAAACGTATCCCTCGCAAAATAATATTCAGTGTTGGTTGCCATAAAATCAATGCCTGTACCCCACTTAGGCATACATTTTATTCCAGCCGACACTGAAATTTGTTTTACAAGTTCTAAATCATGATAGCAGTAGCCAGAGCATTGTAATAAAAGAAAAGAATATGAATGAATGTCGTGTGACTACGGCCTCCCGTCTGGTAGGCCGTTCGCCGGGTGCAAGTCTTCCGATTTGACGCCACTCTGGCGACTTGTCCGTCGATGGGGATGAAATGATGATGATGCGGACAACACAACACCCAGTCCCTGAGCGGAGAAAATCTCCGACCCACCCGGGAATCGAACCCGGGCCCTAAGGATTGACATTCTGTCGCGCTGACCACTCAGCTACCGGGTGCTGCAAAAGAATATTAAGCACCCATACGTGTTTACTGACAAAAATTAATAACGATCGCGAACTCGTGTAAGCAATTTCTTTATTATTTGATAAAACATAGTCAATTTCATGTGTAGTTCCAAATATTTACAATTTTTTTCTTTTGGAAGAATGTGTGAAGAACAAACATGTTGTTCGACTTACGCAACTTCTGGCACTTCTGATACCATGGCGGAGTTTCCCAGTGAAGAGTCGTTCTTCAGTTTTTGTTCCACATTCGCATTGAGACTGTCCCTTATCTTGCAGTGGGGCTTTCTGTCATTTATCAACTACTGTAACTCGATGTAGAGGTCTTGTACGCTATTAGAATGCGAGGATGTTGGTTCATAGACTTTTGAGTGATTTCCATGGAACATCTTTTAAGTTTTACTATTCTGTCCGAGATTCCTTCCATATCTGCAATACCGTTTAATTTTAGAGTTTACTGTGCACCCTACTCCTTGATTTCCTCCCAGCTCCGTTGCTCTGTAGCGAAATTTACACCCTGATTTTAATTCTATTTGGAACTCGTTTTTCTGCCGTACTTCCGATAATTTTGCGATATCCCATTCCATCTTATTCAGGTGGTAACCTACTTTCGGTTTTTAAGGTATTAGAATTTATTATTCCATATCCCACAAAAGGTGAAGCATATGCATTTCTATGGGTAATACTGATTGTTTAAGAGATGCGATCGAGTTCTAAGCTCTCTGATGTTCTTTTTCATTAAGCAGACGTACAAACGTTTGAGACATCTGTCATTCCTGAACGTAATCCCTCTGCTGCCGTACATAATTTTCACACCCTTGATGCATTTATTCCACGTCCACTGCGAACGCATGTTCAGGAGCCTGCTTGGACTACTGGAAACGTGCTGATTCAATAGCGGCACGACCACGGAGTCTGTCCTTCATCGTCGGAAACAGGCAAAAATCGTAGGAGCTAGTTCAGGTGAGAGAGGCACAAGAGAAACCACTTCATACTTATTTTTGTGAAGGCAATCCTGCGTCACGTTCGCCCGAAGCCTTGTCTTGGTGGAAGGGCACACTAGCAGCCTTTTCTAGTATTTTTCTCGCAATGCTGGAAGGAGCTTATTCTTCAGAACACCTTGGGAGCGCCCGTGTATTACTGCAGTGCCTTTTAGAACACGATGAATAAGGATCGCGGCATCGCCGCCCTAAAACATGTTCCCTTACACTTATTCTTTTTATAAACGGCCCTGAACTGACTAACGCTTCGTTTTCATATTAAGCGAGGGCATCCATGCCCCACCCTTTGAACCAGATGTTGAGAATGAAGTCCCATCCCTGTCGTCATCACGTGTCAACTTCATCTACATCAACACTCCGCAAACCAGTTTACGGTATGTGGCGAATGTACCACTGTCCATTCCCCCTTACGATGTTTCAGTTGCGTATGGTTAGCGGGAAGGACGATTGCTGGCTAGTATCCTTGAGGGCTCGAATCTAATTTTATCATGGTAGACAGCTCACAGGTGATTAAATTTTCAGTTAGGCTGAACTTAAGAAATCCATTGTCCTACGGACTTAGCAGACACGCGCTTAGCCGGAGATCTTACCACTCCAGACGCACGCCGCAGACAGACTGCCCTGCTGGGCTCCTACCGAGCGTGCTTTGAAACGTCCCCTTTGAACAATTATACTTGACTGTGCTTAAACTGACACACAATATTTTGTTAGTGCAACGCAATCTGACTTTCAATAATCCCTACAAAAGAATGGGCCCTGACTAACAGTAAACTGTACCTTTCACAAATCACTTACCTCACAAAAATCTTCGCTACTCAAGCTACTGCAATACAGCGAGCGCCACTACTGCCAGCTAAATAAAAGATTCAAACTATGGAAGGCACTAACTACTGATAGTGATAGTTAGCAAATGAAAGATATTAATAGAGAACAAACAATGTATTTACCTTGATATCATCATATATAAATATAGCAGTTCATGACAAATTACAAAACTCCGCCATCTCTCTCCCCACATCCACCACTGCTGGCGGCTCACCTCCAACTGCGCAACGCTACGCGCTGTTCACAGCCAGCTGCCTAACACTACAATGGCGAGTATTACAACAATGCAAAGCAGCCACAGACTGCATACAGCACAGCCAGTGATTTTCATATTGAGCGCTACGTAACGTTGCCAATAAGAAAACATAAACAGCCTACTTACATAGAGAAAACATAAACAGCCTACTTACATAGAGAAAACATAAACAGCCTGCTTACATAGAGAAAACATAAACAGCCTACTTACATAGAGAAAACATAAACAGCCTACTTACATAGCCCCCACGCTCCCCACAAAAAATTTTTACAAATGGTGTTGGGCACTGGCCAATACAGATTTGACAAAAATTTTTCACAATTACAGTAACAAAGATATAAAATGCACACACTTATTGATACAATGTTGGTCAAAAGCTAAAATTTTCTCACAGTCCATAAAGCCAGTCCTGATCATTCATCATAATAGTAATTACAGTTCTTTTTCACAAAGTCTCATTAGTAAAAGAGAATGCACACAGAAGTAGTGGATTTCCATGCAGTCATGAAGAAGTAGTGGTGTCCTTCCAACGGAAAGACAGTACTGACTCTTGACATGCTGACAGGTAATGGGCCACAACAGAGCAAACCCACAGCAGAGTCATTCGAAGTTGATGAATATAGGTAGGTAGGTCATCACAGAGCAGACCTACTGCAGTCCTGGTAGAGAGTATTGGTGGGCCACCAGAGGTGCAGACCCACTGCAGTCCTTGTAGAAATTGTGGACAGGCCCACTGTAGTCCTGGTAGAGAGTATGGTATTGGTGGGCCACCAGAGGTGCAGACCCACTGTAGTCCTTGTAGAGATGGCCAGCAGCCATCTGTTGTGACTGTGCGGGTGCACAATCACCATTGAAGAGTCTTGTGGATAATATAGCAAGTCCATAACCCACCACTTGTGCACTCACAAAGTTTTTGGAATTGTCCTTAGAACCAGCAATGCTGTTATCCAGTCCCTTGCTGAATTAGTAACACACGTGCAAACACTATCAGTCCCTACTTCTCACATATTGTCCATATACTATGACCAATGGAAATGTGTGCAGTGAAATGAATGCTTACAAGTTACTTAGTTTGATAAACTGGTGTCAATTACAATTTTATAACATGAGAATACAATTACAAATATATAGAAAACATCATTGAAACATAATAATACAGATAAGATTTGTAGATAATAGGGGCTTTACAAAAGAATAGAAATAAGCATATACATCAGTGTTACAGGAATTATGACATAAGTAAACACATAAAAGATCAGAATAATTATTGAAACATCAACTTCACACATGAGCATTAAAACAAAACAGAATAAATAATGTGTAAACATCTTTACAAAGTAAATAACATATTATTAATGCAAATTATATTCGAGGATAACAGTATTCCTCATCATAGTGAATGTAGCATAGTATTAGAAGAGAAAAAAATTCTATTAAACTACACAGAGACAGGAAGAAAACAAATACACAAGGGTACACAAACACATAGTGGGATAACACATAAGGAAAGGACAGGGTTTGTTTTCAGTGTAACATTTGGTACTGCAGTCCAACCCAAAACTTCATATATCTTTCCTCTTATTTCATCCTTTGTTTCCACCAAAAATTCTATCTAAGCATGCTTTCTGTATTTATATGTTCACACATTTCTCACCTCAACATTTATTTCCAAGAAAATCCTACCTAAACCTGTTTTCTGTACTTTTTTCGTATAACTTCTCAATGCATTCTTTACCTATTCTCCATAGTCAGTTTCTTATATAGTCTACCCCCTCTTAAGCTAACTTAAATCTACTGAGCTCAGATATATATACCAAGGGACGAGGCAATGCAGCAGCACATAAAACAATTAATGCAAACAGCAATGACAAAAAAATGGAAATTTGCAAAGCAAGCTACAGTAAATCTAAAGTACCAAGCAATGCAACATTCAACTAAATGAGCCAATGTGCAGCAACAAGAAAAATAAATGAGTAGTAAAACTGGCTTAGCGGAGTAACACAAAGTCAAATTCAGTAACACTATGGCTGGCAAACAGCAGCTTATATCTGAACATGACATAGCTCAAGCAGGAAAAATAGTACACTAAAGATAACAATGCAGATAAGGGAAATGTATAATCACATCTTAATGTCTAAGTAATTAAAGTGGTGCACCACAACAACTTATTGTAAAAAAAATATTACCATGTACTTGAAAAGAAAATTATGTGTCCAGTTACTGTTACTAGTCCCTTCTTATTGTTCTTTCCTTTCCAAGTGCTCCTTTTTTTTAAAGAATTTGGATTACAAAATTATCATTTAATAGATCTGTTGACAGAAAGTGTTCACATTAGCAAATGCATCTAAGTTTATTTTATAAAACAAATGCTGTAACACAGCTGGAAAACAGGTATCAAATGAAATAAGCAATTACGCAAACCAAAGCATACAAATATCATTCAATAGTCATGTGACATTTCATAAGTTAGTAGAAATTCTCTCAACTCTCATAGAAAGACGCTTGTCGTAATCAGGTGTGCAGATGTAAAAATATTTCTCGTCATTTCATTAGGCATTTCAGTAAATATCATAAATTACGAGCTCCACAGTATGCTTTCAACAAGGAAATGTCAATAGTGTGGACAATGGCCTCCCATTTTTTTTCTACCTGTGCCGCTGAAAGGCTAATGGCTTTTTTTCGGGCGGCTGTCGCCCAGGTGGGTGCCTGCGACGCATTACGTGCAGGTGGTCACTTAACTTTCTTACGGAAATATTTACGACAGCAGTTTCTGCTACGGTGACAGTCTCACATAAAAATATTTCACAGGTCAAGAATTAGCGTTGCAAATCTGTAGAAACAAAATCCTATAAATATAAGTGTCCAAAAAAATTTTCGCCGGCATTGTGATACATTCACGCATTTACACACATTTCATAACTCTTAAAGTACGATTCTTGGTTTCCAACATCCTGTTTCACAAGTCAAGAGTCCCTACCCACTATTCATTACTCCTTACCTTATTACACATATACGTATCCATCGACACTCGTCAATATTTCGTCATTATAAATATGAATCATAATCACTCATATAGCCTCAGCCTATTAATCATAAACATACCTCAGCAGCATAATACACATTGTCGTCGTAAAAATAACATCATACCACCTCAGTCAAATCTCAAAAAGGTCGTAGCTTTCTGCAATAATTTCAAACCATAAAAAATATTCTCTGCTCATTTCAATAGTGTCATCTGCCTCAAACGTACTTTAAAAATCATGATCTCATACCAAATACATCATTCAAAGCTCTCATAGTATCACAATGGGTCTGAAAAAATATGAACAGTTTACAAAGCACAGACAAAATACAATTTCATAAGTGTGAAGTTATCCAACTGTGTAATTGCGTAGACATATGTCACTGATGTAATAAAAAAAGTTTATCTCTCAGTTACATGATCAGATAGCTGTGTAATTTGTGTGTTAGAGAAATATGGTACCGATGTGTAAAGTTGTATAAGCAAATACCATATTAGCTAGGATTCCTTGTGGTTGCCACACACATGGTACACAAAGTAAGTGTGTACCCCCCTGAGGATTAATGTAATTATACCCTCAGGTGTTACAGATTACAGCAATGGAATGAAATGTATCACGGAAAACCTTTGTATCATTGTACTCCAAATATCTTGAAAAATAAATATTTTAGGTACAAAATCAATCACTCAAATACGTGTCCTGTAGCGCTAAATGTGTGTCTTGTTGCAACATAATCTCTGTGGAAGTGTCGTAGTTATCGTCCTCCGAAAGCTAAGTTCTGCAGAAGTCAATGTACTTACCTCATTATAAACAAAAGTGAAATGCTTTGTGTATAGATATCGTAGTTATTACGCTTATTGTTGTGATGAAGAAAGTACTGTACTGTAACGTATTGTTGTGCTACAGAAAACCCTGTCTCATTGTAGCTATACTACAAAAGTTACTACTAAAACCTGTTTTACTTTCCAGAAGAATTCAGAAAAACTGTGCAGATATAAAACAGATACACCGCAAAAGCAACATTGTAAATTTTCACTCATTAGTAGCGTCGTGATAAAACCGTGTAGTTGTCACATAAACTAACCACTGTGTCATCTGGTATCTCACAGAAAGTACTTTAAATCCAGAATATATTTTCAAGTAAACCAAAATGTTGCATTAAAATCTCATTAGCAGTACTGGTAAATGTTCTAAGTGTGTGAGCCTTATAGTCGTTACGTAATCGTGCAACTAACAAGCAAGAATGTACAAATACAACACTGTGTCGTCTGTTCACTATAACAATGCATTCGTAATTTCTGTTTAAAAATGTTCCCTAGGTTCTAGACTGGATATTTAACTTCAAACATTGTTGTATGTTAACAGTTTCTTAAGTCTGACACAGCATACTAGTAATGTAAAGTGAAAAGTTATATGGCAAAGACAAAGTTAAAAAGCAGATTATCTTTCAATAAACGGTTTTACATGTGAAATGTGGTGTAAACCTTTACTCTTCCTAGTACGCAGAGTTTCAACTTCAACGCAATTATCATGTGGTATACGTCGGATTCTGTAAGGTCGATTGTAAACTAGAAAGAATTTGTGACTCAAGTGTTTCTTCTTATGTGACAATGAATGAGCTTTAATGAGAACTTTCTGACCAATATACAATTTCTTTGCATTTACTTTACCGTGTAGTTTTCTCCTTTTGTCTGCTGCAGATTTTATATTTTTAAGAGCCAAATCAATTATGTCTTTGTGTCGAAGTTTATGTGTATTCGGGAAAGGTACAAGCTCTCTGATTCTGTTCAGTGGTTCTTCATTCTTTAGAACAAGAGTAGGTGGTAAAGCAGTGGAATCATGAGGCATTTCATTCAGCACATTTTGAAATAAGTGTAAATATCTGTCCCAATGCTGATGCTTTCTGTGACAATAAAGTCTGCAAAGCTTATTGATTTCTTTCATAATCCGTTCAGACGGGTTACAATGTGGTGAGTACAATGAAATAAAAACAGGTTTGATTTTATGGTTGCGAAGCATGCGTGACCAAACAGCAGATCTGAATTGCGGTCCGTTATCTGAAATGACTTTACTAACGTGTCCAACTTCACGTAAGAAATTTTTAACAAAGGCGTTGGATACAGACCGTCCAGTGGCTTTACGTAACGGTGTGAAAGAAACAAATTTTGAAGTAAGTTCAACAGCGACTAAAACGTACGAAAATCCATTAGATGTTCTGACAAGCGGTCCCAAGAGATCAACAGCAGCAAATTCTTTTAATTTAGAAGGAATGATAGGAAACAGCGGAGCACGATGGGAGACAGTAGATGGTTTCGCCTTTTGACAAAGTTTACAAATAGACAAGACTCTTCGAATTCTCTTTTCCATATTGTTAAAATAACAAGTCGTTCGAAGAATATGATAACATTTTCGTGGACCAAAATGTGCGTAGCTGAAATGAATGTACCACATGAGCTTATTAACAAAATCGTCAGGAATGCAAAGTGCCCACAGCTTGTCATCAACAGTGCAGCGTTTGAACAGTATGTTGTTTCTAACCAGATAATAATGCCGAATCTGTGTGTGTGTCTTTTCATGCCATTTGCTCTTGATGTCTTTCCAAATCGGATCTTTATCTTGTTCATGAGCAATGTCCTTTAAAGATTTGGTGATGAAGTTTTCAAAGGCGACTTTCTGAATGTGAAAGAATACTGAAATTTTTCTCGAGGTTGCCTCCTGTGTTACTTTTCTCAAGCCCAGCCGGTGCGCGTGACAGTGCGTCCGCAACAATGTTCTCCTTGCCGGGAATGTAGACTATTGTGAAGCGGAATTCTTGCAGAAACAATGCCCAACGTTTTAACCTGTCATGATTTAATTTTGAAGACATAAGAAATTGTAATGCACGATGATCACTGTATACTTTTACGTGCTTACCAGAAAGAAAGAAACGGAATTTGTTAAATGCCCAAACGATAGCCAAAGCTTCTAATTCAGTAACGGAATAATTTTTTTCAGATTTTGTTAGCACTCGGCTAGCAAAAGCAATGGTTTTCTGAACGGTAGTGTCATTTTCTATGGCTTCTTGAAATAAATGGGCACCAAGACCGACTTTAGAAGAATCCGTGCTAAGGCAGAAATCTTGTGACAGATCTGGATGAGCTAGTATTGGCGCGTTAAGTAGCGATTCTTTCAAAGAATTGAATTCCAACTGTGCTTGTTCGTCCCAGTTCCAAATAGTATTTTTTCCAGTGAGAGAACAAAGTTTTGGTGTAAGAAGAATTTGCATATTCAGAAAACGACGGTAAAAATTTACGAGACCTAGAAAACTGCGGACTTGTCTTTTTGTAGATGGAACTGGAATGGTTCTGATTGCTTCTAACTTTTCAGGATCCGGCTGAATGCCTTCAGAAGAAATAATATGTCCCAAAAACGTCTCTTTTGTCCTACCGAATTCAGACTTTTCCAAGTTAACTGTAATTCCAGATTCTGCAAAAATACGTAACAAACTGTTGAGGATGCGATTATGTAGTTCCCATGAAGCTTCTGCTATTAGAATATCGTCCACATATAAGGTGATGTGACGTTTTAAGAACTCAGGTAATATGGAATTTAGCCCGCGAATGAATGCTGCTGAAGAAATGTTCAAACCAAAGGGAAGTTTCCGAAACTGATAACAAACGCCGAAACAAAGGAAAGCTGTGTATTTTCTACATTCTGGATGAAGTTCGATCTGATAAAAGCTGGATCTGAGATCAATGGAAGACAACACTTTTACACCATTAAAATTTTGAAGAAGTTCTTCCATCGTCTGCGGCCTGTCTGTTTCAGGAATAATGATCGTATTGATTTGTCTCGAATCTAAGACAAGCCTGATCGATCCATTTTTCTTCTCAACAACATGTAATGGATTGTTGTATGAGCTTACTGCAGGCTCAATAATGCCCTCGTCAAGCATAGATTGTATTTCTGTTCTAACACGGTCCCTATAATGTGCTGGAATTACATATGGTCTAACACAAAATTTAGTATGCTCACGAACACGAAATTGGTATTGAAATCCCTTGATTGTTCCTGTTTTGTGAGTAAAAACTGTGGAATGTGCTTGTAAAATCTCAAAAAGGTCCTGCCTATCAGTGTCATTACAATTCTCAATTGTTTGAATTTTATTCTGAATTAACTTATTAGTGTCAAATGCGCCGTCGATATCATCCCTGTCAGTACTTGCATAATGATTGTTAGCGTCAAGTTCCGTCGAAAATTCCGAACTGTTGTCTAACAGGAGGTAAAGCCGATTAATTTCTTCGTCATGGTTTGAGAGCCAATCTTCAAATTTCAAAGCTACTGACTTACCTTCTTTTTCAAAAGTTATTTCAGCATAGTGAAAGTTTAAGATTGCTTTGTATTCATTCAAAAAGTCTACTCCCAGTATAATTTCCGTCGACAATAATGGAACAATAAGAAAGTTCATAGAGAAGCTGTGGCTTTGACAAAAGAATTCTAAGTTGGTTTGTTGGCGTACATCTACACTTTTTCCAAAGATTGCACCTTGTAATTTCATCTTACGTAACGGAAGTGTGGGGCAATCGTTCGATTTGTTGCATTTGCTAAAGGCTGTTTCACTGATTACTGAAATGGGACTGCCAGAGTCAAGTACTGCCGTAAATTTTACGTCATTTACTGTAATGTGAATCACAGGATATGCAATGTTGTTATGTTTTACGTCGTGTTCTTGGAGTAAGATGTTCCTAATGTCTTCCATTTTTACGTAATTACTAGCTACGGCAGCTGCGTCGTAAGTGTCATAAGAACGTTTTGTGGCTGCCAGCGGTGTGAGTCATTGCCTATTGTCTCTTTGTTGGCGCGCGTCGTTATTGGGATTTGGAGACCTAACTTCTACAAATTCACCGTGACGAGAAGGCCCTGCTCTGTTTGAATCCCGCCAGTTCTGATGCAATTCAGGTCTGTCGTTACGATCACATCGTCTGTCGTCATGTCGGTAGTTCCTGTAGTTTCTTTCTTGTCGGTTAAGTGGTGGAGAATTTCTCCCTGAATCGTAACTGCGCGCTGGACCGTTGCGTCTAAAGTTATTCTGTCTCCCTTGATAATAATTATTTTGGTTCCCAAATTGTCTGTTTCTCTGATTGTCTCTGCGATAGTCACTACCGCGGAGAGGTGATCTTTCCCTGTAATTATTACTACTCTGCCAACGACTGTCATACGGGTGGTGTCTGTTTTGGTCACGATTTGTGTGGTGAGAATAGCCTTGTCGCGTCCAGTTATCGTTTCTGTCGTCACGGAATTGTGACAGATGTGACCTGCAATTGTTGTGTTCCTGTTTTCGCGTTCCGCGATTGTCAGTGTCAATTTCCAGTTCTTGTAACAGTCCCTGAAAGGCTTCAATGTCGTCTTTGCAACGTCCTGCTAAAATAATATGCCGTAAATGTTCAGGCAATTTGAGGAAGCAAATGCGGATGAGCTCTGAGGGGCTGTATGGGTTTGAAAGATACTGATTCTTATGCAACATGTCTTCAAAATATTTCACAAGACTGGAAAATTCAGATTGTTCGAAATGTTTCATCATTATGATGCCATGTTTTAATCGGTCGTGTGTGGCTTGAGACCAATATGCTGAGAGGAAGGCATGGTAAAATTCTCCTTCACTGTGGCAATCGTGAATGACCGATCGCATTCTTACAGCTGGTTCATTCTCTAAGTAGCCACACATAAATTCTAATCTGTGTTCTAACGACCAGTTGGGAGGAAAACAATGAGAGAATTGATGGAGCCATGCTTGTGGATGAATGTCGTTGCCAGAATTCTTAAATGTTTTGAATTTACGTGTAGTAATGAACAGCTTATAGTCAAAATCGTCATGTCGGCGAGTCGCATGTCGGTCATTGTTACTTCGTTTCGGCAGTTCCATCTCAAAATCCAATGCGCCTTGCCAATTTCTTTCACAATTTCTGAAGTGTCCTGTGTTATTATTTTGTGGTTGTTCCGTATTTCTATGTCCCTCTTCCCGTATTGGAGCGCGAGTGTCCTCTCAAATACGTAATTCTTGTATTACCTGCGTCAACTGATCTTGTACTTCCCGGATTTCTCTTTTGTACTGTGTATTGATTTGATTTTGATTTTGTTTGAATTTTCTTATTTGTTCATACTCTTCTGTGTCAGTGAAGGCTACGGGTCTTGTGTCATTCAGATCATCATCTACCTTTGTAGATAAGTTAGTGACCTGATCCGAAAGTTCGGCTACTTTCTCCGATAGTGTACTTATTTCCTCCATGTGTCTTTCTGAACCAATTTTCAGGGTATCTACTGTGTCCTTTAAGTTTTCCTGAGTTCTTGCAAGTTGCGTAACCGAATCGGTAGATGCAACTGAGTCAATTTTAGCTTGCAAGGTCTCATGATTTTCATGAACAATAGTTTGCAGTTCTTTTATGGCTGCTTCCTGATTCTGTAATACATTTTCATGACGCGAAAAAATACGTTGGAAATGCTCACAAATTTGTGTTTTTACGTCATTACAGACCTTTTGACATTTCGATTCGATGTTATGTAACTCAGTGGTTAAATCTTCACGTGTTTGTTCAAGTGCAGTGTCTAACTTTTGAAGATTTTGTTCCATTGTGTCTAACTTTTTGAGATTTTGTTCCACTGAGTCTAACTTTTGCTGTGTTTGTCTCTGGTGTTGTTCCATTGTGTCTAACTTTTCAAGCTTTTGTCCCATTTGTTGCATTAATTGTAATAACAATGCACTGGTGTCTGAAACATGATCCTCAGTGCTTTTCGGCAGTGAAGTTGCACCGGCAACATTCACATTTTGACAAGCAGAAAATGTTTCTTGACTCATTTTAGAAAACGGTGAGAACCCAAAACCTGAGTCTCCAGTATTTGCAATATTATGTTCTGTCATTCCCGATTCCTGAGGCGAGCTGTTGCCGATCGATCGATCGATAATGCTTCCCTGTTCACTAATTGTTTCACTGCCTACGCCATTGTTTGCCGCCCGCTCAATTTCCCTATGCGCAATTACCAAATTACTACTTTGAACATTAGTTAATTCATTACTCTGCGGCGCTAACACACTGCTTTCGTCTTCACTGTCATTTCTCAGTTTACTTTGGAGCCTAGTATTACGTTTTTCGCACGCCATTATTGTCACAGTATTTCACACGACAACACAGAAAAACACAATTTGAAGATCAAAAATAAGAGAACGCATTAACATAGCACTGAAAATAATATCTAGTTAATTGCAGCTGTGAAATACTTGGTGCAAATCTACATGCATGCCACAACTGTTTTACTGTACAACAATGAAAGACTGCCACTACAAAGGAGATTCTCTCTACAGTTACGCGCTAGCAATAAACAAAATCTACACTAATTACACAAACTACAAGAAAAATCAGAAGATTCCAGTGAGGTATCCTCGGCTAAGGGTCGACATATGAAACGTCCCCTTTGAACAATTATACTTGACTGTGCTTAAACTGACACACAATATTTTGTTAGTGCAACGCAATCTGACTTTCAATAATCCCTACAAAAGAATGGGCCCTGACTAACAGTAAACTATACCTTTCACAAATCACTTACCTCACAAAAATCTTCGTTACTCAAGCTACTGCAATACAGCGAGCGCCACTACTGCCAGCTAAATAAAAGATTCAAACTATGGAAGGCACTAACTACTGATAGGGATAGTTAGCAAATGAAAGATATTAATAGAGAACAAACAATGTATTTACCTTGATATCATCATATATAAATATAGCAGTTCATGACAAATTACAAAACTCCGCCATCTCTCTCCCCACATCCACCACTGCTGGCGGCTCACCTCCAACTGCGCAACGCTACGCGCTGTTCACAGCCAGCTGCCTAACACTACAATGGCGAGTATTACAACAATGCAAAGCAGCCACAGACTGCACACAGCACAGCCAGTGATTTTCATATTGAGCGCTACGTAACGTTGCCAATAAGAAAACATAAACAGCCTACTTACATAGAGAAAACATAAACAGCCTACTTACATAGAGAAAACATAAACAGCCTGCTTACATAGAGAAAACATAAACAGCCTACTTACATAGAGAAAACATAAACAGCCTACTTACATAGAGAAAACATAAACAGCCTACTTACATAGAGAAAACATAAACAGCCTACTTACATAGAAAAAACATAAACAGCCTACTAACAGCTTCACAAATACCAGCGGAAGTGACCAGGGAGGCGGCTTCCTATACGAACATGACAAGGGACGGACAGGACCATACTAAGAATAGAAACCTCTCTGCTTTTAGAAAGCGTAGCTGCCTGTTCTGACGTTGGTCCTACTGTTCTCTAGCAGACAGGCTTGTCTGCTACCATTAAGCATGCAACTAGAAATACATTTGCTCATTCATCCTCTCACACATAAGGGAAGGGGGATGTCAGTATCTTATCACATACAGTATATAAAAGAAAGCTGATGTAGGTTCCGTATGAAACTGTGTGACATGAATTACATATAAACTGTGTTTTAAAGTGTAGTAGTGTGACAGAGCGTTCTTGTTTATGTGTAAAAGTAACACTTTCCACTGCTCAGTCTCCTCCCAGATAGTCAGAAACACCACAGTAAATTTAGAAGTGGAATTTATGCCGTAAATGACAACAGATTTAAGAAATTAACATGAAAGGAATCCAACAGAGACCTTTCATAGTTTACTGGGCATGTCCGTGACCCTCTCAAGCTTACTAAATGAACCTGTAAGCAGACTTGCTGCCCTTCTCTGTGTCTTCTCAATTTCCTCTATCAGTCCCATCTGGTACGAACCTCATACTGACTAGGAGTATCGAAGTGATGGTGGAATGATTGTTTTGTAAGCCACTTCCTTTGCTGATGGACTACATTTCCGAGGATTTTTTCAGTGAACCTGTCTGGTGTCTGCTTCACCCGCGATTGATTTCATGTGTCGTTCCGCTTCAAATCGCTCCGTACACGTACTCCTAGATATTTTATGGCAGTAACTGCTTCCAGTGATTGTTCCGCAACGGTGTAATCCTATAGTAAGGGGCCTTTCTGTCTATGTATACGCAACACGTTTGTTAGCGCCGAGAGTCAATTGCCGCTCCCTGCTCCAAGCGTCCTTCTCCAGGTCTTCCAGTATTTCGCTACAATTTTTCGGCGTTGCGATTTTTCTTTATGCAACAGCATCATCTGCGGAAAGCCTCGTGGAACTTCCAACCTTATCTACTAGGTCATTTACAGTTCTTTTTTAAAACTAATGGTCCTATAATACTCGCTTGTGTATGCCTGAAATTACTTTTACGTCGAAGACTTCTGTCCATTGAGAATGGCGTGTATCTGGCATGCTGCCATGCGCGCAGCCTTGAGGTCGTCCGTCAGCATTCGGTCGCCCACCTGGGTGACATTTCCCGCATTTTCAGCTCATCGTGCGGGACTGTGTGCACAGATCCCACGGAAATCCCAAATACGGATGCGATATCTGTCACACCCAATCGCCGATCCTCCTAAACAATTGTCCCCGTTCGTTCCACAACGTTGTCCGGCAGGTGCGAGAAAGAGCTGGTTCCGGTTCGTTTTACCACTAAGTTAAGCATTCGTTGAGCTGTCGCACCCACAAAGCAGATTCTGTCAATTCGTGACAACGATCAACACGTGTATCAGTCAAAAAGCAAAGCACAGTTCCACCTATAACACTACCCCTCTTACTAAATAAGCAATTCACTGATGATATCCCCCCCCCCCCCCCCCCCATGAACCATGGACCTTGCCGTTGGTGGGGAGGCTTGCGTGCCTCAGCGATACAGATAGCCGTACCGTAGGTGCAACCACAACGGAGGGGTATCTGTTGAGAGGCCAGACAAACGTGTGGTTCCTGAAGAGGGGCAGCAGCCTTTTCAGTAGTTGCAAGGGCAACAGTCTGGATGATTGACTGATCTGGCCTTGTAACAATAACCAAAACGGCTTTGCTGTGCTGGTACTGCGAACGGCTGAAAGCAAGGGGCATGCAGCTTTACTGTATGATTAAATGATGATGGCGTCCTCTTGGGTAAAATATTCCGGAGGTAAAATAGTCCCCCATTCGGATCTCCGGGCGGGGACTACTCAAGAGGATGTCGTTATCAGGAGAAAGAAAACTGGCGTTCTACGAATCGGAGCGTGGAATGTCAGATCCCTTAATCGGGCAGGTAGGTTAGAAAATTTAAAAAGGGAAATGGATAGGTTGAAGTTAGATATAGTGGGAATTAGTGAAGTTCGGTGGCAGGAGGAACAAGACTTCTGGTCAGGTGACTACAGGGTTATAAACACAAAATCAAATAGGGGTAATGCAGGAGTAGGTTTAATAATGAATAGGAAAATAGGAATGCGGGTAAGCTACTACAAACAGCATAGTGAACGCATTATTGTGGCCAAGATAGACACGAAGCCCACACCTACTACAGTAGTACAAGTTTATATGCCAACTAGCTCTGCAGATGACGAAGAAATTGAAGAAATGTATGATGGAATAAAAGAAATTATTCAGATTGTGAAGGGAGACGAAAATTTAATAGTCATGGGTGACTGGAATTCGAGTGTAGGAAAAGGGAGAGAGGGAAACATAGTAGGCGAATATGGATTGGGCCTAAGAAATGAAAGAGGAAGCCGCCTGGTAGAATTTTGCACAGAGCACAACATAATCATAGCTAACACTTGGTTCAGGAATCATGAAAGAAGGTTGTATACATGGAAGAACCCTGGCGATACTAAAAGGTATCAGATAGATTATATAATGGTAAGACAGAGATTTAGGAACCAGGTTTTAAATTGTAAGACATTTCCAGGGGCAGATGTGGACTCTGACCACAATCTATTGGTTATGACCTGTAGATTAAAACTGAAGAAACTGCAAAAAGGTGGGAATTTAAGGAGATGGGACCTGGATAAACTGAAAGAACCAGAGGTTGTACAGAGTTTCATGGAGAGCATAAGGGAACAATTGACAGGAATGGGGGAAAGAACTACAGTAGAAGAAGAATGGGTAGCTTTGAGGGATGAAGTAGCGAAGGCAGCAGAGGATCAAGTAGGTAAAAAGACGAGGGCTAGTAGAAATCCTTGGGTAACAGAAGAAATATTGAATTTAATTGATGAAAGGAGAAAATATAAAAATGCAGTAAATGAAGCAGGCAAAAAGGAATACAAACGTCTCAAAAATGAGATCGACAGGAAGTGCAAAATGGCTAAGCAGGGATGGCTAGAGGACAAATGTAAGGATGTAGAGGCCTATCTCACTAGGGGCAAGATAGATACTGCCTACAGGAAAATTAAAGAGACCTTTGGAGAGAAGAGAACCACTTGTATGAATATCAAGAGCTCAGATGGAAACCCAGTTCTAAGCAAAGAAGGGAAAGCAGAAAGGTGGAAGGAGTATATAGAGGGTCTATATAAGGGCGATGTACTGGAGGACAATATTATGGAAATGGAAGAGGATGTAGATGAAGATGAAATGGGAGATATGATACTGCGTGAAGAGTTTGACAGAGCACTGAAAGACCTGAGTCGAAACTAGGCCCCCCGGAGTAGACAGCATTCCATTGGAACTACTGACGGCCTTGGGAGAGCCAGTCGTGACAAAACTCTACCATCTGGTGAGCAAGATGTATGAAAGAGGCGGAATACCCTCAGACTTCAAGAAGAATATAATAATTCCAATCCCAAAGAAAGCAGGTGTTGACAGATGTGAAAATTACCGAACTATCAGTTTAATAATTCACAGCTGCAAAATACTAACACGAATACTTTACAGACGAATGGAAAAACTAGTAGAAGCCAACCTCGGGGAAGATCAGTTTGGATTCCGTAGAAACACTGGAACACGTGAGGCAATACTAACCTTACGACTTATCTTAGAAGAAAGATTAAGGAAAGCCAAACCTACGTTTCTAACATTTGTAGACTTAGAGAAAGCTTTTGACAATGTTGACTGGAATACTCTCTTTCAAATTCTAAAGGTGGCAGGGGTAAAATACAGGGAGCGAAAGGCTATTTAAATTTGTACAGAAACCAGATGGCAGTTATAAGAGTCGAAGGACATGAAAGGGAAGCAGTGGTTGGGAAGGGAGTAAGACAGGATTGTAGCCTCTCCCCGATGTTGTTCAATCTGTATATTGAGCAAGCAGTAAAGGAAACAAAAGAAAAATTCGGAGTAGGTATTAAAATTCATGGAGAAGAAATAAAAACTTTGAGGTTCGCCGATGACATTGTAATTCTGTCAGAGACAGCAAAGGACTTGAAAGAGCAGTTGAATGGAATGGACAGTGTCTTGAAAGGAGGATATAAGATAAACATCAACAAAAGCAAAACAAGGATAATGGAATGTAGTCTAATTAAGTCGGGTGATGCTGAAGGAATTAAATTAGGAAATGAGACACTTAAAGTAGTAAAGGAGTTTTGCTATTTGGGGAGTAAAATAACTGATGATGGTCGAAGTAGAGAGGATATAAAATGTAGACTGACAATGGCAAGGAAAGCGTTTCTGAAGAAGAGAAATTTGTTAACATCGAGTATAGATTTAAGTGTCAGGAAGTCATTTCTGAAAGTATTTGTATGGAGTGTAGCCATGTATGGAAGTGAAACATGGACGATAAATAGTTTGGACAAGAAGAGAATAGAAGCTTTCGAAATGTGGTGCTACAGAAGAATGCTGAAGATTAGATGGATAGATCACATAACTAATGAGGAAGTATTGAATAGGATTGGGGAGAAGAGAAGTTTGTGGCACAACTTGACCAGAAGAAGGGATCGGTTGGTAGGACTTGTTCTGAGGCATCAAGGGATCACCAATTTAGTATTGGAGGGCAGCGTGGAGGGTAAAAATCGTAGAGGGAGACCAAGAGATGAATACACTAAGCAGATTCAGAAGGGTGTAGGTTGCAGTAGGTACTGGGAGATGAAGAAGCTTGCACAGGATAGAGTAGCATGGAGAGCTGCATCAAACCAGTCTCAGGACTGAAGACCACAACAACAACAACTGATGATATTACTCTTTTGAAAGTAATTAGGTTTGACAGAGACTGTGTGCTAATGGTTAAGGTATCGGACTGTTTCTCCTTTCTCTGAAGATACATGAGGCCTGCTCAAAGAATTCCACAACTTCGCCCACATAGTTTTTCTGCGCTTACCTTTTACTTGTTGTGCATGGTCTCCTTCGAAATACTCTCCTCCACAATTGATACAACACGTCGTTTCCACTTCAGGAAGCCGTCTTGGTACGCCTCTTACTGGATCCTGCGAAGCGCCGTCTGCGAATTTTCTTTTATCTCGTCCACCGTTACAAATTTTCATCCTTTCAAAAGGTTTTCAAAGTTTGGAAATAAAAAGAAAATGTCCACAGGAGCCAGGTCTGGAGAGTATGAAGGATAAGGCAGCACACTTATTTGGTTTTTTGTGCATTAGTCATGCACCAACAAGGATGAATGTGCGGGTGCGTTATCGTGATACAAGGGCCATGAAGTGTCTCGTCACTTTTAGGTGCCGTTTCCTTCTCACATTTTTCCGCAGGTGTCGCAACACGGTCCGATGGTACCATAGATTAACAGTTTGTCCCTGTGTCACGAGTTAATGATGATCCAATCCCTCAAAGTTAATGAAAACTATCACCATAACTTTGACATTTGAACTGAGCGAGCATCATCTTTACCTTCCGTCCGCCCATTTTTAAAACGTGTGAACCATTCGTAACACAGAGTATGGCTTAAGTACCCACCACCATAGGCTTTCTGCGTCATTTGGTGTGTCTCTGCCGTCTCGAAATACGCAAACTGTGCGACACAACGTTCCACTCAAATAGGCACTGAACAGCAACTAACAGACACGACAACAATGAAACTTACGGCTGGTACACATATAACAGAAGCGTGTGCAGGGATTCCAACTGGGTTTCGCTCCAACACACCATTGGCGCGGAATTACGAATGTTCCGGAAATTTTTGAACTGATCTCGTATATTGAAAGAAGTAATAGCAGAACAAACGGGAATCCAACCAAGGTTCTATTACTAATAAAGTAAACTGCAATTACGAAAAACGAAACCGATCGCCAGTTAGGCAAAGTTAAACAAAGTACTATCACTGTTCATAAAGAAAGTTAACTATTGGTGTTTACTTTACTTGATACTGGCACACTATTCTTGCATATAGAACACGAGATGGTAGTACAGTGATTTGTCATGAATAACACAGTAGTAAAACGTTTTGGCAGCAACTGGATCTCAGTAACGCTATCACTATGTTAAAGAAGAAAGTTATTACTGGTGGAGCAGTACTAACTTGGTCATGAGGATCTTTCTTCAGTTTAATTGTTGGGAAATACATTCTTTGAAATGGTATTCAAATCTTTACGTTATTTGTTCAGATTACTATTTTTTTATCAGGGAGCATTTTTATGTATACTAAATAGAGCAAAAGGACTTGTGGTTACGAAATTTGTAGCAGTTTGAATAGTAGTAGCCAGTTACTTGTTACAGCACACAAATGTTATAAAATTAGTATTTGCATTTGATTAATACAGTAATTGTAATTTGGAAAGCAAAGCTGGCTCAACAATTTAAATGGGGGGGGGGGGGGAGGGGGCATAAACCAATCCGTTAGTGACTAAGATCAAGGCTGGCTTGTTTTGTTACAACACAGTATGAAAAAGAATATCAACTGCAAATACACGAAATACGCATATTATTACAAACCTGTGCGTTAATTATTTCTTAGGTTGACCCGTCAAGTTTACTAGTTAGTATCAGTTTATGCAAGTACCTTTGATACTGTACTGATATTTCAATGAGAATCAAACTGAAGCAAAGCACTTTACATTTCTTTCTTGGCGATTAGTCAAACTGTAGCTTTCCTTTTATGAAAATACACGGACGACTGCAGAAACAAGGCTCACTGAATAAATATAAAACTTATTACTCCACGAAGTTTATTACAGGCAGCATAAAGAAAGCAATTATTTTTTTCGGTTCAATAAATTAAGGTACTCGGAAATATGATAGCACTTGGAATAGAACCCTTTCTATGTAAATGCCTAAGGACAAAATATGGGTGCTCGACGCAAAGTTTTAATAACACAAACTTATTGTATAACAAACCATGTGGCTCATCCATGAAGTACTCAGCTGATTATTTGAAACGAAGGTGGTGGCTGTGGTGATTTCCTGTGACTACTCAAAAAGGTGGCAAAAGTACTCATGACTCTTGCTCTATAGTAAACTCTGAAAATTCTCCTCTTACCGTCTGATTTTCGTAGTACAAAGCTAACCAGTGTATGCCATGAATAATAAAGCTAATTGCTTCCACATCCGAGGCTATATAATATAATCTTGCTGCTCTTCTTTCCCCGCTCAGCACACAAGAAGCAAATTAGTCACTTGCCGGCCACATAGCAGCCTTGAAGTTCAACCGCCAAATCCACCTTTTTTTATTCCCGCCATGTCAGTTTCGTTGCAGAGAGACTCCCTCCATATTTCACATGATTACAAACCTACTTTCCTTATGCGGAAACCAGTACTACAAGTGAAGTTTCAATATTTCAATACTTTTAAAGAACATTACTTTTTAAAATTAAATCTGTAGATTAATTATATTGACTTAAATGGAAGTGCGTAATGAATAAACTATTTACATAGATGTTACATCAAAGAACATGGTTATATAGAAGTCACATTAAACATAAGCAGACAAAGAAATTAAGTGAGATACGTACGGATAATATCAATAGTGGTGTTACACCGTTCTGACCTCAGACGAGCCAATCGGGTCCGACCGACCGCCGTGTCGCCTTCCGACAATGGCGTAATTTGGATATTTGGATGTGGTTCGAGCAGCTACATCTTATTCAATTATATGTATATAATTCTAGTGCAACACAACTAGCTCTTTATTTTCAGGACGTAACTGACAGGGCTCTGAAACTGATTCCATATTTCTAGATTTCCAGAAGACTTTTGACACCGTTGCACACAAGAGGCTTCTAATCAAATTGCTTGCCTGTGGAGTACTGTTTTAGTTGTGCGACTGGATTCGTGATTTCCAGTCAATTAACGGCAAGTCATCGAGTGAAACAGAAGTGATTTGTGGCGTTCCACAAGGAAATGTTACAAGCTCTGTGTTGTTCCTAATTTATAGAAATTATGTAAGAGACCACCTCAGCAACCTTCTTAGATTTTTTTCAGATGATACTGTCGCGCGGCCAATGCATCTCACAACAGCTGCAGTCGCAGCAGTGCCAATTTCTTTGGACACGCATGCATGGCCAAAGGATCGTTGCATTGTATTGGATAGGCACTGCAATATCGTATTTATCCGCCGATACCGGGCAATTGACTTTCAAATAAAATGTCTCATCTATATGGGACTATACATAACGGGTGTACGAGTACAGCTTGTAGATGCATGGCTGACAACATATGGGAGTGTGTGTCTAGCCGCGAGTCATGCCTCGTTGTACGTCTCCAGGTACGATACATCGCCTTGCTTGTGGAGGTCATACGGTAAACTGGGCTTGGATCAGGACACAATTCCCTTCCTTACTGGATCTACTGAGACTGCATACACTACGGACATCATATTGCGCCCAGATTCTTCTTTCTTTACACGGTCGAAAACCCCTACCGTTATGTGGTTGCTGGGACACTTCGTTCATTATGCTGTAGAAGGCGAGGGGAAAGATCACATGAACTTCATGCAGTAGATGATCACGGCCTATTGGACGTGCTTGCGAATGCCTCGATATCGAGACTTCTTCGCCAACATGTTGAATCTTGTTTTCCGTCGGCAAGGTGTTAGTTAATTTAATGTTTCTGATAAGTATTTTTCCTTGTTATGTATGTTCCCAGCTGATTTGCTTCGGCTTGTCCTCTCCTGGTTTCCCTGTTTGTTTTGTTTAGTGTTTTGACTCGGCATCGCTCCAGTTCCATTGTAAAATGTGTATAGATGAAGTATAGATGCTAATGAGCGTCGACAATCCTTGCAATCAAATTGGGATTTTCCTAGTTTGCCGTTTCGCATGTAATCTGGTTTCGTTTTTCCTTCTACTTGTAGATTCTATTACAAACTATAAAAATACATATAAACACAAAATTTAAAAAATTACTAAAAACCCATATAAAAATAATTGCAGATACGTATCATGTGAGCTTGGTGGTAATTTGTCGGCTACCTTATCTCCTTTTATTTATTATTCTGTTATCACAAATAATTTTTTTTCTCCCATTGGCAGCTTATATTACATGATGATTTGACTATGGTCTACTGCAGTGTCATGATAGTACCAAATCTTTCTGATAATAAAAAAATAGCTAAATGTTAAGGTGATCTCTCGGGGTAAATAAAAAAATAAAAATGTCTCATTGGGATAGAGAGTCTGTTAAAAAAGAAAATTAAAGAAAATGGTAAGGCGACGGCTCGCAAGAAGCGGGAAATTGAGGATCGAGTCCTGGTCCGACATAAGATTTCATTGTCATCCTTCCATTCTACGGCTGACGATTGTCCTTATTTACAGTTGCGCATACATTTAATGTTAACATCAGTATGGAGTGAAAAGTGGCGATTGCCCCTAAATAATTAAAACTGTGAGGCCATCCAGATGAGTACTAAAAGCATTCCATTAAATAAATCACACAGGTCTGAAGGCAGTCACTCAACAACAATACCTAATAATAACAATTACGAATAACATAAACTGATAGTGTCACGTAGACAATATTGTGGGGAAGGCGAACGAAAGGCTGTTTTTTATTGTCAGAACACTTACAAAATGCAACGAATCCAGTAAAGAAACTGCCTAGACTACGCTTGTCCGCCCACTGCTAGAGTATTGCTGTGCGGTATGGGATTCGTTCCAGACATAATTGACGCAGGACAGTGGAAAAGTTCAAAGGAGGACACCTCGCTTTGTACGACCGGGGGAGGGAGTGTCACAGGTATGATACACGAGTTGGGCTGGCAATCATTAAAACAAAGGCGATTTTCGTAGCAGTGAGATCTTTACACACTCAAAGGGTCACTTGTCTCCTATTCCGACGTAGAAGTTTGAAATTTGGCCTACAACCTTTCTCTGTTATACAACAAAAGCGTCGTGTCAACAAAATATTTTCGCATTCGGAGGAGAAAGTTGGTCATTGGAATTTCGTGACAAGATTCCGTCACAACGAAAAACGCCTTTCTTCTAATGATTTCCAGCCCAAATCCCGTATCATTTGTGTGACACTCTCGCCCATATTTCGCGATAATACAAAACGTGCTGCCTTTGTTTGAACTTCTTCGATGTACTCTGTCAGTCCTATCCGGTAAGGATACCACACGGCGTAGCAGTATTCTAAAAGAGGACGAATAAGCGTACTGTATGCAGTCTTCTTAGTAGATCTGTTACATTTACTCAGTGTCCTGCCAATAAAACGCAGTCTTTGGTTAGCCTTGCCCACAACATTTTCTATGTGTTCCTTCCAATTCAAGTTGTTCGTAATTGTCATACCTAGGTATTTAGCTGAGTTTACGGCTTTTAGATTAGACTTATTTTTCGTGTAACCGAAGTTTAACAAGTTCCTTTTAGCACTCATGTGGATGACCTCACACTTTTCGTTATTTAGGGTCAAGTGCCACTTTTTGCACCATTCGGATATCTTTTCTAAATCGTTTTGCAGTTTGTTTTGATCTTCTGATGACTTTATTAGTTGATAAACGACAGCGTTATCTGCAAACAACCGAAGTCGGCTGCTCAGATTGTCTCCCAAATCGTTTATATAGATAAGGAACAACAAAGGGCCTATAACACTATCTTGGGGAACGCCTGAGATCACTTCCGTTTTACACGATGACTTTCCGTCATTACTACGAACTGTGACCTCTCTGACAGGAAATCGCAAATCCAGTCACATAACTGAGACGATATTCTATAAGCACGCAATTTTACTACGAGTCGCTTGTGTGATACAGTGTCAAAAGCCTTCCTGAAATCCAGGAATACGTAATGGATATGAAATCCCTTGTCAATAGCACTCAGCACTTCCTGTGAGGTGTACAGTCTGCTAATGATACAATATCCACACCAATCAGCCCTAATTTCTCGTATCTTATCTTCGTGGTCCTTATGCGCAATGTGTGTTGGCGGCAGTAGAATTGTCTGCTTCAAACGCCGTTTCTCTAAATTTCCTCAATAGCGTTTCTCGAAAAAAGCGTCGCGTTCCCTCCAGGGATTGCCATTTGAGTTCCCAAGCATCTCTGTAATTCTTGCGTGGTGTTCGATCCGCTTCTGAAGTACTCGATGTCTTCCTTTATTCCTACTTGGTGCGGATTCCACGTCCGTACACCACGGACGTGGGATCTATTATTTAAGAAGTTTTCGAGCCACTCTGTGAACTTCTTCCATATGCTCATACCTTTTTTAACAGCCTGAGGCCGGCCGGAGTGGCCGAGCGGTTCTAGTCGCTACAGTCTGGAACCGTGCGACCGCTACGGTCGCAGGTTCGAATCCTGCCTCGGGCTTGGATGTGTGTGATGCCTTTAGGTTAGTTAGGTTTAAGTAGTTCTACGTTCTAGGGGACTGATGACCTCAGCAGTTAAGTCCCATAGTGCTCAGAGCCATTTGAACCATTTAACAGCCTCAAATTGGGTACAGTGTCAAATTCTTTCCGGAAATCTAGAAGTATGGAATCCCCTTCATCCATAGTTCTCAGTATGTCATGTGAGATAAGGGCAAGCGAGTTTCGCACGAACGATGCTTTCTATAACCATGCTGATTCATGGACATAAGCTTCTCAGTCTCAAGAAAGTTTGTATTTACACTGAGAATATGTTCAAGGATTCTGCAGAAAACAGAAGTTAGGGATATTGGTCTGTAATTTTTCTGGTCCGTTCTTTGACATTTCTCATATACTGTGGTCACTTGTGCTTTCCTCCAGTCGCTTGGGACATTGTGCTGGGCGACAGATTCACGATTAGTGCATATATTCCATCCGGACCTGGTGATTTTTTTGCTTTCAAATCTCTCAGTTGTTTCTCTATGCCAGGTGTGCTTATTACTATGTCGCTCATACGAGAGTCTGTCTGATGGTCAAATGAGGGTACGTTTGTACGATCCTCCTTTGTGAACGATTACTTAAATGTGAAATTTAAAACTGTAACCCCATCGAATGTGATCTGACCCTTTTTAAGAGCAGCACTACAGCAATTTTTGCCCTGGTACACTTGGTGGAACCACTAGCGACCGTTCAAAATCATTCGACGAAATTTCAACCTGATCAGCGGCAGTAAAGTCTATTTATGCTTTTTTAGCCCTCCTGTTTCCTGCAGTCACGGGCGGTTGAAACATTGATGTATTCGTGAATAAAATGGCAAAGGGGCTCCTCTCAGGCCTTCCAGTTCGGCAGCACCTCCGCTGCTGCCCATGTACCTTTGTTGAGCACTTTGTATTCTATATGTAACTGTACAGAGACTTCGACAACAGTTTAGCCGAGTGGACCTCCGCATTTCCTCCAGCTCCTGCTTGTGGGCATGTGGTATCTATGAGGTGTCGAAGGGGTTGCCTGGCTTCAGGGAGAAAAGTCCTGAAATTACGCTTAAAGTTTGTGGGAAGTAGCTATTTGACTCAAATTCTAGATTAATGAAATCTGGGCATTTGCTCGACACCGGATACGCTGCCTCAATAAAACGTACGATATCCAGTTGTAATACTTGCGTTATTAATGTTAAACTTTTAACTTAAGTTCATAACTCTTAATAATGAGTACGAGGCGTGTTTTTTAAGTAAGTACCGTTTTGAAATTTAAAAAAAAGACGTGCTGAGATATCTCAATAATTTTATTTAATTGAAAGCCTGTACCTTAATCTACACACTGACGCCATTACAGTCTGATTCTTCCTTGTTTACGTTGTGTACTGAGTGGCTCAGATAATCGTGAGTCCCGCCGACTGTGAAGTACGGGCTGTTATAAGATTTCTTAGTGATAAAGGCCTAAAAGCGATCGATATTCATCGTGAGATCTGTGTAGTTTACGGAGAAAACATTATGAGTGATGGAATGGTAAGAAAGTGGATGAGAGCATTTAAAGATGGCCGCACAAATGTGCATGATGAACAACGGAGTGGGCGTCCTTCTGTCGCTAATGAAAGTTTGGTGCAGGAAATAGACAATAAGGTGAGAGAAAACAGAACCTGTACGATTTCCTCCTTGCGGGATGATTTTCCTAATGTTTCTCGTAGTGTTTTGTACGGCATTGTGACCGAGCACTTGAATTACCGAAAATTGTGCTCACGTTGGGTACCGAAAATGTTGACGGATGTGCACAAAACCAAACGTTTAGACAGTGTATTGACTTTCCTTGAGCGGTACCGCAGCGACGGTGATGATTTCTTAATCCAACCTGTTACGGGCGATGATACATGGGTGGCCTACGTCACACCAGAATCAAAGCAAAAGTCCATGGAAGTTCAGCAAGGGCATCGTTTTGCTGCAAGATAATGCCCGTCCGCATGTGGCGAATCAGACCAAAGATCTCATCACATCTTTTCGATGGGAAACTCTAGATCATCCTCCGTACAGCCCCGATCTTGCACCCAGTGACTGCCATCTGTTCCTGCACTTGAAAAAACACCTGGGCGGTCAGCGTCTTCAAGACGATGACGAAGTCAAAACAGTGGTGTGCAATGGTTAACAAGTCAGGCAGCAGACTTCTATGAGGAGAGTATTCAAAAACTGGTACAACGTTGTGACAAGTGTTCAGTATTGACAGAAATTATGTAGAAAAGTAGATTAAGGTACAGGCTTTCATTTAAAAATAAGATTGAGATATCTTAGCGCGTCTTTTTTTAATTTCAAAACGTTACTTACTTAAGAAATACGCCTCGTATATCCTGACCTCATTTTACACTTTTAAATTCGGCAAATAATAAGATAAAATACTGAACATCAAATTTTTGTTGCTCCTGGAAGCCATTACATAGACAACCTCAAAAATAGCAGATTCTGAGATAGTCGCTTAGTAACATACACTGCTGCGCAAAACTTAAGGACGAAAGTAACTTCTGCGTGATATGTCACTGTCAAGTAACACAGTTCGATGTAACTTGGAACGTATAAGCTACGATATAGTACTGTTGCATGCCAACTTCATAAGTAAGACGCGTAAAATTTTCAATGTCCCAGAGCGAAGCTATCTCGCTACATTACGGCTATGTTGACAAGAAGCGGCCGCAATGAAAACATTTCCTTACCGAGAATGGATCGGAGCGAAACACAACATCTGCATTTCTGGCCAGCGAGGCAGCAGACTTCAGCAGAGTGTGGAGGGTCAGAGCAACCAAACAGGGTCACATCACCTTGGTTATGTGACGAAAGAAAGACTAAGGCGAATGCAACAAATGGTACCAACAGGTTTTACGATCTAATTCTATGTTATAACAAACTCGTTAAGCATGAACGGCAAAGGAAAACCGCTGCTACCTTTGTAATAGCGAGCCCTGTGTGGTCTTGATAAATGACGTCGGGTAAACATCAACCAGCATTTCACTTCATAAATTTTGTGACGGCTCTCAAATCCAAATGCTGTACTTTTGGGGCAGCAACCACAAATTGTATAAAGCGTGGGTAGTGACCAGGACATAGCTATGTCTGGTGGCCGAAAAGTAATTAATGATAAGTATTGCGACAGCTAGAATGAAGAGATAAGTTATCTTTATTTCTGAGAAAACATGCACCAGCAATACAAGTCCAAGTAATATCCAAGAGTAATCCGCGTACTGAGCCTAGTCGAATACAATAGCAAATATCACACTGCAATGGCTCCGCTATAAACTCCACGAAAGGCTAGCAATAGACAATCGACAACAGACTGTCCGTCTCGGGGCCAGCGCTCCTCCTTATATGCAAAAGGCAGAGGGCGCTGCGGACCCGAGCTCAGCCATGGCGCGACCTCTTCCGTCGGCGGTATTAACGCCCTGAGACTCCGACGGCCGCGACAGGAACTGTGGCCAGCGATGTCGCGGTCAGGGCACGCGTGCACGAGTTGATTGGTCGGTTGAGTCCGTGGATACAACAATAAATAACCCAGCAGTTCAGCTCGTAAGGCCGTCAGTCAGACTGCTCGATGGCATACATATAGTTCGCACTCGATTTCCTGATTCCAGCGAAGTGACGTCTGGTACAAGTCTGCTGTATATTTCCTGCACGCTGGAGGCAAGAACAGTCGCTATTGGGAGTGATGGCTGCCTCTCCATAACCACCAGTCGTGGGTTCAGCACCACAGTCTGCCTCTGTCGCAGATGGGAGGACCTGGAGTTAGTTACTTTCCACTAGGCCCAGGACATCAGCGTTCCTGACATTCCGGGGGACTAAACAGGGCCTACCTGAACGACAGGCCAATATCGTCGAACTACCAGTGCTGGCTGAAGGCCGCTTACGACCCGATTTCTCAGCGGGCATTGACAGACGATGCCAACCACGAGTCAAGACGATATCCGTATTATTGTGGAAATACATAACTAATTCTGAATCTTCTTTCACTGCGCCTACCGGCGGCCACGGGTCACTACCATGCTACAGTGGCAAGGAGCGAACTGGGAAAGTGCCTCCTAACGCAGAACCAACTCTGCTCACGCCCTCTCAATAGTTGCCTCTTGCAGTACAGAAGGTAACAGAGAAATACGCAATGAGGCAAAGAGAAATAATACTTTAATTCAAAGACAAAAATTACGCTGACGTCACCCCGATTTGTGGCGCTCTGCTCCACCACCGGCGTGGTGGAGCATGTGGACGTATTGCAATACGTCCCCTCAACGCATCACAGACGTTCGATGGGATTTAAACGGGGGATATAATCTCGTTCCAAGAACTCGTCCATCTGTGTAGTTCGATGCGATCGCGCATTGTGAGGTCATCAGTCCCATAGAACTTAGAACTACTTAAACCTAGCTAACCTAAGGACATCACACACATACGTGCGCGATGCAGGATTCGAACCTGCGACCTCCGCGGTCGTGCGGTTCCAGACTGAAGCGCCTAGAACCGCTCGGCCACACCGGCCGGCTCTCGTGCACAAAAATGCACTCAGAGCCGATTGCATCCCATGAAAAGACGCACTTGGGAAAGGAGTACAGTGTTGTAATAACACTGACAGGTACGGATTTGGAGGTGTGTACGTCCGTGCTACGTTATGTTGAAACTTCTTTATTAGATTTTTACTTAAACTGAAATAACTGTGAAGCTGAAACTTCTAAATATGATTTTACTTAAACTGCTGAATGCTTACTCAATGTTCTTAAACTGCTGAGTGAAACTGAACGTACTGTCACTTTGCTTGTCTTTATCGTTTGAACACTGACCTCCAGAATTTTCTCTGACAAGAAAGATTCAAGCTAAACCTGTTCATTTATTACCTATAATATACAAGCGCAACGCATTCTGACTGCAAATAGTTAACACAAAAGAATGGCCCTGAATTAGAAGACATCCTAACAATAACCTATATCAAATGTTTTTTATTCTAGTCTTTGAGCACAGTAGCGACATGTAGGGAGGATGCAGGCAAACAAATTTCTGGTAGCTACTGTACTTCAGTAGCCAGTTGCAATAATGACTGTGTGGATGATGTGACCTATTCTACATCTTATTTTAGATCTATGTGACGACGCTGTGCTGATTATATTTATATATTTTGACGATGCCATTATGACCTTATCACTTTAGGACATGGTGTAAAAAAGGTATGCTTTACCGTATTTTATCTGTACATTTCCCTAGTTGTACGATAGTATATTGTGATACATATTACTGTATTATGTTGAAAGACACACTGCTGACTAGGTGTATATATTTGTATATTATAGATCTGAGGATACTCATTACGGACTGAAACCGGTCATCGTCTAAAGAATTGATATTGTGACCAAAGACTGGAATAAAAAACATTTGACAGTATTGGATCACTGTTTATATATGCGACCATGTCGCAGTTGGTGAAATAACCTATATATTTCATAACACACTTACCTCACAGAAAGCCTTCATTACACGAACTACAGCGATACAGCAAGTACCAATACAGCCAGCTAAATAAAAGATTCTAACTACTGTAGGCTCTACTAATAGGCATGCAGTTAGCAAAGGAAAGATTTTGCTCCAAAATGCCTCTGAGCACTATGGGACTTAACATCTGAGGTCATCAGTCCCCAAAAACTTAGAACTACTTAAACCTAACTAACCTAAGGACATCACACACATCCATGCCCGAGGTAGGATTCGAACCTGCGACCGTAGCAGTCGCCCGGTTCCGGACTGAAGCGTCTAGAATCGCTCAGCCACACTGGCCGGCTAAAGATTTTGTTGCAGAACAAACAATGTGTTTAGCAAATTAATGTGACAAAAAAATGGTTCAAATGGCTCTGAGCACTATGCGACTTAACTTCTGAGGTCATCAGTCGCCTAGAACTTAGAACTAATTAAACCTAACTAACCTAAGGACATCACACACATCCATGCCCGAGGCAGGATTCGAACCTACGACCGTAGCGGTCACGCGGTTCCAGACTGAAGCGCCTTTAACCGCACGGCCACACCGGCCGGCTAAATTAATGTGACATCCAGTTCAAAAAATTATGTAATCGTCCGTGACATCCAGTTACAAAAATTATATAATCATCAACAATAATACATTTCCATGACGGACACACGTCCAGATCGTCCTTTGCGCTAATACTCCAGACCTTTAACCTACATCAGTGCTAACTATAAACTTCTAACCTCCATCACTGCTGGCTACACACCACCAACTGCGAGTCCGACCAGCCACAGAGTCTCTTCCAGAGGGCGCACAGAGCTGTCAGAGATATTAATGCAGTCTCTCGCGCTGCCAACATATAAACATATAAGCAGGCTGCTTACAATGTCTCACCCACACCGTAACACCTGAACCATTAAAACGATAATGTTCTACAATGCTGATCGTATCCCCATATGGTGAGAGGCGGGAACGTGCATTGCACTCCAACATCATCGTGCTCCAGTGTCATCCAGCAGTCATCGACAGCGCTGGTGGAGGAATGGATTCCCCTGCCAACAGCTCCTTACCAACCTTGTCGCCAGTATGTTGTAAAGTACGCATTGCTGTCCGTGATGATCACATGTCCTATTAAGAACCATGTGACTTCAGTGTAATTATTGTCTTTGAATAAAAGAGTCATTTCTGTTGTGTCATTATGTATTTCTTGCAGTTACCACTCATGCTATACTGTAGCAGCTCTTTCTATGTATGTTGGTCATTTTATTGAGCTATGTTACTTGCCAGTGACACATCATTGTAAAATTACTTTGGTCCTTAAGTTTTCCACACCAATGTAGATTCCTATTTTGACTGCTCTCTATAGTCTTTCAGTGCCGATATTCCTGAAGTAACAGAGCAGTCCAGGTTTCACCACACCGTAAGCTATTCATTGTGAGGGTGGTGAATAGCATTCCCTGCAATGGTTATGTAAGCTGCTCTCTTCAACATTTATATAGACTATATCTCATACACCCAACACAGTAGAGAGGCAGTTTTGTTCATTTCCTCCAAATATCCCCATCAGACCATGCAGATTTAGGTTTACTGGACTTTCCCTATATCGCTTAGTTGAAATGCCGATATATTTCCCTTAAAAACTACGCACCTATTTCCTTCCCCGTCCTAACGTTACTCGAGAGTTTGTACATCCCACCGACGTGCTCACACACTGTGCTAAGCAAACCGCCTTACGAACACTCGTGTATTTGGATGTACAGTTGCGCTCTGTACATCCGCTCTTTGTTCGCTGGAGAGAGCTGACCCTGTGACAGAATTGTGACACTCACGACCAACCATATATATTTGTTATAACTTGAAAATGGCCTGTAGGAACGGAAGCGGTAAGTTGTATCCATTCAAAAAACAAAATTTTCCAGATAAGGTAACGACCTAAAGTGGAAACAATACCGTTACCTTAGACTTGATGGAGAACAGTATTTTCAATACCACATGCCCAAATGCGTATCTAGTGCCGAATACACTGCGCCAAAAAGGTGTAATTTACTGGTAAAAACAAAAATTCCTGTAAATACGAGGGACGTTCGTATAGTAATGCAACATATTTTTTCTCTGCCAATTTCAGTTGAAAAATGTGGAATTTATTGTGAGATACTGTGGAATATTCCCTGTTTAGCCCCTATGGTTTCATGAAGTTCCGATAGATTTCGGCGCTATATGTAGCCTTCAAATGTTCAAGTGTGTGTGAACTCCTAAGGGACTTGTATAGTACTTAAACTAACTTAAATGAACTTGTGCTAAGAACAGCACACACACCCAGTCCCAAGGGAGGACTTGAACCTCCGGCGAGAGGAACCGCGCAATCCGTGACATGGCGCCTCAAACCGCGCGGCCACTCCGTGCGGCTAGCCTTCAAAATGGCGTCTGTGACGGAAATGAGTTCCAAACAGAGAGGTGTCATTGAGTTTCTTTTGCAGAAAACCATAGCATCGCAACTATTCATAGGTGCTTGCAGAACACCTACGGAGACCTGGTAGTGAACAAAACCAGTCGTTGGGCGAGGCTTTTGTTATCACCGCAACAAGGTCGCACACGCTTGTCCCATCTGCCGCGTGGCGGCCGGCCGCACATAGTTGTGACTTCTCCAGTGTTGGAAATTGCCGACACTCTCATTCGATGTGAATGACGGATTACAATCAAACACATCGCACCACAGCTCGACGTCTCTCTTGGTAGTACTGACATACCCGTCCACCAGTTGGGGTACTCAAAGGTGTGTGCCCGCTGGATTCCTCGCCGTGTAGCAGATGACCTCAAACAGCAACGAAGGACCATCTGTGCGGAATTGCTTGTGCGTTATGAGGCTGATTGTGACAGTTTTTGTGGAACAGCTTCAGAGACAATGAAACAAGAGTTCATGCCTTCGAACCGCAAACAAAACGGCAGTCTATAGAGTGGCGCAACACCATCTCTACTCCGAAGAGAAAGATCAAATGGTTCAAATGGCTCCGAGTACTATGGGACTTAACATCTGAGGTCATCGGTCCCCTAGAACTTAGAACTACTTAAACCTAACTAACCTAAGAACAGCACACGCATCCAGGCCCGAGGCAGGATTCCAGGCTGAAGGGCCTAGAACCGCTCGACCATCCCGGCCGGCCCGAAGGGAAAGTCCAAAGCCGCACCCTGAGTCAGTAAAGCCATGGCGACGGTCTTCTGGGACTCGAAAGGGGTCATTCTATTTGACGTCGTGCCTCATGGTGCAACGTTCAGTTCTGAAGTCTATTGTGCTATCCGCAGGAAACGGAAGCGTGTTCGTCGCCACAAAACTCCAAACAGACTTCTCCTTCTCCATGAAAACGCAATGCCTCGCACAAATCTGCGCACCCGAGAGGGGCTCATAAAACTTCATTGGATTGTTCTTCCTCATCGACCGCGTTGTCGAGTTCAAATGGCTCTCAGCACTATGAGACTTAACATCTGTGGTCATCAGTCCCCTAGAACTTAGAACTACTTAAACTTAACTAACCTAAGGACATCACACACATCCATGCCCGAGGCAAGATTCGAACCTGCGACGGTAGCAGTCTCGCAGTTCCGGACTGAAGCGCCTAGAACCGCTCGGCCACAACGGCCAGCTGCGTTGTCTCTCACCTGTCGACTACTATCTGTTTGTCCCAATGAAGGATGCACTCCGCGGGGATCAGTATGTGGATGATGGGGAGATTATTGATGCAGCAAGATGTTGTCTCCGAAGTCGAGCAGTATAGTAGTAGCACGCGAGCGTACTGGCCCTCCCAGTAAGGTGGCGTAAGGCCGACGCATTGACCGGAGATTATGGTGAAAAATATGGTCTTGTAGCCAAAAGGATGAGCAATAATATGGCATTTGGAATCCTGTATTAAACCAATCACGTTTCAGAAAAAATGTGTTGCACTATTTAATGAACGCCCTCGTACATGAGTATAACCAAATACTTGCACGTATATGAGTCATTCTGTCCTACGACAACCATCTGCATATTGACACTAGAGGAGGGGCTCAGTATGATTACTTACCACACATTTTCAAATACCCGAGCGTCCTTACGAAAGAATTGTAAACTCGTGCGAATACATCTAGCCTCTCTGGGGTTTGATCAGCTGCAACGCTCTCCTTTGACGCGTGCAATGTCTACGGGTGCTTCTAAACGTCCACATGACCATAAAGCTAAGGGATTAAGATCAGGTGAGCCTACGCGTATAAACCACATCCATCTCTTTCCGCAAGGGTAACGTTCTCAATAACACGGGTAATTGGTCGAGTAGAAACTAGTGATAACAGAAACTGTTAATTTGTACTGAATCAGTAACTGTGTTCTGATGTACGACAACCGCAGACTTACACTTAGTTGACGTAGCAGATAGCTGTAAGTGCAGTATGCGATAAACAGAATCACAATGAAAGGACTAAATACAGAGGCAAATACAGCAAACGAGAAATGAGCAATGCACGTCTATAATAGACAGCCTATGTTAATGAGCACCGGTAGTTTTCGGTACAATTAAAATGGCCCATATCAAAACCGTATATTTCCAGACATATGTTCATAGGAATTTCTTGTAGTTTTGACCAGCATTATCTCCTGTAAGAAAATCGGACACTTCTTTTTTTAATTTTCAAATAGCCCGCGTATCTTCCAGTTCTGGATAACGCAGCAAACATAAATAATAAAATTAAAATATAAACTAATTGTGTTAATTCAGTTGTCCTAAGGTGTCTCGAACTTTTTGACACTAGCAGAAAAAATGGCACATGTAATAGCCATTGCAATTTGAGCGTAAATTTATATAATTTTTGCTTGATCACGTCATCTTTGTTATAATGAATGTGATCTTCAACCCGAAGACTGGTCTGATGCAACTCTCTAGGTTACTCTATCCAATGCAAGCCTCTTCCGCTCTGAATAACTGCTGCAACCTACATCTCCTCTATGATTTTTATCCCCCACGATACCCTCCAGAAATAAATTGGTGATCCCTCGATGTCTCACATGTGTCTTACCAACCGATCCCTTCTTCTAGTCAGGGTGCGCCACAAATTTCTTTTCTCCCCATTTGTATTCAGTACCTCAGCATTAGTTACGTGGTCCACCCATCTAATCTTTAGCATTCATCTCTAACATCACTTTTCAAAAGCTTCTGTTCTCTTCCTGCCTAAACTGTTCATCGTTCATGTTTCACTTCCATATATGGCTACAGTGTACACATATTTTTTCAGAAAAGATTTCTCACACTTAAACCTATATTCAATGTTAAGAAATTTCTCTTCTTCAGAAACTTTTTATTTTATTTTATAGCCTCTCTACTTCGGCCATTATCAGTTATTTTGCTGCTCAAATAGCAAAACTCATCTTGTACTTTCTGTGCCGTTTCCTTATCTAATTCTCTCAATGTCACCATATTTAATTCGACTACATTCCATTATCCTTTGATTTGCTTTTGTTAATGTTCGTCTTTTACCTTCCTTTCAAGACATGTCCATTCCGTTCAATTGCTCTTCCAAGTCCTGCTGACAGAACTACAGTGTTATTCGCACACCTTAAAGTTTTTATTTCTTCTCGCTGAGCCAAAACCTTACTCTAATTTTTTCTTTGGTTTCCTTTACTGCATGCTAAATTTACAGATTGAATAACTTTGGCTACAGACTACAACCCTGTCTCACACCTCTCTCAACCACTGTTCCCTCTCATGCCCCTCGGCTCTTATAACTGCCATCTGGTTTCTGTAAAATCTGTAAATAGCCTTTCTCTCCCTGTATTTTACCCTGCTATATTCAGAATTTCGTATAGAATATTCCAGTCAACACTGTCAAAAGCTTTCTCGAAGTCTACAAATGCTTCTAGGAGAAGCCGTCGTGCCAGTATTGCCTCCCGTGTTCCTATCTTTCTGCGGAATCAAAATGCTCTTCACTGTGGTTGGCTTCTATCAGTTTTTCTATCCTTCTGTAAAGATTTAGTGTTAATATTTTGTAACCGTGACTTATTAAACTGATAGTTCGGTAATACTCACACCTGTAAGCACCTGCGTTCTTTGGAATTGAAACTATTACATTGTTCATGAAGTCTGAGGGTATTTCGCCTCTCTCATACTTCCTGCCAACCAGATGGAAGAGTTGGTTGGTTGGCTCTCCCAAGGCTATTAATACTTCTGACGGAATGTCGTCTACTCCTGGGGCCTTGTTTCCACTTACGTCTTTCACTGGCCTAGCAGATTCCTCTCGCGGTATCGTGTCTCCCATCTCACCTTCATCTACGTCCCCTTCCAATTCTATTACACTGTCTTCATATGCCTTGTATAGACCCTCTGTATGCTCCTCCCACCTTCCAGCTTTCACTCCTTTGCTTAGGACTGGTTTCCATCTGCGCTCTTGATATCTATACAGCTGCTCCTTTTTTCTTTTCGCTGAAGATTTTAAGTAGCTGGTTGCCAATCGTCTTCCCGCGCTTGTTTTATCACTACCTTTTGTCTTGTCTGTACGTGTTAGCGAGCAGTACGTGAGTTTGGCTGCTCTTGTAATTGCACATAACTTTCTATTATTATAGGTTGGACTGTTGATTCAGTGCTTGTTACCTGTAACCACTGCACGGCGATAAATAATAATATATAAGGCAAATTAACAAGGCTTCACACCTTTATAGCTTATTAAATGGTTCAAAGGGCTCTAAGCACTATGGGACTTAACATCTGAGGTCATCAGTCCCCTAGACTTAAAACTACTTAAACTTAACTAACCTAAGGACATCACACACATCCATGCCCGAGACAGGATTCGAAACTGTGACCGTAGCAGCAGCGCGGTTCCGAACTGAAGCTCCTAGAATCGCTCGGCCACAGCGGCCGGCTATAGCTTATTAGTTCGATCATTGTTGCTAACTGATTTTCTGTTTAAGTATTTTGTAGCAGAGTTTTCTTTGTGGTGCCTACTAAGGTGGGCAGCTGATGCTGCTGTGAGATACGTATTTTATACTTCCTGGGGCATTAAAACTATTTGTCAGATTGGGCCGTGAACCTGGAACTTTTGCGTTTCGCGGACAAGTGTTCTACTAACTTATTTTTTTTTATCTCCGTCCTTCCCTTTAGCTTCACTTACGCTCACCATAAAAAACGCCTCAGTTAGCTTAAGCCTGTGGCTCGTACTTACATGAGAGTAAATCAATAAATAATCGCAAATTCCAGAATATGGAATATCGTATTAAATTTCGCGCCTATATGTATATAGAAGGTGGCAGCACATGTCGCGTGGAAGGTAGACGATATATACTGTATAGTATTCTGCGGCCAATGACTGATGATCGCAGTCAGACCAAGGTTGCAGGTGTGCTCGACTGTGTAGCCGACTAGAACAACGTGATTTTTGTGAGCCGAGGGATTGTCCACATTGCATTTCCATAGCGAAATTCGTCCCTTATATGATTACATAATCGGGCAGGTAGGTTAGAAAATGTAATATGAGAAATGGATAGGTTGAAGTTAGATATAGTGGGAATTAGTGAAGTTCGGTGGCAGGGGAACAAGACTTTTGGTCAGGTGAATACAGGGTTATAAATACAAAATCAAATACGGGTAATGCTGGAGTAGGTTTAATAATGAATAAAAAAAATAGGAGTGCGGGTTAGCTACTACAAACAGCATAGTGAACGCATTATTGTGGCCAAGATAGACACGAAGCCCACACCTACTACAGTAGTACAAGTTTATATGCCAACTAGCTCTGCAGATGACGAAGAAATTGAAGAAATGTATGATGGAATAAAAGAAATTATTCAGATTGTGAAGGGAGACGAAAATTTAATAGTCATGGGTGACTGGAATTCGAGTGTAGGAAAAGGGAGAGAGGGAAACATAGTAGGCGAATATGGATTGGGCCTAAGAAATGAAAGAGGAAGCCGCCTGGTAGAATTTTGCACAGAGCATAACTTAATCATAGCTAACACTTGGTTCAAGAATTATAAAAGAAGGTTGTATACCTGGAAGAATCCTGGCGATACTAAAAGGTATCAGATAGATTATATAATGGTAAGACAGAGATTTAGGAACCAGGTTTTAAACTGTAAGACATTTCCAGGGGCAGATGTGGATTCTGACCACAATCTATTGGTTATGAACTGCAGATTGAAACTGAAGAAACTGCAAAAAGGTGGGAATCTAAGGAGATGGGACCTGGATAAACTGAAAGAACCAGAGGTTGTAGAGAGTTTCAGGGAGAGCATAAGGGAACAATTGACAGGAATGGGGGAAAGAACTACCGTAGAAGAAGAATGGGTAGCTTTGAGGGATGAAGTAGTAAAGGCAGCAGAGGATCAAGTAGGTAAAAAGACGAGGGCTAGTAGAAATCCTTGGGTAACAGAAGAAATATTGAATTTAATTGATGAAAGGAGAAAATATAAAAATGCAGTAAATGAAGCAGGCAAAAAGGAATACAAACGTCTCAAAAATGAGATCGACAGGAAGTGCAAAATGGCTAAGCAGGGATGGCTGGAGGACAAATGTAAGGATGTAGAGGCTTGTCTCACTGGGGGTAAGGTAGATACCGCCCACAGAAAAATTAAAGAGACCTTTGGAGAGAAGAGAACCACTTGTATGAATATCAAGAGCTCAGATGGCAACCCAGTTCTAAGCAAAGAAGGGAAGGCAGAAAGGTGGAAGGAGTATATAGAGGGTTTATACAAGGGCGATGTACTTGAGGACAATATTATGGAAATGGAAGAGGATGTAGATGAAGACGAAATGGGAGATAAGATACTGCGTGAAGAGTTTGATAGAGCACTGAAAGGCCTGAGTCGAAACAAGGCCCCGGCAGTAGACAACATTCCATTAGAACTACTGATGGCCTTGGGAGAGCCAGTCATGACAAAACTCTACCATCTGGTGAGCAAGATGTATGATACAGGCGAAATACCCTCAGACTTCAAGAGGAATATAATAATTCCAATCCCAAAGAAAGCAGGTGTTGACAGATGTGAAAATTACCGAACTATCAGTTTAATAAGTCACAGCTGCAAAATACTAACACGAATTCTTTACAGACGAATGGAAAAACTGGTAGAAGCGGACCTCGGGGAAGATCAGTTTGGATTCCGTAGAAATGTTGGAACACGTGAGGCAATACTAACCTTACGACTTATCTTAGAAGAAAGATTAAGAAAAGGCAAACCTACGTTTCTAGCTTTTGTAGACTTAGAGAAAGCTTTTGACAATGTTAACTGGAGTACTCTCTTTCAAATTCTGAAGGTGGCAGGTATAAAATACAGGGAGCGAAAGGCTATTTACAATTTGTACAGAAATCAGATGGCAGTTATAAGAGTCGAGGGGCATGAAAGGGAAGCAGTGGTTGGGAAAGGAGTGAGACAGGGTTGTAGCCTCTCCCCGATGTTATTCAATCTGTATATTGAGCAAGCAGTAAAGGAAACAAAAGAAAAATTCGGAGTAGGTATTAAAATTCATCGAGAAGAAGTAAAAACTTTGAGGTTCGCCGATGACATTGTAATTCTGTCGGAGACAGCAAAGGACTTGGAGGAGCAGTTGAACGGAATGGACAGTGTCTTGAAAGGAGGATATAAGATGAATATCAACAAAAGCAAAACGAGGATAATGGAATGTAGTCAAATTAAATCGGGTGATGCTGAGGGAATTAGATTAGGAAATGAGACACTTAAAGTAGTAAAGGAGTTTTGCTATTTAGGGAGTAAAATAACTGATGATGGTCGAAGTAGAGAGGATATAAAATGTAGACTGGCAATGGCAAGGAAATCGTTTCTGAAGAAGAGAAATTTGTTAACATCGAGTATAGATTTAAGTGTTAGGAAGTCGTTTCTGAAAGTATTTGTATGGAGTGTAGCCATGTATGGAAGTGAAACATGGACGATAACTAGTTTGGACAAGAAGAGAATAGAAGCTTTCGAAATGTGGTGCTACAGAAGAATGCTGAAGATAAGGTGGGTAGATCATATAACTAATGAGGAGGTATTGAATAGGATTGGGGAGAAGAGAAGTTTGTGGCACAACTTGACTAGAAGAAGGGATCGGTTGGTAGGGCATGTTTTGAGGCATCAAGGGATCACAAATTTAGCATTGGAGGGCAGCGTGGAGGGTAAAAATCGTAGAGGGAGACCAAGAGATGAATACACTAAGCAGATTCAGAAGGATGTGGGTTGAAGTAGGTACTGGGAGATGAAGAAGCTTGCACAGGATAGAGTAGCATCGAGAGCTGCATCAAACCAGTCTCAGGACTGAAGACCACAACAACATGATTAGAGCTAGTGATGGGAACAACCGAATGAAAATAATCGATTCATTCGACTTGAAATCGTGATAATAACTGCGTCTTAATTCAGCCAGGCAGGAAAACCGGGAAGGGCTGGGCCAATGGGGATTTTACACACTTCATTCGCTAGTAAAACACAAATTCATTTTACACAGTTTCGATCACATACCAGCCGGCTAATCCCTCTTTTTAAATAATTAAAATCCCAAGGAATGACACTCATTTAAAATACAGTGCCGATTTAAAGAATTTACAGACAATTTAAAGCTAACTTTAACACAAGATGACTTTATATAGTTTTAGGCAAAACATGCCCTATATAAGACACATAATGAAATAAGGGTAAAGTGATAACAAATGCAGACGTAAATCTAAACTACAGTACCAGAACAGATCAGAAGGTCCTTAATTACCAAATGGTGAGAACAAAATATGATTTAAACTTGACTGGTAAAAAAAGCTAAAACAATGAAAAACAATTTAACACCAAAATCTAAGCAAGATAATTTTGAGCCCAGGAACATCAATTGAAGATTTAACAAATTTTCCAGTAACACAAGAATAATTAATTTACAATAGATTAAAGCATATGTTGGGATCCCCACGCTCATGAGAATTTGCTTAAGGTGATGGCCACAACCTAACGGATACGAATTGAGAATTATTCCAAGTGCAAATTTAATATGAACAGTAACATCAAGTAGTGCGGCTGCGGTTGGAGCGGCGAGAGCAGCCCAGTGTATGCACTCCAAATGACGCAAACACCCGGCTTAGCAAGCCGACGGGCCCTGAGTAAGTGGGGCCCCATCCTGGGTAACAAGTACCAGCAATGAGGTACAAAAGATTATTCAAGATAGTTCTCTGCAGCACAAATAATTTTAATTATAATTCCAACATACAACAGTGCATCAGATAAATAACTCTAATGTATAATTAATTAATCTGAGCTCTTACCAAAAACCACGAGAACCGAAATATTTAAGAAACCAGCTAGAAATATTTAAAAAAATAATTTCAGCAATAAAATGGTGATATCGGAAATTTTTTTGGTAAACCATTAAAGTAGCCACAAGGACTTCCACATGGCATTCTGAGCTCATCCGTTCACACATTAGTCCATAGCGGTTCGGAGAGAACAAATGTGTCCTGGAACAGACTAAAGTTTATCTGAGCCTTTCAGATATAACAGACGCACTATATAATCTCTTAGACAGCATAGCCCTTTAGTATTAGTTTCAAGGAAACCAGAACGACAAAAGCAAATCAAACCGACACACACTGTGACATGAACAATTAAACATCCGTGGTAGGTCGCGCGAGGTAGCCGCGCGATCTATGGCATATTGTCACGGTCCGCGCGGCTCCCCCCGTCGGAGGTTAGAGTCCTCCCTCCTTAGCGTAAGTTAGTTTCAGTTAGATTAAGTTGTGCGTAAGCTTAGAGACCGATGACCTCAGCAGTTTAGTCCCATAAGACCTTACCACAAATTTCCAATTTCCATCCGTGATAACTGACAATACTAAACATTTCACTGCGCATCCAATTCAAAACTGCATGACCAATAATTTACTTTAAAAATCAGCAGAATTAATGATAGGCGGACAAAAATAGATAATGCATGTACTATGCACACCGCCAACCTTCCAAATAAGTTTCTTCTGGAACAAGGCGCTATACAGTGGCTAAAGGTTCACAAGCACAACGGATACATAAGTTTAACACACAAAACAAACCATAATGAAGAAAAATGTGATTAACACTGTGAAACGGGACTGCCGTGTTAGTAACAGGCAGTTATCCTGCCAGTACAGGGTAAGCCACACGTCAGTGTGGAACATTTTCAATGACAATTGTTACTAACTTTATCATTTACAGCGTGTGCAGGGCTTACTAGCGGCAGACTTTCCACACCGGGAGCATTTTTGTCACTGGGTTCTTCAGCAGACGACCACGATTTGTGTCATCCATCCTATTAACAGATGAGGCCACCTTTACACGGAGTGGTATCTTCAACTTTCACAACCGTCATCTGTGGAATGAAGTACAGAACCCCCAAGGTATAGTAACAACGAATCATCAGCATCGGTGCAGCCGGAATGTGTGGGCTGGGATAACTGGTGACCGTATTTTGTGACCAGTCTTCCTTCCACGTCGCCTAACAAGCCAGAATTATCGGCGTTTCTTGTGGGTAACTATGCCTCCCCTGCTGGAAGAAGTGCTATTGATGATTCGAAGGGCTATATGGCTGCGACATGACGAAACGCCAGCCCACTTCCCCATTAAGGAGAGGTTTACTATCTTTGGCCCGAAAAAAGCAAGTTCTTTGAGAATTTTTTTCTCGGGATGTGTTACAGATATCAATGTCAAATTTGGTCACAATGTTTATTGATATTTCCTCTACAAACAGAAATTTTTTGGACCGGAAATGTCGAAGAGCAAAGGCGGAAGTGCCGTCGGAACGAAACAAAATTTCGCCGTAGACCTCCAAGCGTGGTATGCCACAGATCAGCCGGCTCGTCTGAAATCAAAACTGAGTTGACGTTAGCGAAGTATATAAGATTCTTTAGGAGTTGTACCTCGCTTAAGTTATTTGGACCATAAGAAACAAAATGGCGGCCATTTGAAAAAAAATAGGGTTATTTTCATCGATTTTCCTATTTAGTCGACCAAGTAAAAAGATGTATAGTTGATGGATCGGAATAAAAGTGCTACAACTCCTAGACAATTTAGTTAGCGTCGGAAACAAAGAATCATGACAATCGGTTCAGTAGATTTGAAGTTACCATACCGCGCGATGAAAAAACCGTCACTTCGAGAAAAATGCATTTGAAGTTTTGACTACATATAAATGCAATATTATGCAACTTACGTTCAATCTGCTATTCCAGGTCCATAAACTAGTCCTGCCTCTCCCTCATAGAGGGCGTTCTGCTCGATCTGGGCCATCCTGCGCTGCTCCAGAGCCGTTTCTACGGCCGGTGACAAGCGGTTTTCAGCCGCTTGAATCCGGTGGTCGTACGAATGCTTGGCGAACTGCGTCGAGTCCCAGGATGACGTCCATCGTTGTCATGGTCTTCAGAATTGCTGAATATCCTTCGTTAAAGCTGCTCACTGTCAGGAAAGTCGCAATCTCCACAGTCTTCGCACCAGAATGCAAATGCTTGGGGGCCAACTTCCAAACACACGCATTCAAACTTTTATTTGAATTTTGTGTGTTTCCTCCCAAGCACCGGTACAATAATTCGTCTTCCGAAAGAAAAAAAACTGGTGCGTGAAAAAGGCCGATTTCAGGCAGGTGCATTTTTTTGTTCTACCGCGAATAACAAACATTTCCCTTCCGTTTTCGGAAAAACCGTTTCAGGGGTGGATTCTAAACACTTTTATGGATCCAAAAATGCAATTAAAATCGAGTTTTTGAACCAAAAGATAGTAAACCTTCCCTTAACGTCCTGACTCATCTCAAACGTGTCTTCCCTGGTCGAAGGAATGGACGAGGAGGTCCAATTGTATGACCTGGTTGTTCATCGGATCTTAACCAGTGCGAGTTCTGTGTATGGGGCCATCTCAAAATTATAGTGAATTCAGAGCCCATTCCATGTGTGGAGATACTGGAGCAGCGTATTCATGCTGCCCTGGACGCTGTTCGAATACAGCCTGGCCGATGTGAACGCGTGAGACAGAACAGGCTACGGCGAGTACACGCATGTGTTGAGGCAGATGGAAGCCATTTTTGACACTTGCTGTAACTGTGGCTGCAAGGTACACCGCTTATTAGACCGCAGACTCTGTAACAGTTTATGATCGAATAAACGGTCTCTAGCGTGGAAACCAAGCGTTTCCGGACATAAGTTCATGAGACCTTTTTTGTTCCCTATACTCTCATCGATCTGTCCATAGAGTTTGTACTGGTGGAAAAAGTCACCCTTTATATGAATCAGAGTAGTATATACGAATGGGAGAAATCATATGACTGAGTAAGATGTGATTTTCAAGATAAATGCAGCGCGATATACAATATCTGCAAGAATGATTCATATTATGAAACTACATTAAGCACAAAAATTCAGAGGAAGTTAAGGAATGATGACAAATATTTTTAGCGAAGAAATACTTCCCACAAGTAGCAACATTTGCTTAAAATGTAACTGATCAAGTCACCAATGAAAAATATGGTGTCGTACGTCGTTTTATGTTCACATCACAACAGTGAGCCACGTACCGCGCAGATCTGTTCCGCTTTTGAAGCCAACATTCTGGCCATAACGTATTTTCTGGTAGTACAGCTGAAGGTGCCATGCGTGTGGTATGGGCCAGTATTTTACGAAACCACGAACACGTTTTGTTTTGATAGGTGCACACGAGACGGTGTAACTGCGATGCAAAATAGTTCCTCTCGCGTCACCATGTTGTGATTGGCAGCGTCATACCATTTCGACCTGATGCTGGTGGACAGAAAAGATTGTTGTGTATTAATCCACACACTCGCCCAGCTCGTTATAGGATGGGCGACTTGTCTTGAATGTGGGGAAAGTGATCCGAAGACTTCTGTATAATACTGTCGTGGACGTAAGTTGTCCTCTCTGTAACACTGGCATCATGGAGTATTGGGAGTATTGCCTGACATGTGAAAAAGGAGGAGTGAGCTAGACGTATGTATTGGGGCGACATGTCTGCGGGTCTACAGTGGAGCATCAAAGCTTACGTGACGGAATTTATCCTCGCTTGAAGGATGCAATTCGTGTCCTTTACGAATACGATGCGAAAATGAGTCCACGGATTTCGCAGACCCGTTACTCCAGCTGTGGTTGACGTTGCTGTTGTCTGGAGAGGTAATTTAAGGACATTTGGTGACCATATGGGACACGCTCCGGCTAATATGATGCGCTTTGCTTTTTACGTGCTACAGGGTAGACGAGCGCTGTCTGTGTAACTTGAGTAGAACATACGTATTTATAAACAGTGCGCTGTTTGTAAGAGGTTCCTTTGCCGACGTTCCAGTATTCCACACTACTTTGTAAAGCAAAGACTTTTTGAGGGCCTACAGCGCCCAGGACGCGGCCACAAAGGCTGTACTGGCCAATTCCCATAAAAAAGAAAGAGATCCAGGTAGAATTAATTTGGTAATTCCAACCACAGATTCGAGTTGCCTACAAAATTTCGAACTTATTGATAATAATCTAAGACCAGACGGAGCTTTAATTAACAAGTCATGAAACTAAATCGATCACTTTATGCTATTAGAGTATTTTTCTCCTGCTAATGACTGTCACCGAAGAACTGATTCCATGGCGGATGCGAGCTATCATCGCAAAGACGTTCGGGCTCGCATGCTGTTCCTCTTCGTTGAAATGTCTCGGCTTAGACTCGTGTAGGGGTTGAACCTCATGTGTCGCGTTACACGCCCTAAATTAGTCACTTGTGACCCTTTGATTGAATTGTCTGGCAGATGGCAAGCTTACGAAATACGAAGTTAATATAACATATAATAACATCGGGAACTAAATTAACGACCCATAAATGATATAGGCCACAGTTGCGATTTGTTTAGAATTATGTTTATTCAGAAAGAAAACTAATAGCGAAAGTGGTCGTATTTAGAATTCCTATTACACTCGAGCGCATATCCATTTGACGCAGTTCGATCGTTCACAATTCATCGCGAAAGAAAAGTCCGATGCTTCACACGAAAAGTTAAAAGAGTTTACATCAGGCGCGCTGCCGCTCACCGCTCAGAGACTAAGTCCCGCGATACCACACAACGCGAAATTTTCTAAGTCGTTTCACTTCTTAGCTACCTAAAGACCGACCATCCGCTTTTGCGTCTCCACCAGCACTGTCTTTTCCGTCCCCGGCCGCGTTGCCGGCGTGCCGAGCATAGTCGCTCAAGTGACTAGTACAGTTCCCTTCCCTGAAGCCGTCCATCTGATTGGCTACAGATTGTTCTACATTATTTCACATTTTAAAATATTTAAATAATCAAAACTTGACCACTTTCACCTTCTAAATAAAGTAACAATAGTATCAAATGGTTCAAATGGCTCTGAGTACTATGCGACTTATCATCGGAGGTCATCAGTCCCCTAGAATTTAGAACTACTTCAACCTAACTAACCTAAGGGCATCACACACATTCATGCCCGAGACAGTATTCGAACCTGCGACCGTAGCAGTCGCGCGGTTCCGGACTGAAGCGCCTAGAGCCGCTCTGCCACCGCGGCCGGCTTAATAATATCAAAATGTTCAAATGTGTGTGAATTCCTATGAGACCAAACTGCTGAGGTCATCGGTCCCTAGACTTACACACTACTTAAACTAACTTAATAACTTATGCTAAGAACAACACACACAAAACCATGCCCAAGGGAGGACTCAAACCTACGGCGGGAGGGGCCGCGTCCGCAGCTCGTGGTCGTGCGGTAGCGTTCTCGCTTCCCGCGCCCGGGTTCCCGGGTTCGATTCCCAGCGGGTCAGGGATTTTTTCTGCCTCGTGATGACTGGGTGTTGTGTGATGTCCTTAGGTTAGTTAGGTTTAAGTAGTTCTAAGTTCTAGGGGACTGATGACCACAGATGTTAAGTTCCATAGTGCTCAGAGCCATTTTAACCATTTTTTGGGAGGGGCCGCCCGATTCGCCTCTAACAGCACAATAATATTCATTACATAATAAACGTAAAACTCTTTTAATGAAACCAATATAATTTCCTTCTTAGCTTTGAATACCACCTTTAGTAGCCTTGCACCATTGTGCTTTCTGACAAATAAATAAAGGACAAAAGTAAATAGTATGCACTAAACTTGATACAAATATTCTCTTACCTAATGTTTCAATAAGGTGTCATGCTGTCATCGTCCAGTGTGTTTTGTGTGGAGGAAATGATTGTCTGATGTTAAAGTGAAAATATTGATAACTTAAATTTACTATATCTTTTATGCAAATAAAGTTGCAGAGTTGATATATACAACTTGATATATACAACGTTTGTCATTTTAATGATGCGCTTCTATGTGAAATGTCGACCGTTAAGATCGTAAGATCGACCAAAATGTTCAGATTTTAGCATTCAATTCTTTGTTACAAAACTTGTTACTTTCACTTTAACAGTAAACCCTAGACTATTATAGATATGCTCGAACAGTCCACGGGTGTACTGCCGGTCCATAGTGTCCAACGGGCACAATATTTCGGCGATCAGACATGTCGCCATCGTCATGTGCGCTAACGAACTGGGCTCCTGGGGGTGGGTCTCCGTCTTAAATCCCCTCCCCTCGCATGGCGTTCTCTCCGCGGTCCGCGCCCGCGCGTCAGCGGTCGCTGAGACGCTGGCGTCGGCGTCTGTGGTGGCGTCGGTGTAATTGCCTCGTCCGCCCTAGTCGCCCGTTCGTTTCCTTTGCTGGGCGTCTTTTTAATTAGACTCAATGATGGTTCCCACGCCCTGTTGAGGTTGTAGCCGCAATCTCGGTTGATGAGTCCGCCCCTCGTACGAATTTCGATAGCCTCTTTAACGACGCTGTCCCAGTATTTAGATGTCTGTGATAGGACCCTGGTATGTTAGTAGTCCATTTCGTGATTTTAGGACAAACAGTGCTCTGCGACCGCCGACTTGTTAGGGTTCCAAAGTCGAGTGTGCCTCTGATGTTCTCGGCAACGATCTTCGATGGTACGCACTGTCTGTCCAAGATAAGTCTTCTCACATTGACGCGGAATCTGGTATATGTCGACCTTCCCGCAAACAGAGATCGTCTTTGAAACTTCCTAATAATGCTCGGGTTTTCTTTGGTGGGCAAAAGACAGTTCCTACTCGGTGTTTCCTCAATATTCGTCCTATTTTCCCCAATAGTGCGCCAGTATACGGTATATACGCAGTGGCTATCTCTTTTTCCGTGACTTCTTCCGCCTCCACACGCTGTACTGTAGAGGTGGGGCGGAGAGCGCGTCTGATCTACCACTCCGAGTGCCCGTTTTTCCGGAATACAGTTTTGACATGTTCCAGCTCTTGGGGCAGACTCTCTGCGTCAGAGATGGTGCGCGCCCTGTGTACCAGTGTTTTTAGTACCCCATTCCTCTGCTCAGGGTGGTGGCAGCTATCCGCATGCAAATACAGGTCGGTGTGCGTTTTCTTCCTGTACACCCCGTGGCCCAGGGTGCCATCAGCTTTTCTTTTCACCATGACGTCCAGGAAAGGTAATCTTCCTTCTGCTTCGGTCTCCATAGTGAATTTGATGTTCGGATGAATGGAATTCAGGTGTGTAAGGAAGTTTAGGAGCTTGTCCTTTCCATGGGGCCAGATCACGAACGTGTCATCCACATAACGGAGAAAACAAGTAGGTTTCCATTTGGATGATGCCAAAGCATCCTCCTCGAAGTGCTCCATATAGAAATTGGCGACCACAGGCGAGAGAGGGCTCCCCATTGCGACTCCTTCTGTTTCTTCACAGTATTCTCCATTAAAGAGAAAATACGTGGAGGTCGGAACGTGCTTCAAAAGGTCCCTCATCTTCTCGTACATTATTAGGAAGTGTCAAAGACGACCTCGGTTTGCGGAAGGCCAGCATATACCAGATTCCGTGTCAATGTGGGAAGACAGTGCGCGAAGATCGTTGCCGAGAACATCAGAGGCACACTCGACTTGGGTACCCTAACAAGTCGGCGGTCGCAGAGCACTGTTTGTCCTAAAGTCACGAAATGGACTACCAACATACCAGGGTCCTATCACAGACATCTAAATACTGGGACAGCGTCGTTAGAGATTGCGGCTACAACCTCAACAGGGCGTGGGAACCATCATTGAGTCTAATTAAAAAGACATCCAGCAAAGGAAACGAACGAGCGACTAGGGCAGTCGAGGCAATTTCACCGACGCCACCACAGACGCCGACGCCAGCGTCTCAGCGACCGCTGACGCGCGGGCTCGGACAGCGGAGAGAACACCTTGCGATGGGAGGGGATTTAAGACGGAGACCCACCCCCAGGAGCCCAGTTCGTCAGCGCACCTGACGATGGCGACATGTCTGATCGACGAAATATTGTGCCCGTTGGACACTATGAACCGGCAGTACACCCGTGGTCTGTTCGAGCAAGAAATACGCCGGGAGGAACTGAAGAATCACATTACAGAGATGATCAATAATCAAGTTTTATTGGGACTACCACGTAAATTTATGGACGATGGCAGATTAAAATTACTGTGGCTTGATTCCCTACATTACTACAGAATTAAATAGTTTTCATAAATGTTTCCCTCTATGAACGATCTTAGGTCCGCCATATTTAACACTGCTACGTCTCCTTGCCACAAAAGCCTTCTACTGTGTTTACCTATGAAATAGGTTCTCGTCTGTCTCAATCACACGCTACAGCACTTAGGCCTCAATAGACAATAGGCTTCTGTGAGTTTCCCCATCTCGCGGCGAATCTGCGCCCTTTGTGGCACGCGGTCCTGGACGACAGGGTTCATTTCACAATTCCTGTAGGCTGACTCTTTCGGCCATATATTTAAATGAGAGCGCAATCCTCGTTAACTCACAAGAACCATCAAAAGGAAGGGGGGAAAGCAATTTTCACCTTCTCCATTTGGTTAATGTAGGAAATGCTCTTAATGGCAAATTTCCTTAACGGTTCGTGGCCGTTACATTTGAGCGTAAGATGGACCCACGTGGTGGTGTGATCGTACCAGTTCAGAAAATTTACCCTCAGTCAGGTGTCTCAACCTGAGAGGCAAAGAGACCGAACTGCACTCCGGGACGAGGCTGCGCTAACGGTTCATCCTCTCCTCCTGTTAGGTTGGCTGCTGGGGTCTACGTGTGAACTGCGGGCGCACACTGCGGTGCGGGGCCCGAGTTTACAAACAGCACCGAGAGCCATATTTCAGAGCACTCGGCTGCTAATCTCAGAAGCCCTCACTGCGGGGAGAGTAGTACTGCGGAAGCTACAACCATTTCGGTATTGAAGTGTTGTCTCTCACCAACTTAGGAGCGACCGCGTGTTAGGGCCCTCTGTGTGGATCACCATGATTCGGGTTCGGAAGCTTGCAGCAGTCACGTTGGTTGCTACCGAGCAATTATACCACTTCCACAGCGAGCATCCGACATTGCGACCTCACAAAGCGTAATGAGGTAAACTTTCTCGTTCGGTCCCTGCTCCTGTTGCTGTTATACGGATCTCACAGCTAGCATCTTATCCTTCTCTCGTTCGACCATTCCTCGCTCCCTAGGGTCTGGACGTGATCTCGTTGAACTTCAACGTATTTTGCTGTATTTTCTTGTCTTAGTGCCTTGTCCTAGCGCAAAGTGGCTTCGTGCCAAATCACCCAGATTTATGAGTGCATGGAAGAAAAATGTGCAGGGCTAACTCACATTCGTGTTGTCAAGATGCAGTATTTAGAGTATGTTATGATGGGGAGTACGAATCCTGGTTTTATATGTGACATAAAAGAATGTGATGAGCACGAATGTAATACATGACACAGCAAATGTGCTTGAGAAATGGCTCACGGCGGAAAGTAGCTAACAGCACGATTTTAATAAAGCTCAATACAGCCTACAACGGACAATGTATTCTTGTGTTAATCACATTCCTGTGTTTTACTGCCGGTTTTATCATATTTAGGTCTGCTGCCTATCGTGCTTTGCAACTTTCCCACTGTCCCTTTGTCACTGAAGGAAGCTATCAATTAGGCAGCGAAACACGTGCTGAGAGAAGTAGTCCGACACCTTCATGTCCAGGGACCGTGTATCAGCAGCTGAGATTAACTTGCTGTCTGAGAAGAAAAGGCGATAGGCAGGAGAAACCATACCACATCAGTCACCCAGTTCAAACAATAGACCAGCATTTGCAACATCAAGTGCATTGTAATTTGACAGTTCGTTTGATACATAATTTGAGAGTCTACAACAATGTACAACTAGCTGTCTACACTTTGATACACCAGGAAGCCACTCTGTACAAGTTGGTGAGCTCCCGTGCCCGACTCGTAAGATGGCGAATTTGTGCTGTTGAAGAATAGACCTATGAGAGTTCTATAGAATTGTCACAGCAATGGCTCTACTGCTTTGCGGAAACGTTTATGTCGGAATGACTGGACGGTCAATCAACACCAGGATCAAAGGACATAAGCGACATTACAGGTTGAGGCAGGTGGAGAAATCGTCCGTGGCAGAGCACGCACTGAGTGAGACCGACCACGTAATAAAACTCGCCGACACGGAAGTTCTGGCTGTAGAGAAGCACTATCACACGCGCTTGTTCAGAGAAGCAGTAGAAATACAAAAACACGCTAGCAGTTTCAACAAGAAAGAGGAAAGCCTTAAGGTAAACGGATCCTGGCTTCCCGAACTGTAGCGAACGACCGTCGCAGGTAGCAAGAGGAGAACCGCACCAGAAATGACCGTGGAGAAGCCCTCGGACGTTGGCGCGCCAGGTACTTATAGTCTGCGGCCGCGAGCTCGGCTCCAGTTCACCATCGGCAATGGAGGGTGAAGCTTTGACAATGCCAGCCACTCGTGCTGGTGAAACGTCAGTAAAATCATTAGATGAACGTCGGCCGAATAACCCGAGACAGGAGCCAATAGGCAGTTTGTCACATACACTTTTGTATGCATTTTTGAAGTCTAAGAAGGCATCCCTATCACATCCCAATATGTCGCCATTTTGTCCGTCGTACTTCATCTAGGATTTACATTATATTGATAATCACCCAAGAATCTGTGTGTAATTTCTTTTACGCATGAACTGAGAAAGTAGATGTAAAGCTTAAAGTCAATGTGCAGATACGTTTTTGGTCGAAAGTGCTGCATTTTTTTTGGAGAAGATTGTTTTTCAGTTAAGATGGTGGCGATTTCCTTGAAATTACGTGGCAACGCATCTCCTCATAGTAAATCGTTATAAATTTCAGTTTCTTTAAGCATGTCAAATATCAATAGCGTTTATAGAATTCTGCTGGGATTCTATCAGTGGCCGGGGACTTATCAGAAGGAATTTGTTTCATTTTACAGCTATTTCATCTTCATGAATAGGTTGCACTAATGACTTTGTTCGTATCCTGATATGAAGCTAGATATAGCGAATTCTGGATATGAACGCCTGGCGCTTCCATACGAGAATCCTAATATGAAGGTTGAGACAGCGAATTCGGGATGTGAATGCCTGGGACAACATATCCTTGTGGAGCATTATACGTTAGCTATACACTTTCAGCTCTGTACCGTTTAATTCTTGCTGTGCTTATTGTACCAGTTTCTCTTGAAAATTGTTTTAATAGGAGTGAAGTTGTTGTTGTTGTTGTTGTTAGTTTTTTTTTTTTTTTTTTTTTTTTTTAAGTGTAGAACAACCACCAGTTAATTCGCTTTCTGAATCTTCGATTTCCGTCTACAGCAGGTTGCTGACAAGTGACTGACATTCAAGTACCAAAGGCTTCGTGCTCTAAATACTTTTTGTTCGACTTGCCTCCATGAAATATGAAAGCTAGACTGGTTCAGAAAAACACAGTGGCAGAATTTCACTACTTGATATGTGAGGTAGTGGTCCAATCTGCCCGCATACAGGGTGAGTCACCTAACGTTACCGCTGGATATATTTCGTAAACCACATCAAATACTGACGAATCGATTCCACAGACCGAACGTGAGGAGAGAGGCTAGTGTAATTGGTTAATACAAACCATACAAAAATGCACGGAAGTATGTTTTTTAACACAAACCTACGTTTTTTTAAATGGAATCCCGTTAGTTTTGTTAGCACATCTGAACATATAAACAAATACGTAATCAGTGCCGTTTGTTGCATTGTAAAATGTTAATTACATCCGGAGATATTGTAACCTAAAGTTGACGCTTGAGTACCACTTCCCCGCTGTTCGATCGTGCGTATCGGAGAGCACCGAATTACGTAGGGATCCAAAGAGAACGGTGATGGACCTTAGGTACAGAAGAGACTGGAACAGCACATTACGTCCACATGCTAACACCTTTTTATTGGTCTTTTTCACTGACGCACATGTACATTACCATGAGGGGTGAGGTACATGTACACACGTGGTTTCCGTTTTTAATTATGGAGTGGAATAGAGTGTGTCCCGACATGTCCGGCCAATAGATGTTCAATGTGGTGGCCATCATTTGATGCACACAATTGCAATCTCTGGCGTAATGAATGTCGTATACGCCGCAGTACATCAGGTGTAATGTCGCCGCAGGCTGCCACAATACGTTGTTTCATATCCTCTGGGGTTGTAGGCACATCACGGTACACATTCTCCTTTAACGTAACCCCACAGAAAGAAGTCCAGAGGTGTAAGATCAGGATAACGGGCTGGCCAATTTATGCGTCCTCCACGTCATGGTAATGTACATGTGCGTCAGTGAAAAAGACCAATAAAAAGGTGTTAGTATGTAGACGTAATGTGCTGTTCCAGTCTCTTCTGTACCTAAGGACCATCACCGTTCCCTTTGGATCCCTACGTAATTCGGTGCTCTCCGATACACACGATCGAACAGCGGAGGAGTGGTACTCAAACGTCAACTTTAGGTTACAATATCTCCGGATGTAATTAACATTTTACAATGCAACAAACGGCACTGATTACGTATTTGTTTATATGTTCAGATGTGCTAACCAACCTAACATTGTGTTAAAAAACATACTTCCGTGCATTTTTGTATGGTTTGTATTAACCAGTTACACTAGCCTCTCTCCTCACGTTCGGTCTGTGGAATCGATTCGTCAGTATTTGATGTGGTTTTCGAAATATATCCAGCGGTAATGTTAGGTGACTCACACTGTATACGATCGAGTCTGGTTGCCGTGTTATTTGCAATGTGGGTTAATGCCGTTTGGGTGAGATGGTCTTTACCCCACACGCCGCTGACTTTCGCGTCTTTGACAAAGTTGTGTAATTCGGGATTATATTTGAAGTTTTCTTCTTAACGTTTCTTGTGTATAACGCAATCGAAGTCTCCGCCAAGAATTGTACGTCTTAAAGAGCTAGGGAACAATTGTGCCAGTTGCGTTTTAAAAAATTCGCGTCGCTCTAATTCCGGAACAACTCAGGATGGAGCATAGATGTTGCTTAACTGTGTGTCGTGTTGTAATTGGTATGATATTCCTCTCCCTGGTGCAAGAAGAGGGGCTGGACTGTACGGTACATCTTATCTGCACAAAATGGCAGTGCACGTGGTGTCGTCTGTAGTTATAATATGTTCGTAACCAGTACTGTCTACAACTGTGGGTAAGTCACCTCTCGCAGCACAGTTGTGTCCACCTCTGTCTCGCATAAGTTATTTTTCAGTTCCATTATCTTTGTTACAGATGTAATTCCGTTTAAATTAATTTATGGTTACTGTACGGTACGTTTCTAGCACTTTGTTCATTTAATTCCATTCTTGGATCTTCAGGGGAAAGGCCAATAGAAGTACGAGTTTGGAATTAGCTCGGACGCACCTGACAGTAACCAATACTGTCTGCAGCTGTTTTTGGTTTTTCGCTTTGTATTCTAGCATAAAATTGGCAAGATGTACAAATGGACCCTGCAGGGATCTCGGGTAATGTGACTGTTGAAGATCAAAGGTCGTACATCAAGATAGAAAAACTTCGCATGGCAAAAATTCGACAGAAGTTCACAGTGCGTTAAGTGAAGTTTGTGTTGAGTTTACAGTGGATCTTAGTACATTTCGCGTTTGGTTAATCGTTTTTGTGGTAGTCGTATGGGCATAGACGATAATCCAAGACCTGGGGAGCCAAAAACGTCAACAGATATAAGAATTGTTAAACTCGTGGCAGATGCTCTTGAAGATAATCGCAGTGCGACTTGCGGGGAACTCTCTGAGGCCACGGGAATTCCCCGAACATCAGTATTCCGTATTCCAACAAATGATGTCGCCAAACACGGATGCGACCATCATGATGCTGTAAACAGAACCTGGATTCATAAGAAACAATGACGTTTTGTCATTCGTGCACCCAGGTTCGTCGTTGAGTACACCATCGCAGGTGCTCCTGTCTGTGATGCAGCGTCAAGGGTAACCGCAGCCATTGTCTCCGAGCTGACAGTCCATGCTGCTGCAAACGTCGTCGAACTGTTCGTGCAGGAGGTTTTTGTCTTGCAAACGTCCCCATCTGTTGACTCAGGGATCGAGACGTGGCTGCACGATCCGTTATAGCCATGCGGATAAGGTGCCTGTCATCTCGACTGCTAGTGATACGAGGCCGTTGGGATTCAGCACGGCGTCCTGTATTACCCTCCTGAACCCACCGATTCCATATTCTGCTAACAGTCATTGGATCTCGACCAACACGAGCAGCAATGTCGCGTTACGATAAACCGCAATCGCGATAGGCTACAATCCGACCTTTATCAAAGTCGGAAACGTGATGTTAGGCATTTCCCCTCCTTACACGAGGCATCACAACAACGTTGCACCAGGCAACGCCGGTCAACTGCTGTTTGTGTATGAGAAATCGGTTGGAAACTTTCCTCATGTCAGCACGTTGTAGGTGTCGCCACCGGCGCCAACCTTGTGTGAATACTCTGAAAAGCTAATCATTAGCATATCACAGCATCTTCTTCCCGCCGGTTAAATTTCGCGTCTGTAGCACGTCATCTTCGTGATGTAGCAATTTTTATGGCCAGTAGCGTAATTACATCTACATCTACGTACATACTCAGCAAGCCACTGTACGGTGCATGGTAGAGTGTACCACGTGTCATTATTAGTCATTGCCTTTCGTATTCCAGTAGCAAATAGAGCGACGGAAAAACAACTTTTTAAAGCCTCCATACCAGCCCTAATTACCGCATCTAATCTTCATGATCCTTACGCGATATGTACGCAGTAGTGTCATGCGAAAAGAGTGTCGTCTTCGGCCCAGGGATCCCCATTTCAGTTCACGAAGCATCTCCGTAATACTTCTACATCTACACATACATACATACTTCGCAAGCTACTGAACAGTGAGTGGCGAAGGGCACACTATACCACTACTAGTCACACCCCTTCGTACCCCAACCGCAAGTAGAGCGAGGGAAAAAACTATCTCTATGGCTTCGTATCAGAACTCATTTCTCTTATCTTGGTGGTGTTTACGCGAAATGTACATTGGAAGCAATAGACTCGTTCCGCAATCAGCTTCAAAAGCCAGTTCTTTAAATTTTGTCCATAATGTCCTTTGAAAAGAACGTCGTCTTCCTACCAAGTATTCCCAATTGAGTTCCCGAAGCATCTCCGTAACTCTTACGTGTTATTGAAACGATCGGTAGCAAATCTAGCAGTCCGCCTCTGCAGTGCTGCCGGCCGAGATGGCCGAGCGGTTCTAGGCGCTACAGTCTGGAACCGTGCGTCCGCTACGGTCGTAGGTTCGAATCCTGCATCCGGCATGGGTGTGTGTGAAGTCGTTAGGTTAGTTATGTTTAAGTAGTTTTAAGTTCTATAGGATTGATGACGTCAGAAGTTAAGTCCCATAGTGCACAGAGCCATTTCTTTCTGCAGTGCTTTGATGTCTCCCTTTATTCCGACATGGTATGGATCCCAAATACTCGATCTGTACTTAAGAATGCCGGCCGGAGTGGCCAAGCGGTTCTAGGCGCTACAGTCTGGAATAGCGAGACCGCTACGGTCGCAGGTTCGAATCCTGCCTCGGGCATGGGTTCTAGGCTCTACAGTCTGGAACAGCGAGACCGCTACGGTCGCAGGTTCGAATCTTGCCTCGGGCATGGGTGTGTGTGATATCGTTAGGTTAGTTAGGTTTAACTAGTTCTAAGTTGTATGGGACTAATGACCTCAGAAGTTGAGTCCCATAGTGCTCAGAGCCATTTGAACCATTTAAAATTTGAACCCTAAAATTTTCCCAATAAACCGAAGTAGGTCATTCGCCTTCCCTACTACAGTCCTTACGTGCTCGTTACATTTCAAATACATTCGCAACGTCACACCCAGATATTTAAACGACGTGACTATGTTAAGCAGCACATTACTTGCTGTACTCGAACATTATCGGTTTGTTTTTACTACTCATCTGCATGAAATTAAATTTGTCTACACTTAGAGCTAGCTGCCGTTCATCACAAAGAATCTTGTATCCTGCTACAGTCATGCTATGACTACAGCTTCCCCTGCATCACAGCATCATCAGGAAACAGCCGCAGGTGGCTGCCCACCCTTACCGCCACATCATTTATGTATATAGAAAACAACAGCCGTCTTATCACTGTTCCCTGGGGCACCCCTTGTCTCTGATGGACACTCGTCATCGAGGACAACGTTCTGGTTTTTTGTTACTTCAGAAGTCTTCACGCCGCTCACATATCCGGGAACCTATTGCACATGCTCGTGTCTTTGTTAACAGTCTGCAGTGAGGCACCGTGTCAAACGCGTTTCGGACATCTAGAAATGTCGAATCTGCTGTTGTCCTTCATCCACAGTTCACAGTGCGTCAAGGGCAAGCTGAGTTTCGCACGAGCTATGCTGTCTACAGTCGTGCTGATTCGTGGACAGAAGAGTTTCCTTCTCAAGGAAATTTGTTATATTCGAACTGATAATACGTTCAATAATTCCGTAGCAAACCGATGTTAGGGGTATTGATCTGTAATTTTGTGGGTCGGTTCATTTAATTTCTTACGTATATGAGTTACTCGTGCTTTTTCCAGTCGCTTGGGACTTTGTGCCGGGCGAGGGATTCGCGATAAATGCAAACTTTTGTAAAATCGAACTAGAATACCATACGAATCTGGAGACGTGTTTGTTTTCAACTCTTTCAGTTATTTTTGTACACCTGGTAACCAATTACTATGCCGTCCATGCGGCAATGTGTGCGATGGTCAAACAACGGTATGTTTGTACGATTCTCTTGCATGAATGATTTCTTAAAAGCGAAATTTAAAGTTTCGTCCTTCTTTTTGCTATCTTCTACTCAGACTGGGCAATGACGGCTGGACGGAAGCCATAGACCCCCAGTGATTTTACGCAGTATAAATTATGAGTGTCCTCTGGAAGCTGGAGAGATCTGGAGGGACTGAATAAGAGTCGCTAAAAGTTCTTTCGACCAACCTGTCGTCATCTAAAGTTGTGTCCCCAGCGCAGAAGACAGTTCGTCGGCCATGGGATCTTCTTCGACGGAGGCTGCTATGCTGTCATCTCGAACCCGTGATTGCGCTTTTTATGGGAAGCCACTTGTCCTGCTTAGTCTCTGTAGCTACAGAGGGCAAGATCTGTAGTACTGACAATGATGGTAGGCGACGCTTCTCTTTACTGTATCCTGTTTGGTTATTATTCAAATATTCTTTTATAACACTTGACATAACTTTCTTAATAGTACAGTACTTTTCTGAGAACTTGCGGTCAGAGTACAAAATGTCCGTTCGAAAAAGAGATACACGTCCGGTTCTGAAGGTCGCCCCAAACAGTGTTTCAAGTCTGGCCCACCGAACGACCGAAACAGAGTTGCGTGACCGCACCTTCAGAACGCCCGAAGCAGTCTGACTAGTGCAGCCGAAGTATTCGTCTCCCAGGCGCGCCAAAGCGATCCGAAGGTGTCCGAAGATTTTCGGTTGCAATATCGTTACTGTTATGTTTCTCAAAACTAGTGAAATTTAATAAACAAAAACGGTAGATTCATAGGGTAACTATGAGAGGCTGTCAGACTGAAAACTGGGTTAAATACAATGAAAAGTATATAAATAATTGATAAGAGAAGTTCGTCGTTTTGGCGCCTAGCACCCGAATGTACAGACCAGTCAGCAGCAAGTTCAGTACAACTGGCGAACTCTCCCACGGGACTGGTACATACTGTACCATCTGTCGCTTGTACCTCACTCCACTTTAGTAACATACGCTACTGCAAGTGTATCAAGCTGCATCAAGGCGAGCTTCTAGCAAAATAAAATACTGGCGGACACAGTCAGGAATATCACAATAGATCCAGAATGTTCTCGGGTTTCCGGCCAAATCTTTTGCCAAGGTAAGGTGGTGGTAGTAGTCGTATGCTTCGCGCATACATCTTTTTACAGAGTCATGAGTCTCTACTAACATTTGTCTGTCTTCAATTGCGCGTTCTCTTTTGAACCGAGAGCGCAACAGCCTTTGCTTCCTCAACACTTTCCGAATTTCGTTGTTAAACCACGATGGGTCTTTTCCATCTTTTATCCACTTCCTGGACACATGTTCCTCCAGAGCACGATTTACAGTCCGTTTAAACTTTGCACGTAATTCCTCTACGTCCATATTACTGGAATCAAAAAATGTCACTTCCTTGTCTAAATGAGAAGTTAACAACCTCTTCTCTATTCTTTCTAACAGAAATATTCTCCTAGCCTTCAAGACTGAGTTATTAACTCTAATCCCCGTGTCTATGCTGACGCTGTCGATAAGGTCAGGCCTGTATGTAAAGGTGTAAAATACTTATATTGCATGTGGGCTGTCGAACTAGCTGCTCCAGAAAGTTTTCTGAAAACGTGTTCAAAAGTACTTCGCAAGACCGTCTGTCTGTGCACCCTGCAATGAATCCCTGGATTTCCTAGTCTGTACTCGGTAGGTTAAAGTCACCTACAATTAGTAATGCATGATGTGGGTACTTAGGCGGTAGTTATCGTACACTGTCTTTGAGTAACTCTAAAACTGTCAAAGCGGAATCGGATGGCCGGGAAAAACTCCAACAATGAACTTGATTTCACCTAGGCCTGTTCTACGCAACCAGACAACTTCATTGTCACACTCAACTTCGTCTTCAATAGAGACAATAGTTTTGTCACCTGCAAATGTACAGTATTCCTCGTATGGCGTCTAATCTATCGCTAAATATCTCAGAGCTTTCTACTTCGGGTTTCAGCCAGCGCTGATAGAACCTACCGGTAACAAATCTAGCAGCACGCTTCTGGATTCTTGGATGCCTTTCTTTAATCCAACCTGGTAGGGATCCCAAACGCTCTAACGGTACTCAAGAATGGGTCGCAGCAACGTTCTATACGCCTTCTCTTTTATGCGTGAACTACACTTTCCCAAAATTCTCCCAATAAAACGAAGTGAAGCAGTCGCCTTCCCTACTACCAACCTGACGTGCTCATTCCATTTCACATCGCTTTCCAACATTAGGTTCAAAAATGGCTCTGAGCACTATGGGACTTAACATCTGAGGTCATCAGTCCCCTAGAACTTAGAACTACTTAAAACTAACTAACCTAAGGACATCACACACATCCATGCCCGAGGCAGGATTCGAACCTGCGACCGTAGCGGTCACGAGATTCCAGACTGAAGCGCCTAGAACCGCTCGGCCACTACGGCCGGCTTCCAACATTAGGCCCAGATATTTAAATCCATGTGACTGTCAAGAGGCCCTCTACTAATGCTGTATTTGAAAGTTATAGGATTCTCTTTCCTACTCGTTCGCATGAACCTACATTGTTTCAATATTTAGAGCTACCTACCATTCATCACATCAACTAGGAATTCCGTCTAAGTCATGTGGCATACTCCTACAGTCAAAACGACGACACCTCCTCGTGCCCCAAAGCGTCATCAAAAAACAGCCGTAAATTGTAGCTTACCCTGTCCGTCATATCATTTATGTATACAGAGAATACGAGGAGTCCCATAACACTTCCCTGGGGCGCACCTGGCGCTACCCTTGTCTCTGATGAACATTCGCCGTCGTGAACAACAAAGTGGATTCTATTAAGGCTTCGAGCCACTCATGTATCTGGAAACCTAAACCGTAGGCTCTGACCTTCACCAACAGTCTGCAATGGGGTACTGTGTCAAACGCTTTTTCGGAAATCCAGGAATATGAAATTTGCCTGTAGCCCTCCATCCATGGTTTATAAGATATCATGTGAGAAAAGGGCATACTGAGTTTCGCACGAGCGACGCTTTCTGAATTCTTGCCAATATGAGGATAAAAGCTTGGCTGTCTGAAAGAAATTTGTTATGTTCTAACTCAGAATACGTCCAATAATTCTGCTGGAAAAAGTTGTTAAGGATATTGGTCGGTAATATGCGGGTCCGTTCTTTTATCTTTCTTGTACACAGGAGTCACCTGGGCTCCTTTTCAGTCTCTCGGTACCTGTCGCTGGGCGGGAGATCCACAATGAATGCAAGCTACGTAAGTGACCATTGCAGCAGAGCACTCTCTGTAAATCCGAACTGAGATTCCCTCTGGACTTGACGACTTTTGCGCTACGAGGGAGTCTGTATAACAAACGACGGTGTGTTTATGCTATCCTCCTGCATGAATGATTTATTAAACGTGAACTTTCAAACTTCATCTTTCCTCTTGCTGCCTCCTATTGCCACCCCAAAATGGTCGACGAGTGACTGGATATAAGCCTGCGGCCTGCTTAGTTATTTTACGTATAACCAGAATTTTCCAGGGATTTCGGCAAGATCTTTCGCTGAGGTAAGACGGTGGTAGTAGTTGTATGCTCCGCACATTGCTCTTCTTACGGACACACGAATTTCTACCAACTTCTGCTGACAACGTTTGCGCGGTGTTTCTTGAATCGAGAGTGCATCAATATCCATTTCTTCATCAAATTCCGAATTTAATTACTGAACAAAGGAGGGTCTTTTAAAGCCATTCTTAATCCACTTAAATCCCCCGTACATCTCCAGCGCTCACCTTACAATCAGTTTAAACTTTGCCCTTAATTCATCTATTTCCGTCCTATTGGAGCTAAATGATGTCCAGTCATTACCTAAGTGGGATGCCAACAAGTGCTTACCTGTTTTTTTCTAGCATAAATACTCTCCTACCCTTCTTGGCGGATTTTTTAACTTTTGTAACCATCGTAGCTTGGATGACATCGTGAACACTAATCACTGCCTCTGTATTCACAATATCGATAAGGTCATGCCTGTTTCTAGGTACAAGGTATAAAATGTTTCCATTGCGTGTGGGTTCTGTAACTAGCTGTTCAAGATAGTTGTCGGAAAACGTGTTCAAAAGTACTTTACAACACTGTTTGTCCGTAACATCTGCAGTGAATCCATAGACGTCCCAGTCTATACTCGGAAGATTAACGTCACGACAAAGTAATACTACATCATAACGGCATTTCCGCCCTGCTGAATGTAGATTTTCCTTGGATGATTCTACAACGGTTACAGTGGAATCAGGTTGCCGGTAAAAATGTTTGATAATTAATTTGAGTTCACCTAGACCTGCGACTCATGTCCATATAACTTCACAGTCAAAGTCAACTTTGACCTCGATAGACGCAACATATTTATCGACAGCAATGAACACTCTCCCTCCTATGGTGTCCAGTCCATCTCTTCATTATACTCGTATGCCTCGCTTAACATTTCTGAGCTTTCTACTACGGGTTACAGCCAGCTCTTGGTTCCGAGAGGAACTTGAGCGCAACAACTTTCCTGGAGCACCGTAGGTTCAAGAAACACTTATTAGGTTTACGTTCCAACGCGTTACGGATATGAAAGCTAAAAACTGAAATATCAGTGGACGTTAATTCATAAAATACACTTCCTTCATTATTACAGATGTTAAAAAAATTCAGTAGATATCCAAGTCCTCTGCTTTGAAGAGCAAAGTGTGAGATTTTTCTACACTTCTAACAATTGCTAAAAGCTTCTTTTCTCATGTTTCTGTCGTATTTGTTAGATTATGTGCACCACCACCATATGTAGTCCTTCTTCTTCGAATTTGAAATGAATTTCTGAAACTTACAGCACATTCTTATGCTATATACATAGATACATTAATAATATCTGTTGTATTATTTACTTTCTTTATCATGATATATTTCCTCAGTGAGTTATAAATCAAGATTTCTTCAAGCGGTTAGCTGAAGCCGATAAATATTTGGGAGAAATTTTCTTTTGTGCCAACGTCGGTACAATTTTATTTATTCTCTGCCGTTTTCGGTACTGGCTACCATCTTCATAGCAGATAAGAATGTACATCAAATGGTCAAAAATGCCTCTCTGCCAATTACCACAAAATCAAGTATAAAACGCGACGAATTACCACAATAATTGTTTCATTGATTTTCCTCAGACGAAGTGCGGTAACACATAGACACTCAGTCCTGAGAATCCGGTAGAGAATAAATAAAATTTTACAGCTGCTGGCATAAAAAAAATTTTTAAACTATAAATCACGTTGTGATGCTGAAAGTATTAGATTAGGAAATGAGGCACTTACTATAGTAGATGTGTTTTGCTATTTGTGGAGCAAAATAACTGATAATGGTCAAAGCAGAGAGGATATAAAATGTAGACTGGCAATGGCAAGGAAAACGTTCCTGAAGAAGAGAAATTTGTTAACATCGAGTATAGATTTAAGTGTCAGGAAGTCTTTTCTGAAAGTATTTGTATGGAGTGTAGCCATGTATGGGAGTGAAACATGGACGATAAATAGTTTGGACAAGAAGAGAATAGAAGCTTTCGAAATGTGGTGCTACCGAAGAATACTGAAGAATAGATGGGTAAATTACGTAACTAAAGAGGAGGTACTGAACAGAATTGAAGAGGAGAAGAATTTGTGGCACAACTTGGCTAGAATAAGGGATAGGTTGGTAGGACATGTTCTGAGGCATCAAGGGATCACAAATTTAGCATTGGAGGGCAGCGTGGAGGGTAAAAATCGTAGAGGGAGATCACGAGATGAATACACTAAGCAGATTCAGAAGAATGTGGGTTGCAGTAGGTACTTGGAGATGAAGAAGCTAGCGAAGGATAGAGTTGCATGGAGGGCTACATCAAACCAGTCTGTGGACTGAAGACAACAACAACAACAAAAAATCACGTCGTAGGTTTCAGGAGTCGTTTTAGTTAATAATTGTTGGCATACAACTGCGCTGAATTTGAGGTCCTCTTTTTCTGCCACTGGCTAGAAATCACAATTTAGCTAATATCTTTTCCTCGTAGCTTACAGCGTCTCTCATGACTGAATTCTTTTTCATTAAGAAAGGTTTGATGATGTTCAGCAGTTCCGAAATGCTTGATTCACCAAATTCTTAGACAGTTACGGAAATCATCGGCTTAAGTAACACAGGGTGGGTAAATTTCGTTCCTCTCATTAGGCACTTCTTCGCCCACAGCTTTCTCCCGGCTTCTTATGGCCTTGTCACCTCTAAAACAGACAAGGGAAACTCCCGTTTTTGTGTCTGTGTAAAACCAAGCGGGATCTCGTAGAACATAAACTCGGTGAACCTAAGATAAACAAAAGTCAACAACAGGGCGGCGCTGTAAAAGCTGAGTGCAGTCGGTCGAGGCGCGTGTAGACTGCAGCGAAATAAGTTGGTCGGTCGTTCGACCGATACATTGATGCGTGTGTAGGGCATTAAGGACTGAGCCCAACGGAAACAACAGTACCGATACTCCACCTGGTGTGTACAGCGCCGCTACAACAGCTACACATGCACGATTCACAACTCCATCACAGCGTTACTTCTACAAGTTCCTCAATCAATGCATATTCCGCAGCAGAGTGAAAATTTATCCTGGAGGTACTGTGTAGTTATCCTCACATGGTAGTGGTAATAAAGTGAGAACAGACTTGCAGCTTATTCTTCGGAACAACAGTTTATTGGTCATCCAACATTATGGCAACAAGAATACGGTTCTTTTTAATTGATATGGGATACAACACGCACAGCGCACACTTCACGTAGCACAAAATTCTTCTTTCACCGTAAGATTTAGTGGGGAGTCGAATAGTTTGGCGAGACTGATAGTAACTGCGATCGGCGGGCGGGTGTATCCCACACTGCCGACAGATAGCGCGGACCCAACAGCCCGGCACACTATCTACGGCGCTCCGCTATCAGTCGCCATGAGAGTTGAACGGCGGGCGGTGTTCGGCGCAGGTAACGTGTTCCTTTTTCTCTAGTGTGTCGTGTCTGGTTGGTAGCATGTGGCGTTTCCTTAGAGTTTAAGAGAGCTACATGAAGAGAAATTGCTTCTCTGTCCAAAGCACGTCTCATTGACTTTAACGCCGCGAACGGCCGTATTGCATCGAACAACTCGATCGTGTCCGTGTATGTGCCGCAGGAACTCTTAGTAGCCCTAAAAGCTGCAAACTTGAGTTTCCTGTACGCCACGAACAAGCGGCAAAATCGTGAGTTCCGCAAGAAATAATCGTAGAGCGACATTCGTTCCCACGTAGCTTGGGAAAGGGAGAGTGCAGCTACATCTGCTTCGCTGGCTGCAATATGTAGCTTAGGCCGGTATTACACTATCAAATTTCTTTGTCAAAGATTTGATCAAATATTCGTCAAATACATTTGACAAAGATCTTTGACGTGGCGCTAAAAAGGGGTATTACACTGTAATCATATTTTTCGTCGAAGCTCAAGATGGCTGACAACTTGTTATTAACCGCACCAGTTGCATGTACCACAACTGAACTGTGAGCACATGCGGAAGAGAAGTGGGGGAAAAAAGGAAACGGACCTGGGGGGAAGCCGTGGGTTTTACGACGACACGATAAAGGCATTCACCAAACTTGTTATGTGAGCTTATAGTGGAGGACGTCAAGTCGTGCATCATTTACTTAAGAATGGATGAGCATACATTTCTGTATGTGCTCAGTGAAGTGTATCCTCATATCAAAAAGCACAATACTCACTCAAGAACTGCTATATCTGCAGAAGACAGGGTCACTGTAACACTGATTCTTTGTTACAGGAGAGAGTTAGGTTAGGTCAGGTCTCCTATCTTCTTAATCTATTTTTGTATTCAGGGCGCCTCACGTTGTAAAGCGCCTCGTCAGCTTCATGCATCTCTATTAATTTTGTAGTTGTCAGTACACACCAGTTTTATTTACCAGGAATGTTTGTAAAAACATTACAGATGACAGAACGCAGCAACCATGCTAGCGCTCAACGTGGTAACATGTCACATTGCAGTGAACAGAAGACAAGCGACTTCTTTAATCAAATCTACAGCGAGGCCCTAGATTTGATCAAATATTTGACGAAAGTTGACAAAGTTCCCTATTACACCATCAAATTTCTTTGACAAAGATATTGGACAAAGAAATTTGATAGTGTAATACCGGCCTTAGGTCGGTTCGAATCAGGCAGCCTTCGAGGCAAGGTAGTTGCGACGTTGTGCATTGTGTGGCAAAGGTTTGCAGTGTCTGCTGCAGCCTCAGGCCCCGACCACTGTGAATGGCACACAGTGATTCCTTTTCGTGTGCAAAGCAGCAAAATTGTACACTTTATGGAGTGAATGAAAGACACTTCTGCCGCGTGTTACGTGAAGAAGTGTTGTCCAAGATCGGGCGAGGACCGATCAGCGTGTGGAAGAAATGGAGATTGTCAAAAAAGTGTGTTTACGACGAGGCAACTATTTCTCCACTGCAAATTTCGTGCTCGTAGGATGCCCAAACTTCTTGCTGACCACTTGGCGCAGTGTGTAATTGCATATCTATCATAAAAATATGGAGTGAGGAACAGTGATCTGTAGAACTGTTGTAGAAATATGTACTACCAGGTTTTATTTTTGAAAACTTCAATTAGCTACCAGTTTCAACGCCTCAATAGCGTCTTATTCAGGCCCCAATACGTCAAACGTCCGGAGTATTCCAATCATATATGTACGTAGTGCGTGAAGCGTGAATAACTGTAGTGACTGGATTCTGTAGAAGTCTTTCGGACAGCGTGTGCACTCCGCACGTCTAACAGTAACTCTCTGCTGTACGGCTTGCTGCTGCGGCATGCCACGGTATGCAGTCACAAGTGACAGTTTTCTCGACAGATTTGCGGAAGATGGCACTAACGAGATTCCTTTGGAATATGCTCACAGTAGTTCGCCGGTTGTTTGCCATCAAATACTATTTTTTTTTAAATGAAGACTCCATCGAATCGTGATCAAGCGAACGGACAATAGTGGTCTACGACGGGACTAAAGAACAGCTACGTCAAGTGCCTTACTTTTGTAGAAAAGTATGCTGAGTAGTAGTTTAAGATTGTAGCTTTAATGAGTAGGTGCTAGAATAGTATAATTAAATTGCTTACCGAATTGCCCTCGTATATATTTTTAAATTATACAATTTTTAAATTCAAAATCTTGGTTAACAAACCTTAAGCGCTTTGGTACAAGCGGTTATGGCATATTGACTGATGATCGGGATATTGTGGGGCGGCGGGGGGAATAATTGGTGGGAGTACGCTGCTTCCCTACAATATGATGCTGAGACTACTGTATGGTCTCTTTGGTTTTCACAAAGACAGCAGACCTACCTTTCCCTAAGTGGTTGTAAGAGAACTGCTCCCTTGCAAAACACTGTTGGCTTTGTTGCTTAACAGCCAAACATGTTGTTGTACAATTCTGATTTAAGATTTTCTTATTCTTTAACAGTAAATACGCGCTTTCACTGCTCTTCTGCTAGATTTCGCAGCACCTCTTGGTAGCAGTAGCCTCTTCTGCAGATCGAAACTGTTGTTTCAGCAGGCGATCTGCGAAATCTCTGCTTACAAAAGTTAGTGTCCTGACTGACACTTATCACCGCCCAGCCCAAGCCCGCTAACGATAGATACTTGAAATTTGGAGAAAATGCCGATCTTACTGTAGGTCTCGTTTAAGAAGAGATTTTTCGAAATTCGAACTCTAAGGGGGGTGAAATGGGGTATAAAGTTTTTTTTTGGAAAAATTTCGCTATTGCGGCAATTTTGAAGCTACATCTAAGAACATTGGTTAGGGTTTCTCGGTCAGAGATAAATAAATACGTGTTTCAGCGGTATAGGAAATTCTACCACTAAGGGGGTAAAACAGTGGGTGAAAGTTTTTTTTTAAAAATAATTACGAAAGGCTCAATGATAGTAGGTATCTGACTTCTCGGTTAGAAATAAAAAAAAGTGTTTCAGTGTTTCTGGAAATTCGACGCCTAAGGGAGTGCGATAAGGGCCGTACGGCTCTGAAGATGGCTGAAAGATATACAGCCGAAATATTAGAAGAAGAAGCAGAATTTATGCGGCTGCATTCCCGAAATTTAATGGAGCAGTCTTTGCGCCGCGAAAACCTGAAGATTCACACAAAAGATTTGATTAACAGGAACTTTGGACTCTAGCTATCAGAATATCTTTTTTGATCAGAAGTACATTCGGACAAGACCATTCTTATGATTTTAATTAGTGTGAGAAGCTTATGCGTTGCAATTTGTGAACAACATAAAAATTCGAGTAAACAAAAACTAAAAAATCTCTGTAGACCATGCATTCTGTGCGAGCAAAGCAGCGGGCGCTAAGCTAGCATTCATTTTTTTTGTGTGCTGACATTAGTTTGTCTGCCGCCTAATTCTGACAGTGTGCTGTACCAAGGAAGAAGATCACTCTTTATCGGTAGTGATTATTCGTAAAATAAGTTTGTTGATATCTCAGTGGCATTTTGCGATAAGATACTGAGTTATGTAAACTGCCCTGAAAGTGTTGCTTCAGCGGGATCAGACCTGTTGCTTTTGCCAGCTTTCGGATGCCACCTGCATTTACTACCGCATTACACAGCCATTCGGTAAACCGCTTTAAGCTTGGATCATGTTATTTTGGACGTAACTCCAGGTGTACCCCAGGGAAGTATGTTAAGACCCTTACTATCCATATGTGCATCAGTGATCAGGCTAACAAGGGAGTACTCAGGGGGGGGGGGGGGAGAATGCAGCTGCCCCCACCCCCTACCCCTTATCTTCGCAGACTTAACTGACACCCTGTCCCGCCACAAAAACAGATGTTAGCTGTCCACTATCAGTGTGAAGGATGCCAGAGAACTTAGTGGTTATTGACCAGCAGCGAATGTATCTGCTTTCTCGTGAAATCTCCGAACTAACTTGATGTTGACCATTATCCTCCTCCAGACAGAAAATATGACTTTTGAGAGTAAAATTCAGTCGTCAGTTATAATAATTTGAGAATATTCATTTCACTTGACGTGTGCGTTGAAGTGATTCAGTTACTATCAGTCTGTGTTTACAATAATCGCTTACAATATAAAAATTTCTGGACATACCATGACATTATGCTTCTGTGAAGGAGATATGAACAACTGCCGATTGAATATTGTTCTGAAATATATACTACAGTTGCTGAAAATTAAAGCTCTGAAGGAAAAAAAAGATGTCTTTGGGGTCTGAAAGCTTCCAGTGGCAATGCACATAAGGTTCGCGATGTTTTTACACGTTTTATCACCCAATGTCAAACTTCTAAAAATTTGTGTACAGTACTTATTCCCATGTATTTTAATGTTTCCTTCCGCAGGGGCAAAACGCATGACCTCAATCCCTTTCATTTAGATAATAGTTTCGAGATTAATAAATAGTGTTCAAATATTTTTCACTTCTGTATTGTTCTTCGTTTTCAACATTCCCCTTCCTTTTGTTGTTGTTGTTGTTGTCGTTGTCGTTGTCTTCAGGGTGAAGACTGGTTTCATGCACATCTCCATTATACTCCATCCTGTGCAAGAATCTTCATCGCCGAATAACTACTGCAACTAACTCCCTTCTGAAACTGCTTACTGTATTCTTCTCTTGGTCTCCCTCTGATATTTCAGCATCAACTGATGTAATTCGACTACATTACATTCTTTGTTTCGCTTGTGTTGATGTTCATTTGATAACGTCCCTTTTTTAGATATTGCCCAATGCCTTTAACTGCTCTTCCTAGTCATTTGCTGTCTCTGACAAAATTACAATGTCGTCGGCACATCTCGAAGATTTTATATCTTCTCCCTCGACTTCAGTTCCTACTCCAAAGTTTTCTTTGGTTCCCTTTATTACTTGCTCGGTGTACAGTTTAAATAACAACGCTGATAGGCTACAGCCCTGTCTCACTCCCTTCTCAACCACTGCTTCCCTTTCATGCCCCTCGACTTCTATAAATGCCGTCTGGGTTCTGTAAAAGTTCTAAATAGCATGTCGCTCCCTGTATTTTATCCCTGCCATCTGCAAAAGAGAAGTATTCCAGTCAGCATTGTCGAAAGCTTTCTCTAAGTCTACAAATGCTATAAACGTAGTTTTGCCTTTCCTTAACCTGTCTTGTAAGCTAAATTGTAGGGTCATTATTGCCTCACGTGTTCTTACATTTCTCCAAAATCCAAACTGATCTTCCTCGGGATCGGCTCCTTCCAGTTTTTCCACTCTTCTTCTACAATACTATCGACAAGTTAATCTCCATTGTAGAAACCCTCTATATAGTTACTCCACCTTTCAGCTTTCCCTTCTTTGTATGGGACTGGTTTTCTATCCGTCCGAGCTCACTATATTCATACAGCTACTTCTCTTTTCTCGAAAGATATCTTCAGTTTTATTGTAGGCGGTATCTATCTTTCCCCTAGTGAAACATGCTCCTAAAATCCTTAAATTTGCCCCGCTTACAGTTTTAAGGTTGCTGCCAGTCTCATTTTTTAGACGTTTGTATTCCCTTTCGTCTGCTTCATTTGCTGCACTTTTATATTTTCTCCTCCCATCAATTAAATTCAATATCTCCTGTGTTATCCAAGGATTTCTACTACGCCTTGTCTTTTCTCTTATTTCATCCTCAGCTGCCTTCACTATTTCATGTCTCAAGGCTATCCATTCGTCTTCTACTGTAATCCTTTCCCACGTTGTAGTCAACTCTTGCCCAATGCACCTTGTAAAACAACTTCTAGTTCTTTCAACTTATCCAGATCCCATCTCCTTAATTTCCTACCTTCTTGCGGTTTCTTTAATTTTAATCTACAGTTCATAACCAGTAAATTTTGGTCAGCGTCCACACCTGCCCCTGGAAGTGTCTTTCAATTTAAAATCTGGTTCCTAAAACTGTTTTACCATTATCTAATGAGTCTGAAACCTTCCGGTGTCTCCCGGTCTCTTCCACGTATACAACCTTCTTTCATGATTTCTAAATCAAGTGTTAGCAATGATTAAAGTATGCTCTGTGCAGAATTCCACCAGTCGGCTTCCTCCTCTTTCATTCCTTTTCCCCGGTCTATGTTCATCTACTATTTTTCGCTTCCTTTTCCTACTATCGTATTCCAATCCCCCCTCCCGTCACAATTAAATTTTCTCTTCAATACAATGGTTACACAGAGTAGTTTAATGGTGCAGAATAGATAAACCACAAGTCTGGACTGTCGTTGGCCGTATGCTCGTCGTTCTGCACCGTTTTCTCATTTCGTTTTGGACACTGGAAATCATATCCTTTTTGGATTGCTTCTATATCGATCTTTCCTCTGACTTGAGTTTTATATAATTCCGAGTATATTTACGAGTCATAGGAGGCATCTCCCGTTTTGTAATTTTCAGTTTAATACCGATTTCACTTATATTCCGGCGAATATTTTTGCTGTCTCACTTTGCGTCCTAGTTGTGCTCCGCAAGCTTTTCACAGCGTCACCAGAACCGGTGTTCTAGCCAAACGGGTTTCCACGCTTCCAGTTTACACAAAGCCAGTTGATAATAACCAGGCGCATGCGCCTATAGTGGTACAGTAACGTCACAGGCAAGACAAATCTTGCACGACAAACGCCATCTATCCATTGTGGGCTAAACCACTGTTAACACATCATTAGTCTCGGTCATTAGTGATTCAGATCTGACGGTATCAAAGAGCTAGCAGACTCTTGAAGAAAGAGTCCAATCATTCGTCGCGAGCCTGCGCACAAAAGACTTGAGAAAATGCATTATTAACCATCAGCTGTTTAGTGTAAACCTATATGCCTACCGGTTTCGGTCATAGACAAGCAACACAGAATGAGAGGTGAAAACAGGTCAGGTGAAAGCATATTTCACGTTCCTTATGGGCCCACGACACCAAAATTATCGTAGTGAAAGTCCACAGTCAGTCGTAGAATACACTTTAGTGTAATGTAGCTATCAATGGGCTGGCTCGATTTCTCTGTGAATACTGACAAGGAGTATTCTAGCGGTCGTTAAGTGTACCCCATGTTAACAAATGTTCTCCGTCTTAGTGGTAAATTATTCCACGAAGACGCAAAGTAAAAGTTTAGAAGAAAAGTTAGATTTGCATTACGTTTCCTGTTATGGACTAGTATTACTAACTGAATCGTTATAACGATAGAATAGTGATTCAATTTCTGCAATCATCACTGGAAAGTACGAGCAATTGACAATATTTTGTCATATTCACAATGTAAGGTTCCGTGCTGTGAACATAGAGTAGGTTGTGTTAAGCGATGCAGTACGCATTGGCGTGAATGAGCCACCTCGAATTTTGTTTGATCCCAGGGTTAAGTAGCCCATTATGAACAAAATAAAAGTAATGGTTTCCATTATGTTTTCTAATAGTTTGCAAGATTTTTGATAATCAAATAGTTTTTTACATTTCTTAATGGAAATTTTTATTTTAAATCTCCTTTATTTCGAATTCATGTTCAGAAACCGGCAAAAATTCGTAGAAAAAATAAAAAATGTGAAAATTATTGATACATATTTAGATGTATGTTGTATGAAGTAGCTATTGCACTATAATCCATTCGTGGACACTGCCTGGGCCGTTGAAGGAAACCACTAGCCTTACTTGGTCGATGACATTTTTTTTCAAATATTTCATTAAGTCAATATTTATGATCTAAGCGTCTACAGTAATGCAGTTCCAAAGATAGTGTTAAAGATAAGCTGAAAATAAAATATTCATTTCAATATCCGAGCATTTTATTACACATGTTCTTCAGGTGGCCCATTGATAGCAACTTCTTCTGTCATTGACTGGACTTTCACAATAACTCAATTGTCATATGAGCCCATAAAGGACTGAAATACGCTTTCAAAATGGTTCAAATGGCTCTGAGCACTATGGGACTTAACATCTGAGGTCATCAGTCCCCTAGAACTTAGAACTACTTGAACCTAACTAACCTAAGGACATCACACAAATCCATACCCGAGGCAGGATTCGAACCTGCGACCGTAGCGGTCGCGCGGTTGCAGACTGTAGCGCCTAGAACCGCTGGGCCACCCTGGCTAGCTACGCTTTCCCGTGAGCTGTTTTCACCTGAAGACTTGTGATGATGGTCTGTGATCGAAACCGGTAGACATATAGGTTTGTCATTATCATTTGATCGTGAATAATGTATTTTCTCAATAACTTAACATCTGTACAGCGTTTCATGAACCACCGTTAAGCGACAAATCTAGGAATACATTGGATCGTACTTAAGTTAGTAGCGTTTTTCCGTAAGTGTAATGAAACAAATGTTACACATAAGAGACTTTAGTCGTCAGTAATATATTCTCCTCCAATATTTACCGACTGCCAGAACTGGAGTAACTTTTCGATTCCGCGATCGTAGAAATCTCGTGGTTTTGAGACGAAGAGCTCGTCCAGCCATGTTTGGAGCGCATTTTTTATCCAGAAATTAAATTCCTTGAAGGTTGTTCGATAGAGAGCGGAGACAGTGAAAATCGCAGGGCGCAAGATCAGGTAAACACGGTAGGGGCGGAATGACTTCCCAAGTCCTCTATAGTTAATCACTTCCGCTTCGTGGGGAACCACAATCATATACAGTTTTTTGAGAAATTACCGCCATTTGACTGTTAATTGTTCATTTATCGTACGCAGTGAGGATTTCGGCCTTTGGAACCGTTCTAAAGTGCCTGTTGAAATGTTAAAACATGTCTGACCTGTCACAGACAAGTCAGACATATTTTAACGTTTCAACAGACACTTGAGAACGGTTCCAAAGGCTGAAATCATGACCATGTAAAAGATATGAACAATTAAGAGTCCTGTGTAGTGTTTCTCGTCAGTCTAGCAGAATGCGGGCGGGCGTTATTATGGAATAACATCGCCTCACGCTGTCTCCGTGTCGTTGTTCTTGTACTGCGTCTGCAAGAGTCTCAGTTGTTGACAGTAAATGTCAGCAGTGGTGGTTACACCTCGGGAAGCAACTGGTAGTACACAATACCGTCGCTGTTCCACCAGATGCATAACATCATCTTTCGTGGATGCGCGCGGGTCTTTGTAAGGGAATTTGCTGCTTTGTTTGGGATCAACCATTCCTTTCTTTTCCTTATGTTAGCATTAATACATCATTTCTCGTCACCAGTAACGATACAGGATAGGAGTGGTCGGTGTTGTTCGCGAGCCAATTGATGACGAACAACCAGAGATGCACATATGGCGACCAGCTGATATTTCTGATTTTGGTTTAGAGCACGCGGTACCCATATAACCGATTTTTTGAACTTGTCCTCATGGCAAGCAATTGTCATAGGATGGTGGGATGATCACAGTTCATCACATTTGTCAGTCCTCGGGTACACTGACTTGGACCATTATAGGTTAATGCATTTAAACGATCTTCATCAAACCCTGAAGGTCTTGCTGAACGTGGATAGTCACTGATGACAGAATAAGGCTTCTTAAAGCTAGAAAACTTTCTTCTTACTGTGCTCTGTGCAATGTCATTATCACCAAACACGGCGCAGATGTTTCTGGCTGTCTCCGCCGCTGTCACCCCTATATAGACCTCAAACTGAAGAATATGCGCCGGCCGGGGTGGCCGACGGGTTCTAGGCGCTACAGTCTGGAACCGCGCGACCGCTACGGTCGCAGGTTCGAATCCTGCCTCGGGCATGGATGTTTGTGATGTCCTTAGGTTCGTTGGGTTTTAGTGGTTCTAAGTTCTAGGGGACTGATGACCTCAGCAGTTAAGTCCCATAGTGCTCAGAGCCCTTTGAACCATTTTTGAAGAATATGTCGGAAATGTCCAAATTTCTCCATTGGCACTCCATTTTCTAGCGTCTACAGCTCCACTCCCTATCCCCAAACGACAAAATGACAATACCTAGTCTTAAATAGCAACAGTGAACTACAAATAAACACATAGCAAACGGAATACCTACATGCAAAATAAAAACGCTACGAACTAATGTAACAGTCTAATACTACAAATGTGGACCGAGCGAGGTGGCGCAGTGGTTAGCACACTGGACTCGCATTCGGGAGGACGACGGTTCAATCCCGTCTCCGGCCATCCTGATTTAGGTTTTCCGTGATTTCCCTAAATCGTTTCAGGCAAATGCCGGGATGGTTCCTTTGAAAGGGCACGGCCGATTTCCTTCCCAATCCTTCCCTAACCCGAGCTTGCGCTCCGTCTCTAATGACCTCGTTGACGACGGGACGTTAAACACTAACAACCACCACCACCACCACAAATGTGGACGTATCACTCCCGTATGGACGGCGAACACAAGACCAGACTAATTACGGCACGCACGGTGTAAGAAGCCAGTTTAGGTTTTTATGTTAGTAACGCCACGTAGCGCTCTGTATGAAAATCACTGACTGTGCTGTGTGCAGTCTGTGGCTGGTTGGCATTGTTGGAATATTCACTATTGCAGTGTTGGGAAGTTGGATGTGAACAGCGCATAGCGTTGTGCAGTTGGAGATGAGCCGGCAACAGTCGTGGATGTGGGGAGATAGATGGCAGAGTTTTGAGAGCGGACAATCTGGACGTGTGTCCGTCAGAAAAAGGAAATTTGTAAGACTGGATGTCTTGAACTGATATATATATATATACATAGACTTTTGAACACTATTAAGGTAAATACGTTGATTGTTCTCCATCAAAATCTTTCATTTTCTAACTATGCCTATCAGTAGTTAGTGCCTTCAGTAGTTAGAATCTTTTATTTAGCTGGCAGCATTGGTGCTCGCTGTATTGCAGTAGTATGAGTAACGAAGATTTTTATGAGGTAAGTCATTCATGAAATGTGTAAGTTATTGTTAGTCAGGGCCATTCTTTTGTAGGGATTATTGAAACTCATTTATAAATTTTTCTAAGGGGATGTTTCAACGGAAGCATTTTCGCGCCATTCGCGAACGAAACGGGAAGAAACAATGACAAGTGGTACAATGGGAAGTACTCTCTACCATGTAGAGGTTTGCAGAGTACCATTACAAATGGTTCAAATGGCTCTGAGCACTATGGGACTCAACTGCTGAGGTCATTAGTCCCGTAGAACTTAGAACTAGTTAAACCTAACTAACCTAAGGACATCACAAACATCCATGCCAGAGGCAGGATTCGAACCTACGACCGTAGCGGTCTTGCGGTTCCAGACTGCAGCGCCTTTAAGCGCACGGCCACTTCGGCCGGCCAGTACCATTACAGATGTAGTAGAGTGCAGAAAACTGGATGTAGCGTTAGCTGCGGAAATTCTAGTCAGCAAGATAAATATCAGGAACCGCACTGCCACAGCCAGCCGGCAGCATTTCCTTCTCCACAGGACGCTTTCCGAGCACTATCTTTTTGCGTCTGCCTTCTTCATAGTTTGTTCACGACATCCTCTACAGTGGCTCCTACTTCTGGATCGGCGGAAGCCCATACGAGTCGGCACCCTTTGGCCCATAAACGGTATCCGGCCGCTGCCAACATTGGCGATCAAAAGTTAGTGCTTATGTTTGCTACAGCCGTTACGAACTAATTTTCGTGCCGAAATATGGCGAACCAGCAAACACAACTGTGGTGCCAGCACTATGTGAAGAAAGAGCAGTTTGATCCCCACACAGGCCCACTCCCTTTGCAGTAGCCAAATGGGCTTTGGTAGACGCAGGTTGCTCCTTTCGGTTACTGTAGCCTCCCCGAAAATTCGTTCAGGACGTCGTGTAAAAACTAAACGGTCACCCAGACCGACAGGGAAACCTCGCACAGACGTGTCTCGTGCAATAGTCGTACCTCACATTCGTTTCTCTGAGTTACTTATGCCATGAGTTCCCAAAGTTTTGTTTGTTGCGCTCCTCTACTGCCAAAACTGGAAACATCGCTCACCCCTTCACAATGATAATACTGTACTATATACAACATGCACATGAAAATGCGACCGATCAGCTCATTGTCTTGGGTAAGGGAGAGGGGGGAGGTGGTTAAAAGGGAAAGTGGAAAGGACTTTGTGAAGAGAGAGAGGGAGGGAGGGGGATCGTGAAAGGGAAATGCGTTTGCATTAATTTCTCTCTCGGCACTGGTCAACATAACTGTGGTGCGTGAACCTTGTGCCGATCAGCCATTAAGGTGTAAATGCCGCACGAAATAAAATGGACTCGTGATGACTCATTATTAGAGCACACAGTTTCCATACACTATCATATCTTGAACATGCGTGCATTAATGAACTGCCATAAGACCAGAATTGCACAATGAAGCAAATAATAATAAAAATACGCAGTATCAAATGTCAGTTCCAGTTTTATATTTACTTCACTTTGGTACATCCAAAACGTGGGTCAACGGACACTAGTTCCGTTCCATAGGAAGTGCAATCACCTGTGGGTAGGCAGTACCAATGGGGAGACAAGTCACCATTACCCTTCTCACGAACACGGCCGCTAAATAACACTCAGTCTGCATCACGCACCATACAAAGTAAGGCACTAACTAAAGTTGCACGTACAATAATAATAACAATAACAATGTCCGTTCCTAAGAATTGTTTCCTCATTTCATTTTGGGACAAGGTCTCATCTTGCAATACTGGTAAGTGCGATGAATAGACTTCAGTTATATACAAATTTATACGGACTAGTATCGCCTGTGGTCGAAATTTGACCAACTGAATCAGTGGGCATAATCCGTGATAAAAAAATTCCGTCTATCTCAGTGATGCACTCCATACAAAACTCTGAAATTTTCGCTCCAGAAATGACCCATAGCAAATGCTGCATGGCAGCCACGAGTATTCTCGAAAGAATTCTTTGATTTCTCTTTCATCGTTTGATCATTTGAAGTTAGTCCTTGATACAGTGCGTTGAGAAATAAATTTTGAGTTAATGATGGCACAATAACTTACGACAAAAGAACGTGAGCGCCCTTCTAACGTGTAAAGTACCATCAGATGTGAAATGATTTGCATTACTAAATCTGGACCCTAAAATCATCAAACAGCAATAACCACTCTCGATTATTTGAAATTATGTTCAGTGCACGTTTAAATGTATCTTTAAAACCAAAATGGAATGATTGTTATGAACGTCGACATTATTCCTATTAGTTTGTCTACACTAAAATTCTGTCTCTACCTCTTCGTCTTTCAGTCCGACTCGTTAGTGTACCTCTTTGACGCATAGCCCAAAGCAAATATAGTAAGTCGTAGCTATTCAAAAATAAACTGAAATTTAGGAACGCTTCAAATTTTGTGGTGAAAGCGGCAATCTAATACAAAGTTAATTCTCCTTACTCTTGGACCAGTGTAAGGGAAAAAAACCACGCTAATGAAATACGTTTGTTGCTCCCGACAACTTTTTTTACTAATTTCGTTTTCCGCTGCTGACAGCATCAACGAAGTAGCAACTGTGGCACTGTAGCTGCCCATTGTGCCTGTGTTACTGAAAATGAACCATCGACTACATTTAAACGTGAACGTCCCTAGAATGCGATTTCGCGAAACATCACTACTTTCGTGTGTCATTTTTACCATAGCACCTGATCGGTACGTGTGGTACAAGTTGGTAGCAATGTGAGAGACACAGGAAAGCTTTCCTCTTTTCCCATGTGCGTATGTCTATGTAGACACATGATTCTTTGTCGACATCTATGGCAAAGTACCTTTCGAATTATATTTCACTGGCCTCGTTGTACAATTAATATTAAAAATGGGCACTTCAATTTTCGTGTTCACGTATTAATATTATGATGATAACGCGTTCATTGGATTATGAGCAGTAGAATATCTGTTACAGTATGAACATTTGGAGTTGGTGTTTTACCTTAAGCGCGTTTAGGTGGAGGACAGCGAGAGAGTATCATTGTCGCTGCGGCAACGGGTGACGTGATAGGGAGAAATATTTACCCGTCTCCGGTTCGGAGCTACCAACGGACGGGTTAGCGCTCATCGTACCAAAAAGCTGCAATGTTATAAATCTGACACGGAAGAAACGTAGATTCGAGAATGCGCTAATCTTAAAATGCTTGACATGTATTAAAGAAAGTGAAACTGTTTTAAAGATGTTGTAGCTCTTAACAATTAATGCAAGAAATACGTATTCAGCATTTTAGGTAGTGTCAGATAATTTTATGTAAATACAATTATTGCCAATTGTAATTAGTTGCCCATTTCGTCATTACTTGAATTGCCAGACAATACACCACGACACGGCAAAACTTCCCTTTCATCTTTAGTGCCACAATAGTAGACTTTGAAAATGGTGTCAATGGGGAAAAGAGGTTTATCGATACGAAGTGTTCAGACTTTTTCTGACATGTCAAGGGAAGAACAACTAAAAATTTGTGTACTGTACTTCTTCGGCCACTTCCCTTTGTAGATGACAAGGAAACACTTTTGTTTTGTCGAATAAGATCTTAGCGTAGATATGGAAAGATGATGGTTTAGACCTATTGTGTACTATTTTATCCATAACTCCATGAAACAAAGCTCTCCAAAAATTGACAAGATGTTTTGGTTGTAAAATAATAATTGGTTCGACCAAAGTCACATAAATTTCACGTTATCTTCAATTTGATCAAAATAGAAGAGCATATTACGCCTGTGGAAATATTGCAACAATTTCCACTAAAACCAGGAAAATTATTTGTATCCCATATAAAATTCTAAATACAAGATATTAAATAAATTCTTAGGCATATGCATTTATTTGTATATCAATAAATATATCTATCTGCTTGTGCACCTCAGTTAGATTTGGCTGCAGAACCGTTTTCAATTTTCAAAGCTGGTTCTCACAGTGTTTACGACAGAACGTCTATGTCAAAGTGAAATTTGCAATCTGCAAATGTTAGGGAAGTAGCGTTTGAATTCGTCAGTTAGATGCTGCAAATAATTTGATATTTTATTTGGGGTATGAGTAAGCTTAAACACCTCCATGAAGAGTGCTTCTTCCAGGATTCCATATATTTTGGTAAAACAGGAGTAATTAAAAGCTACAGTTCCACGTTTCCCAAGTTGCAGCTTATCAGTAAACGCTGTGATGGCATCTTCATGATAAATTACGTTCGAATCTCCACCGTGCAATTTCAAGTTCAGTGAGTTCAATGAATTGAAAGTATCTGACACATAAGCCGACATAACTTGAACACTTAGCTTCCGTAGTTCCACACACAATTCAGTTTGATTTTGGATTTCCAAGAACTGAATCACTTCATCTCTAAGTTCAAATAATTTAGCTAACATATTACCTTTTGAGAGCCAGCGTAATTCCCTATGAAATAGCAGTTTTTCAATATTCCCTTCCCAACTCTCCACAAAGGACCGTAAAAATACTATCACACAACTGGCATTAAAATTGCTACACCAAGAAGAAATGCAGATGATAAACGGGTATTCATTGGACAAATATATTATACTAGAACTGACATGTGATTACACTTTCACGCAATTTTGGTGCAGAGATCCTGAGAAATCAGTACCTACAACAACCACCTCTGGCCGTAATAACGGCCTTGATACGCCTAGGCATTGAGTCAAACAGAGCTTGGATGGCGTGTACAAGTACAGCTGCCCATGCAGTTTCAACACGATACCACAGATCATCAAGAGTAGTGACTGGCGTATTGTGACGAGCCAGTTGCTCGGCCACCATTGACCAGATGTTTTCAATTGGTGAGAAATCTGGAGAATGTGCTGGCCAGGGCAGCAGTCGAGTATTTACTGTATCCAGAAAGGCCCGTACAGGACCTGCAACATGCGGTCGTGCATTATCCTGCTGAAATGTAGGGTTTCGCAGGGATCGAATGAAGGGTAGAGCCACGGGTCGTAGCACATCTGAAATGTAACGTCCAGTGTTCAAACTGCCGTCAATGCGAACAACAGGTGACAGAGACAGGTAACCAATGGCACCCCATACCATCACGCCGTTTGATACGCTAGTATGGCGATGACAAGTACACCCTTCCTATGTGCGTTCATCGCGATGTCGCCAAACAAGGATCCGACCATCATGATGCTGTAAACAGAACCTGGATTCATCCGAAAAAATGACGTTTTGCCATTAGTGCACCCAGGTTCGTCGTTGAGTACACCATCGCAGGCGCTCCTGTCTGTGATGCAGCGTCAAGGGTAACCATAAGCATGGTCTCCGAACTGATAGTCCATGCTTCTGCAAACGTCGTCGAACTGTTCGTGCAGGTGGTTGTTGTCTTGCAAACGTCCCCATCTGTTGACTCAGGGATCGACACGTGGCTGCACGATCCGTTACAGCCATGCGGATAAGATGCCTGTCATCTCGACTGCTAGTGATACGAGGCCGTTGGGATCCAGCACGGCGTTCCGTATTACCCTCCTGAACCCACCGATTCCATATTCTGCTAACAATCATTGGATCTCGACCAACGCGAGCAGCAATGTCGCGATACGATAAACCACAATCGCGATAGGCTACAATTCGACCTTTATCAAAGTCAGAAACGTGATGGGACGCATTTCTCCTCCTTACACGAGGCATCACAACAACGTTTTACCAGGCAACGCCGTTCGTGTATGAGAAATCGGTTGGTAACTTTCCTCATGTCAGCACGTTGTAGGTGTCGCCACCGGCGCCAACCTTGTGTGAATGCTCTGAAAAGCTAATCATTTGCATATCACAGCATCTTCTTCCTGTCTGTCAAATTTCGCATCTTTAGCACGTAATCTTCGTGGTGTAGAAATTTTAATGGCCAGTAGTGTATTCAACGCATTCTTTTTAATATGACTCACAAATTTTGAAGCATAATTTTAAGACGACGTTGAGTCTGTTTGGAAGTCTCTCAGCTGCAAAGGCTCGACGGCGTATAACACAGTGAATTGAAATAACATTGGGATTCTTATCTCTGACCACCTGCACGCATCCTGAGCGAGATCCAAGCATTGATGGGCAACGATCAGCGTTTGCCACCACAGTTCTTATTTACAAAACAATTCAGATATGGATAGCTCTCTAGAAAATAGCATCTCCTTTTTAATGGTTTCGTTTTGCATTCATCGAACGAAAGTTGACAGTTGACTACTCTCGTCTAACTATGTTGCGCAAAATTGTGATTTTCTCGGCCTGCGCTACCTGATTTGTTATGTCTGTGGCCCTGTCATCAACCCGACGTTTTACAGTGTTGTCAGAAAAGGGTATATATGAAAGTTTTTGTTTAATTTCTGGTCCAAGAACAATATCAGGTGCTTTCAAACAAACATGGTTTGACAAGTGTTTTTCCAACAGAATGATTCTTCTTAGCTTGTGTGATTGGTAGCGATAACTCATAGGAAGCTAGGATCGTTTTTTTCAGAAGACGGAGCAATGGATCCAGTACTACCCAACTTCATATATTTCAAACTTGCAAATTTTGCAACTTAAAACTTTATCGGCTTACCTTTTAAAGGGCTGTGTTCAGTTAACAAATACCGTTCGAGACAACAAGGTCTCATGGCATCATTGCTCAATACTTCATAACAAATAACATATTGAGGCCGGTCGACACCATTGCTTTGTACAGCAACAAACTATATTTAATGTAATCGTCACTGTACTTGGGTTTACTCGACAAGCTCATAACGAAGTGAAGAAAAAAATAGCTCTAAAAGCAGACAGTTCACTTTCACATCGAAAGTACACACTACTGAACTGTTTGTTTGAACGATATTGACTGAACTACTTACTCCTAATAAGACTCTAGCGCTACCGCTGCTTAGAAACAAAGCCACCACCAGCAACAATTACTATGTCGTTGAAGCTGTGGGAAATGGTATACAGAACACACTTTGCATGAAGTGTTCCGAATCAGGCAGACATGCGACGATCTGCCAAATTTTGCACGTCTATTGTACTCGTGCGCTACGAATTTCAGTGGTAGGATTGGCTACGGGCAGTTACTGCGCTTACATCCAGGCTGATGACTAAGACGAAAATTAATCTCAGAGTACACAGAAGATACTGGGTACCAGTAGACAGTTCGTCGTTAGTATCAACATATTTGTCTTGATTAAATAGCTACTTTTTTTAAATAATGTAATACGTTGGTACCTCTCGGTCCGGCCGCACTCCTTTTTATACGTCCCTACGCCCTCCTTGGGAGGAAGTGGGTGGGTGTGCACCAATCTTCGAAAACCAGGGACTTCTACCTTTACTCCCTCTATGGGTCTCCAACTTGTCTAACCTGATTCACCAGTCTCTCAAACTCCACATGTTTTGAACAACATATGAATTTTGTTAAATAATTGTACCATGTCATACATGTTCAACTTTTGAATAGAATGACTTTAAACGCTCTATATCTAAAAGTACTTTTAGACGGCCATATATTCCGACAACGTTGTCCGGCAACATTGTGGCGACACGAATTGCAGACGTATGTAACATTATCGGTTATTACAGACCGGCAGTGTTTGCAGCAATACATGACTGGGCCAGAAGTGTTTACAAAGGTCTCAACTAATCCCACGAAACGGACTAACGCGAGGTACCAGTAGAGAGCGACCCTGTTGCTTTTAAATCAGATAAGGAATTAAGTCAAAAAACAGACAAATCGGGTATTGTCGTTGCTTTATTTTTTAAGTAAGCTGAATGCTGCGGAAAGTATAACTAGTGAACTGATGCTGAATACATACCAGTTCCAAAATTTTACTAAAATATCGAAACACGATTTCAATAACTCCTACAAGCAATTGATCCGAGAACTGCTATAGGAATATGAGCGCATGCCATTCACAACTCGATTCGCGATCACGCTACGGCTTTTTAAGTACTGAGAATTCATGCAGAAGTTTAATGTACGTCTTTAAACTTGCTTTTTCGTCTATAAGCTTCTTGGTACCATAAGTATGCACTGCTTTGGTAGGACTGAAAAACTTCGTTAAGGGGAGTTTCAAATAATACTGCAATTTTTATTTTATTTTTGTTCACCAACACACACAACTGTTTACACTTTAAATTCCTGCTTCAGGGAAGTCTCGAAATAGTACGAAAATCACAGCATAACATACAAACCATGCGGATGAAGTGCTACCTGCGCCTCCACTCGGTCTATGCAACCTTTTTGCCTCGTATCTGGCATAGGTTCGAAGACTTCGGAATTTTTTGAATCCTTCATCAAATACGAATCAGAGGTCATTCGAAAATTCGAAATAGCTTGCGAAGACATATAGTTCCCTCGCTTGTCCGCTTTTCTATTGTTGTGCACAACACAAAAAATCACAACAACAAACTACAAAACAAGTGGCTACATAATCGAGTGCGAATTTTCAAACAAAAGCGAAACGATATTGTATTCACCCTGACACGCTGTCGGTGAGAGAAGTAGGAAACCAAGATGAGAGGGAGAGGCAAGTATTTGCAGACAAGGACAAAGATAAATATTTCCCTGCATTACGAAATACTCTTCATCGTTGGTGGACAACATCGGCAACCCCTCGGCAATAAATCAACTACTTGCAAAAGCCAACAACGTCAATAATATTGTCCAGCCACACCGCAAAATTGCCGTCTGTTGCAGCCATATTGCAGCAGTGGTGACGACAGGCTGTTGCTGCGAATTTTTGCCGTAAAATATGGCCCACCTAAACACAACTTCAATACTCCTAGTTTGTGCAATTTGTAATATTTGCAAAAAGTACGAATCTTCAAACAATCAAAATACATCTAAATGCTGAGTTGGTAAATATAGTGGCTCCCCTATGCAAAATCTCCACCCCTTTTCCAATTATAGACTCAAAGTTAACGTGGCAGTCCTGTTTTTCGTCTAACTGACGGTATTAATAATACGTACTTAGCGTCGTCCAATTTTGATCCTAATTTGCATAAAAACATAGACATATTTATTCTGATAACTAGGTCTTCAGACTAGGACATGCTGCAGTATGTAACATTCTGTTAATTATGTAGCTTCTCAAAAGAAATCAAATACGATAATAGTGACGGCCTAAACAAATATGTAAATGATGTAAACGAAAATATTTGCAGATAGCCCTCATTGAGATCTGTCAATTGACACTTGGCTGAGTGTCATATTAATTTTATTAACAAAGTTAATAAACTTCAACCTTGGGTAAATAGTGGCGGCGTCCCACATTTAAACAAAACTGTGAATAATACAGGCGAATCTGTCTGTTGACCCATCGTTCAGTGATGTATCACTTTTTTTAACTGAGTTACATTTGTTGTATTCGTCACAGCCTTATGATGCCCAAGATCACTGGTAGCAGGAAGCGAACTTCCAGCCACAGATACTTAGTTGCTGTGCAAGGCACCCTGCACGCTACGCAATTGTATGTAAACACGCAGCTCTTCGAACGAGAGAATATTGGCCGAATGGACCGGCCCGCCCATTCCCTCGACTTAAATCCCATCGAGCACGTGTGGGGAGACGCATTGCAGTACGTCAAATGCTCCAGCGATTATTCGGCAGTTGTCATCCGCGCTGGTGGAGGAATGCAACCCCTTCTAACCAGAAAGGGAGCATGTAGCATGTTGGAGAGCATGCGTTGCCGTCCGACGTGATCATATACTCTATTAAGAACAGTGTCCCACCTTTTGTAGTGCCCACGGGACGATCATAAATCGCGGTGACCTCAGTGTAATTATCAGTGTATAAAAGTGTTATTTCTGCCCATCTCATTGCATATTTCTTTCACTTACGTTGTGTAATACACTGTAGCAGTTCTTTCTGTATAGGTTACTTGCCAGTGACCCGGCGTACGAAGGCTACTTTCGTCCTTAAGTTTTGCACACCGCTCTACATGGACAAAAATTATGATTTTTGTTACAGCGAGTTCTGCGGGAGACGAATTTAGGTAGGCAGCACCAGCTAAGACCATTGGGAAATGAGAGAGACCAGGATGGAGAGAGAGGTGTAATTGCATAACGAGTATGTACAAGGACACAGGTAGACATTATTGATGCTTCAGTAGATTCGAGTATGTCATTTCTGTCCTTCGAAGCTGCAGCTGTTGTTAAGTTCTCTGATATGAGGAATGCCATTCCAGTGTCGGGTACTTGCTACTGAAAAATGCTTCACATAATGGGCTAAGTCATGGAGTGTGACTGAAAGGATTTTGCTCTTATGGGAACTGGTGTTTTAGCTATGTTGTTCGAGCAAGAGCGTTAAGGTGAAGGAGAGATCTGAGAGACAATATACACTGATAAGATGGCGGAGGAGAATACTGCATGGAAATCACGGAGTTTGTATGCACGTAGCCAGGATAACTGCGAATAAGATGGTGAAATACCATCAAAGAACTTGAACGTCACAGATACGCACATCAAAAAAGTTTTGCATCACCCCTCTTCCCAGAACTCAAGATACAAGTTGACTGTGGATATTGTATCACACACACAGTCCCTTTAAAACTTCCTGACATATCAGCGCACTCTCCACAGCAGAGTGAAAATCTCATTCTGGAGACAGTCCCTTTGCCTGTTCAGAGATGTCACTAAACTCGCCCAAAGATGTAAACAACCATGCATGAGCAGCGCTTACTAGACGGAGGAGGTAAGACAGCCGATTAGTTGCAGTCATTCCACGAGGAAGGAGGTACACGGCTCTTGTTGCCTGTAGCTCAAACATGCCTAGACGGTCAATACCGCAGTTCGATCGCGCCTGCATTGTTACATTGTGCCAGGAAGGGCTATCAACAAAGTAAGTCTCCAGGCGTCTCGGAGTGAACCAAAGCGATGTTGTTCGGACATGGAGGAGATACAAAGAGACAGTAACTGTCAATGACATGCCTAGCTCAGGCCGCCCAAGGCCTACTACACCAGTGAATAACCGCTACTTACGGATTATGGCTCGGAGGAACCCTGACAGCAACGCCACCATGTTGAATAATGCTTTTAGTGCAGCCACAGGACGTCGTGTTAAGACTCAAACTGTGCGCAGTAGGCTGCATGATGCGCAACTTTTCCCGACGTCCTTGGCGAGGACCCAACAACATGCCGAATGGACCGCTCAGGTTTCACATCATGTTCTCTTCACCGATGAGTGTCACATACGCCTTCAACCAGACAATCGACGGAGACGTGTTTGGACGCAACCCGGTCAGGTTGAGCGCCTTAGACACGTCCAGCGAGTGCATCAAGGTGGTGGTTCCCTGCTGTTTTGGGGTGGCATTATGTAGGGCCGACGTACGCCGCTGTTGGTCATGGAAGTCGAACTAAGGGCTGTACGATACGTGAATGCAATCCTCCGACCGATAGTGCAACCATATCGACAGCATATTGTCGAGGTATTCGTCTTCATGGACGACAATTCGCCCCCCCATCGTGCACATCTTGTAAATGGGTCAAATAGCTCTGAGCACTATGAGACTTCACATCTGAGGTCATCAGTTCCCTAGAACTTTTTCTTTTGTCGTCAGTCTACTGACTAGTTTGATGCGGCCCGCCACGAATTCCTTTCCTGTGCTAACCTCTTCATCTCAGAGTAGCACTTGCAACCTACGTCCTCAATTATTTGCTTGACATATTCCAATCTCTGTCTTCCTCTACAGCTCCCTCTAGTACCATGGAAGTCATTCCCTCATGTCTTAGCAGATGTCCTATCATCCTGTCCGTTCTCCTTATCAGTGTTTTCCACATATTCTTTCCTCTCCGATTCTGCGTAGAATCTCTTCATTCCTTACCTTATCAGTCCACCTAATTTTCAACATTCGTCTATAGCACCACATCTCAGATGCTTCGATTCTCTTCTGTTCCGGTTTTCACACAGTCCATGTTTCACTACCACACAATGCTGTACTCCACACGTACATCCTCAGAAATTTCTTCCTCAAATTAAGGCCGGTATTTGATGTTAGTAGACTTCTCTTCCCCAGAAATGCCTTTTTTGCCATAGCGAGTCTGCTTTTGATGTCTTCCTTGCTCCGTCCGTCATTGGTTATTTTACTGCCTAGGTAGCAGAATTCTTTAACTTCATTGACTTCGTGACCATCAATCCTGATGTTAAGTTTCTCGCTGTTCTCATTTCTACTACTTCTCATTACCTTCGTCTTTCTCCGATTTACTCTCAAACCATACTGTGTACTCATTAGACTGTTCATTCCGTTCAGCAGATCATTTAATTCTTCTTCACTTTCACTCAGGATAGCAATGCCATCAGCGAATCGTATCATTGATATCCTTTCACCTTGTATTTTAATTCCACTCCTGAACCTTTCTTTTATTTCCATCATTGCTTCCTCGATGTACAGATTGAAGAGTAGGGGCGAAAGGCTACAGCCTTGTCTTACACCCTTCTTAATACGAGCACTTCGTTCTTGATCGTCCACTCTTATTATTCCCTCTTGGTTGTTGTACATACTGTATATGACCCGTCTCTCCCTATAGCTTACCGCTACTTTTTTCAGAATCTCGAACAGCTTGCACCATTTTATATTGTCGAACGCTTTTTCCAGGTCGATAAATACTATGAAAGTGTCTTGATTTTTCTTTAGCCTTGCTTCCATTATTAGCCGTAACGTCAAAATTGCCTCTCTCGTCCTTTTACTTTTTCTAAAGGCAAACTGATCGTCACCTAGCGCATTCTCAATTTTCTTTTCCATTCTTCTGTATATTATTCTTGTAAGCAGCTTCGACGCATGAGCTGTTCAGCTGATTGTGCCATAATTCTCGCACTTGTCAGCTCTTGCCGTCTTCGGAATTGTGTGGATGATGCTTTTCCGAAAGTCAGATGGTATATCGCCAGACTCATATATTCTGCACACCAACGTGAATAGTCGTTTTGTTGCCACTTCCCCCAATGATTTTAGAAATTCTGATGGAATGTTATCTATCCCTTCTGCCTTATTTGACCGTAAGTCCTCCAAAGCTCTTTTAAATTCCGATTATAATACTGGATCCCCTATCTCTTCTAAATCGACTCCTGTTTCTTCTTCTATCACATCAGACAAATCTTCACCCTCATAGAGGCTCTCAATGTATTCTTTCCACTTATCTGCTCTCTCCTCTGTATTTAACAGTGGAATTCCCGTTGCACTCTTAATGTTAGCACCGTTGCTTTTAATGTCACCCAAGGTTGTTTTGACTTTCCTGTATGCTGAGTCTGTCCTTCTGACAATCGTATCTTTTCCGATGTCTTCACATTTTTCCTGCAGCCATTTCGTCTTAGCTTCCGTGCACTTCCTATTTATTTCATTCCTCAGCGACTTGTATTTCTGTACTCCTGATTTTCCCGGAACATGTTTGTACTTCCTCCTTTCATCAATCAACGGAAGTATTTCTTCTGTTACCCATGGTTTCTTCGTAGCTACCTTCTTTGTACCTATGTTTTCCTTCCCAACTTCTGTGACGGCCCTTTTTAGAGATGTCCATTCCTCTTCAACTGTACTGCCTACTCCGCTATCCCTTATTGCTGTATCTATAGCGTTAGAGAACTTCAAACGTACCTCGTCATTCCTTAGTACTTCCGTATCCCCTTCTTTGGCTATTGATTCTTCTTGATCAGTCTCTTAAACTTCAGCCTATTCTTCATCACTACGACATTGTGGTCCGTCTATATCTGCTCCTGGGTACGCCTTACAATCCAGTATCTGATTTCGGAATCTCTGTCTGGATATGATGTAATCTAATTGAAATCTTCCCGTATCTCCTGGCCTTTTCCAAGTATACCTCCTCCTCTTGTGATTCTTGAACAGGGTATTCGCTATTACTAGCTGAGACTTGTTACAGAACTCAATTAGTCTTTCGCCTCTTTCATTCCTTGTCCCAAGCCCATATTCTCCTGTAACCTTTTCTTCTACTCCTTCCCCTACAACTGCATTCCAGTCGCCCATGACTATTAGATTTTCGTTCCCCCTAGAACTTAGAACTACTTAAACCTAACTAACCTAAGTACATCACACACATCCATGCCCGAGGCAGGCTTCGAACCTGCGACCGTAGCAGTCGCGCGGTTCCGGACTGAAGCGCCTAGAACCGCTCGGCCACAACGGCCGGCGCACATCTTGTAAATGACTTCCAGCTTGTGCTCCAGACATGAACACTATCAAACATGCCTGAGATGGATTGAATAGGGCTCTTTATGCACGACGTGACCCACTAACTAGTCTGAATAATCTACGCCAAATCGCCGTTGAGGAGCGGACAATCTGGACCAACATTGCCTTAATGAACTTGTGGATGGTATGCCACGACGAATACAGACATGCATCAATGCAAGAGGACGTGCTACTGGAATTAGAGGTGTCAGTGTGTACAGCAATCTGGACCACCATCTGTGGTCTCGCTGTATGTTGGTACAGCACGCAATGTGTGATTTTGAGGAGCAATAAAGAGGGCGTAATTGATGTTAATGTTGACCTCTATTCCAATTTTCTGTATAGGTTCCGGAACTCTTCGCACCGAGGTGATACAGAGCTTTTTTGATTGTGTGTGTGTGTGTGTGTGTGTGTGTGTGTGTGTGTGTGTGTGTGTGTGTCGAATACAGGCGTTCTTTAACAGTTCCTGATGCTGTGAGCTCTCCGTGCAGGATAACATCGCTGTAATCCACATTTGGAAGTATAATATTTTGCACAACTTATTTTTACGGGCATAAAAGCAGGGTGTTTTTTTTAGGGCGTGGAGAAATGTTGGTGCCTTATTGCACACTGCTGCTCTGTGTTCAGCCCAAGTTGGCTTTCCACACCTAGACACCTTGTTGTGGGATTGAATTTGATATTTGTCCCATTTGGGACTGAAAATGATAGAATTCGAGAATTTTTGGTCTAATGAACATAGTGACCGACCACGACAGCTCGAGTTCTGTGCCCATTTTGAAGGTGTACACAGGTCAGCACCGAAATTCTCAATATGTCTTCACGTTTATTGTTATTGCTCTTAGACATTACTGAAGGTCATCAGTATACTTGTATTTACATTGTGACTGAACTGAAGACGCATAATTGACATACAGTGAAAAAAGTAGAGGCGTAAATACTGAACACTCTTGCGCCTGTCTCCTTTGTGACTTAGTGGTGCTGACATGACGCATTGCTGGCGAGACTCCAGGTACAAGAGAAACCATTTGCAATGCATCTGGCGAGAAATGTATGGTTCTTCGTGTGGGAAGTAAACTGTCGAAGCTGACAGTGTCAAAGGCTTTGCTAAATAATGCCTCCTACAAAAGGAAGGGATGATATAGTATTTATTTTAAAGATTAGTGGTGAACGTCTTGAGCGTGTCACATCCTATAAGTACTATTTATTTATCATTTGGTATGCATAGTTTTTGAATCAAAAGACCAGCCATACGTATACACAAACAATAAAAAATACGACATTTAGCTGTAGCATCACATTTCAAAAGCCTCTTTTCTCTGCTTATTCTGTACCTTTCACTTCCACACATGCCTAACACTCCATACATACACTTTGCGGAAAAGACTTCCTCACACTTAAACATACATTCGACGTTAGCAAATTTCTCGTCTTCAGACACGCTTTTCTTGCCATTGTCAGCCTACATTTTATATCTTCTATACGGCTCTCATCAGTAGTTACTTTGCTGCCCAAATAACAAAACTTATGTACTTAAAGTGCCTCGTTTCTTAACCTAATTCTCTCAGCATCACTTGATTTGATTTGACTACATTCCATTATCCTTGTTTTGCTTTTGTTGATGATCATCTTACATCCTCCTTTCAAGACACTGTCCATTCCATTCAACTGCTCTTCCAAGTCCTTTGCTGTCTCTGACAGAATTACAGTGTCATCGGCGAACCTCAAAGTTTTTATTTCTTCTCCATGAATTTTAATACCTACTCCGAATTTTTCTTTTGTTCCCTTTACTGCTTGCTCAATATACAGATTGAATAACATCGGGGAGAGGCTACAACCCTGTCTCACTCCCTTCCCAACCACCCCACTGCGGGTCCGGGGATTAGAATAAGCCTGAGGTATTCCTGCCTGTCGTAAGAGGGGACTAAAACGAGTCCCTCCCCCTCAAGGGGGTAGTTAGAGCCTGCGTCCGGAGACGGACGGTTCCACGACCTATATTTGCGGTCATTTTGGTTTTTCACTTCTTCTGGTTTCTTCCTTCCTTTGGTTGGTTCCTTTCTTTGTTCTTCTCCATCTCACTGTCTTACTTACTTTTTCCCTTGCCTCCTCCTCCTTGCCTCCTCCTCCTTGCCTCCTTCTCCTTGCCTCCTCCTCCTTGCCTCCTCCTCCTTGCCTCCTTGTCCTTGCCTCCTTCTCCTTGCCTTCTCTGGTCTCTGCCTCGGCGCTTGAGACAGTCTGTCCTTTCTCTCCCCCTCTCCCTTCTTTTTCCTCTTCTTCCTTCCTCCCTGTGCGTGCCTGAAGGCCGACCCACGCGTTCGCACGCGTAGCCGGTGACGGGGTAACGCGTAATTCCCCGCCCTGGGTAGACAAGTAAGGCACGGACGTACCCCCTGGTAAAGGCCAGGCCCAGGGAGGGGTGATTGCCTGAGCTGACACCTTCCGACCATGCCGATTGGTCCCTCCGTCCGTTTCTCGGGAGGTGTGACCTGAGGTGTAAACATTCACCTAAGGCGGAGAGCCCTCTGAGAGGGTCCCCACAAGGAAGGAGCGTGCCATCGGAGACAGTGGCAATCGTGGGGGATTCCTCCGCAATGGATTTCTCTTCTTCTTCTGTCTCGACTTCTGCCCAAAAACGGAAACTTGACCAGCCACCAGTGACAAAAGTACTACCGCCTGCCCCACAGTTCCTCGTAGTTTCTCGATCTGAGGACGGAAAGGATTTTTCCTCTGTCAACCCTTTCGTTATCCAGAAGGGCGTAGATGCCATAGCCGGATCTGTCAAGTCTTGTACCAGGTTGCATAACGGTACCTTGTTACTAGAAACTGAGAGCGCCTTTCAGGCACAAAAACTGCTTCGGGACACATTCCTGTACACGTTCCCTTTCCGGGTGGAGGCCCACCGCACCTTGAATTCGTCTCGTGGTGTGGTATATACTAGATCACTCGACGGATTGACTGACTAGGAGATTCAGTCTTTCCTCGCTGAGCAGGGCGTGACAGCTGTCCATAGGGTCATGAAAAAGGTCAACAATGACCTTGTACCGACCTGGACATTTTTCTTGACCTTTGATAGTGTTCAGCTGCCGTCGCCCATCAAAGCGGGCTGTTCGCCCCTATGTCCCGACACCTACGCGCTGCTACCAGTGTCAGCATTTTAATCACACTCGCCAGTCTTGTTCTAATGCGGCTAAATGTGTCACTTGTGGCAGGGGTGCCCATGAGGGTGACTGTCCACCTCCGTCTCCTCGTTGTGTGAACTGTCAGGGTGACCATGCCGCATCCTCCCGCGACTGTCCTGTCTATAAGGAAGAACGCTGTATCCAAGAAATTCGGGTCAAAGAGAAAGAGTCCACCTCGGCTGCTCGCAAGCTATTGGCTAGTAGGAAGCCTACGCTGCTCCCAGCGGGGAAATACAGTACTGTCCTCGCCTCTCCTCAGACTACCAGGGAGGTGGCAACCCAGACATGCGATCTGACCTTCAGCACCACGGTCGTCCGTTCGGCCAGTGCTAAGATCGCGCGGTCGACGTCTCCTCTTCCTCCCATCACCCCACAGACACCAGCCCCTTCATCAGCTTCTGTTAAGACGAAGACCCAGAAGTCAGATGCATGGGCCTTCAAGAAGGAACCGTCCCGTGCAGACTTCCTACGTACCTCGACCTCCCAGCCTTCGATCGATCCTTCCACCAAACGTCCTTCCAAGAATGCTCATAGGAGGCACAGTTCTCCTTCTCCGCCACGGCGCATTTCTTCTCCTGCGCCACCCAGCAGTTGCCGCCCCAGGCCGTCATCCGTTTCGCCTGGCCGCACCGCTGGTAGCCGAACGTCTGGCCGTTCACCGGCGGAGGAAGCTCCCCCTCCCGGCCATCTTCCCAAGATGGCCGATGAACCTATAGAGCCAATGGACGATGACTGTCCGCCTACTGATAGCGGCGGCAGTGCTCGCTCGAAGCCAGGCCCTCAGCGGCCTTCGAGGTGACCCCTTCTTTCATTTTCCTTTTCTTCTTACGATGGCACTTATTCACTGGAATATTCGCAGCATTCGCTCCAACCGAGAGGACTTGAAGTTTCTGCTCCACTTGCACCGTCCGCTCGTTGTAGCCCTCCAGGAAACGAAGCTACGCCCATGCGATCAAATTGCCTTGGCACACTACACCTCTGTGCGTTTTGACCTACCCCCTGTGGTAGGTATCCCGGCTCATGGAGGGGTTATGTTGCTGGTCCGGTATGATATTTACTACGATCCCATCACGTTGCACACCGGCCTGCAGGCAGTTGCCATCCGCATTACTCTCCCCACTTTTACATTTTCCATTTGTACCGTTTACACTCCATCGTCATCTGCCGTTACCAGGGCAGACATGATGCAACTTATTGCTCAGCTACCTGCACCATTTTTGTTAACTGGAGACTTCAATGCCCACCATCCCCTTTAGGGCTCTCCAGCATCCTGCCCGAGGGGCTTCCTGCTAGCAGACCTTTTCAACCAGCTCAATCTTGTCTGCCTCAATACTGGCGCCCCTACTTTTCTTTTGGACACATCTCACACCTATTCCCATTTAGACCTCTCTATATGTACTCCCCAACTTGCACGCCGGTTTGAGTGGTATGCACTTTCTGATACATATTCGAGCGACCACTTCCCGTGTGTTATCCATCTCCTGCAGCATACCCCCTCTCCGTGCTCATCTAGTTGGACCATCTCCAAGGCAGACTGGGGGCTCTTCTCTTCCAGGGCGACCTTTCAGGATCAAACCTTCACAAGCTGCGATCGTCAGGTCGCACACCTCACGGAAGTCATTCTCGCTGCTGCTGAATATTCCATCCCTCACCCTACTTCTTCTCCACGTCGCGTACCGGTCCCCTGGTGGACCGCAGCATGTAGAGACGCTTTACGTGCTCGTCGACATGCTTTACGCACCTTTAAACGCCACCCTACAGTGGCGAATTGTATCAATAATAAAAGATTACGTGCACAGTGTCGTCGTATTATTAAAGAAAGCAAGAAAGCCAGCTGGGCTGCTTTCACAAGCACCTTCAACAGTTTTACTCCTTCTTCTGTTGTCTGGGGTAGCCTGCGCCGGCTATCTGGCACTAAGGTCGCTAATGACGTTCTTGTGGCCCCTGAGGATGTCTCCAATGCCTTCGGCCGCTTTTTCGCAGAGGTTTCGAGCTCCGCTCGTTACCACCCTGCCTTCCTCCTCCAAAAACAGGCAGAGGAGGCTCCTCGAATCGTGAAAGTTATAATGCCCCATTGACCATGCGGGAACTCGAAAATGCACTTGCCCGGTCGCGGTCCTCCGCTCCAGGGCCTGATTCTATTCATATTCAAATGCTGAAGAACCTTTCTCCTGCGGGTAAAGGTTTCCTTCTTCGTACTTATAATCGCATCTGGATTGAGGGACATATTCCCGTATGCTGGCGCGAGTCTATTGTTGTACTGATTCCTAAGCCAGGGAAGGACAAGCACTTGCCTTCCAGTTATCGACCCATCTCGCTTACCAGCTGTGTCTGTAAGGTGATGGAGCGAATGGTTAACTCTCGTTTGGTTTGCCTACTCGAATCTCGACGCCTACTTACCAATGTACAATGTGGATTTCGTAAGCGCCGCTCTGCTGTTGACCATCTGGTTACCTTGTCGACCTTCATTATGAATAACTTCTTGCGGAAGCGCCCGACCGCGGCTGTGTTCTTTGATTTGGAGAAGGCTTACGACACCTGTTGGAGGGCGGGCATTCTCCGCACCATGCATACATGGGGCCTTCGCGGTTGCCCTCTTTTTATTCGTTCCTTTTTAATGGATCGACAGTTCAGGGTACGTGTGGGTTCTGTCCTGTCAGACACCTTTCGCCAGGAGAATGGGGTGCCACAGGGCTCAGTTTTGAGCGTCGCTCTCTTCGCCATAGCGATCAATCCTATAATGGATTCCTTCCCAGCTGATGTATCATGCTCCCTTTTCGTGGACGATTTTACCATCTATTGCAGCGCACAGCGTACATGTTTCCTGGAGCGCTGTCTTCAACGTTCTCTTGACCGTCTTTACTCCTGGAGTGTCGCCAATGGCTTCCGTTTTTCTACCGAGAAGACGGTCTGTATTAACTTCTGGGGCTACAAAGAGTTTCTCCCACCGTCCTTACGACTCGGTCCCGTTGCTCTCCCATTCGTGGAGACAACAAAATTTTTAGGTCTTACATTTGACAGGAAACTTAGCTGGTCTCCACATGTATCATATTTGGTTGCCCGTTGTACCCGTTCTCTAAATGTCCTCTGTGTTCTCAGTGGTATGTCGTGGGGAGCGGATCGAATCGTCCTACTTCGCCTATATCGGTCGATCGTCCGCTCCAAGCTGGATTATGGGAGCTTCGTATACTCCTCTTCACCGCCGTCCTTCTTACGCCACCTCAACTCCATACAACATCGGGGTTTACGTCTTGCGATCGGAGCGTTTTATACTAGTCCCGTCGAGAGTCTTCATGCTGAAGCAGGTGAATTGCCACTCACCCACCGGCGTGGTATACTGCTTTGTCGGTATGCCTGTCGGCTACTGTCAATGCCCGACCACCAGTCTTATCGTTCCTTTTTTTGACGACTCTCTCGACCGTCAGTACGGGTTGTATGTCTCTGCCCTGCTACCCCCTGGAGTTCGCTTTCGTCGCCTCCAACACCTTGATTTTTCACTCCCTGCAAACTTTAGTGTGGGCGAGAGCCACACGCCACCTTGGCTCCAGGCTCAGGTTCGCGTTCACCTTGACCTCAGCTCGCTCCCATAGGAGGTTACCCCCGGTTCAGTATACCACTCGTTTTGTCTAACTTCGTTCGAAGTGAAACGTCCCCTTTGAACAATTATACATGACTGTGCTTAACCTGACACACAATATTTTGTTAGCGCAACGCAATCTGACTTTCAAAAATCCCTACAAAAGAATGGCCCTGACTAACATTAAACTATACCTTTCACAAATCACTTACCTCACAAAAATCTTCGCTGCTCAAGCTACTGCAATACAGCGAGCGCCACTACTGCCAGCTAAATAAAAGATTCAAACTATGGAAGGCACTAACTACTGATAGGGATAGTTAGCAAATGAAAGATATTAGTAGAGAACAAACAATGTATTTACCTTGATATCATCATATATAAATATACCAGTTCATGACAAATTACAAATCTCCGCCATCTCTCTCCCCACATTCACCACTGCTGGCGGCTCACCTCCAACTGCGCAACGCTACGCGCTGTTAACAGCCAGCTGCCGCTGCCCAACACTACAATGGCAGACAACAATGCAAACTAGACACAGACTGCACACAGCACAGCCAGTGATTTTCATACAGAGGTGGCGTTACCAGTAAAAAAACCTAAACAGCCTACTTACAGAAGTTCATTAATATGACCTTCATTTATACAGATGGCTCTAAGACCAATGACGGTGTCGGGTGTTCTTTTATTGTCGGGGCACAAAGTTTCAAATACCGGCTCCACGGCCATTGTTTGGTCTTCACAGCTGAGCTCTTTGCCCTATACCAGGCTGTTCTTTACATCTGCCACCACCGACATTCTGCTTAGGTCATCTGCTCCGACTCCCTGAGCACCATCCAGAGCCTCAGTGATCTGAATCCGGTTCACCCTTTTGTGCACCGGATCCAACGCTCTCTTCAGCGGCTAGTGTACGATGGTTCTCCGGTTAGCTTCATGTGGGTTCCTGGCCATGTCGGTATCCCTGGGAACGAAGCTGCAGATGCCGCGGCCAAGGCTGCGGTCCTCCAGGCTCGGACAGCTTCTTGTGGCCCTTCATCAGATTCTAGCAGGGTCATTTGTCGGCGCATTTTATCGCTGTGGCATGCCGATTGGGCTGCACTTACGGACAACAAGCTTCGGGCCTTGAAACCTCTTCCCGCGGCTTGGACGTCCTCCTCACGCCCTTCTCGGCGGGAGGAGGTCGTTTTGGCCCGGTTACGAATTGGACACTGCCGGTTCAGCCATCGCCATCTGCTGACGGCTGCGCCGGCGCCGGCGCCGTTCTGCCCATGTGGGCAGTTGCTGACGGTCCGCCACATTTTAACGTCCTGTCCGGATTTTAATACACTGCGTCTTGATCTTTGCCTGCCATATACTCTGTATGCCATTTTAGCGGATGACCCAGGAGCAGCTGCTCGCGTTCTTCGTTTTATCGACTTGACAATCCTGTCTAAGGACATTTGATTATGCTGTTTTTTTTAATCCTCTGCCTGTCTGTCTTTTATAGTATTGTCCCTTTTAGTTGCTATTTTAACCTTGTGCCTCGCGGTGCATTCCTAACTTAGTCTGGGCGCTAATGACCATTGTAGTTGTGCGCCCTAAAACCACAAAAAAAAACCTTCCCAACCACTGCTTCCCTTTCATGCCACTCGACTCTTATAACTGCCATCTGCTTTCTGTACAAATTGTAAATAGCCTTTCGCTCCCTGTATTTTACCTCTGCCACCTTCAGAATTTGAAAGAGAGTATTCCAGTCAACATCGTCAAAAGCTTTCTCTAAGTCTTTCCTTAACCTATCTTCTAAGATAAATCGTACGGTCAGTACAGCCACGCTTGTTCCAACACTTCTCCGATATCCAAACTGACCTTCCCCAGTGTCGGCTTTCAACAGTTTTTCCAGTCTCATGTCAAGAGTTCGTGTTGGTATTTTGCGAACATGACTTAATAAACTGATACTTCGGTGAAATTCACATCTGTCAGCGCTGACCTTTATTGGAATTGGAGTAATTGCATACTTCTCGAAGTCTGAGGGTATTTCGTCTTTCTGATATACCTCGTACACCAGGTGGAAGAGTTTTGTCACGGCTCGCTCTCCCAAAGCTGTTAGTAGTTCTGTCAGAGTGACGTCTACTCTCGGGGCCTTGTTTCCACGAACGTTATAGTTCTGATTTTACGCGCCAGGAGCAAAGCTGTTGTGTCTCGTCACATGGCGAGACGGCCAGCGGATTTAATCAGACCTGCGGGTCACAAAAGGTCATCCATGCCCGATAGTGCGATTAATTGTAGAATAGTGATCCAGTATTCTCATAAAGTAGACATGAGAACAGACGTCGGACGGATTAAGAGTCGCGTTCTTAGGATCGTAACAGGACGGTACAGTCCATACGAAAGTGTAACAGAAACGCACGGGTATTTGATAATTGTTAGACGACAGTTTTCGCGAAGTCCTATAGGGTAAATTTAGAGAGGCTGTATTCGAAGAAAACTGTGGCACCATTATGCTGCCATACAATGTGTATCACGCGTAGGGATTGAGATAAGAGAATTTAGGGTGTGTACGCAGACAGTCTGTCATTTATCCCTCACTCAGTACGATAATGGAACAGGAAAGAAAAATTATATTGATACGACCCACCCTCCGCCATGCTCTGTATAGCGACTTGCGGAGTATTTATGTAGCTATAAATTTAAGAATTACTAGAAGCGCACTCCAGCAGGACAATCGACGCTGTGGGTCAAGCGGATTACTGAATCGATACAAATCGAACGATCAGAACAGAACAGCCAGCTTTCCTGTCGCTATAGACCTACCTCACCTCTGTTGGCATACAGCACTGAATTTATCACCTCGTTTACGTTTTTATGCGAATGCAGCTGCGACATGCAGTATTAACCGTTACTTAATGTCCCTCATCCGTCATTTTTAACAGCTCTGGAAACATCATCGATCACAATATACGCACTAACACAAAAAAACGACACGTCACGAAGAAGTTGTGCCAGTTGTTCACAAATTGATATTCATACAGATACCGACGAAAAATGCATAATTGTAAATTTCGGCGCCCGAGGGATGAACGTATGACGCTGCAACGCATTTTAACGTGCAGGTTGCAAGAGTAGTAACCAAAGGACATGTCGATAAGAGGGCATAAACCCCTTGCGAATTTCTTTCCATGTACTCAGTTGGGCAGTAACCTTGCCTCGCAGACAGGAGCGTGGAAAATATACTCAGACGTCAGCATTCCAGAGAGGACGTGTAGTTTGGCTGAAGGAAGTCGGTTGGAGTCTCGCTCGACATCTCAAGCGATGCCAGTATTAGACAGTGTTAGCAGGAGTCGATGAACCAAGGCCGACCACAACGTCAAGAAGGAAGCGGCCGACCTAGAGGGACGACAGAAGGTGAGGACAGTGCAGTTGTCGGAGAGGCATTCCGAGCTGCGGATTCATCGTCATCATCGATTCGACATGCAGCTCGTACTTCAGTGACAACAAGGACCAGTAATAGTGGTCTCAGAGAAAGCGGGCTAAGCTCTCGGCGCCTCCTTGCACCGACTACCATTGACATCTGTACAATAGCAAGCACCTTTGCAGCGATATCGGGCACATTCGGCTTGGAATCTCATTGAAGGAAGTAGAACTGTCTTCGGTGATTAGTCATGTTTCAATTGAGCTCCGACGACCAGAGAAGACGTTCCTGGATACACTCCAGACAGTGGTGGGATACCAACTGACTATCAACCTCCATAAGGCCCAGTAACCAGGAGTGATGATCTGGGATGTCATTCAGTTACATGTTTGCATCTTTTTGGTTGTCATTTGGGGTGCGCTTACAGCACAGCGGTGCGTCGAAGATGTTATGCCCTTCATTGCAAGCTAACCTGGGTTTACATTTCAGCGAGATAATGCTCACCTGCACACGGTGAGAGTTTCTGTTGCTTGTCTTCATGGTTGCAAAATCTACCTTGGCCAGTAAGGTCACCGGGTCTCTCCCCAACCTAGAACAATTGGAGCATTACGGGCAGGGCCCTCCAACTATCTCAGATGTTGTCTCTCTAAAGAGCCAATTTGACAGAATTTAGCACGGTATCCCTCAGGAGGACATCTGACAACTCTGTCAGTGTCAAGCCGAATAAATGCATAAGTGCCAGAGGCGAACAATCGTATTACTGACTTGCTCGATTTGTGAAGCTCTTTCTACTGGACAAATCATCAAAATTGTCTGAAATTTCAATCATTTGTTTGTCTGTACATGTACACTCTTTGATATAAAACCTGGCCAGCGGTCGGCCGCCTGATAGCGTTAAGTCCGCGCTGATCGCGAGTTGGGGCAAGTAACCTGGCCACATTGATAAATATAAGTCCAGCGACTGCACGATCTGGCAACATTGTACGCTGCGGCACTTCCTGGAGGAAGTCTCGCCTCCAGTTCGAAAGTGTTGGTGATGGCTGTGGCCTTGGTTTAGCGGTGAAGCACTTGGTGTCTGGATGTGAGGTCTCGCAATCAAGACCACTTGCTGCTTAAAATTTTAAAGCGCTTACGTCTGAATGTTGATGTCATGACTGAAACCATAACGCAACTACAATGTGTTTCACATTCTGACACATCGCAAAAAACAGTTCAGCTCAGTGACAATTTTGCGACAAATTGCTTTGTGGACTATCTGCCTCCGAACTATACATGCGCCAGTTCTGTCCGGCACCTATTCGTTAGTTACCGCTGGGTGCCCCATGCTAAAGGCGATAGCTATCGCTCGTCGCTTTGGGGAGTATAAAATGGTTAACTGTTCTCGAGTGATTCTCCAGACAAAAGTCTAAGATCAGCATTTCGCACTCGATACCAACGTAGGCAGACGACCTGTTTTAATATGATGCCTTTTCTGTTGCACTGGTATAAAAGACATGAGTATTGCACAAAATTATTATTATTGTTTGTGATTTAATTAAAATGCTGTACCATGTTGTTTAATGTTACTATGCTTTGTATGTCCTTTTTTCCTTTTAGAGGTGATTCTTCATGCAATTTTTTCGCCAGAAATTCGTCTGTTTCTTTGAAGCCACAATGAACAATGATTGTGCACGACGTGTTACAGTCGCTGTTTGATTTCTTACGTTAAATGTATGTGATTACCTCAGCAAACACTATGCAGTGTATGAGCTACAGTAACGCATGCACACTGCACGTATGGACTTATTGTGAACTTAACGCTTATCGAAAGTGATACTTAAAGTATTCAATTAGACTGAAACCAACGAATCTGACTATTATAATTGCGTAGGCTTCCGCGGCCAGAGTCAGTCGACATAAAAGTTTTCTGGGTTTGGTACCGCGTCATAATGTAAAAACTACTGCTGCTATAGAAAAGCCAACGTTTCGGCCACGATTGCAGTGGCCTTCTTCTATAGCAGCAGTAGTTTTTACATTATGACGCGGTACCAAACCCAGAAAACTTTTATGTCGAATCTGACTATATTACAGCCACGCAGAATGGAAGGTCGTAGCAAACGCAAGTGTAAGCAAACGTCTACAATACAAACTACTACAGAAACTTAGCACAGAGGAACTACACTGAAGCGCCATAGAAACTCGTATAGGCATGCGTATTCAAATACAGATATAAATAAACAGGCAAAATACGGCGCTACAGTCGGCAACGCGTATATAAGACAAGTGTCTGATGCAGTTGTTAGACCCGTTACTGCTGCTGAAATGGCAGGTTATCAAGATTTAAGTGAGTCTGAACGTAGTGTTATTGTCGGCGCACGAGGGATGGGGCACAGCATCTCCGAGGTAGCGATGAAGTGGGGATTTTCCCATACGACGACTTCGCATTTGTACCGGAACATCAGGAATCCGGCAAAACATCAAATCTCCGACATCACTGCGGCCGGAAAAAGATCTGCAAGAATGGGACCAACGACGAGTGAAGAGAATCGTTCAACGTGATAGAAGTGCAACTCTTCCGCAAATTGATGGAGATTTCAGTGCTAGACCATCAACAAGTGTCAGTGTGAGAACCATTCAATGAAACATCGTCATTATAGGCTTTCGGAACTGAAGGTCCACTCGTGTACGCTTGATGACTGCATGACACTAAGCTTTATGCCACGCCTGTGCCCGTCAACACCGTCATTGGATTGTTGATGACTGGAAACATGTTGTGTAGTCGGACGAGTCTCGTTTCAAATTGTATCGAGCTGCTGGACGTGTGCGGGTATGGAGGCAGCCTAATGAATCCATGGATGCAGTTTGTAGCAGGGGACTGTTCAAGCTGAGGGAGGCTCTGTAATGGTGTGGGGCGTGTGCAAAAAAATGGCTCTGAGCACTATGGGACTCAACTGCTGAGGTCATTAGTCCCCTAGAACTTAGAACTAGTTAAACCTAACTAACCTAAGGACATCACAAACATCCATGCCCGAGGCAGGATTCGAACCTGCGACCGTAGCGGTCTTGCGGTTCCAGACTGCAGCGCCTTTAACCGCACGGCCACTTCGGCCGGCGGGGCGTGTGCAGTTGGAGTGATACGAGACCCCTGATATGTTTAGATACGACTCTGACAGGTGACACGAACGTAAGCATCCTGTCTGATCACCCGCAACCATTCACGTCCATTGTGCATCCCGACGGATTTGGGAAATTAGAGCAGGACAATGCGACGCCCAAACTTGCTACAGAGTTGCTCCAGGGACACACTTCTGAGTTTAAATACTTCCGCTGGCCAGCAAACTCCGAAGGCATTACCATTATTGAGCATATCTGGGTTGCCTTGTAACCTTCTGTTCAGAAGAGATCTGCACCCTCTCGCACTCTTACTGACTTATGGACAGCCCTATAGGATTAATGATGTCAGTTCCGTGCAGCACTACATCAGACATTGGTAGGGTCCATACCACGTCTTGTTGCGGACTTCTGCATGCTCGTGGCGGCCGTACACGATATTACGCATGTGCACCAGTTTCTTTGGCTCTACGGTGTATAACTAGGTCAGGAATGCCACCAAAATGCGGAGACATTATAATATGGCAGCAGGGAGCGCTGCTCTCGTTGATGTGTTACAAGGGTAGACCGTTTTTCGCGAAGAAAGATTCGTTTTTGCCCTGACGGTGTTGATGCTCGTCCACGACGATCGCGGTTTACTCTTGCAGTTTTGCGTTCTAGTGATGGTGATTTCAAAAGTTTTCCACTTCACGATGTAACTGCGTGTAAGACATCAGATTTATTGCAGTACAAGAGAGATTGCACTCCTGCCACCGTTTTTAATGCAGCATTTTGTGCCATCTTATCTGAGCACCACGACTATGTAACTGTTTTTACGGATGGGTCGAAACAAGGGGATTCTGTTGGTTGTTCCGTTGTTTTTCCATATCGTGTCCTCAAGGTCCGACTGCCTCAGACTTTTACTGTCTTTGATGCAGAATTGTTTGCGATCTTGCGGGCACTGGAGCACATGAGATATTCTTCCTCTCCTAAATTTCTTGTCTGTTCCGATTCACTCAGTGCCCTTCACTCATTGCAACGTTTGTATCCGGCAGACAAAATTGTCCAGACTATCCAGGATGCCCTCCTCCGACTACAGCGACTGGGGAAGGTTGTAGCTTTCTGCTGGGTTCTGGAGCATGTTGGCATTGCTGGGAATGAAAGGGCAGATCTCGCAGCCAAGGAGGCGTGTCTCGCCCCACAAGTATCTCAGTGTGCTATACCCTTGCACGCACTCACCTCGCTGTTGAGCTCACGGGTCATGCGCTGGTGGGAGGATGAGTGGCTGGAAGTGACTGACAATAAGCTCCGTATAGTCAAGCCCACAACGCGTGTGTGGTGTACTTCCTTTCAGCCCCATCGACGGGACGAGGTTCTCCTCACTCGACTTCGAATAGGCCACAGCCCTATGACGCACGGCTTCCTGCTCCGGCGAGAGGACCCTCCAATTTGTGGTGCTTGCGGCGTCCAGGTCACTGTGCGCCACGTTTTATTCGATTGCATTTTATTTTCTGACCAGCGGGTCGCGGCTGACTTGCCAGCGGACCTGCCATCTCTTTTAGGCAACACTCGGACGAATGTGGTTAAAGTTTTAAAGTTCTGTGCCCTGTCAAATGTTTTTACAAAGATTTTAGGGAGAGGATTTTAATTTGCTCACCGTGTGACAAGCTCGCCCATATTTTATGTAAGTGGCCAGCCAATAACAATTTCCTGTGACATTCTTGTTGCTATGTTTCCCCTTTCCTTAGGTTTTACTTTCTTATGTAGCATTTTCCTTCTTTTCCTGCTTTCTTTGAGTGTGTGCTTTAGTTTTCTTAGGTCTGTCCACATTCGTTCCTTTTAATGTATGTCAGGGCGCTGATGACCTCCATGTTGAGCGCCCATAAGCCCCAACACACCACCGCCAGTAATTACCCAGTCGAAACTTGCTACTTTTACTGATAAGTCTGGTAATTTTCTTAGATAAACCATCGTGTGTAATGACTGTTCGTACGTGTAAGTTGTCAAAGGATGATTCCTTGTCTATACGTTTAATGCAGCAATAGCACGTAGTAATAAATCAAATTTTGTATTCACGAGAAACATTTGAATGTATGACTCTTTAAGCAGAAAAGAAGACGACTTATGGAAATGTGCAGTTGTGCACTCTCATAGGTTTTTCACCGCTAGGTCTACCGAAGATAATGGATCCTAAGAAGCTTGTTCAGTGCTTCCGTAATTTTTCGCGCTTTGTTTGATACCGAGATGATGCTGAACAAAATACAGGTCTGTGTCACAGACAATTACGTCGTCTTTTCAGAAACACTCTCAAGCTTTGTTGGTGGTGTAACTTCGCACTCGCAAAGCAGACGACTCTGGGATTTCCTACTAGGTCCTAGGACCCAGATGAGACAGTGTCTCCTAAGATTCTTCCCTGACTTCCGATGTCACAATTGGCGATTCAAATAAAGAAGTATAATCATCACGTAGATTTTCATGTATTAATATGACATGCGTGTATTGTGTTACACTTTGTAGTAACCTGTAGCACTGTCTCCAGTGGTCACAAACTCCTTTCTTTGTCATAACATAGCATAAACAGTGACCGGTAATAGCGAAATGGGATGAATAAGATACAGAAGTTGCAGTAAATTTGAAACTGATTTCGAAAGAGGCTACTATTTTAGAAAGTAACGGTAAGAACTAAATGCATACATGATGAAAGTTGCTCGCTGTTGGATCTTTTTCCTTCTTTTTTTTCTGAGTAGGCCCTATATGACTTCGAGTAACGGAGATTCAATTTGTTTCCGTCATGTTAGCTCCTTGGCACCATTCTTGCCTCGTAATCTAATACAAGGGTAGTTACTGTTTCAGATCTAGATTTGCAGATGTATATCACCTCGGTTTGTCTTTTTTATTTGCACATATCAAGAGTTGTATATTGAGCGAGCAGTAAAGGAAACAAAAGAAAAATTTGGAGTAGGAATTAAAATCCATGGAGAAGAAATAAAAACCTTGAGGTTTGCCGATGACATTGTAATTCTGTCAGAGACAGCAAAGGATCTGGAAGAGCAGTTGAATGGAATGGACAGTGTCTTTCGAGGAGGATAGAAGATGAACATCAACAAAAGCAAAACGAGGATAACGGAATGTAATCTAATTAAATCAGGTGACGCTGGGGGTATTAGATTAGGAAATGAGACACTTAAAGCAGTAGATGAGTTTTGCTATTTGGGGAGCAAAATAACTGATGATGGTCGAAGTAGAAAAGATATAAAATGTAGACTGGCATTGGCAAGAAAAAGCGTTTCTGAAGAAGAGAAATTTGTTAACATCGAGTAATTACTTAAGTGTCAGTAAGTCGTTTCTGAAAGTATTTGTATGGAGTGTAGCCATGTATGGAAGTGAAACATGAACGATAAATAGTTTGGACAAGAAGAGAATAGAATCTTTCGAAATGTGGGGCTACAGAAGAATGCTGAAGATTAGATGGGTAGATCACATAACTAATGAGGAGGAATTGAATATAATTGGGAGAAGAGAAATTTGTGGCAAAACTTGAATAGAAGAAGCGATCGATTGGTAGCACATGTTCTGAGGCATCAAAGGATCATCAGTTTAGTGCTGGAGGGCAGCGTAGAGGGTAAAAATGATAAAGGGAGACCAAGAGTTGAATACACTAAGCAGACTCAGAAGTTTGTAGGTTGCAGTAGTTTCTTGGAAATGAAGAAGCTTGCACAAGATAGAGTAGCATGAAGAGCTGCATCAAACCAATCTCTGGACTGAAGGCGACGACAACAACGACAACAACCTCAAGAACAAAATTCAGTCACAAAATGATAAGGAAACCTTTACATTCGGCCAAATGAACGATCAACCTATTTTTATTTCTAGTCGACATCATCCTCGGTAGAGCAATAAAATTCGATCACTATTAGTTAGTTATTATTACTATTATTACTGTCGCAAAAAATTTCGTACGGTTATTTTATGCCAATGCACTTGATCAGTGAATCTGGAAAAATGCAATCCTAGATGTTTCGCCCCAGACTACACACATTTAGCTCCACGTCTTACGTTCAGGGCAAAAGGAACAGCCCGTTGAGTGTACGACAACCGATGACGCGGGCAGAAATCTACAATAATTGCTGTTGATTTCACACTGTGATGTCGGATAAGTTCACATCGCAGTCTATTACTCAACAATAGATTATGTAGTGTGAAGTGACTCTGATACAGCTATCTACGAATTTGTGACCGCGACCATGATTTACCCCCGACTGAGCTGTTGGTTAGATAGTAACAACCGTAAGTGGAAAACTGTGTTTGATAATTCAGTTGTGCTGCTATTCGAATGAGTTATGGCAGTGCATAGATTAGTTTTCTCTTGTTCTTGTTTTCACAGTTATGTAAAGTACTATTTAAATTCCAGGTAATAAAGTGTGTGTTTCACTTGTTATACTCGATTTCGAATGCAGTAAGTGTCGTAGCCATCTTGATACAATACCGTGGGAGAAGGTATAGTGTTCCTCTTTCCAAATACCAAGCAGTTATACAGAAGAAAAGTCCTAGAACTATTCGAAAGAACAATCTGTGACATGGATTTGGATTCTTTTCATCATTTTCGGACCAATCAAGGGTGAGGGTGAGGGCGGGGAAGGGGGGACGTAACATTAAGAAAGCTGTGAGCAGACTGTCATTTACACTATATACATCATCTCTTCATATCAAAAATGTATGAAAGCACTGAATTGCACATCGTCCACACTTACAGATTAGTTTCCGCGTTAATGAACATATCTGCCAGTTTCTTCTCTTCTAAATCTCAAATGAACGGCTTACTGCGTGGCATCGAATAATCAGCTAACTGCGTTTCTTCTTGCTTCCATTCCGCCAACATACGACAAGAGTGCACACAGACAGTCGATTTCGGGGTATAACAAGTGGGTTTCTTACTGCTCCGTGACCTGTGAGACAAGGTTGATTTCCAATATCTTTTTCTTCCATTGAAATATGCTTTCGTTGCAAATTATCCATGTAAGTGTTTTATTCCTTTGTATTTTGAGAAATTACATTTGTGGTGGAAAATTATATACCTCAATACTTTACATGCCGCATCGAGCATGAGCGAAACTAATTCACTAACTTTGAGATCCCTACGTTATTACTACGTAACACCGCGCTTAACATGCCGAAAAGCTTAGAAAATGAGGAATTCTGGTTAAATGTCATTTGCTGACTTAAATACAAATATCCTAAAAGTTAAAGTAACGAAGTATCAGGAGATAACGCAATGTAAATCCAAACATGCGCTCCTCTCGTCTGGAGCCGGTATAAGACGAGCAGGCTCAAGCATTTCGCTTCATACAAGAGCTGCTACTGGCATAGCTGAGAATTGACGACATCGCAGCAAATATCTGGCAACACTGTGAGAGTGCATATACTTCCTTGTATGTCACTGAGTAGACCTGCTAAATTCACTTGACGCTCACATTCAACCTCGATGACTTTCGCTGTATAATCTTCATGAAAGAGGAGACACTGACAAGAATAATTTCATTTCTGGACTCAAGGTATTCCGTTCTTTACATAAGTAACAAATGTTCTTATGTTTATGCGTGGGTTATCTGGGCCAGAGATTAATCGTGCGACATGAGAGGGATGCTTCCAGCACCTTTTCGTTCGCTCAGTGGTTCTGCACGTGTGATATGATGCAACGCCGGTGTGGATTGCAAGTTCCTTCGCGGTGGGTACCAAAGCGTTGAAAATCCTTTTTTCTCGTTTTACTCCGTGGAGGTGAAAATTGATTCAGGAAATGCTTTGGCGAAATCTGAAGAAAACCTTACATTAAGTCTTCTAGCGTTGTCGACTGAGTAAGCTGCTTTAATGACGGTGGGTGTCTGACAAATATCATATGAATCACTATACAAACGTCTCTGAAGAGATTCGAATCGACCGTCAACGACACAAACTTGATGTCTGCTCGTCACCTAGGACCCACGTGTCAGGGGTGGTTCAAATGGCTCTGAGCACTATGGGACTTAACATCTGAGGTCATCAGTCCCCTAGAACTTAGAACTACATAAACCTAACTAATTTAAGGACATCACACACATCCATGCCCGAGGCAGCATTCGAACCTGCGACCGTAAACGGTAGCGCGGTTCCAGACTGAAGCGCCTAGAACCGCTCGCCCACGTCGGTCGGCCGAGTCAGGGGAACAGCTGTGAAGTGAGCATATCAATATACTTCCTCTGTGCTAAATTTCTGTAACAGGATTTAGACACGACCTTTAGACGTTTGCTTACAACGCCTTTAATAACGTCCGTTCTATCAAGGAAGCTTCGAATATGGACAGTTTTGTTGCTTTCAATCTAACCGAATACCACAAAAATCACTTCCTATTAGTGTTAAGTTCTTCGTGCATCCATATGTGGTCCTCAAAATGTGCAAAATCCCACTTCGCACAGTCATGGGCCAATTCTTGGGAGGCTACTCCCCTGTCTAATAAACTTCGTGAAATTAAGGTGACACCAGGCCCGTGGCGTTCTTCCTTCTGCCTCTCCCGAAAGGACTCGACCACACTGTGTCGTCTCCGCATTGGCCATACCAGGCTGACCCATGGTTTTCTTTTGCGTCATGAGCCACCCCCACTTTGTGGTTGTGGAGCCTTCCAGTCAGTAGCCCTCATTTTGGTTGAATGCCCCCTTCTTTTGGCTCTGCGTGCTAAGTACAGACTCCCCCACACTTTACCTTTGATGTTGGCTGACGATTCCCGGATGGTCTCTCTGGTTCTCGGTTTCCTCTGGGAAAGTGGTTTTTATTTTCGGTTTTAAGGTTTTTAATCTCTCTCTGGTGTTGGGGCAGGGCGGTGAGTGTTTGGGTGTCTCCCACTGTAACCCGTGTTTGGAGATTCCCGATTCACCTCCCTGACCGAGGTCCTCTTTTCTTCCCCTTTTACTCCGTTTTTACCCTTTTTTTTTAGGGATTGGTTAGTCTCCTTTTCCCATACGTATTTCTACATTCTAGCGGTTGCACCTTTTAAGTCACAGGTGGTCTTTCCTATGCTGCTTCAGTATAGCGTTGGGTTCGTTCTCTTGCTGACTTCCCTCATTTTGTTTTTTAACATTGACAACATGATTGCCCTTTTACGTTTTTACCTTTTTCCCTTTTATTGTTCTGACTTTCCTGAGATGTCCCATTAGCGGAATGGACCATATTTGAAACAAGGGACTGATAACCTTGCTGTTTGGTCCCTTAAACCTCAAACAACCAACCAGCCAACCAAAATGTACAGTATACCTCTTGGCTGTAGATAATGCTGTGCAAAATATTCACAAGTTTGTCGCAAACATTTACCGTGCGGAATCAAACGACGACAGTGAAACGCATTGCGCCACCGTTACAGTGGCTTCACGGAAATAGACGAATTCCTGACTAAAACATTGCGTGATGAACCGCCTCTGACAGGAAAAGAACTCAGATACAAAGCTTTAATAATGACATCAAACATCGTAGTAAGGTATTTTAATTGGGTCAAAAACTATAGAAATACAGGGTAGTTAGAATACAACTTTCTCTATTTAACACGTTATAACACGGAAACTAATTGCCGTACGAGGATCAAACTTGTTAACATTAATATTAAGGACATGGAGAAGAGAAATAATGCAGAATAAACGCAATGTGCTGCTACGGTACATCATACCATTATACACCGGTACCATTACTGCTACAAAACTGGCTCGATAAACCGCCCATCAGTCTCCAGAAGAGTCAGAAAGCGCAGGATTGCATTCTGCACAGCAGAAAGAAGCATGTCCGTAGGTGTGCTAGCTACCTCTCTTGATTTGCTGCGCTTTAGATCAGTACATGTGTGAATGTTCTCCTGGTAAATCCTCTTTTTCAGGTAGCCCCACAACCAGAAATCGCATGAAGACTGTTGAGTTCAATGCGTCTCTCTCCTGTAGGGCGGGTATGACATGCTGGCGAAGCATATCGCAGTAACGCTGGCCAGTCACACTGCATGTTTTTGGTCCTTGAGCGCCAGTCTTTTCAGAAAGGAATGGGCCAACGACGAACGCAGCCGTGAAACCACACGAAACAGTGACACGTTCACCATACAGAGGAACTTCATGCACAGTGACTGGAAGTGAAGATAAGCAAACTCGGCAATTCTGTGTGTTCAACTCACTCATTAGAGAAAAATGAGCTCCCTCTGTCCATAGGATGGTCCAGGGCCAGCCCTCGTCAACTTCAATCTTTGCGAGAATGTGGATAGCGAAGTCAACACATCGTTGTGCGGTCTACATCTACATCTACATTTATACTCCGCAAGCCACCCAACGGTGTGTGGCGGAAGGCACTTTACCTCCCTTTCCTGTTCCAGTCGCGTATGGTTCGCGGGAAGAACGACTGTCTGAAAGCCTCCGTGCGCGCTCTAATCTCTCTAATTTTACATTCGTGATCTCCTCGGGAGGTATAAGTAGGGGGAAGCAATATATTCGATACCTCATCCAGAAACGCACCCTCTCGAAACCTGGCGAGCAAGCTACAGCGCGATGCAGAGCGCCTCTCTTGCAGAGTCTGCCGCTTGAGTTTATTAAACATCTCCGTAACGCTATCACGGTTACTAAATAACCCTGTGACGAAACGCGCCGCTCTTCTTTGGATCTTCTCTATCTCCTCCGTCAAACCGATCTGGTACGGATCCCACACTGATGAGCAATACTCAAGTATAGGTCGAACGAGTGTTTTGTAAGCCACCTCCTTTGTTGATGGACTACATTTTCTAAGCACTCTCCCAATGAATCTCAACCTGGTACCCGCCTTACCAACAATTAATTTTGTATGATCATTCCACTTCAAATCGTTCCGCACGCATACTCCCAGATATTTTACAAAAGTAACTGCTACCAGTGTTTGTTCCGCTATCATATAATCATACAATAAAGGATCCTTCTTTCTATGTATTCGCAATACATTACCTTTGTCTATGTTAAGGGACAGTCTGTAGTGCAAGCTGCTCTAAGATGTGTATCTTGTACGGATACCATTTGAGAATGGTTGGAAGCACCTTTCGTACAGTGGACCATGCGATATTCAACTGTCGTGACACAGCACGCTCACTGCCTGACTATCGGGAAATGCGCGCAGTATTGTCTGCCACAGCAACAGCGATTTCATCGACCACCTGTGGTGCAACCGGTCGTCGGCCTCTTCGTCGGCCAGTTCTTTAGTGGATTCGAACTTTTTCATCACGCTCCGCACAGCAGGTGGAGAAAGAGGATCCTTTCAGCCGGCGATATTCGTGAAGTGCAGCTGCATCATTACTGTTGTCTTGGTAATAGAGCTTCACCAGTAATGCCACGGTCCTTTCGTCCAAGCTCATGTTAACACGTCAACTAGTGTACTGCGACTGGTCAGGTATATGATGGTCAGGTATATGAGACTTTGTATCTCTATGACTGATCACGACACCTAAGGGCCATAGTTGGAACTGGACGCTGGCGCTGTGACACATGGAAGTCACGCATCCCATAATCTGGACATTATTGCTACCAAATTTGGTACTCGTACGGTAATCAGTTTCCGTATTATAACGTGTTAAAAAGGAAAATTAAGAGCACCCGGTGGTTTTGTACCATATTAGTGTAATGGAAAAGTCATCTTACCCATCACTGCGCCCACGATCTGTGGAACGAATCTGCGCAAACTTAACTTTGTCAAGATTAACTTAATGAGCAAATATGGCTGACGCAACTATAGCTGTCTGTGTTTCGCGTGGAAATGTGAGACAAGTAATGATTCGCAATGGTCCTATAGCCCCGTTACTGTCGAACGTGAAATCAAATCGTAGACATTTTTGTTGGAGCATCACTCGACAACATTAAAGCATTTTATACTACCCAAAGCGATAAGCGGTAGCAGACGCCTTCGACAATTGACGAGAAAGCACAGAGTTGCCGCGGCAGCCGCTACCGGGAGCTAGTAAACGAGTCCGGGATACCGTGGCGTGTGAGGCGTCAGAGACACAGTCAGCCAGGCAGTCGGTTACTGTTATTCGGTAAAACTGTTGCTACCGGTGTGTCAGGAACTGAAATAAATCGTATCTTCGCTACCATTTCACTCTTCACTTCAACACTCAGACGAAAGGCGGTATAACAACCCCACATCCCAAAGTCACGCGTTTTACCACTAGACGACGGACACAGCCGGAACTAGCTAGCTCGAATTGAGCCAAGACTTCTTCCAGAAAGTGGCGCAACATACAATGTTGCCAGATCGTGCAGATAGCCAGACTTACAATATTTTTCAGTGTGGCCAAGTTATTCGTCCCAACTCGCGATCGGCACGGACTTGGGCTCTTACGTCAAAGAGTGTACATCACACATTACCGATTTCTGTCACATTCCGATAATCCCTTCGTGGTACGGTCTTTTTTTTTCTTAGTGTGTACAAAACAAAACTCACTCAACGTGACGATGACAACACAAAATGGCGACAACTATTCCAGTGCATACTGCATTATTTGCTAGGCTAAGGTCGGAACCGAGGCGAAAAAAGTGCATGACGTTCCGGAGTCGTACGAAATCCTGCGGTTTCTATCGATCCTCCTGGGGTGCGCAGCCAAATGGACTGCAGCTGCTTCTGGCCGTTCCCGACAGCAACGGACGAGAGTGAACAATACCGTGAACAGCAGGCGGCACGCCCGGCCCGCACTGAAGCGTCCCACACGCGATCACTTAATTTACGCAAACCACTGTCGCACAAGTTCAGCGTTGCCCACCATTGTGATCACGAACTGTGGAACGAATCTGCGCAAAATTAACTTTGTCAGGGTTAACTTATGAGCAAATATGGCCGACGCAGTTATAACTGTCTGTGTTTGGCGTGAAAATACGAGCCAGGTAATGATTCGCAAAGCCTGAATGGAGGACTGGTTGATAAATCGGGAGAATTTGAGCCACGCAAATCTCAAAGAATTACAACTATACGTGCCATTTGGCTAAAACAACTATTTACGCACGTGTCCAGCTAGCCGCGCGGGATTAGCCGAGCGGTCCAAGGCGCTTCAGTTATGGACTGTGCGGCTGATCCCGGCGGATGTTCGAGTCCTGCCTCGGGCATCGGTTGTGTGTTTGTCCTTAGGATAATTTGGGTTACGTAGTGTGTAAGCTTAGGGACTGATGACATTCGCAGTTAAGTCTCATAAGATTTTACACACACACACACACACACACACACACACACACACACACACACACACACACACACGTGTCCAGCTAAGTTCAGAGACCTATTAGACATCTTCGTTCGTTTCATCGGTAAACGGGCCAGTGTCATCAGAGACTCCATTTCACCCAATCAAAGGCTGTTAGCAGTCTTGCTATTCCTTTCTTCTGGACTCACCTTTCGAGATTGAAGCTAAACAGCTTCAGTACACTTGTGAAAACGAACATACAAGTAATTATGGTTGCACTGCTTTTATTCGTAAACATAAGTTACGTGGTACTTTAGTGACAGATTGGTTTTTGCTAAGTTAGGTACCATTCGAGTTTATAATATCCCTCTTGAAGTTCGTAACGACATGGTACGGAAGTCACCAGAACGTATTAGTCACTCCTACTGACTGCTATCAGGAAATGACAGGGGTTGTTGTTGTTGTTGTTGTTGTTGTTGTGGTCTTCAGTCCTGAAACTGATTTGATGCAGCTCTCCATGCTACTCTATCCTGTGCAAGCTTCTTCAACTCCCAGCACCCACTGCAGCCTACATCCTTCCGAATTTGCTTAGTGTATTCATCTCTTGGTCTCCCTCTACGATTTTTACCCTCCACGCTGCTCCTCCAATACTAAATTGGTGATCCCTTGATGCCTCAGAACATGTCCTACCAACCGATCCCTTTTTCTAGTCAAGTTGTGCCACAAACTCCTCTTCTCCCCAATTCTATTCAATACCTCCTCATTAGCTATGTGATCTACCCATCTAATCTCCAGCATTCTTCTGTAGCACCACATTTCGAAAGCTTCTATTCTCTTCTTATCTAAACTATTTATCGTCCATGTTTCACTTCCATACATGGCTACACTCCATACAAGCAGTTTCAGAAACGACTTCTTGACACTTAAATCTAAACTCGATGTTAACTGAGGTTCGCCGATGAAATTGTAATTCTGTCAGACAGCAAAGGACTTGGAAGAGCAGTTGAACGGAATGGACAGTGTCTTGAAAGGAGGATATAAGATGAACATCAACAAAAGCAAAACGAGGATAATGGAATGTAGTCGAATTAAGTTGGGTGATGCAGAGGGTATTAGATTAGAAAATTAGACACTTAAAATAGTAAAGGAATTTTGCTATATGGGGAGCAAAATAACTGATGATGGTCGAAGTAGAGAAGATATAAAATGTAGACTGGCAATGGCAAGGAAAGCTTTTCTGAAGAAGAGAAATTTGTTAACATCGAGTATAGATTTAAGCGTCAGGAAGTCATTTCTGAAAGTATTTGTATGGAGTGTAGCCATGTATGGAAGTGAAACATGGACGATAAATAGTTTAGACAAGAAGAGAATAGAAGCTTTCGAAATGTGATGCTACAGAAGAATGCTGATGATTAGATGGGTAGATCACATAGCTAATGAGGAGGTATTGAACAGAATTGGGGAGAAGTTTGTGGCACAACTTGACTAGAAGAAGGGATCTATTGGTAGGACATGTTCTGAGGCATCAAAGGATCACCAATTTAGTATTGGAGGGCAGCGTGGAGGGTAAAAATCGTAGAGGGAGACCAAGAGATGAATACACTAAGCAGATTCAGAAGGATGTAGGTTGCAGTAGGTACTGGGAGATGTAGAAGCTTGCACAGGATAGAGTAACATGGAGAGCTGCATCAAACCAGTCTCAGGACTGAAGACCACAACAACAACGACATCAATAAGTCTTTTCTAGAAATACACCGCATTCTCAAAAGTACTTCTACTATCGTACTCATTATGTAAAGTCGTTAAGATAGTACCCGCAGATTTTCATTTCAATCTTTCATTTATACATTTATATGTTGCATTCATAATTCGCAATTTCCGACCGACAGAAACGTTCGAGCATTCGATTCATGTGTGTTTGCTTATTGTATACTGTAGACTCAGCAGTATTTGGCTTGTAATGCGGCAACTACGCATCCCAGCCCCTAAACAATGAAACCAGCCCAACTTTTAATATTTCAACGTTGAGTCCGAGGGTGCGTAGTTGGGCGCCACCAACATCCTTTCATAATTTGCTGTAGAAAGCCCGCAACATTCCGAATTAGCATCACGATCACCTCCAAGCGCATGCATGGACAGGGAAACGACACCTCAGACCTATTTATCACGTGCGAACAAGGCGGCAAAAACTTGCGACCAAGACAGTGAAAATGTTCTGCAAGAAGGGAGTACTAGAGGGGAACCGGAACTGCACCCTGACAAGGAATATAATAGATTACCAGAGCATGTACACTACTGGCCATTAAAATTGCTACACCAAGAAGAAATGCAGATGATACAAGGGTATTCATTGGACAAATATATTACACTAAAACTGACATGTGATTACATTTTCACGCTATTTGGGTGCATAGATCCTGAGAAATCAGTACCCAGAACAACCACATCTGGCCGTAATAACGGTCTTGATACGCCTGGGCATTGAGTCAAACAGAGCTTGGATTGCTTGTTTATTATTATTATTCTCTTTCTTTTCTCAGACGTTATGGCTGGTCAAAAATGGAAAGTGACGTGGACCTTGATCAAGCGTGATTTCCTTTTAACTGTACGGTATATGTTACATTGTATTTAGGAACTTTTGGGTAATTGAACATGTATCAATAATTACAGATTTCTGTAGTTGTGTATATACGTTTGGATGTAGCTGTATTGCGTTGATGTACTGGTGGATATTGTGTGGTATGACTCCAGTAGTTGATAGTATAATTGGTATGATGTCAACTTTATCCTGATGCCACATGTCTTTGACTTCCTCAGCCAGTTGGATGTATTTTTCAATTTTTTCTCCTGTTTTCTTATGTATATTTGTTGTATTGCGTATGGATATTTCGATTAGTTGTGTTAATTTCTTCTTTTTATTGGTGAGTGTAATGTCAGGTTTGTTATGAGGTGTTGTTTTATCTGTTATAATGGTTCTGTTCCAGTATAATTTGTATTCATCATTCTCCAGTACATTTTATGGTGCATACTTGTATGTGGGAACGTGTTGTTTTATCAGTTGTTGATGTTTTATTTTTGCTACATTGTCATGTCTTCTGGGGTATTCTGTATTTGCTAGTATTGTACATCCACTTGTGATGTGATCTACTGTTCCTATTTGTTCGCAAAGTCTGCATTTATCTGTTGTAGTATTGGGATCTTTAATAATATGCTTGCTGTAATATCTGGTGTTTATTGTTTGATCCTGTATTGCAATCATGAAACCTTCCGTCTCACTGTATATATTGCCTTTTCTTAGCCATGTGTTGGATGCGTCTTGATCGATGTGTGGCTGTGTTAGATGATACGGGTGCTTGCCATGTAGTATTTTCTTTTTCCAATTTACTTTCTTCGTATCTGTTGATGTTATGTGATCTAAAGGGTTGTAGAAGTGGTTATGAAATTGCAGTGGCGTAGCCGACGTATTTATATGAGTGATTGCTTTGTGTATTTTGCTACTTTCTACTCGTTCTATAAAGAATTTTCTTAAATTGTCTTGTTTCTTGCTGTCAATTCTGTTTTCAGTATTTTTGTTAGTCTTTGTCTATATTTTTCTTTTAGTTCTTTAATATTTATATTATCTATTCCTATTTTTTGTCTGTATCCCAGATATTTATAGGCATCTGTTTTTTCCATCGCTTCTATGCAGTCGCTGTGGTTATCCAATATGTAATCTTCTTGTTTAGCGTGTTTTCCCTTGACTGTGCTATTTTTCTTACATTTGTCTGTTCCAAAAGCCATATTTATATCATTGCTGAATTCTTCTGTTATCTTTAGTAATTGTTTGAGTTGTTGATTTGTTGCTGCCAGTAGTTTTAGATCATTCATGTATAGCAGATGTGTGATTTTGTGTGGGTATGTTCCAGTAATATTGTATCCATAATTTGTATTATTTAGCATGTTGGATAGTGGATTCAGAGCAAGGCAGAACCAGACAGGACTTAATGAGTCTCCTTGGTATATTCCACGCTTAATCAGAATTGGCTGTGATGTGATATTGTTTGAATTTGTTTGGATATAAAGTGTGGTTCTCCAATTTGTCATTACTATGTTTAGGAACTGTATCAATTTAGGATCTACTTTGTATATTTCCAATATTTGTAGTAACCATGAGTGGGGTACACTATCAAAAGCTTTTTGGTAATCAATGTATGCATAGTGTAGCGACCTTTGTGTAGTTTTAGCTTGATATGTCACCTCTGTATCTATTATCAGTAGCTCTTTACATCCTCGTGCTCCTTTGCAACAGCCTTTTTGTTCTTCATTTATAATGTTGTTCTGTGTTGTATGTGTGATTAATTTCTGTCTAATGACTGAAGTTAATATTTTGTATATTATTGGTAGGCATGTTATGGGGCGATATTTAGCTGGGTTTGCTGTGTCTGCTTGATCTTTAGGTTTCAGATAAGTTATTCCATGTGTAAGTGTATCAGGGAATGTGTATGGGTCTGCAATGTAACTGTTAAATAATTTAGTTAGATGTGAATGTGTTGAGGTGAATTTCTTTAGCCAGAAATTTGCTATTTTATCTTTTCCAGTGGCTTTCCAATTGTGAGTAGAATTAATTGCTTGGGTGACTTCATGTTGCAAAATTATCACTTCAGGCATTTGTGGTATCATCTTGTATGTGTCTGTTTCTGCTTGTATCCACCATGCATGCCTGTTATGTTGTACCGGGTTTGACCATATGTTGCTCCAGAAGTGTTCCATGTCTGTTATGTTTGGTGGATTGTCTATTTTAATGTGTGTGTTATCTGTTGTCTGGTAAAATTTCTTTTGGTTTGTGTTGAATGTTTGGTTTTGTTTCCTTCTATTTTCACTTTTTTTGTATCTTCTAAGTCGTTTGGCCAATGTTTGTAATTTCTGCTTCTTTTCATCTAATTGCTCTATCGCTTCTTGTTGTGAGATTTTACCTAACCTTTTTCGTTTTTTGTCTGACATTTCATTTCTTATAAATTGTGTTAGCTGTCCGATGTCTTTTCTCAGTTTTTCTACTCTGGTCTGTAGCCTGTGTTGCCATGCTGGTTTTGTGGGTTTCTTCTGTGTGTTGGTTGGTTCTGATCTCTGCCTAGTGTGTATATTTAGTGTAGTGAGTGCTCCTATATAAACCAGTAGTTGTAACTCTTCCATAGTTGTGTTTTCATTTATTTTGTTGTGTATGATTGTGTTGATAGTTGTTATTGTTGTTTCGACTTGTGGGTTATTTGGTAGTCTATGCAAGAATGGTCTAATGTCTGTATTTGTGTCTTTGTATTCTATACATGTCAGCTGAAATTTTTCTTCTATATCTAACATGTGTGTCACTTTGTGTTCTATTTGTGCTTGTTCTGGTGCCTGTCTTAAGATTTCGTTTTCCTCTGATTGTTTAACTGATGCGTGTTGTTCTTTGCTTGTTTGCTCTGAGATGTTTGAGTCCATTACTGTATTTTCTTCTTCTTCTGATTGCACATTATTTTGTTCCAGTATTTGTTGTACTTGTTGTTTGATGTTTTCTAATTCTGACTGGGGTATCCTGTTATTTCTGATTATTACACGGATATGATCAGCTAGTCGTTGTTCCGTTAAAAAAAAAATTTCTGGGTATCTGGTAATAAATGTTGTGTGTACTTGTGATCTGTATCCAGTTGCATTGGTTCCTAAGTTTGTTGCCTCGTAATAACAGAACATGAGGTGTCGGTTAACTTCATCTGACTATCTCATCCCCTGTCTTTGTTTTCCTTCTAGAGTGGTTGCAGGAATCATATCCTGCAAAACACCGCTATTTGGATTTAAATCATTTTCCGTGTGGCTAGCAGTGTCGCTACCATTGTGGACGGGCATACGGTTCAAGCGTCGTCCCCGACTATGACAGCGCTTGTCAGAGGCTTCATTAGTTCTGTCCTGAACTAACTAATCACACTAAAAGGGGGGTTAGCCCTATTAGTGGTTTGTTCTTTTCGTCGCCTTTTATGACTGGCAGAACATACCGGAGGCCTATTCTTTTCCCGGGCCTCCACGGGTATTGTTATTATTATTATTATTATTATTATTATTATTATTATTATTTACGCACCTCCGGGGACAAACGCCAAGCAAAACACGCAAAATATTTTTCACCACAGAAATAGGTGGACCTTTAAATAGCAACCGTGCCCTCAATGGTTACCGCCGGGGATTTTAATTGTGTACTTAGTCATATAGACCAAACACCGAACGCAAATTTTAGCAGCGAGCTACAAATTTTAATCAGTGGAGGGTAGTTATCCGACACCTGAGGCTAAAATACGCAAACAGAAAGGCTTATTCGTAAATCACAGATAACGCAGCGAGTGGCTTACACCGCACATAACGTATCACAACTCGCAAACAAAACACATGCGGCAGAATTTTATTCCACAGTCTTTTCAGATCAAATGTTGATGGTGTTGAGACAGCCACCAGCCACAAAATTATTTTAAGCTCCTTTATTCAAAAGGCACCGTTACGGGGGTTGGGGTTGTTTGGGGGATGGATCAAACAGCGAAGTCACCGATCTCATCGAATTAGGGAAGGACGGGGAAGGGAGTCGGCCATGCTCTTTCAAAGGAACCATCCCGGCATTTGCCTGGAGCGATTTAGGGAAATCACGGAAAACCTAAATAACAATGGCTGGACTTAGTTTTGAACCGTCGTCCTCCTGAATGCGAGTCCAGTGTGCGAACCACTGCGCCACCTAGCTCGTTGTACCGTTACCCATTTCGAATTATTACAATTCATCATCAGACAGCTTCCATGCTTTCATTAGAGCATGTGGTGCGTTTTTTATTGATTAGTTGCCCTAAAATATAAATAATACATAATTAAAAACACGCCACACAGATGGTAGCGTTACAGATTTGCATTAGGATATGACTTAAAAGAAATGACGATCTGGAGTTTTTGTTTTCATAGTTTTCTTCCAACAAATGATATTCGTAGTTTTCGCCACATTCTAATGGTTGCACACAAATTCCCATTATTGAGCTCAATAATGCAATGTTCGTAGTTTTCGCCACATTCTAATGGTTGCACACACAAATTCCCATTATTGAGCTCAATAATGCAAATTTATATGTGCAACGATAGGAATGTGGCGAAAACTACGAATATCATTTTTTGGACGAAAACTATGAAAACAAAAACTCCAGACCGACATTTCACGTAAGTCACATCCCAATGCAAATCTGTAACGCAACCATCTGTGTGGCGTGCTTATAATTATGTAGTATTTATATTTTAGGACAGATAATCAATAAAAAACGCACCACATGTTCTACTGAAAGCATGAAAGCTATCTGATGATGAATAGTAATGATTCGAAATGGGTAACGGTACCTTTTGAATAAAAGAACTTAAAATAAATTTGTGGCTTTTTGCTGTCTCAAAACCATCAACATTTGTCTTCAAATAACAGCCACGGTCTCCAACCATGTCATCATATGACAAAATTGCACTTTTTACATCATTCCGTCTATCATGTCTGCATTGCTCATACACCGCAAAAAATCCATCGGGGTGGAGGATTGTGACAACTTAATTGCAGTTTAATTCAGTGTTGGAATTAGTGTACAAAAAACCCAGACTTGGAACACAGACACTTCGGAGAGAGCAAAAACATGCCTCAGATCCAGTGGTGGATATTGAAAGCTAAGCCCGTATTAATCAGTTGTGTGAAAGAATACGCAGAGGTAAAGGCTACCTGAAAAAGGTAACGCGGGAATATTATTTAGTGGAATTGCGACAATTGTACGATGCAGGCTCGACGACGCAACGTAACTTTGTCGTGACAAAACGTGTTAACGCTTTCGAGACGGCCCTCAGTAGCCGTGGTCGGGATAGCTGTACAGCTGCTTTCATCACATTTTCCGACGGTCATAATATTGTAACTATAAACGTAATACATTCGTGTGAAGTCATTTGAAACGATGAAACCTGCTTTAACCATAGGTAAAGGGTGGAATATGAGTTTGTTAAATTAGAAAATATAAAAACAGTTTTACTGATTACTGAACCAGGCGTTTCCTAAAAAAAAAAAAAAAAAAAAAAAATGGGTACGTAGTTTCTAAACATAATTTGCTTGAGTGTGGTGTCTACATGACAATTTGGACACCATCAGGACCTTTTTTATGCACGTTTTTCTGTTATTTTTCCCTTCTCACTCTTACATGCAGACAGAAGTAGCATGGACGCAACACACAGTAGTAACATACAAGACGCTATATTCGAGAGCAGATAGGTCAGAATTCGAACGCTGTGGTACCACAATGCAGAGACATTCGCTTGTGCCGTGTACATCATTACCGACAGAGGGAAAGAAGGGAAATGGCAGCTACTAACTTTTACGCCGTCCGCCTGACCAACTACCGTTGCACGAGTCCTATTCGGGTTCTATCACGAAAGTGTTAAGGCTAAGAATATCAGCTTGACGAAGAAGCATAGGACCACACGCCAACAAGTTCAAAAGTTCAAAACAGTGCGCAGGCATCTTACGGAAAGCTTTCAGACTAATGAAACTGTTTGCGACACACAGCAGACCGTCACACAGGTTATTGCGGTACACTTCGCCTCCTTGTATTCTACAGAAAGTGTTACTCGGCACTGCGGGGTCAGGGATTTTCTCTGCCACGTGATGACTGGGTGTTGTGTGATGTCCTTAGGTTAGTTAGGTTTAAGTAGTTCTAAGTTCTAGGGGACTGATGACCATAGCTGTTAAGTCCCATAGTGCTCAAAGCCATTTGAACCATTTTTTTTGTTACTCGGCTAAACAAAGAAAACAAAAATTACTGCAGCTGATAACACTCGACCGATTACCTAACCAATGATGATTATAAAATAGTCGCTAACGTTAACAGTCAACTAAAAACTGAATTGCTGGAGGACTTGAGAACTACGAAAACTATCAGGGCGCAGAATGACTGACATATTGGCAGACAATCGAAATCTCTTCCAACTCACTTGGGAAACGCGGGCAACTTTGCGTATTGATCCAACTACCCACTACCGCTAACAATGCCAAATTCGAAGTAGCGTGCCAACCCCGTAGAGACACGGAAGGAGAAGTGATATAATCCATTTATGCAGCAATACCTTGTACCATGTAGATTATTTGAATAATACGTACTAAGTTTGTTACTTACTTCCAAAACGAATTTTTACTTCGCTGCGGGGTATGTGCTGATTCGAAACTTCCTGGCAGATTAAAACTGTGTACCAGACTGGGATTCTGATCTGGGACTTCTGCCTTTCACGGAAAAGTGCTCTACTGAATGAGCTATCCAAGCACGATAACAGCTGATAACCCGCGACCTTCGTAGCTTTACTTTCACATGTATACCTCTTCTCCTACCTTTCAAACTTCAGAGAAGTTCTCCTGCATATCTTGCGAGAACGACACTTCTGAAAGAGAGAACAACAGGTGGTGGGGAAGTAAAACTGTGGGGGGCAGGTCGTGAGTCGTGCTTGGATAGCTCAGTCGACAGACCAATCCTTTATAGTTTTGTTAGGCTTATTTTTTTAATTCAGTGTTCCCCAGAACGTTCGTAGATACGCAGGTGATGCAAAACATTTCTTGAACTGTTTATCGTATGGTGAGGGTTGGTTGCAGGTGGTCGGCACCGCTAGAAAATTGGACTCTGCCAACGGTTTTCCCTTTCTAAACTCCACACTCAGCTGAAACAAGGCTGCGGCGCCTTTTTAAGCTGGTGTGTTGCGTGTTGCCTCACAGGCGAAACGCGCTCGTTTGGCTCCCAGCGAGATTCTTATCAGCAAATTGCGTGCTTGGGGGCCGTACGTGACAGCCCGGAACCGTGTCACAAATGTTGCTTGACAGACTATTCTAAATAAAAAGTACGAAAGCCGGTGATCGAGTAGTGTACTGTTGCTCACGAAGCAGTTACAGTGCATCACGACTGCAAGAGACTGATCGATTGTTCCCGAGTTGCTTCTACCACATTGACACGAGCTTTAGCGGTCTATAACTGCGGTTTACAAAAGCTTTCTACATTCTTCGGTAAGTTTCGTTTCCTTTTTGTATGTAGGAAGTCGTGCTGAAAAGTATGGCCTACGAATTTTTGATATAAAACTCAGTTTTTAAAAGAAAACAAACGTTATAAACATTCTAAGTCTTTATTTTTATTTTGCGCTAACGACAGTAAGTCAATTATTGTCCGCAAAGTAGTTATAAAATTTTATTGTAATCAAATAGGAAACTTACAAGAACATCATTATTCGACGTAGTCTCCTTGCGTTTCAACGCACTTGGTCCATCATTGTACAAGCTTCCTGATGCCCTCATAAAAGAAGGTTCTCGGTTGAGCTGCGAGCCAGGAATGCACCGCTTCTTTCACTGCTTCATCCGAGGCAAATCGAGGGCCCCTTAATGCCTGTTTCAGTGGACCAAACAAGTGATAGTCAGAAGGGGCAAGATCGGGACTATATGGAAGATCATCCAGTACTTCAGATTTGAGTTTCTGGAACTTTTCAGAAGTATGGGCAGCAGTATGCGGGCGGACATTGTCGTGCAACAGCACAACACCTTTTGACAGCAATCCTCGGTGTTTGCTTCGAATTGCAGGCTTTAGCTTGGCACTAAGCATCTCACTGTAATGTACACTGTTTATTGTTGTGCCCCTTCCCCATAATGTTCCAGTACTGGACCTTATGCGTCCCAAAAAACCGTAAGCATCAGCTTTCCTGCGGACGGCTGAATCTTGAACTTTTTCTTGCACGGCGAATTTGGATGTTTCCATTCCGTATTCTGCCGTTTACTTTCCGGCTCGTAATGATGGATCCATGTTTCGTCACCAGTAATGATACTGTTCTAAGAAGTTTTCCCCTTAGTTACCATAGCGATCCAAATGTTTTTTGCACATGTCCAAGCGCGTTTGTTTATGCAAATGTGTAAGTTGTCTTGGGTCCCAGCTTGCACAAACATTATGAAACCCAAGTCTGTTGTGGATGATTCCGTCGGCAGAACAGTGACTAATTTTCAGATAATGTGCAACTTCGTCAATAGTTAATCGTCTATCTAAGAGAATCATTCCACGTGAACGCTCAATGACTTCTTCATTTGTGGCGGTAAATGATGGTTCGGCTCCTTAATCGTGCGTAACACTTGTGCGACCATTCCGGATTTTTTCAATCCATTCGTAGACACTCCGTTGTGCCAAAACACTTTTACCGTACTGTACTGAAAGTCTTTGATGAATTTCGGCCCTTGGTACGCCTTCCGACCACAAAAAACGGATTACTGAACGTTGCTCTTCCTTGGTGCTAACAGACAGCGGAGCAACCATGATTAACAGCACGGCAGCGATAACGAAACTATCATAGCAGCTTGAAAATTGCAAAGATACAACAACAAATAAAGCATGCGTCATCGACGTAAAACGACCGTACTACCAAAATAAAGAAAAATATAACTAAATTGCTGATATTTTATTTAGCGTATGGCTCATAACATCACAGTAAAAATTACAGAAACAACACGATTAAAAAAAAAATTCACATATGTACAAGCAGAACAATAAATAACAGTTTGCATATAAGGACACCACCAATTGTAAATTTACACTCACAGAAGAGCAATCACAAACAAACGCCCAGTTTAGATAATATATAGTCGATTGCCTCTTGGATAGTCATTAGGAAATCCCATGGGTCACTCTCATATGCCCGTAGTGGGCATTCCTGCACGATGTGTTTGACCGTCTGTCTCACAGCGCCACAGTCGCAAGCGGCCAAAGGAAGTTTACCCCATCTGTGTAAGGAGTCGGCGCATCTCCCACAGTTGATTCTGATGCGATTAAGAGTTGACCAAACTTTGCGAGGGCAGTCAAATATTTTTGGTTACTAAACATGCGTGGCATACTGTTGCAGTTTACTGCTGTTGTGCTCTCCCATTCCTCTTTTCATCGGTCATTTATTTTAAAGTTGGTTTGGTGCAGCGCCTGTGCGGTCTTTAGTGGAGGATGCCTAGACCGGAGTCGGTTTCCTTGGATGTCGTGAGTATCTTCATGGATTTGTAATTGAGGGTTGGTCATGATTTTTTGAAATTCTCTAACCAGAGCGTGTTCTCGGCGCAGGTTAGGAGGGGCTATGATACTGGGAACGGGCAGCCACACTGTAGGAGTTGGCCTGATTGTGCCTGATATAATACTGTTGCATTAAGTTGGCTATCTGTGTGTGTGTTTGCTGTTAAGCCACACTGGGGCACAGTATTCTGCCACTGGATACACCAAGCCAAGTGCGGATGTTCTTACGGCAGATGCTGTGGAGCCCCAAGTGGTGCCACAGAGCTTCTGTAATATGTTGTTGCGTGTTTTAAGTTTCGCTGCAGTTTTCGTCAGGTGTTCTTTGAATGTTAGTGTCCTATCTAGGGTAACCCCAAGGTACTTTGGTGTTTGTTGTGATTTAGTATTTTCCCGTCTAGATATACATGTAGTTCTCTGTTGGCCATTTTGTTGTTCAAGTGGAAGGCAGATACTTTCGTCTTTGTAGCACTAGGTTGTAGCCTCCATTTTCTAAAGTACTCGCTGAGAATCCCTAGGTCACTCGTAAGGATATCTTCGGCATTTTCTGTATTTCTGTGGGCTGTTGCCCGAGCCCAGTCGTCAGCATAACCAAATTTGCGCGATCTGGCTGCAGGCATGTCAGCGATGTAAAGGCTGAAAAGAAGGGGCGCAAGGACAGAGCCTTGTGGTAGTCCATTATTGAGTTTCATCTGTTTACTTCTCTCATTCCCCATTATTACTTGAAAGGTTCTATTTGACAACATATCGTCAATGAGGTTGGTTATCTTTTTGCAGGGGACGGCACAGATTAATTTGTACATTAGTCCCTGTTTCCAAACTGTATCATAGGCTGCTGTTAGGTCTATGAATGCTGCAGCTACTTTGTTTCTTCTGCAACCCCGCCTCTATAAATGTTGTCAGTGATAGGACTTGATCTGTGCAGCAGCGATAGGGACGGAATCCTGCTTGTTCGATAGGGATTTTTTTGAGTATAGTTTGGCCTGTTCTGTTGAGGAGCAGTCTTTCTAGTAATTTATAGACCGTACTGAGAAGGGCAATGGGGCGGTAACTCTCTGGTCTATCGCCTGGTTTACCAGGTTTCAGGACTGCGATGATCTTTGCTCATTTAAGTGAGGGAGGAATGTTACCCACTTGGAGAATGTCCGTAAAGAACTTAGCCAGCCATTGTTTTGTGTAGGCTCCGACATGTATGAGGAACTCAAGGTGGATACCATCGAAACCCGGAGCTTTGCCTGGATTAACGTCCTTCAGAAAATTGGTAACCTCCTCGATACGAATATCTGTAACGTTAGTTCGCCTCCACGTGGTGCACCCTGGGTAACGCTTAAAGAACTAACACAACTGGCGGCAGACCGAACGAAGAATTCCTGCCCCAAATCACAGTGAAATTGCTGATAAAAATTGACTTATTACTGCGTGAGAAACAACGTTATGTAATCGAGTAAGTATGAATTTGAACAGTCCGTCCACACATTGAACACCCTCTTCTTCGGCATGACAATGTCAGACCACACACGAGCACTGCGACCTTCGTAACAACCTGACGCCTTGGGCTCACGGTCATCCATCATCTTCCATACAGTTTCCGACTTGGCACCATCCGATTTTCTTCTGTTTCCAAAACTTAAAGAACACCTAACAGGATTTCTCTTCGATAGCGATCAAGCATGTGAGGGTTCCCGCCGTCTTAAAGTATGCTTTTACCTTATACCAGACGGAACCTACACTTCTTCTGGCAGTTTTTCCCATAAAGCTACTTTTACTGTGATGAAGAACAGGCTATGCACTCTGGACACAATCTGGTTTTCCAGATACAACGCGGACTATGTTTACAACTTACTCGTTTCAAAAGAACATCTTGTCTGACACATTTCTGCCATCACACTGTTCTTTTCTTTGTTCTGCATTCTTAGATCTGTGTTAACAAGAGCCAGGGAGCTTCGTCAGGGAGGAGCTCCATGGCACGACGTGCGGCGCTGCCGACTCTGAGCGACTACTTGCGATGTTTGAAACTCATCAAAAGGTCGCCTTTCGCCGCCGCACTATACGATAGGAGCACTTCAGACATAAAAATCTAACCCCATCAAGCCCAGTAACGTCCCAATATCTTAACTAACGACAACAATGCTGCTTAAATTTAGCTGAACGCCAGGTATAAGCGGTTACTCAGATTGATAAGGGTACAGCTGTTTCACGAAACCCCTGAAATATTAACCAGCGTATCTGTACCCTCACAGGCGGTGCACCGTTGTGCACCGTCAACAAACATTCTACAGCGACGGTATCGACAAACTGGTCTCTCGTTGGGAGAAATGTGTTCCTCGTAGGATGACTATGTTGAGAAATAAATATGTAGATATGAAGAATGAATTATCGCAGAACAAATTCGGAGGCATTGCTTTAAATCACGCCCTTGTAATTCATGGCAGTTTGAATTACGACCCTTCTGGAGTTATAAGAGTCGAGGGGGCACGAAAGGGAAGCAGTGGTTGGGAAGGGGGTGAGACAGGGTTGTAACCTCTCCCAGATGTTATTCAATCTGGCTTGGACAACGAGGCGAACTGAGCTTGGATGACGAGTAGAGGTATCAGGTGGTTACAATGAAAGTACAGGTGCTCACGGAGCTGCAATGTGAGCTGTATTTATCATGTTGTTGTTGTTGTTGTTGTGGTCTTGAGTCCTGAGACTGGTTTGATGCAGCTCTCCATGCTACCCTCGTTTTGCTTTCGTTGATGTTCAGCATATATCCTCCTTTCAAGATACTGTCCATTCCGTTCAACTGCTCTTCCAAGTCCTTTGCTTTCAGACATCTCGACAAGATTTATCACTCAGTTCCATCACCACATTTTCAGCGTTCTAAGCACACTGTCGCTTGTGCCGAACTAGGTACGCTGCTGGCCGGTAAAACTGCAACACCAGGATTAATAGCAAATAACTGAGTTTTGCTTATTGTACGTATAGAGTGAAGCAGGAAGAAAACAGTTGATTTGCGGATGTACCAGATGCGAAATTTAATACACAGAGATACCATCTCTGGGAGAAATAGTGATTCTAAGAGAAACAGTGATACTAACCTGGCTTGGACAACGAGGCGAACTGAGCTTGGATGACGAGTAGAGGCATCGGGTGGTTACAATGAAAGTAAAGGTGCTCACGGAGCTGCAATGTGAGCTGTATTTATCATGTTGTTGTTGTTGTTGTTGTTGTTGTGGTCTTGAGTCCTGAGACTGGTTTGATGCAGCTCTCCATGCTACTCTATCCAGTGTAAGCTTCTTCATCTCCCAGTACCTACTGCAACCTACATCCTTCTGAATGTGCTTAGTGTATTCATCTCTTGGTCTCCCTTTACGATTTTTACCCTCCACGCTGCCCTCCAATACTAAATTGGTGATCCCTTGATGCCTCAGAACATGTCGTACCAATAGATCCCTTCTTCTTGTCAAGTTGTGCCACAAACTCCTCTTCACCTCAATTCTATTGTTGTATACTTGATATTTATGTGTTAATTATTCTGATTTTACGTACGATGCTTCCGACACGATTAAATAAATAAATAAAGTTATGTGATCTACCCATCTAATCTTCAGCATTCTTCTGTAGCACCACATTTCGAAAGCTTCTATTTTCTTCTTGTCCAAACTATTTATCGTCCATGTTTAACTTCCATACAAGTTGTGCCACAAACTCCTCTTCTCCTCAATTCTATTGTTGTATACTTGATATTTATGTGTTAATTATTCTGATTTTACGTACTCCATACAAAATACTTTCAGAAACGACTTCCTGGCACTTAAATCTATACTCGATGTTAACAAATTTCTCTTCTTCAGAAACTCTTTTTCTTGCCATTGCCAGTCTACATTTTATATCCTCTCTACTTCGACCATCATCAGTTATTTTGCTCCCCAAATAGCAAAACTCCTTTACTACTTTAAGTGTCTCATTTCCTAATCTAATACCCTCTGCATCTCCCGACTTAATTCGACTACATCCCATTACCCTCGTTTTGCTTTTGTTGATGTTCATCATATATCCTCCTTTCAAGACACTGTCCATTCCGTTCAACTGCTCTTCCAAGTCCTTTCCTGTCTCTGACAGAATTACAATGTCATCGGCGAACCTCAAGGTTTTTATTTCTTCTCCATGGATTTTAATACCTACTCCGAATTTTTCTTTTGTTTCCTTTACTGCTTGCTCATTATACAGATTGAGTAACATCGGACAGAGGTTACAACCCTGTCTCACTCCCTTCCCAACCACTGCTTCCCTTTCATGCCCCTCGAATCTTATAACTGCCATCTGGTTTCTGTACAAATTGTAAATAGCCTTTCGCTCCCTCTATTTTACCCCTGCCACCTTTAGAATTCGAAAGAGAGTATTCCATTCTACATTGTCGTAAGGTCAGTATTGCCTCACGTGTTCCAACATTTCTACGGAATCCAAACTGATCTTCCCCGAGGTATTCATCATATGGCAGCCAAACTTGGTAGGTATTCTAATGCATTAATGTGCAACCGATTTACTCTGGAAAAAAATTAGTTCCAATTTTTGCCACCGGGTACAAGTCTGGCGCTGGATACTGTTTATATGATGGCGGAATTTAATAAAAAAAATCCACATCATGCCTTCCTCACTTGTTAGACTTTTTCTGCCCATGTGCCATTCCTATCCATTACATAACATGGAAGTGTTTCTATGCATTCTTCTTGCAATCTCAATACCAGATTTACATCTGATGGCCAAGATTGGAACCAATTTTTTTCCAGCGTAAATCGGTTCCGCATTAATGCAGCAGAATATGTACCAAATTTCGCCGTCATACGATAATTATAGCCCACACTGGATCTCTGCAGCAGCTGTACTTTAACTATAACCACCTAGTCCGTCAGTCTATACTTTTTGCAACTGTACCAAAGTTCATTTGTTGTTGCCTGGAGACTGGTGGACTAGCGGTCTCTTGGAAACCCATGCCCAGAATGTTCTGACCAGGCAAGAGTCCGAATACCCTCTGTATCGAGATAAGTCAGGATAACACAAGCAACATGCAAGAGCGTTATCTTGTTGAAAGACAACGTCAGAGAGACCTCTAAGATAATGCGCATCCACCGACCGTAAAACGTCAGAGATGTATCGGCTGCTGGCTAAATTATTTTCTATACGACGCAGAGATGATCTTGTTGTGTACCCAGTGGCACACTATAGCACCACGCCAAGTACTGGGCGCTTATGATGATGACGAATGTCATCTGACAAATGTCGTTCTCCTCGGGTCCTCTACTCAGGGATACGTCCATCGTGATGCTGGGCCTGAAAACCTGAGGGCACAAGATCAGGCGAATAAGGTGCTTCTCAACCCAAGTCCTGTATAGTGCCTTTTGCCAGCCCAGCAGAATGCGGGCGGACGAAATCGTGGATTAGCATCACTTCACACAGTCGCCGTTCTTGGACTGCTTTTGCAAGATGTTTCAGTTGTTAACAGTAAATGTCAACAATGATGGTTACACCTCGGGGAAGCAACTCGTAGCACAACACATCGTCCCTCTCTACCAGAAGCATAACATTCTTTTGTGGAAGAGCACAGGCATTTGTACAAAGAGCTGCTGCTCTCTTTGAGCTCAACCATTCCTTTCTTTTCCTTATTTTCGCATAAAGACACCATTTATCGTCACCAGTATCTATTCAGGATAGGAATGGGTGGTGTTGTTCACGAGACAATTAATGACGAGCAAACAGAAACGCGCATATGGCCAGCCACAGTTTTTTGTGATTTTCACTTAAAGCATGCGGCACCCATACATGTGATTTTTGAACCTTCTTCATTGCATGTAAATGTCGCGCGATGGTCGAATGATCATAGATCATCATATTTGCTAGTTCTCGAGTACACTGATGTGGAGCCGGCCGCGGTGGCCAAGCGGTTCTAGGCGCTTCAGTCCGGAACCGCGCGACTGCTACGGTCGCAGCTTCGAATCCTGCCCCGGACATGGATGTGTGTGATGTCCTTAGATTAGTTGGGTTTAATTAGTAGTTAGTTCTAGGGGACTGATCTCAGAAGTTAAGTTCAAAAAAATGGCTCTGAGCACTATATGGGACTTAACATCTGTGGTCATCAGTCCCCTAGAACTCAGAACTACTTAAACCTACCTAACCTAAGGACATCACACACATCCATGCCCTAGACAGGATTCGAACCTGCGACCGTAGTAGTCGCGCGGTTCCTGACTGCGCGCCTAGAACCGCTAGACCACCGCGGCCGGCTCAGAAGTTGTCCCATAGTGCTCAGGGCCATTTTGAACTGACGTGGATCATTGTGTATTAATCCGTTTAAACGCTTTACATCAAACCCGTAGGTCGTCCTACACGTGAACTAATGGCAGGACGATTCTCTTTAAAAAGAGCAAACCATTTATTGCCGTGCTGTGTCCAATGGCATTATCCCCATACGGCGCAAATTTTTCTGGCTGCCTCCGTTACTGTCACCCCTCTACCGAACCCAAACAGAAGAATATGTCGAAAATGTTCCGATTTCTCCATTTTCTAGTGTCCACAGCTCCAGAGCTGACATAATGACAGTATGTAAACTCAAATAGTAACAAGTAAAAAATGACAATCGATAACTAAACCTTCAGCAGCTGGATTACCAACATGCAAAAACAAAAGCGCTACGATCTTATGGACCAAAATAACAGTTATCAGGGAGAGATGACATGCAGAGTGGCAACAGCCCTCCAGAAAAAAGGCAGTGTGTTGCAGCTGGTGTCTGTAGAAGTACAATGAGAATGCAGCCCAAGTAAATAGTGTGGAACATATTTATTGTATTGTACATTAATTGAAACTCCTCCTTGGACAACGTCAATTCACCAGCTGTTCGCAACAGTTCGTGGTTCACACTGAATTCACGCAAATTCGCAAGTGGGCAGATGGCACCTGTGGTGGACGAAGTCAAATGTCCCAGATTTACTTTAGAAGTAGAACAGTACAACGAGAGATAAGGTCGATAACTGTTACCAGAGTCCGGCGCTGTCTCGGGTGTGGATGCCACGTCCTGGCAGTACCTGATGTGGTCACTGGCAGCTCCAAGGGTCGGTGGCGACTGGCAAACGGAGCGGCGCGGAAGGTTCCGAAGGTTTCCTGCCAGAGCTCAGAATGGTGGACTGTGGGCGGTACCAGGGTGCAGTAGGAACTAGTGGCGGCCACGTGATCCGCGGAAGCAAGCAGATCTACTTGTATATACTAAGATGGTATCTGTTCTTTGGGACATCTCCGAAAGAACAGATACCATCTTAGTGTATATGTATAGTTACGGCTCACCGGCCACTTGACCATCTAGTTACGGCTCACCGGCCACTTGACCATCTTCTTCTTCTTCTGTGCAGATGCACAAACAGTGCCCGAACTCTTACGGGAATCGGCAACGCGCCGCCAGTAATGAGTACAATGGGCGGGGGCACTACGAATGTAGTGCGGGACAATACGTTGAGAATGTGGGTTTCACGGGAGGCGTGCCAGAGATAAATCCCTGCAGTCGCGCTATCCTGTGTGTCCTCAGTGGCTCAGATGCATAGAGCGTCTGCCATGTAAGCAGGAGATCACGGGTTCGAGTCCCGGTCGGGGCACACATTTTCATCTGTCCCCGTTGACCTATGTCAACGCCTGTAAGCAGCTAAGAGTTTTCATTTCATTGTAAGATCTACTTCTACCCTCAGGTAACGCTCACGATGCCACCTATCGGCTAGCTGAGCGCGCACGACCATTGACCAGTCTTCTGCTGGTGTTGCCCCTCCCCTTTTAGGCCTTTTGCATACCAGAGGTGTAAGACGGGTTGTTCCTTGATACGACGAATGGCTCGTACGCAGCACAGAGATTATAGCAGATAGTTGCGACCACGTTCTGGCAAGAGTATACCACTCCCTGAGAAGAGCTGTGAAACGCCTTATATTCAACCACAGTTGCTACGGGAAACATCCACACCACATTCGTTTTGTGCCAGACCCATTACATGGTAGGGGTAAACATGAGAGTGTCAACCATATCTTCCAGAGGGAACACAATTTAGTTGGTAGCTGATGATTTGTGGATTTATGTCATGTTTGTTGAGTCAAGTATATGTCCGTTGTTGGCTGTAAAATTTCCTACTCAGATATGAAGTAAAAAAATAAGAATAAAAAAAGCCATAGGATTCAGGGAAGTGGAAGAGAAATACAAACTTAAAGGTTCTATGAGATTGTAATTATGTCATAAATGGCGCATGGCTTGCAAGAACAATTCAATGGAATGCATAATGTCTTGAAGAGAGATTACAAGATCAACATCAGCAAAAATAAAACAAAGGTAATGGACTGTAATGGAATTAAATCAAGCAATGCTGAGGGAATTAGATTACGAAATGAGAATCAAAGAGTGGTGGATGAGTGTGCTATTTGTGCAGCAAAATAACTGATGACGGCGGACGTAGAGAGGATATAAAATGCAGATCGGCAAAAAAAAGAAAATAATTTCTGAAAAATAAGTTTTTAACATCTAATATCAATTGAAGATTGAATTACATAGCTAAAGGACTTTGTTGAATCACTTGACTAAAAGAAGGGTTTGGTCGATAGGATACCTCCAGAGGCATCGGGGAATCGTCAACAGAGTTCAAATGGATGTAGCTTGAACTAGTTATGGATGTAGCTTGAACTAGTTATGGATGTAGCTTGAACTAGTTATGCAGAGATGAAGACGTTCGCACAGGATAGAATAGCATAGTGTTCCAACATATCAGTCTCTAGACTGAAGACCAGCCGGCCGGAGTGGCCGTGCGGTTCTAGGCGCTACAGTCTGGAACCGCGAGACCGCTACGGTCGCAGGTTCGAATCCTGCCTCGGGCATGGATGTGTGTGATGTCCTTAGGTTAGTCAGGTTTAAGTAGTTCTAAGTTCTAGGGGACTGATGACCTCAGAAGTTGAGTCCCATAGTGGTCAGAGCCAGCCACTAAAGACCATGACAAAAACAACTCTCAGGTAACATGACGTGACACGGACGGTAGATAATGTTGTGATTCCTCCAGGCGCATAAATAACTCTGTCGACTTGACGTGAGCAATATGAGGAAACCTGCTGCTTTACTTTATTACTGCAGGATAACAGTAACGAGAGTGAGCTAGGGTTTCGTAAAGGTCAGGGCATGCTCGGTGTTCTTTTGATGTAGCCATCAATGAACTGGAATCTCTTGTACTAACCTAACTGTCCCTGGATGTCAAGGTTGGCAGTGCCGAAGCCGAAGCTCTGACTGTTCAATGGAATGGCAGTAAATCGACTGTGGCTTTGTCTACTGAGCCGGTGAGTTTATTAGACTGCAGAAAATTTGTATCTGGACGGTCGTATGAAGATGAAGGTTGGCCCCTTCAGATGTCTTGGTGACTGCGCCTTCTTCTCAGTGTTACACCACAAGACGCCTCTCAGCTGTTATTCGGCCAACATCAGAGATTGTCCCGCACACATTCTGTAAAATGAATTAGTGCGGAAGGCAAAAGTGTTTCGGAACTTATTCATTCCCAGTTGTAAATGTCACTCTGTAACACGTGACATGTATTTGCGTCTTTTACGACCTAACAACATTGTCACTGTTGAATGGAACATCGTGACAGAATCGTAGAACAGAATATTAGTCCACATCCCACAACTTCAGGTTGTGATTCCACGCCTCCAGGGCTGCGCAGCTATTATCGCCACATCAAACTTGGTTTCATTAAAGATTACCAAGCCTCTGAGGCTACCAATGATATTATTATATGAATTATTTTTGACTGTAACTTGATTCGTGATTTTTGTGTTCGTGAGGGAGACACCAAATAGACAGTAATGATGCATCAGTATAGACGCGCTGTCTATGATTTGTGCTGCTCGGAATTGCGGTTTGCAGTTAACTCAGAAGTTACTAATTTTGGCCAGGGCCGCACTTCTCATTGTAAGGTAGCCCATAGTGGTGAACGGTCCTTCGTTCGCGGATCTGCCTGACTGGCGCCAGTGAAGCGGTTTTGGTCGTTATAAGAAGCCAATAACAAAACCCTTCTGAACATAATTTAAAGATTAAAACAGTCTTGATCGCAACTTTTATTATTAGTTCTACATTTTGCTATATATACTAATTATAACGATCCCTCTATCTGGTAATATATTTTTTCAGAGTCTGAAGATGGTTCTTAAATGGAATCGAAACCGGTCACTCCAATAAAAATAAAAAGTTGCGATCAAGACTTTCAATCTTTAAATTTTGATTTCAATAGGTCGCTGATAATGTTTCCTAAAAAAATTGTACCATCTGAATATCATTTTTCTTTAGAATTCTGTTTACATGGCCAGCGTCCCCAGAAGCTTAACAATATGAGAAGGTGGTTCCTCGTCATTCCTGTTCACACAATTAATACTTCACTTAAAACCCCTCTCTATGGACAAACTATTATAGCTATTGGCCTTCACTGCCTTATTTAAGAAATCCAACTTCGATTCTAATCAGTTTTCATCGCTGATAAGTGAGGCTCTTTCTTCAATCAAAACAAAATACTTTTTCCGACGCAAAACGAATGAATCTGATTATCTCCACACTGTGGGTATCTCTCCCCCCCCCTCCCATGAACCATGGACCTCGCCGTTGGTGGGGCGGCTTGCGTGCCTCAGCGATACAGACGGCCGTACCGTAGGTGCAACCACAACGGAGGGGTATCTGTTGAGAGGCCAGACAAACGTGGGTTCCTGAAGATGGGCAGCAGCCTTTTCAGTAGTTGCAAGGGCAACAGTCTGGATGATTGACTGATCTGGCCTTGTAACAATAACCAAAACGGCCTTGCTGTGCTGGTACTGCGAACGGCTGAAAGCAAGGGGAAACTACAGCCGTAATTTTTTCCGAGGGTATGCAGCTTTACTGTATGATTAAATGATGATGGCGTCCTCTTGGGTAAAATATTCCGGAGGTAAAATAGTCCCCCATTCGGATCTCCGGGCGGGGACTACTCAAGCGGACGTCGTTACCAGGCGAAAGAAAACTGGCGTTCTACGCATCGGAGCGTCGATTGTCAGATACCTTAATCGGGCAGGTAGGTTAGAAAATTTAAAAAGGGAAATGGATAGGTTAAAGCTATAGTGGGAATTAGTGAAGTTCGGTGGCAGGAGGAACAAGACTTCTGGTCAGGTGAATACAGGGTTATAAATACAAAATCAAATAGGGGTAATGCAGGAGTAGGTTTAATAATGAATAAAAAAAATAGGAGTGCGGGTAAGCTACTACAAACAGCATAGTGAACGCATTATTGTGGCCAAGATAGATACGAAGCCCACGCCTACTACAGTAGTACAAGTTTGTATGCCAACTAGCTCTGCAGATGATGAAGAAATTAATGGAATGTATGATGAGATAAAAGAAATTATTCAAGTAGTGAAGGGAGACGAAAATTTGATAGTCATGGGTGGCTGGAATTCGAGAGTAGGAAAAGGGACAGAAGGAAACATAGTAGGTGAATATGAATTCGAGGTAAGAAATGAAAGAGGAAGCCGTCTGGTAGAATTTTGCACAGAGCATAACTTAATCATAGTAAAAGGAGGTTGTATACATGAAACAATCGTGGAGATACTAGAAGGTATCAGATAGATTATATAATGGTAAGACAGAGATTCAGGAACCAGGTTTTAAATTGTAAGGCATTTCGAGGGGCAGATGTGAAATCTGACCACAATCTATTGGTTATGAACTGTAGATTGAAACTGAAGAAACTACGAAAAGCTCTGAGGGATGAAATAGTGAAGGCAGCAGAGGATCAAGTAGGTAAAAAGACGAGGGCTAGTAGAAATCTTTGGGTAACAGAAGAAATATTGAATTTAATTGATGAAAGAAGAAAATGCAAAAAATGCAGTAAATGAAGCAGGGAAAAAGAAATACAAAAGTCTCAAAAATGAGATCGGCAGGAAGTGGAAAATGTCTAAGTAGGGATGGCTAGAGGAAAAATGTAAGGATGTAGAGACTTCTCACCAGGGGTAAGATAGATACTGCCTACAGGCAAATTGAAGAGACCTTTGGAGAAAAGAGAACCACTTGTATGAATATCAAGAACTCAGATGGAAACCCAGTTCTAAGCAAAGAAAGGAAAGTAGAAAGGTGGAAGGAGTATATAGAGGGTCTATACAAGGGCGATGTACTTGAGGACAATAATCTGGAAATGGAACAGGATGTAGATGAAGATGAAATGGGAGATACGATACTGCGTGAAGAGATTGACAGACCACTGAAAGACCTGACTCCAAACAAGGCCCCGGGAAGACTACATTCCATTAGAGCTCCTGATGGCCTTGGGAGAGCCAGTCCCGACAAAACTCTACCATCTGGTGAGCAAGATGTATGCGACAGGCGAAATACCCTCAGATGTCAAGAAGAATATAATAATTCCAATCCCAAAGAGAGCAGGTGTTGACAAATGTGAAAATTACCGAACAATCAGTTTAATAAGTCACAGCTGCAAAATACTAACGCGAATTCTTTACAGACGAATGGAAAAACTCGTAGAAGCCGACCTCGTGGAAAGTTTGGATTCCGTAGAAATATTGGAACACGTGAGGCAATACTGACCTTACGACTTACCTTAGAAGATAGATTAAGGAAAGGCAAACCTACGTTTCTAGCATTTGTACTTTTGCATTTTGACAATGTTGACTGGAATACTCTCTTTCAGATTCTGATGGTGGAAGGGGTAAAATACAGGGAGCAACGGCTATTGACAATTTGTACAGAAACCAAATGGCAGTTATAAGAGTCGAGGGGCATGAAAGGGAAGCAGTGGTTGGGAAGGGAGTGAGACAGGGTTGTAGCCTCTCTCCGATGTTATTCAATCTGTATATTGAGCAAGCAGTAAAGGAAACAAAAGAAAAATTCGGAGTAGGTATTAAAATCCATTCAGAAGAAATAAAAACTTTGAGGTTCGCCGATGACATTGTAATTCTGTCGGAGACAGCAAAGGACTTCGAAGAACAGTTGAACGGAATGGACAGTGTCTTGAAAGGAGGATATAAGACGAACATCAACAAAAGCAAAACGAGGATAATGGAATGTAGTCGAATTAAATCGGGTTGTGTTGAGGGAATTAGATTAGGAAATGAGACACTTAAAGTAGTAAAGCAGTTTTGCTATTTGGGGAGCAAAATAACTGATGATAGTCGAAGTAGAGAGGATATAAAATATAGACTGACAATGGCAAGGAAAGCGTTCCTGAAGGAGAGAAATATGTTAACATGAAATATAGATGTGTCAGGAAGTCGTTTCTGGAAGTATTTGTATGGAAATGAAACATGAACGATAAATACTTTGGACAAGAAGAGATTAGAAGTTTTCGAAATGTGGTGCTACAGAAGAATGCTGAAAATTAGGAGATATTGAATAGAATGAGGAGATATTGAATAGAATTGGGGAGGAGTTTGTGGATCAACTTGACAAGAAGAAGGGACCGGTTGGTAGGACATATTCTGAGGCATCAGGGGACCACATGTTTAGCATTGGAGGGCAGCGTGGAGGGTAAAAATCGTAGAGGGAGACCAAGAGATGAATACACTAAGCAGATTCAGAAGGATGTAGGTTGCAGTAAGTATTGGGAGATGGAGAAGCTTGCACAGGATAGAGTAGCATGGAGAGCTGCATCAAACCAGTCTCAGGACTGAAGACAACTACAACAACAACAACAACAACTGTGGGTGTCTATGAAATGACGTATATCTGCGTCATATTGCATATAGGCGTAACGGGAAGGACTGTTAAAGAACGTATTAAGGAACGTCAGCACCACACGTGACTAAAAGAAAGTGTGAAATCTGCTGTAGTGGAACAAGACGATAACAGAGTCAATGTCACTTATTTCAATAACGTACGTGTAATGGCTAAGGAAACAAACATTTATGGAAGAAACGTCCTAGAAGCGACTGAAGTTTCTAAGAACGTATGTAACTTCAGTATAGAAGACAGCTCTAGTCTTTCGGCTTCTTGGTTCCCCCCCCCCCCCCCCCCCCATCAAAAAGCGAACACGAGACCGCGATGTACGATCAATACAAATAATGTCCAGGAAGCCTGCTCTGCCGATAGTAGGGCACTGACGGAAAAAATTAGTACACCTTGAAAGACAACATCGATTTTAATTCGAAGACAGCATATGCCACCTGAGGGATTGTATTTGTAGTGATAATGGTTTCAACGCCGTCCGCTAACACATCTGTGTCTACCCTTTAATAGGCAATGCTCATAGCCAGAAGGCTGTTAGAGTGCAGAAGTTTGAAGCTAACAATCAACCACACGACGTAGACGCACTCGCGCTTCCTATAGCCAGCTGAGAGAGTTCGGAAGGGGTCAAATTGTAGCCTCCTCAGTGGTGGATGGTCTTTTCGGAGAATTGCCACACAAGTTGGACGAGCTGCGTCACTTGTGCAACGACGCTGGTGTCAGTGGCCACGGGAACATTCTCACACACCTAGACGAGGTTGAGGACGTCCACCCAGCACAGACGCCCGCCAGGATCGTCGGATTGTGAGGGCAGCAATGGCAGATCGTAGAGCTACCACAGCATAGAGAAGAGGGCTTGTGAGCGCAGACGTGACAATACGAACTGTTGCGACCTGACTATTAGCAGTGTACTACTGGAACGCACACCCATAGCCCGTCTTTGCCGATAAAACTGATTCTGCCTACATGCAAGCGACGGTCGTTCGCTTGTACAATGCAGACCTGGTGAGCGCTGTCTCACTGAGTGCCTTCATCGAAGACGCACTAGCTTCACCCCAGGCCTTATAGACTTGAGTGTGATAAGCTATAACTCTCATTTCACCTTTGGTGTTTCTTGGGGAAAGGGGATCTAAATGGTTCAAATGGCTCTGAGCACTATGGCACTTAACATCTGAGGTCATCAGTCCCCTAGAACTTAGAACTACTTAAACCTAACTAACCTAAGGACATCACACACATCCATGCCCGAGGCAGGATTCGAACCTGCGACCGTAGCGGTCACGCGGTTCCAGACTGAAGCGCCTAGAACCGCTCGGCCACACCGGTCGGCAAGGGGGATCTAATCAGCGTTTGGTGCATGGAGAATGTTGTTAGACTCGTTCTTTTACTGTTCTTGCAACAGGAAGGTGATGCGTCTTTCCAACAGGATAATGCTCGTCCACACACTACCCATGCAACTCAACGCGCTCTGCAAGAAGTGCAGCAACTTCACTGGCCATCACGATCTCCGGACTTGTCTCCAATGCAGCATGTATGGGATACGATGGAACAAGAAATGACTCCTGTGACTCATCAGCCAATAACTCTCACAGAGCTACGTGAACAAGTCGAGTAGGCGTGGCATAACGTATCCCAGGACAGTATTCGCCATCTGCACTATCGACTGGATGTCAGGATCAGCTCTTGCATTGCCATCCATGGAGGCTACACTATCTACTAATATGGGTGTTTCAGCATGGGTACCTCAGAAACCGCTTATGCTATTAATCTGTAAATGCAGTCATTTCACGTAGTCCATATGCACTGTCTTAAAAATAAACCGTGAGTGAACTAGAATCCTCTACAACGGTGTACTGATTTTTTTCTGGCAGTGCATGTTTGATAAACGCCCCCCCCCCCCCTCCCCTCATCTTACTCTACCCATTTCAGTTCTATCCAATGACGGTGGCCCACCAATAGTAGGAAGAATAATTTGAACCAAAAACGTTTCTCCAACAAAATGCGGGAAAAATCTGTTTCTATCCAATGACAATGGTGTACCAATGATACAAAAGGAATTTCACCTAATAATCCCACTTCTCCAGCATAAACGCTGGAAAATCTTTGTTTATTAGACAACGCGACAGTGGTCTCTCACAGTGTTCAGTCAGCCGTGGACACCACAAGATCCTGAAGAAGATCCCAGCAGGGGAGTCGAAACGTCGATGGTATACGAGTAGAAGGAATATGACGCGGCTTAACAATACAGGAGATTTTACCTTCAGTGACAACGGCCACGAAAACCTGAAGACTTACATACCAAACTTCCTGGCAGATTAAAACTGTGTGCCGGAACGAGACTCGAACTCGGGACCTTTGCCTTTCGCGGGCAAGTGCTCTAGGAAGTTTCATATCAGCGCACACTCGGCTGCAGAGTGAAAATCTCATTCTGGAAACTTACATACCAATTAATGTTCACGGTAACCTGCAAGTTTAGGACCAGGTACTGGGACGCACATCATCAAAGAATCTCGTCTGGCCTCTGCTACGCCCTCCACACACTGCAGGTTAAACGCATATTTGAGCCTTCGGTGGATTTGGAAAAAGAGGCAAAATCGCGTCTCATCGGACCAAACTTCTCGCCGCTATTCAACTGCTCCACAGTTTGTCTTGTCTGCCTCATAGAGGACGTGCAGCCTTATGTTCAACATCTACAGTTATACTACACAAGCCACCCAACGGTGTTTGGTGGAGGGCACTTTGTGTTGCGCGTGGTTCGCAGGAAGAACGACTGCCGGAAAGCCTCCGTGCGCGCTCGAATCTCTCTAATTTTACATTCGTGATCTCCTCGGGAGGTATAAGTAGGGGGAAGCAATATATTCGATACCTCATCCAGAAACGCACCCTCCCGAAACTGGACAGCAAACTACACCGCGATGCAGAGCGCCTCTCTTGCAGAGTCTGCCGCTTGAGTTTGCTAAAATCTCCGTAACGCTATCACGCTTACCAAATAACCCTGTGACGTAACGCGTTGCTCTTCTTTGGATCTTCTCTATCTCCTCTGTCAACCCTACCTGGTACGGATCCCACACTGATGAGAAATACTCTTGGTCGACGAGTGTTTTGTAAGCCACTGTCCGTTGTCAGCAATGGTATTTTACGAGATACGCGGCAATAAATGTCCATCGCATGCGGGTCCCTTCGCAATCTTCTCTCATAAACTGGTTGAAACACAGTTGAGTTCACTGACAGTAGAAATTCCTGTCGTATTTGGAACAGTCGTTGATAAGGCGTGACACTCGACTCCAACCCCTGTCACTTACGATCTTTTCACGCTGTTCGTAGACTACAGGGTGTTATGAATATTCGAGTAGTACGTCATTGTAGACATACTGGACAGTCCAGACTTGTACACCAGGAAATCAGAAAACTTCACGGTGTCTTCAATGATACATCCGAAAACAATAGCTCCTTTATGTCATTATGACATATCTCTACATCGACCCATCTCAGTGCGCTGAAGCCGCGCGGGGTAGCCGCGCAGTCTAAGGCTCCTTGCCGCAGTTCGCACGGCTTCCCCCTTCGGAGGTTCGAGTCCTTCCTCGGGCATGGGTGTGTGTGTTGTCCTCAGCGTAAGTTACTTTATGTTAGATTAAGTAGTGTGTAAGCCTAGGGACCGATGACCTCAGCAGTTTGGTTCCATGGGAACTTACCACAAATTTAAAAAATTTTTTCACTGCGCTGATCCCACTGAAAGACCCCCTCCACATATACAGGGTGAGTGACCTAACGTTATCGCTGGATATATTTCGTAAACCACATCAAATACTGACGAACCGATTCCACAGACCGAACGTGAGGAGAGGGGCTAGTGTAATTGTTTAATACAAACCATACAAAAATGCACGGAAGTATGTTTTTTAACACAAACTTACGTTTTTTTAAATGGAACCCCGTTAGTTTTGTTAGCACATCTGAACATATAAACAAATACGTAATCAGTGCCGTTTGTTGCATTGTAAAATGTTAATTACATCCGGAGATATTGTAACCTAAAGTTGACGCTTAAGTACGACTCCTCCGCTGTTCGATCGTGTCTTTTTCACTGACGCACATGTACATTACCATGAGGGGTGAGGTACACGTTCGACGGGCGTTTCATAGGACGTGGAGGACGCATAAATTGGCCAGCCCGTTATCCTGATCTTACACCTCTGGACTTCTTTCTGTGGGGTACGTTAAAGGAAAATGTGTGCCGTGATGTGCCTACAACCCCAGAGAATATGAAACAACGTATTGTGGCAGCCTGCGGCGACATAACACCAGATGTAAAGCGGCGTGTACGACATTCATTACGCCAGAGATTGCAATTGTGTGCAGCAAATGATGGCCACCTCATTGAACATCTATTGGCCTGACATGTCGGGACACACTCTATTCCACTCCGTAATTGAAAACGGAAACCACGTGTGTACGTGTACCTCACCCCTCATGGTAATGTACATGTGCGTCAGTGAAAAAGACCAATAAAAAGGTGTTAGCATGTGGATGTAATGTACTGTTCCAGTCTCTTCTGTACCTAAGGTCCATCACCGTTCCCTTTGGATCCCTACGTAATTCGGTGCTCTCCGATACACACGTTCGAACAGCGGAGGAATGGTTCTCAAGCGTCAACTTTAGGTTACAATATCTCCGGATGTAATTAACATTTTACAATGCAACAAACGGCACTGATTACGTATTTGTTTATATGTTCAGATGTGCTAACAAAACTAACGTGGCTCCATTTAAAAAAACGTAGGTTTGTGTTAAAAAACATACTTCCGTGCATTTTTGTATGGTTTGTGTTAACCAATTACACTAGCCCCTCTCCTCACGTTCGGTCTGTGGAACCGATTCGTCAGTATTCGATGTGGTTTACGAAATATATCCAGCGGTAATGTTAGATGACTCACTCTGTATATGCCATTTCACAGTCATCGCTTAAGCCAGCGGTGGAGGATCACGTGACCGTCTGGTACCAGTTTCACGTCATCTCAGTTACTGCAAAGCGGCCATTGGCTCTTTCCAGGAAGTGACTAATAATTTTTTAAGAGAACTTAACGTGCAGATTGAATAATTAACGACACAATGTACCTGGAGGAAAAAAAAACCTATTGCATGACAGTGGAAGTCATACGTGGAGCGCGTGATGAAAATTTATGCCTCCGTATTTTTATTCTGTTGTCAATAGCGGCTGAGGTATTGCGTGTCTTGCATATGAGGGCTGTTCATTAAGTATCAAAGCTTAATTTTTACTGTTGAAATTAACAATGGTATCGGGACGCGCGCCCTCTCCATGTTTGTAGGCATGTGTAGTGCGCAAGCCTGATTTTCCTCCACTACTACGGAAACAAACTAACCACTCACTGGCTTGTCGTTGAGAAGTGAACACTTGTAAGTGGTAGTCGACGGATTTTGTGTCTTGGGCAAAATGGCATAAAAAGTGGAACAACGTTGTTGCATCACATTTTGTTTTAAGCTTGGCGGTTCTCAATTTGAAACAATCCGAAAAATTCGGAAAGTGTTTGGGGACGAATCAATGGGTATCGCACAGATAAAGTAGCGCTTCAAAGATGGCCGCCTCTTAGTGAAGAGTGGAGAACGTTCAGGTAGGCACTCAACATACACAAATGAGGTTGTTCTAGATCGTGTAAGGACGCTGGTGGTGCAGGACAGACGAATGATTGTCAGAGAACTTGCAACGAGGTGAAAATTAGTATTCAGTCCTTTCATTCCATTGTAAAGGAACATGTGCACCTCAGGAGGATATCAGCATAATTTGTTCCAAACATTCTAACAAACGACCAGTAGCAAATTCTTTCGGTGACCGCACAGGTTACGGTGTATACTGTGAGCAGTAATGTCAACGTTCTTAATACAGTGATCACTGGCCACGAGTCCTTGGGCTTACGACTACTACCCAGAAACAAAGTTCCCGAGATTTAAAAAGTGAGGCACGTCCGTAGCAATATGAATGTCTTGTCGATCGTATTTTAGGAGTCCAACGGCTTGGTCCATCAAGAGTACACCCCAGAAGGAACTAATGTCAACAAGGCGTACTACCAAGTGGTTCTGAGTCGCCTTATAGGCAGCAGGCAGTTGGCATCACCACCACGGTAATGGACCCATCCATCGTTCTCAATTAATTCAGAGTTTTTGGCCAAACAAAACACGGCTGTGCTTTGTCAGTCTCCCCATTCCACTGACCTAATGCCGAGTGACTTTTAGCTTTTACCAAAACTGAAAAATACTGTGAGACGGATCAAAATTCAGAACTTGGAATACATTATGCAGAACTCGACAGAACACCTCAACAAAAGAGGCTTTCCAGCAATGGTTCTAGCAGCGGCAGCAGCGAAGAGAGAAGTGCTTAGAAGCAGAAGGGAACTACTTTGAAGGTAACTAGTGACAAACAATTCTATTTGAACAAAGACAGATACTTTTTGAACAGCCCTCGTCTTACTCGGACGACTTTCCTACTTCGTTGAGACAAGATGCGATACCCTGCCTCTAGAGGGCTCCGAATTGTAGCGCGTAATGTGGCGGCGTGTAACGTAACTATACACGTGCGTGAGAAACAGCGTGCTGTAATCGAGTTTATAACGGCAGAAGATGTGTCTATAGAAGAGTGAAAGCTGTGTACATTGGTGATTGTGTGAATATTAGTAATGTGAACGCTGGGTCGTTTGTGCTAATAACGAAGGAAACGGTGGTGCTCACCTCAGTGTGTGTGAGACAGAGGAACACCGACGCCAAAAATGTTACATACTATGCCATCAACAAAATCATGCTCCCAGTGTTTTGTGGTGCTCATGCTCACAGTGTTCTGGGGTGTCCAAGGTGTGACGCATTTGGAATTCGTGCCTGAAGGCACCACTGTGGAGTTTGCAAGGTGCTGCGAGACCCTCAGAAAACTGAAAGCACGAATTCGAAGGGTTCGTTCATACATGGGCAATTCCCCCCCCCCCCCCCCCCCCCCTCTGCACCGTGACAATGCCAGATCACACGCGACCACTACGACACCCCACACCTTGGTTCACTGTCATCGATCATCCTCCATACACTCCCGACTTGGTCTCATCAGGTTTACTTCAGTTTCCAAAACTTCAAAAACACCTTCGAGGACGTCACTTTCATACTGATGAAGCGGTGCAAGCAGAGGTGAGGTTGTGGCTCCGCCAACCAAGTCAAACGTTCCACACCGACGGTATCAACAAAGTGGTCTCTCATTGAGAGAAATGTTTCTTTCTCAGCGTGACAATGTTGAGGAAATAAATATGTAGACGTGGAGAAAAAAAAAGATGTAGTACGATGATAAATATTGTTTCATTCAAAAAGCTTTTAAGTGTTCCCACATAAAAAATTCGGAGGCATTACTTTTCACCATGCCGTCGTAATAACCTGAACTAACTCGGCAGATTGAGTAATTAACTATATAAATCAGCCGGCCGTTGTGACCGAGCGGTTCTAGGCGCTTCAGTTTGCAACCGCGCGTCCACTACAGTCGCAGGTTCGAATCCTGCCTCTGGCATGGATGTGTGTCAGGTCTTTAGGTTAGTTAGGTTGAAGTAGTTCTAAATCTAGGGGACTGATGACCTCAGATGTTAAGTCCCATAGTGCTCAGAGCCATTTGATATAAATCACTGGGAAAAAATTATTCCATGACAGTCAAACTCATACTAGTTTTTAATTTAGTCTCAATCTGTATTTAAGCATTCAGCTCATGCCGTGTAAGTTTTCCAAATTCAACGATGAAGATAACTTGAACTTGGTGTCTGAGCCACTCATTTATGGCTTCTTTATTTTCTGCTGACTGACAAACCCTGAATCGCAAGGTTATTCATTTTGCCAATTTTCTGTCAGAAACGAAGCATTATACAGGGAGTTCAAAACTTCAGTGACCAAAGTAACAGGGATGATAACGGGTACGAATACAAATGTATTTCGTAAGGCAACCATGTGGCGGAAACTCATAGTGTTGTTGGAGTACTGAGTATGCAGGAAGTTATTGTGTGTGACTGGGAAGTAACAGTGTCAAATATTTTTCGTTGCTTCGTTGTTCAGATCACTGTTTCATTGCAATAAATGTTCAAACTAAGCACCATTAACCTCGACGCAGAGCCAGTATCAACGTAGCAGGAAGTCCTGTCTTCGCTGGGAAATGCGTGGCGTGCTCTGTATTTGTGTGGCTGCTGCTAGAACTATTGCAACCAGTTTCGCGTCCGAGTCCACGGGATAGAATACACCCCGGCTTTTATGTAGCCCCAGAGGAAGAAGTCTAATGGGGTGAGGTCCGTGATTCTTGGAGGCTAATGTAAACGTACTTACAGGACTGTCGGCCGATTGCCAAAAGCGCTGGTTATTACTGCTCGAACTGGTTTTGCAATATGCTCTGGGGCCCCACCATGATGAAACCACGTCCGTCTGCCTTCAGGTGCATGTCTCACTTTTTTTCCCATGTGTAGCGCTGCATGTTGATACTGCAACTGTCATGCTGGCACTAGTGCGACCCACTGTTCAGTGACTCAGAGCACGACGTCACGACATATCTCAAACCAAAAGCGTTAGGCACAGCGATCTGCTCCACTCGTGTATTACCTACGCAAGTTCAGTGCTGTTGCTGTATGGGTTTCGGACACACGGTTGCTTCACTAAATACACCTGTTTTTGTTTCCTGTATCATCCCTGTTAATTTGGCACTGAATTTTTGAATACTGTGTATGTGCTCCTGCAGTACAGTCGGTGTGATATTATCCCAAACACTTTCTGTACGCTGGGCGCAGCTGCTTTGTGTGACTAGAACGCAATTTTGTAAACGTCTCTATGGCAACGCCTCTTTATAGCTCTATAGAAGTCTGTTTTCGCCTATAGCCGTTTGCGCTTAGCATTTGAAAGCTGTCAAAAGCGCTGCCAGATGTCAGGGATTACCTCAAGTTGGCTAAATTGTAGGAGTTTATTAGTAGTACAGAGGAAATGTATTAAAACTTCATGCATGATGCGGAATTTTTTCATGCATCTCATTGTTTATGACGTCATATTTCCCGAATTATGATCGGTATGTGGTTCTTACCACAGCGATTGTTGCCTGACAGTAAGTGATGCGTGTAACAAGCTTGGTTGAAATCGGTCCAGTGGTGAGAAAGAGAGCTGGATAAAAGAAAACGCACACACACACACACACACACACACACACACACACACACACACACACACACACACATTGCGAAGTGCAAACGGCTGTAGGTGAAAACAATAGTCGTCTATAGAGCTATGAAGAGGAGTTGCCGTAGAGACCTTTAAAAAATCGCTTTGTAGGCGCGCGCTCACACACACATTATAAAAATGTGTATGGATTTATTTGTTTGACTTTTTGTCGGATTTCACAAAAGAGTCAGACAAAATTTGAATATAAGAATATGAACACAATTTCTCAACTAATAACAAGATTAATACACGTACGAAAGAGCCCTATTTTGCTCGGGTACTCGTTATACTAAGTTGCAACTAAAACACCAATTCGCTTGTGAAGTGTTAAATATTATGTAACGAAATAGTTTCACTGAGAGTTGCATGGTGTTGATGTTTCTCCGTAGTAGATCACCGACTGCACTGTAGTGCTGGGTGTCGATCGCCGCTGATATAAGGTGTTGATGCTTCAGTTCAATAAGAGTAATGAAAATCTGAGAGTTTCAAAATGTTGTTATCATCCCCGAAAGAAATGTTGACACAGTACCAATAAACGGTTACCTTCGATGTCAGATGAAAAGATTTGAACGAACATCGTTCTGAGTCTGACACGGTTGATCGTTGTGAAACTTCCACGCGCTCTGAATTCGTGGAACCGAACTGGGATGACATACCTTCAACCCATTCAGAGCTACTAAAACAAGTTTAAGTAATGAAAAGCAAAATGATAAAGCTGTTTTTTTAAGAATGCCTTTTATACTAGTTGTTTACTTTTGAAACGGAATAATGTGTGTGTGTGTGTGTGTGTGTGTGTGTGTGTGTGTGTGTTTGTGTGTTTGTGTTTTTGCGCGTGTGCGTGCGTGTTACGGGACTCAACTGCTAAGTTCATCAGCCCCTAAGCTTACACACTATTTAACCTAAATTATCCTAAGGACAAACACAGACACCCACGCCCGAGGGAGGACTCGAACCTCCGCCGGGACCAGCCGAAACGAAATAATAAAATAAAACTGTATATTGGCCGAATGGTCTGTGCTGTCGCGGCGAGACAAGTTATCGTTCTATATAAATAGACTTATCCTCGTTCGATACACACTGTAAAAACTGGGCCCACTATCTTATCGACGCAGCACCGTATTTCTCAGGATATCCTGCCACTCCCGGTCCCTAACCGGAGGAGAAACGGGAAAGGTATGCAAACAGATGGAGCTCCACGCATTCGCCGCCGGCTCTTCTGAACCACGTAGGATGGAAAAACTATTTCTGAAACGTCAGCCACAACGCCAGTTACCTTTTTAACGAGGACTTTACGAATTTATTTATTTATTCATACACCGTGTTCCGTAGGTATCATTAAAAGGAGAAATTTCAGGTATGTGAAACGAGTTGATGTATCCATTAACAAAGGACAAGCAAATCATAGGAACGAAATCTGCGTGCTGTATTAAAATTAACTATCACTGCACGTCTTCATGCTATTCATGCATACACCAGATATATTTATTAAAATAAATTATAAATAAAACAGCTACTTTTAAAAAGGCTGTTCCTTCCGTATTTAAGGTACATAACTGGTAGACATAGTGTAACAGAGCGACGTTTTAGGAATTTGGTAGCTTGTGGAGGATGAAATTCGGAACGATTTGTTATGAGGAAGCTATAGTCGGAAACAGCTACCACCGGGCCGTTGAAAAGCTACGCACTACCTTTACGAGAATTTACTAGGAGTGATTCTCGGTAAACATTTGGTCTGGGATTCTTCGAGGTCACCTCATTGGAGCGCACATCTCACCAGATCGTTTTAATGGTGCATGGTATTTGAGGTTTCTGGAAAATGCCTTGCCTGAACTTCTGTAGAACCTTCACTTGCAGGTAAGCACTACTTTCGTGGTTTCAGAACACTGGTGCTCCAGCGCTCATTGGTCATGGAGCCGGAACAAGTCTCATAGATATCTTCAGCCAGAGAGCATTTGGAAAGAGGACGCTTAGTTCCTTGGGCCGTGCGACTCCCATAACCTCGCAGCTCTTCACTATTTCCTCTGGTATTATATAAAGACCCTTGTGTACTCAATACCAGTAGAGACAGCAGCTCAGCTCATTGCGCGCATCTTTTCAACGGTTGAGCGCGGAATCTTACACATAGTAAGACAAAACATCGTTTGTCGTTGCACTTTATATAACGAAATTGATGGTCTTCACACTGAATACTTACTCTACAGCAGTGACCACAGATTCGGTTAACTGCGTTCGACTGTACTCTACCGTCAATAAACGTTTTCCGAAATACAATATTCTGGTGCTTCATTTAGGCTACTGGATGCATAGAAAGTGTGTAGAGCTGTAGAAATTTTATTTCACATTTCTGGCTATAGGTGCCTTTTATCAAAACGTTCCGAATTCCGTCCTCTATAAATTCCAAAATTTTTAAAATTACCCTTAACTACGCCTTGTGTATCTCCTGTTGATCGCTTCATATTTACTGGATTATTGTGGTCTTTTTTTTTAAATTAAATAATTAACTACAGAGACCAATTACCAGCGCATTACTGCTTGTCACGTAGCCTTACAAGAAACACTGCCATCCGCCAGGCAGCAAACAGAACCCTTCAGCCCTCGAATCCAGGCTCTCAACAATTTCACACTGAAAGACAGTCTGGGTTGCGAATTTATTTATTTCAAAAACGCCTCTCACTATTTTGTGGCACCATCAGATTGTGTAACGGTGACCGGACGCGTGATACAGAATGAGAGGTGGACGTTGATCACACCAGCAAACCTCACCGTAGCAGCACAGCATACGACCACGTTTACAAAGATGCAAACGCGGTACCAGCTGTGCGCCGCACAATGGATCCGTTTAGCGCTCACACAAACTGATAAAATCCAAAAATGGTAAAAAGTCTTATTGAAGTAACTAACTTCACATCAAGAATGTCTTTCACTCTCAAATAATTCCAAACGATTGTTGTATCAGCCATCCAGAATGGAATAGAATAAATTCTTCTCCACACAATTATTTTTAATCGCTGTGGTTTCGCTCTCCGATTTCCACGCAACTAATCTGGCGTTCTTTGTCCATCGCACAGATTAATAACACCATGGAAAAGGTATATTTATTACTATCAAACAGATACGTAGCTTATCTGGTAGGTGTGAATTCTAGTTTAATATCCTTAGTGACAGAACATGTGGTGGTGGTGGTGGTGGTGGTGGTGCTGCAAAGGCTGGTTTGATGCAACTCTCCATGTTGTTAAACTGTCCTGTGCAAACCTCTACAAATCTGCAAAAATACTGCAACCCCTATACAGGGGGTCCATTGACAGTGACCGGGCCAAATATTTCACGAAATAAGCATCAACTACAAAGAACGAAACACGTCTAGCTTGAAGAGGGAAACCAGATGGCGCTATGGTTGGCCCGCTAGATGGCGCTGTCATAGGTCAAACGGATATCAACGTTTTTTTAAATAGGGACCCCCCACTTTTTATTACATATTCGTGTAGTACGTAAAGAAATATGAACGTTGTAGTTGGACCACTTTTTTCGCTTTGTGATAGATGGCGCTGTAATAGTCACAAACGTATAAGTACCTGGTACCACGTAACATTCCGCCAGTGTGGACGGTATTTGCTTCGTGATACATTACCCTTGTTAAAATGGACCGTTTACCAATTGCGGAAAAGGTCGATATCGTGTTGAAAAAAAATGGAAATGTCGTGTGGCTAGGGCCTCCCGTCGGGTAGACCGTTCGCCTGGTGCAGGTCTTTCGATTTGACGCCACTTCGGCGACCTGCGCGTCGATGGGGATGAAATGATGATGATTAGGACAACACAACACCCAGTCCCTGAGCGGAGAAAATTTCCGACCCTGCCGGGAATCGAACCCGGGCCCTTAGGATTGACAGTCTGTTACGCTGACCACTCAGCTACCGGGGCGGACCAGAATATCGTGTTGATTTATGGCTCTTGTAATCAAAACGCCCAACGGGCGTGTGCTATGTATGCTGCTCGGCATCCTGGACGACATCATCCAAGTGTCCGGACCGTTCGCCGGATAGTTACGTTATTTAAGGAAACGGGAAGTGTTAAGCCACATGTGAAACGTCAACCACGACCTGCAACAAATGATGATGCCCAAGTAGGTGTTTCAGCTGCTGTCGCGGCTAATCCGCACATCAGTAGCAGACAAACTGCGCGAGAATCGGGAATCTCAAAAGCGTCGGTGTTGAGAGTGCTACATAAACATCAATTGCACCCGTACCGTATTTCTATGCACCAGGAATTACATGGCGAATGCTTTGAACGTCGTGTACAGCTCTGCCACTGGGCACAAGAGATATTACGGGACGATGACAGATTTTTTGCACGCGTTCTATTTAGCGACGAAGCGGCATTCACCAAAAGCGGTAACGTAAACCAACATAATATGCACTATTGGGCAACGGAAAATCCACGATGGCTGCGACAAGTGGAACATCAGCGACCTTGGCGTGTTAATGTTTGGTGCGGCATTATGGGAGGAAGGATAATTGGCCCCCATTTTATCGATGGCAATCTAAATGGTGCAATGTATGCTGATTTCCTACGTAATGTTCTACCGATATTACTACAAGATGTTTCACTGCATGACAGAATGGCAATGTACTTCCAACATGATGGATGTCCGGCACATAGCTCGCGTGCGTTTGAAGCGATATTGAGTAGCATATTTCATGACAGATGGATTGGTCGTCGAAGCACCATACCAAGGCCCGCACGTTCAGCGGATCTGACGTCTCCGGATATCTTTCTGTGAGGAAAGTTGAAAGATATTTGCTATCGTGATCCACCGACAACGCCTGACAACATGCGTCAGCGCATTGTCAATGCATGTGCGAACATTACGGAAGGCAAACTACTCACTGTTGAGAGGAATGCCGTTACACGTATTGCCAAATGCATTGAGGTTGACTGACATCATTTTGAGCATTTATTGCATTAATGTGGTATTTACAGGTAATCACGCTGTAACAGCATGCGTTCTCAGAAATGATGAGTTCACAAAGGTACATGTATCACATTGGAACAACCGAAATAAAATGCTCAAACGTACCTACGTTCTGTATTTTAATTTTAAAAACATACCTGTTACTAAATGTGCATGATATTTTGCATAAGCGGGAGCAAGTGTTTTGGGATTGTGGAAAGATGATGTAGAGTCCCGATTTGAAACTGATCAAAAACCAAAGTATAGTGAAATAAGAGGAGACGGAAGTTATAGAAGAGAAGAAAGGATGCTCCATCTTGGAAGAAGACGTAGAAAGGGCTTTAAGAGAGACGAAGAATCATAAAGCAAGAGGAAGTTATGGATTACCAGCAGAGCTGTTTAAGAACCTTGGGAGAAGTGGTTTTAAAGAGTTAACTTATTTGTGTAATATGGGAAAGATGAATGTTCGAATGACTTTTTCTCAGCAGTAATGATACCAACTGAGAAGAAAAGCATTGCCAAGAAATGTGAAGTTTTTAGAACCATAAGTTTGATTTCTTATCTGCCAAAACGTTCTGCTAAGGGTGATAAATAGAAGACTGTACGAGAGACTGGGAAAAAGTTTTGCAGAGGAACAGTATGGTTTAGAAGGGAGAAAGGGACAAGATACTCAATTGGACTGCTGAGAATTATAGGTGACAGATACATTAAAAGAGAAGTTTACACTGTTTTCATCGACTTGGCGCATTGAAATAAATTAATGGACATTCTAAGGAAGAATGGTGTCGAATGGAGGACTAGAGGGCTGATTAAGAACCTATATCTACAACAGAAAATATGAGAACAGATTGGTAATGAAATGACAGAGGAAAGCACAATTGGGAAGGGAGTGAGGCAAGGCCGGTGTGTCTCCCGAGTAATGTTTAACAAATATTTGCAGCATATTATTCAGAAATGTTTGAAACGAAAAAGCGGAAATCCGGGTTAGGGCAAAATATACTAGATTTGCGGATAAAAAAATGTTATTGCCAGAGAGCGAAAGAACTATAATTGGAACGTTAAAAGAATTAAATAAGAGCTGTGAGGAATTGAGAATGAGAATTAATAAGAAAAAGACACAATGTACGATGAAAAATGCAAGAAAATAAGAACAACTGTAAAGTTTGGACAGGAAAATGTAGAACAAGTTAGTGCTTGCAAATATCCGGAAAGCATAATTATGGACAACATGAGATACAATGAGATGAAAACAATTATAACAATTTCCAAGGAGGCGTTTAATAACAGGAAGCGGCTTCTATGTCGGTGCATGGACAGGGACGTGAGGAAGAGACTGGCGAAGTGTTTCATATGGAACGTGGCATTCTACAGAGCTGAGTCATGGACTCTGAGGAAACAGGAAGAAATAAGAATATAAGCAACTGATACGTGGATTTGGAGGATGGTGGAAGGGATATAATGGGTAGACAAAGTGAAGAATGAATTGTCGAGAAGAGTGAGAGAAGGTAATCAGGAAGACGAAACACAATTGGCTTGTACATTGGATGAGAAGAGATGGAGGCTATGGAAGGAACGATTAATGGAGGATGAGGAGGAGGAGGAGGAGGAGGAGGAGGAGGAAGAAGAAGAAGAAGAAACCAGATGGTGGCTCACATAACGATAGGAAACAATTATGAGGAAATGAAGAGGGTGGCAAATGACAGGACTGCATGAGGAGCTACATACAAACACCTCTCCTAGGGCAGAACACTGATGATGAACATCGTCTGTGAACAGCCTCGTTGGGTTTCTTACTTTTTCCATTAAGTCGTTTCTGTATGCGCTCCGACAAAAAAGCACAATTGTATTGAACGTCATTTTCGTTCTGATCGGTTGACAGCACTTGTTATTACTCGGTTGTCATCTACATCCGTTGCGGTTAGAGACAATAAGTCACGTTATCGTCGAACAATTGTCATAATCAGAAGTGTTAAAAATAAGAGGAAAATTCTCTAGAGATGCTTTGCAAATTGTGTACACTTTTCGTTCTGCGGAATGATTCCAGTTCATCGACATTTCGACGAATAACAGCAAATTCTGACGAAACTGCTTCAGTTCTTGATGTTAAGACACTGAAGCAAAATCGTACCGGCCGGTCAGCTGAAAATATTGCCCCAGTAATTCAGATTGTAGTCAAGATACCCGAATGTCGATTTGCCATCAATCATAAGAACTGAATATTTAGAGAAGCAGCATTCAGCGAATTCTGTCCTATGATCTCCATCTACACGTTTACAAGGCTCCACTGACGCAGAAACTACTGCTAACCGACCAATTACAGAGGTGTGAATTCGCGCGACTGAGTGTTGGGAAACAAAGATTTTGGTGACGGTGAAGAACGTCATTTTTAGCGATGGAGCATGTTTCCAACAGGAAAGTTATGTCAACACATATAACAGTCCAATTTGAAGCAACGAGAATCCTCGCAGAACGTTTCAATGGCCGAAGCATGCAGAACGAGCCACTATTTACGAGGGGTGGTACATTAATAGTGGCAACTCTTTTTATTTACAGCTCGTACAAAATAGATACGTGTTTCAAAGTTTTACTGACCTTCAGGGTAGTCACCAGCATTGTGTATAACCCGTTGCCAGCGATGTGGAAATCGTAGGATACTCTTAGCAGTGCCAGTTGTGTTAACAGTTCGAGCGACGTGGTCTATTGCCCGACGAAATTGTAGCAGTTCTGAAGCGAATGCCGTGAAGTATTTCCTTCAGTTTAGAAATCGACTTGAACTCGCGAGGGCTTAAGTCAGGGGAGTGCATTAGGTGGTATAGCACTTAGCAGCCCCATCAGTCAAACAGATCAGTAACAGCTTGCACTGTACGTGCTTGAGCATTGTCCTGCAAAATGGTCAGGTCCTGCAGAAAGTGTCATCACTTCTGTCTCTAAGCTGGTCGTAGGCTGTGTTCCAGAAATTAGTAGTATAGAGACAGAAGTGATGACACTTTCTGCAGGACCTGACCATCATTTTGCGGGACAATGCTCAAGCACGTACGGTGCAAGCTGTTACTGATTTGTTTGACTGATGGGGCTGCTAAGTGCTATACCACCTACTGCACTCCCCTGACTTAAGCCCTCGTAAGTTCAACTCGATTTATAAACTGAAGAAAACACTTCACGGCATTCGCTTCAGAACTGCTACAAATTCGTCAGGCAATAGACCGTTCTGCTCGAAGTATCAACACAACTGGCACTGCTAAGAGTATCCTACGACTTCGACATCGCTGGCAACGGGTTATACACAATGCTGGTGACTACTTTGAAGGCCAGTAAAACTTTTAAACACGTATCTATTTTATACGAGCTATAAATAAATAGTTGCCACTATTAAGGTTCCAACCCTCAGAGTATGGATATTGCACTTTATCGAAAATACCGCAGGCAGTCCAGTGATTATGAATGGTGTACGTTGCCGCAACACGATCACTGACTTTCATTCGCCGTAAATGGAATGGATAGTCCTCTAAGACAAGTCCTTCCAGAAGATACTGTCAATTGCCATTCCGAACGCGGAATTATGCGCTTTGAGCCACCAAGTTCTTGGCACATTAGACCGTGAGACCATTTCCAGTGGGTTACGTGAAGTCACGTCTTTGTACGAACAAAGATAACGTTTTTCGGTTATATACACAACAGAACGCGCCGTTACTGAAATAGATTTCGGAATGTATGGATACGTGTTATAAATTTTGTAAAAAGAGGAAGGGTTTTTCAACACAGGTTTGGCGGACATCTGTCCGATATTATTTTCTGTGTTTACCCACATTTTACACTGGTAAGTTCAAAAGTAATCGTTTAAGCTTTCATATAAGTAATATGGTTTATTCAAAAAATTCTCTATTGGACGCTTTTTGTAAGTAGTCTGGGTGGGACTCGGGCAAGTTGCCCCTATTTACGATAGTGTCGTGAGGTTCAACAATGGAGTTTCGGACATTACCCGCTGAGATACATACACTGAAGTATAACTAGTCTCGCCCTCCGTAGCTGAATAGTGAGTGCGCCTGACAGATATGCAGTGGACCGGGCTACTATTCCCTTTACTGGAACGGGGTGCACTCAGCCTCCTGAAGCTACTCGAAAGGTTAGTAGTGGTTCACACGTCAAGAAGCCCGACATCGACCGGCAGAGTGATGTGCTGACACATGCCCTCCATACCCAATGCAATGGCGCTATTGGAGAAGGATGACACGGCGGTCGGTCGGCTCGAGAGGCAGCAGGTCGTAGGCACTGTGCGTTAAGCGAATGCTTTTTTTGTCGCCCATCATCCAGTCCTCTGCTCCGTGTGAAAAGCAGTAGGTTGAACAAAATTGAGGCTCCTGATTCTCTTTTAAAATATTTTTCTACGCTTACAGACATTGACTCTTCTACTTCTGTTGTTGAAGCGTTCTGTGTGTATACAAGGTGAATCAACTAAAATTTGCGTTGCAAATATTGGAGAAATGGGAAGTGCTATTGACGTGCTGTTTTCACAGAACGGGTGGTAGCCAGGGGCTCGTATTTCTAGCCAATCAACACATTGTAATAATACTTAAGAATGCCTTTTTTGTGCAAACATACACTTGGAACAATGCCTATTGATAGTAACAAACTAATAGGAGCGTAAATTAGAATGTCAGTGGTATTTGTTGCAGGATTCTAGAGAAAGCCGTTTACGACGTACCGTATTTTGGAAAGTTCCCACACCGACACTTGTACAATCCTTGTGGTAGCCCATACTGAAGAACAACACAAGTGCATACACTAGTTTATTGATTCTCACCAGCAACGAGACAGTTGACTATCACAGATTGTGTCCAAAATGACCATCGGCAGCGGCAGTACCTGCTTCCAGTCTTGTACGGAACGACTGCTGCACGCGCGCTATCATTTCGGCGTAGATGTCCGAGAAGCCTGCAGTAACACGTCGTTGTATATCATTGGGTATAGCTAGTATGTCCTTGTATACAGCATCTTTCAGCTTTCCCCACAGAAAAAAGTCTACAGCCGTCAAACCCGGGGAACGAGCAGGCCGGTGTACCGGTCCTCTTCGTCAAATCGAACAATCTGGAAACAGCTCGTGAAGACATGATGTATTTCGTGCACAATGGGCTGAACAGCCATCACGCTTGTACCACAGGTCCCTCCTAGTCTTCAGAGCATCCGTGGAAGATTGTCCGTTAGCAGGCTGCGATACTTGTGCTCGCTCAGTGTTCCGTCTATGAAACACGGGCCTAAGAGCTGATAGTTCGGTACCCCACACAACACGTTTACACTCCATGGACGCTGACGTTCCACCTGACGAAGTCAGCGGGGATTGTCAAGAGACCAATAGTGCATGTTTTGGCTGTTTAGCTGCCAATTATTGGTAAAAGTAGCTTCATCACTAAACAAGATACACGATACATCTTGAGTGTCCTGTCTTAACGCCCACGATTCTCACAATCGTTTCCATACAGCCGTTGATGGAGACTGACGTGATGCGAATGGAACCTATTTCGATGGAGAAGGCGTGGGATACTTGCGTGACTCGTGCTACTTCCTCGTGCGATTGCGCGAGATATAACGTGCTGATCAACTGCACACCAGTTACGCGACCACTCTCGCTGGAGGTTTGAGTCCTCCCTCGGGCGTGTGTGTGTGTGTGTGTGTGTGTGTGTGTGTGTGTGTGTGTGTGTGTGTGTGTGTGTGTATATAAGTCTAGGGACCGATGACCTCAGCAGTTTGGTCCCTTAGGAACACACACACACACACACACACACACACACACACACACACACACACACACACACTTAACTGGTTGACGTTGATAAATAATCGCCGAGATGATTGACGTCTATTGGGATACCTTGCCACATACACCGCACAAGAACGAACTGCGTTCTTCTTAGACTCTCTGTTCACCGTGATGTGTCGGTTTTTACTGCATTGGTAAATCCCATAGTCCACTCACGACCTACTGCTTGGACTGTCACATACTAAATGATAGCAAGTAGTAATGCACTCAAGGAGCACATAAGCACATTGTAAGCGAACATGACAACAATGTTCGTTAACAGCCATGCAGGATGAGTGGCACAAACAAGTATCAATGTGGAAACTTTTCAAACTACGATATCTCGTAAAGGTCTCGCAAAAGTGTCCTTCAGCAAACATTCTAATTTATCCTACTTTTAGTTTTGTCATTGTTCCATTAAAAAAAGTGTATTGAAGCAAAGCAAGCGCTGTATAGTGTGCGAGATACAGAGGCGGGCGAGCGTGTCGAGACTCAGTTCACTGCTAGTAGCGCCACGTCACCTTAACGCGTCTGCGCATAGCGCGTAAGTGTTGCACCACAGTTAAGTATGAAATTAAAATCAAAATTTATGTTTAAAACTTTGTTAAAATATAGTTTAGTGTTATAATGTTCCAAATACCAAGTCTTTATGTTCTAGACTTTACAGTTTACGTAAAAATGAGTGATGCTAATTAATCAAGCGAGAAAGCCAGAATTTGGTCAGAAGGTGCAGTTAGAGCTCATAAGGTGCAGGTTCCAAAACCATATAACAAAAATTAAGAGCGGAATCCATGATTTTAGGAAAAATCAGAGGCGCTAAATAATGGACTTAGAATCTTGAAAATTTGTTTTATGTTTCACCCCAAAAATAACTGCGACACCACGTTAAGCTACTTCTTATAGTTTCTCAGTAATTAAGTAAAAACCAATTTCGTAACTAAAATATACCCAATTGTTGTAGATTAAGTACCTCTAATTTTAATGATAGGGAATTTTGGTTTAAGTGGATGATAAAACACGCCAAATGATAGAGCTGTGCCAAATTTGAGAGTTTCGGTATTAAGAACAGCCGATATAAGTATTAGTAAAGGTGTGGTTCAGAGGAAACTATCTACCGTTGGTTCCACTATAAAAATTCTAGAAGGCAAAGTTCTTATTCTAGCGAGCTGAAACCTTCTCTGTGCTTTCAAACAGCTTAACTGTATACAAGTAAAAATTAAGAAGTTTCTGAAGTGATTCGTAACTACATTACTAAAGCTTATGTGCCCGAGAGAGCGGTCGTTCGGAGGCTGCTGCAGTATGCAGATAGTCGTAGACAACGGATGTTCCCTCGGCCGTCTGCTCCGGCACCTATATGAATGCAGCCCGAGAGGCAGTAGTAAGATTCACTTCGGATTCAGCTACTGTAAGATCCACGTCTATCAAACGTCGGATCGCGCTCTGCCTCTGATGACGTCACTGCCGAACTGTTACAAAGCGCGTATTTTGCGGTAAAAACTGATAATGAACTCGCGAGGACTGTTCACCGTCCTGGATCGCTTAGAATTCGCCAGAGTAACTGTTAGTGTGTCATTCCTCGTGGCAAATGGTGACTTTACTTCCACTTTTATGGCGAGAATTATTTTGAACATTTATTGCAAAATTTCATTTGAGTAATTTTAGACAGGGCTAGAGACAATCTGGTAGGAACGTACCGTAGAGGTCGTCTCTGAACTGCTAAATGTGCTGTTAGAATAAAAAGACTTGCTTTCAATTGACAACAGCGAATTTGTAAATGTTGTCTGTGAGAAACTTTACGTAATATAAATTTTGACCGGAACTTTACACTTTGATTTAAAATCATGGTCCTGATCCCGCAAAGAAATAGGGCAATAGACACTTTTCTTTCAGTGGGCTGGACCAGAATGTGGCCGTGCAGACTGGAAACTAAGGTCAGTAGTTTCCCTTCGCTTTCTGGCTGCCCACAAATTAGTTGCCAGACTCGCGTGAAAAAGACGGCATTAATTAGTAAATTTTTACCCGCCGCCCCACAGTATGTTTGCCCAAAAGACGCACTTTCTAGGTATTAATACAATCTGTTACTTGGCTAACAATAAGAGTCCCTGATTACGTATCCGTTCTGTGGGAACCGCACATAAATAGCACTTTCCATTTCTGCAATATCTGCGGTGAGAGTTTTAGCTGATTCACCCTGTATACATATATATCAACGTAGAGCAGGAACTGTAACGGGCTAAGAAATGATGACGTTATGCAGGATGATTCGCGAGCAGCAGCCTTACTCACAGCCCAGCTTTAACGAAACATTTGGTGGCGGATCTTGCTGACCCACCGGTAGCGATGTGCTGCAGTCGCCTGAACAGTTTCTGCAACGCAGGCGTACATCATAATGTCGCGGCCGTCCTAGAGCCGCGGCCTTCACGGGCCCACTGCCACGGCAGACAAGTAATCTCCAATGCGTGACCAGTTGCTGGAAGGGAACGAGTAGCCTCGGGCACATCTACAGTCTGACCCCTCTCAGTTTCAGCTAATTGCACCAATTGTGACCATCGCCGCCACCCAGAGGTCTCTGTCACGTTTACTGACCGAATGGGGTCCTCGAAAAACCGGAACACTCGTTCAGTAATTGTGGTCTTTGTGTGCTTACGTTGTCGCTTCTCTGTGTACTGTATATTGCTTTCAGTCATCGTCTTTGCGAATCGCACACGTGTAAGCCGTCTTTGGTTTATGATATTTAGAAAAGGATCTAGGAAACTGTTGCAGTGCACCACTGACTATCACATTCAATTTTTCATACCACAGTGGACTATGGACAGCACTCAAACTACCCATAAGTTTAGACAGTGACCGGAACAGTCACTCTGAAATACAAAAACACAGAACTTGGCGCTATAACAAGGCAGTACAATTGAAATATTTGTTTCTTTTCCACAAATATGGTTTTTTAAAAATTCTTTATTACGAATGATCAGTTTAACCATTGTGTATACTAAATATGTGAAATGCGTTTGGTTTTAACTGTTTCAGATAATATTCCAGTTAGAACAGTTTTGGAAAATGTGTACAGCGGACACACTGATTAAGTCCGAGGCTTTGTATACAGTCACTGAAAACGTCTGACAACTCTTTGAGTGAGTGGACGCGAAAGGCCATCGATGTTTACTGCGTTCGCCACCCCACATATTGTCTACCACGCAACCATAATATTGGCTGCTAATGAGAACAGGGGGCGGAACTGAAAGTATCCAGTAGTGAGCACAGCATGAGGCTACGGAGCGTAGTTGAACCGCTTAGTCGACGAGTAACTCGCAACACGTGCAGTTCTAGGCGCTACAGTCTGGAACCGCGTGACCGCTACGGTCGCAGGCTCGAATCCTGCCTCGGGCATGGATGTGTGTGATGTCCTTAGGTTAGTTAGGTTTAAGTAGTTCTAAGTTCTAGGGGACTGATGACCACAGATGTTAAGTCCCATAGTGCTCAGAGCCAACTCGCAACAGCGCTGCTGTGCTAGAGGTGTTGTTACAAAACAAAACAATGGCAACGGTAAACAAAGCAAATATTGTATTATATCTACAATAACAATTGCCAAAGTTGACATTTTGTCAGAAAGGAACCAAAGGAATTTCTCAGAGTGAGAAAGAAGTGTCAGATGAAATATTCGTGTTTCTGCAAGATGAGTCAGTGGAATGTGTGGTGTATACGCACGATTGTGCGAATAATGTACATGAGGAGTACAATGATACGTGCTCAACAGCAAAAGAGATGTTGAAACAGGTGTCGAGCTATGTAGTTCATAAACCTTGTCGGAAAGGGAGAAACGTGGCAAAGGAATATCCTTATCCAAGGAGCGGGTACTAAACATAATTGCATGCCTCGAAGGACATTCACAGCAGGTAAAAAACAATAATGAACAGAAAGGAGGTCAAGGCGCACTTGTTCCAAAAGCTGGTGTTTGCGCGTTTCAAGGATGCTCGATAAAATTTACAGGATGTGCATGATAGTGGCCTGCTACATTATAAACATCAAATTGAGCGTGACATAGATCACATTGATTTCAAGGAAAGAAGTGGATGGTTGTATAACTCCAAACATTGCTACAGAATTGGAACACATAACGAAATTTTAAACAAAGCATCAACTTGACGATGCACAGCAAATTGCGAAATCTGCCGGAAAATTTGTAGATGAGATAAACAAACTTATCCCACAGTTCAGTAAGTAATTTGTTTTCAATTCCAATTCTGGATTTGAAGAGGAAATGCATAAGGAAGGAACCCTGGAAATTAGAGGTACCAAGACAGTTGTATCAAGACCAGTTAACATCAGTGGCTTAACGCATTCGTATACAATTATCTGGATTGTAAATTGCCTGGAAAATTATTATTGTGCTGCTAGAAGTTGGAGGTGCTATGTCCCCTACGATTCTTTCTCGTGTGCGTGATCTTGCGAGGGCAGTAGGGAATAATTACGTCACAACAAGCGAGAGCGGTAAAATGAGCGTAAGAGAACAACTAATATGGTATGAGCACTGCTTTTGGCCAACAGCCGGTGAAAATAACTTGCTCTTGCTTGGTTCCCAGTCTGCGTATAAAAATCGTACGCCTCTAGAACAAACTGTCCCCCCTGAAAAGTGTGTGACATTGAATTTGTACCTCCTGGAACCACTGGACAAATTCAGTGCCTGATGTTCGTTTTTCCCTTACCTGTAAAACATGTTACCGCACTAGCTGAGCTATGTTTTAAAGCATAGCCAGCTTCATGATAAGCTCCGTGACAGACTGTTTCGCGTTAGGTTGCATGTCACCACATTCCATCAGTTCTCATCACCCCATTACACCAATATGATTCTATATGCATTCTTTAAGAGTCGATACCTAGCTGAACTTCCTACACGGTTTTAATTCCCAAGGAGTTCGATCTTGAGGGTGCGAACCTTTGCGATCACTGTGGCGTGCCATTTTTCGTTCGGTGTTCATGGTGCAAGTTAATGGTTTGTTTTGAACGGTCCTTGGATGTCGACGATTCCTATTTTGTGAAGTGTAGTAAATACGTCCAGTTGATCTCTGAACCTCCCGGACACTCATTTTCTGTCGCCCTCCTGATGCACATGGTGAGTCATTACCAGCTAATATTTTTCATGTCATAATTGTTAACACAATACTTTCAAATGAGCCTTAGTAAAGATTCAACTTGCGACCTTGCACTTCAGAGTTTCTTTGCGAATGGTTCCAACTGAGCCTTTGAGAAACAGACAACAGCTCGCCGTAAAAGTAAACATTGTAGCTCCGAGTCAGTAACGATGGGAGTGTGTAAAGCTCTGGTGGAGCCAATAAACTGTGCAGCGATTTTCTGTGGCTGCGAGAGGCACTGCAACTTCCACCGACCATAGTACTTTGGGGATTTATAACAAAGACCTCAAGAAGAATAACAGGAGGTGTACTGTTAAGCCACAGCAACTGAAAGTAGTATTTGCATCTGCGGAAGAGATGATATAATTTGCAATTACGGAACATTGTTGCCGCAGAGCATCTGATTCATGCCTGCATCTTCGAAAAGGGTAAGAACGAACAACTTCAGACTTTCAGCCTTGTAACAGGCATACCAGTGCTTGGAGTTGTTTCCTATTGTAGTGTATACAGAGTATCCCATTGTGATTGTTAAATCTGATTCATATTGAAAAGAATAACGTTACTTGAAAGTAAAATAAATATTTTATTGGAGAGTACATGTTGTTGCTCACTATTTAAAGTAAAAAAAATTAAAGTTTGAAGAACAACAATGACGACTAACTTTTAAAGTTAATATTTGAAAGATACATCGAAAACAATTAAACTGGCAAATTACAGTAAATACTACCTATTATTTAACTATATTAACTATTTCTGCGATTTTGGTAATTTTCTGTATCGATAAATTGGCCTTCGCAGTCCAAGGTTGCCATTGTGTTTCATTGTTGCTTTAAAGTGATTAACGCTTAAATGAAGCAATGCTGAGAGTGAATTTTAAGTATTTGGTAGCTTGTCTACCAACATCCGTAACAGAAAGTGATTTACACTACTCTATTGCTATCCCATCTCATTAAATTTCAAAACGAATTGAAAATGTTTATCCTTCACGGCTCCTGCTATTCCGTCGAATTATGCCTATTTATCTAATGCATAGAAGGTGGTGGCATTAACAATTGCCATTTGTATTACTAAAAGAAGTAAATGGTCAGCATGTGGCCATCCTCGTTTCTTGTCATCATAACTAACTGTACTAATGATTCATGGAACATAAAAACTACCGTTGTTGACTCATTCAGTTTTTAATTTTGTTGGTCAGTAAACAAACTAAAGTTCTGAGTACGAACTTTGAATTAATTATTATTTTAATTGCCTGAGCACGATATTTACACGTGCATGAGTAGTAACTGAAGTAATCCACCGAGTTTGAAAATCTCTATTGCACGTTTCTTCCCCTTTTGTGTCTTTGTCATACTGTTGTTGTTGTTGTTGTTGTGGTCTTCAGTCCTGAGACTGGTTTGATGCAGCTCTCCATGCTACTCTATCCTGTGCAAGCTTTTTCATCTCCCAGTACCTACTGCAACCTACATCCTTCTGAATCTGCTTAGTGTATTCATCTCTTGGTCTCCCTCTACGATTTTTACCCTCCACGCTGCCCTCCAATACTAAATTTGTGATCCCTTGATGCCTCAGAACATGTCCTACCAACCGATCCCTTCTTCTGGTCAAGTTGTGCCACAAACTTCTCTTCTCCCCAATCCTATTCAATACTTCCTCATTAGTTATGTGATCTACCCATCTAATCTTCAGCATTCTTCTGTAGCACCACATTTCGAAAGCTTCTATTCTCTTCTTGTCTAAACTATTTATCGTCCATGTTTCACTTCCATACATGGCTACACTCCATACGAATACTTTCAGAAATGACTTCCTGACACTTAAATCAATACTGGATGTTAACAAATGTCTCTTCTTCAGAAACGCTTTCCTTGCCATTGCCAGCCTACATTTTATATCCTCTCTACTTCGACCATCATCAGTTATTTTGCTCCCCAAATAGCAAAACTCCTTTACTACTTTAAGTGCCTCATTTCCTAATCGAATTCCCTCAGCATCACCCGACTTAATTAGACTACATTCCATTATCCTTGTTTTGCTTTTGTTGATGTTCATCTTATATCCTCCTTTCAAGACACTGTCCATTCCATTCAACTGTTCTTCCAAGTCCTTTGCTGTCTCTGACAGGATTACAATGTCATCGGCGAACCTCAAAGTTTTTATTTCTTCTCCATGAATTTTAATACCTACTCCGAATTTTTCTTTTGTTTCCTTTACTGCTTGCTCAATATACAGATTGAACAACATCGGGGACAGGCTACAACCCTGTCTTACTCCCTTCCCAACCACTGCTTCCCTTTCATGTCCCTCGACTCTTATAACTGCCATCTGGTTCCTGTACAAATTGTAAATAGCCTTTCGCTCCCTGTATTTTAGCCCTGCCACCTTTAGAATTTGAAAGAGAGTATTCCAGTCAACATTGTCAAAAGCTTTCTCTAAGTCTACAAATGCTAGAAACGTAGGTTTGCCTTTCCTTAATCTTTCTTCTAAGATAAGTCGTAAGGTCAGTATTGCCTCACGTGTTCCAGTGTTTCTACGGAATCCAAACTGATCTTCCCCGAGGTTGGCTTCTACTAGTTTTTCCATTCGTCTGTAAAGAATTCGTGTTAGTATTTTGCAGCTGTGACTTATTAAGCTGATAGTTCGGTAATTTTCACATCTGTCAACACCTGCTTTCTTTGGGATTGGAATTATTATATTCTTCTTGAAGTCTGAGGGTATTTCGCCTGTTTCATACATCTTGCTCACCAGATGGTAGAGTTTTGTCAGGACTGGCTCTCCCACGGCCGTCAGTAGTTCCAACGGAATATTGTCTACTCCGGGGGCCTTGTTTCGACTCAGGTCTTTCAGTGCTCTGTCAAACTCTTCACGCAGTATCGTATCTCCCATTTCATCTTCATCTACATCCTCTTCCATTTCCATAATATTGTCCTCAAGTACATCGCCCTTGTATAAACCCTCTATATACTCCTTCCACCTTTCTGCTTTCCCTTCTTTGCTTAGAACTGGGTTTCCATCTGAGCTCTTGATATTCATACAAGTCGTTCTCTTATCTCCAAAGGTCTCTTTAATTTTCCTGTAGGCGGTATCTATCTTACCCCTAGTGAGATAGGCCTCTACATCCTTACATTTGTCCTCTAGCCATCCCTGCTTAGCCATTTTGCACTTCCTGTCGATCTCATTTTTGAGACGTTTGTATTCCTTTTTGCCTGTTTCACTTACTGCATTTTTATATTTTCTCCTTTCATCAATTAAATTCAATATTTCTTCTGTTACCCAAGGATTTCTACTAGCTCTCGTCTTTTTACCTACTTGATCCTCTGCTGCCTTCACTACTTCATCCCTCAAAGCTACCCATTCTTCTTGTACTGTATTTATTTCCCCCATTCCTGTCAATTGCTCCCTTATGCTCTCCCTGAATCTCTGTACAACCTCTGGTTCTTTTAGTTTACCCAGGTCCCATCTCCTTAAATTCCCACCTTTTTGCAGTTTCTTCAGTTTTAATCTACAGGTCATAACCAATAGATTGTGGTCAGAGTCCACATCTGCCCCTGGAAATGTCTTACAATTTAAAACCTGGTTCGTAAATCTCTGTCTTACCATTATATAATCTATCTGATACCTTTTAGTATCTCCAGGGTTCTTCCATGTATGCAACCTTCTTTCATGATTCTTAAACCAAGTGTTAGTTATGATTATGTTGTGCTCTGTGCAAAATTCTACCAGGCGGCTTCCTCTTTCATTTCTGTCCCCCAATCCATATTCACCTACTATGTTTCCTTCTCTCCCTTTTCCTACACTCGAATTCCAGTCACCCATGATTATTAAATTTTCGTCTCCCTTCACAATCTGAATAATTTCTTTTATTTCATCATACATTTCTTCAATTTCTTCGTCATCTGCAGAGCTAGTTGGCATATAAACTTGTACTACTGTAGTAGGTGTGGGCTTCGTATCTATCTTGGCCACAATAATGCGTTCACTATGCTGTTTGTAGTAGCTTACCCGCATTCCTATTTTCCTATTCATTATTAAACCTACTCCTGCATTACCCCTATTTGATTTTGTGTTTATAACCCTGTAGTCACCTGACCAGAAGTCTTGTTCCTCCTGCCACCGAACTTCACTAATTCCCACTATATCTAACTTCAACCTATCCATTTCCCTTTTTAAATTTTCTAACCTACCTGCCCGATTAAGGGATCTGACATTCCACGCTCCGATCCGTAGAATGCCAGTTTTCTTTCTCCTGATAACGACATCCTCTTGAGTAGTCCCCGCCCGGAGATCCGAATGGGGGACTATTTTACCTCCGGAATATTTTACCCAAGAGGACGCCATCATCATGTAATCATACAGTAAAGCTGCATGCCCTCGGGAAAAATTACGGCTGTAGTTTCCCCTTGCTTTCAGCCGTTCGCAGTACCAGCACAGCAAGGCCGTTTTGGTTATTGTTACAAGGCCAGATCAGTCAATCATCCAGACTGTTGCCCTTGCAACTACTGAAAAGGCTGCTGCCCCTCTTCAGGAACCACACGTTTGTCTGGCCTGTCAACAGATACCCCTCCGTTGTGGTTGCACCTACGGTACGGCTATCTGTATCGCTGAGGCACGCAAGCCTCCCCACCAACGGCAAGGTCCATGGTTCATGGGGGGGGGGGGTTTGTCATACTAGCCAGGTAGAATAATATCGTCAAGTTTAAAAAGGGTACTACTATGTGTAACTGCAGCACACGACGTAAGCGCGCAACGAACAAAAACAAACAGTTGAACACTGTTTGCCCGACACAATTTGCCACTGCGATACTTGTTAGAGAAGTTCGGAAGTCGCCATAGTTGGAACGGCTGCCAACCTACGCGGTCTAACAGTGGATGGCGGTGTATTATTGCTAATTTATTTGAGTACACCGTGACGCACAGTGAGCGAGCACCAGCGAAGATTTGTCATCTACAACTTCCACGACGCCTCCGCACCGATAGTACCGCTGTTGTTCTCTGTATACATAAACGATTTGGCGCACAGGATGGGCAGCAATCTGCGGTTGTTTGCTGATGACGCCGTGACGTACGGTAAGGTGTCGAAGATGAGTGACAGTAGGAACATACAACACGACTTAGACAAAATTTCCAGCTGGTGTGATGGGTGGCAACTAGCCTTAAATGTAGAAAAAACGAATGGGTAAGAAGAACAAACCTGTAATGTTCGGTTACAGTATTACTAGTGTCCTGCTTGACACATTCAAGTCGTTTAAATATCTGGGCGTAAGGATTCAAAGGGATATGAGGTGGAACGAGCATGTGAAAACTGTGGTAGGGCAGGCAAATGGCCGACTTCGGTTTATTGGGAGAATTCTAGGGAAGAGTTGTTCCTCTGTAAAGAAGACCGCATATAGGACGCTGGTGTGACCTATTCTTAAGTGCTGCTGGAGTGTTTAGGATCCGTACGAGGTGGGATTGAAGGAAGACATCGAAGCAATTCAGAGGCGGGCTGCTAGATTTCTTACTAGTAAGCCCGAACAACGCGTAAGTGTTACGGAGGTGCTTCGGGACCTCAAATGGGAACCCCGGAGGGAAGGCGACCTTCTTTTAGAGAAACATTAATGAGAAAATTTATAGAACTGGCGTTTGAACCTGACTTCCGTACGATTCTACTGCCGCGAACATACATCACGCGTAAGGACCACGAAGATAAGATACGAGAAATTAGGGCTCATTTGGAGGCGTACAGACAACCATTTTTCCCTCCCTCTATTTGCGAGTGGAACACGAGGGGAAATGCCAAGTAGTGGTGCAGGGTACCCTCCGCCACTCGCCCTACGGTGGCTTGCGGTGTATCTGTGTAGATGGAGATGTAAATAGCCCGTTCACGTTGAACTTCGGTACTATGATTTCAAACGCAGATCGACAACTAGTTGTTTCCATTAGGTAGACCTACCTAAATTCATCGTTTAACTCCGCGCCCATATTATTGGTCATGGTTCGCCATCGACGCCCTATGCTGTGGATAATTTGAAATCAGTCATAACCTTTCTCTCAGTGACACTAATCCTACTATGGAGTTTGAGCAGTCCGAAAGAGCTATTAACAGACTGAAACTGCGCACTGCCCCAACCTCGTGCGAGTGCATTGGTGGTGAGTGTGCGCCCGTCTTGCGTGTGTCGTGTGGGAATGTACAAGGGGAGACGAGGATACCTCATTCGATGAGGACATTTCCCATGATTAAAAACTCCGTATCCGAATCCTGAAAAGGTGATTTCAGTATAGCATCAATTAACCTCCACTACACTTAACTTTGAAACCGTTCTGCAAATTACACTCCTGGAAATTGAAATAAGAACACCGTGAATTCATTGTCCCAGGAAGGGGAAACTTTATTGACACATTCCTGGGGTCAGATACATCACATGATCACACTGACAGAACCACAGGCACATAGACACAGGCAACAGAGCATGCACAATGTCGGCACTAGTACAGTGTATCTCCACCTTTCGCAGCAATGCAGGCTGCTATTCTCCCATGGAGACGATCGTAGAGATGCTGGATGTAGTCCTGTGGAACGGCTTGCCATGCCATTTCCACCTGGCGCCTCAGTTGGACCAGCGTTCGTGCTGGACGTGCAGACCGCGTGAGACGACGCTTCATCCAGTCCCAAACATGCTCAATGGGGGACAGATCCGGAGATCTTGCTGGCCAGGGTAGTTGACTTACACCTTCTAGAGCACGTTGGGTGGCACGGGACACATGCGGACGTGCATTGTCCTGTTGGAACAGCAAGTTCCCTTGCCGGTCTAGGAATGGTAGAACGATGGGTTCGATGACGGTTTGGATGTACCGTGCACTATTCAGTGTCCCCTCGACGATCACCAGTGGTGTACGGCCAGTGTAGGAGATCGCTCCCTACACCATGATGCCGGGTGTTGGCCCTGTGTGCCTCGGTCGTATGCAGTCCTGATTTTGGCGCTCACCTGCACGGCGCCAAACACGCATACGACCATCATTGGCACCAAGGCAGAAGCGACTCTCATCGCTGAAGACGACACGTCTCCATTCGTCCCTCCATTCACGCCTGTCGCGACACCACTCGAGGCGGGCTGCACGAGGTTGGGGCGTGAGCGGAAGACGGCCTAACGGTGTGCGGGACCGTAGCCCAGCTTCATGGAGACGGTTGCGAATGGTCCTCGCCGATACCCCAGGAGCAACAGTGTCCCTAATTTGCTGCGAAGTGGCGGTGCGGTCCCCTACGGCACTGCGTAGGATCCTATGGTCTTGGCGTGCATCCGTGCGTCGGTGCGGTCCGGTCCCAGGTCGACGGGCACGTGCACCTTCCGCCGACCACTGGCGACAACATCGATGTACTGTGGAGACCTCACGCCCCACGTGTTGAGCAATTCGGCGGTACGTCCACCCGGCCTCCCGCATGCCCACTATACGCCCTCGCTCAAAGTCCGTCAACTGCACATACGGTTCACGTCCACGCTGTCGCGGCATGCTACCAGTGTTAAAGACTGCGATGGAGCTCCGTATGCCACGGCAAACTGGCTGACACTGACGGCGGCGGTGCACAAATGCTGCGCAGCTAGCGCCATTCGACGGCCAACACCGCGGTTCCTGGTGTGTCCGCTGTGCCGTGCGTGTGATCATTGCTTGTACAGCCCTCTCGCTGTGTCCGGAGCAAGTATGGTGGGTCTGACACACCGGTGTCAATGTGTTCTTTTTTCCATTTCCAGGAGTGTATTTTACTGAAATTTTTCCTAGTAACTGGGATGTTCCATGTAACCGTTCCTACAAGAAATCTTCAACCACAGAAACTCGTCGTCACCACTTCTGAGGGCAATGAAGAAAGCACGATTTCACCGGGATAGTACGGAGGGTGCTCTGGAATAGTAGAGTGCAGTGCGTCCTGTTTCTTTTCCCGTTTTTTTCTTTGTTAATGATTTACTAGATCATTGTCGTTTTGAACATGCAGTGGTCAACACTTTATCTCTCTGCTGCTTTCAGGGAACTGTTTATATTTTTTTATCGTAGAATATAACAAGCCTTTCGTTACGAATTGATCTAAATTATACTTCAGCTGTCGTTTCTTTTTCTTCTTCTCTCATTTGGAGTTTTGTCGGATATATTTCCAATTGTGGCTGTAGGCTGCTGAGACTTCCAGTCCACACTAATAATGCTTGGTGCTACGCAACAACCTGAGATTTTTATAGCATTCGGAATGGTTGGTTGTGATTTAGCGAAGTGACTAGTTACTGCGGTAACTACTGTACTTCGTCAGTCCAAAAACTTTCTAGGCTAGCTAAATAAAAACTGAAGTTAAGATAAAAGTTTTAATGCCTAGCTGTTCTACACAGTCTCCCTCACTTGAGTACAACACACAGGACTTTCATACAACCGTGTGAAACAGTCAGAAAAGTCCTCCTTCGAGATGTTGTTTAAGTTAGTTTGAGCTAGTTTAAGTAGTGTGTAAGTCTGGGATCGATGACCTCAGCAGTTCGGTCCTTTAGGAATACACACACATTTTTTTGGGATGTTGCTCAACATAAGCGTCACATTGACTTAAATGTCGAACACGTCGTCGAAGACTTGAACCTTCTTGTGAATAGCTATACTGTGTCGTTTTGCTTTAGTTTCATATTGATAGCACCAAGTCTCGTCACCCGTGATAATTATTTTCCAGAAAAGAATCGTTCATGTTTTGCATTTGAATCAAGTCGCGGCTGGCGTCCAAGCGTCGTTGTTTCTGTTCGGGTGTGAAGACGTAAGGGACATACCTTACATTCATTTTTGTCTTCTTCATAAAATTCTGGAGAATGTCTTGAATACTTCATTTAGGAATGCTGCTCCATTGCTATTTGTAGCACAACAACGCCCGCAAGTCCACTACTTAACACAACCGCCTAACAACAGACTCAGCGAACGCACGGCTGTTGTCTACATTTGTTAATACAAAAATGGTTCAAATGGCTCTGAGCACTATGGGACTTAACTTCTGAGGTCATCAGTCGCCTAGAAGTTAGAACTAATTAAACCTAACTAACCCAAGGACATTACGCACATCCATGCCCGAGGCAGGATTCGAACGTGCGACCGTAGCGGTCGCTGGGCTCCAGACTGTAGCGCCCAGAACCGCACGGCCACTGCGGCCGGCAATTGTTAATACAAGCTTCCAATGCAGTTACAGAACTAAATTTCGTCTCTGAATATTTTGGACGGGCCGTATATGGTATATTGTGTATGTTTTATTCTATATAGTATTTTAATCATTGCTTTTTTGATTATTTCTCTTTGTCTCTTACCATTAGGCCTAAAGATGACTGCTAAGAGCGGTTGAAACTGGGCGCCTTATAAAAATAAAGTATAGCGATGACGACATTAATGTATAAAATGTTATCACGTGCTCCACAATTTAAGCGTGTTGAATATAATTAAATCTTGAGTGGCTTGATCTAAACTCTTCCATGGCAAGTGTTTTTCGACGACTGGCTTCCCAGTGAATATTTCTGACGTTCGAACGTTACGCGTTTCATCATTTCCTTTCTGATTATAGACTTCCGTTTTTCGCAGACTGTGCTAACGACATATCGACTTTCAGTAGCTTTCCTTATTCTGCTCGCTGTCCAGAACATTATAACCATATAACAATCTTTTTAGCAGTGCTAGCGATGTAGCGATATTTCCCGGTTGAATAAATCCCTGGGCAAACATGCATTTTCCTCTTTTACCAAACTTTTGGGGAAGGAAGAAAAGGGAAAGGGAAGCTAAGAGTGAGATTGTCTTGTCAGTCACGAGGCCATAAGAGACGCTATACAGACTCGGATTGAGCAAGGATGCACCTGAAACCAGGTGTGGCAATTTCAAAGCAATCAATTCGGCATTCGAGAGAATGCGTTTCGGGGACTCGCCGTAGACTTAAATCTGCATGCTCGCCCTTGAATTTGAATCCCCTGTGTGATTTCAATGCCCTGTCACTTGTCAATATGTGTGGTTACTCACAAAGAACTTACTACTCCACGCTAACGTGATCTTGAAGAGCTGTGTAAGGTACCTACAGTGAGACCATCTACATTTGCTTCACTATCAGGTGCGGCGTACAGCAGATCTCTCGACCGATGTGTCCTACTTCATCATTCTCTTCATGTCCATGATGTAGAAGCTACCTCTCTGAAGCTCCCTAAGCCATCGACACTGACGGAAAAAAATTGCAACACTAAGGAAGAGTTATGCGACACACACCATTTTTGCCTTCGGAATAGTCATTGATAAAGGGCGAAATCTGAGGTTGAAGATTTCCCATGTTAATTTGTCCGTTTTCAAGGACTATAACCAGATAAAGGCATATTACGGAGACACAGGCAACAGATCTCCCTAGGCCCGACAAGATACCTCCTGAGACGCGGCAAGGTAGGAGTAGGCAAAATGCAACAGGGAATAACAATATTTATGTGCTAATATTAAACTGCAGGAGCGTCTATAGAAAGGTCCCAGAACTGCTCTCATTAATAAACGGTCACAACGCCCATATAGTACTAGGGACGGAAAGTTGGCTGAAACCAGACGTAAACAGTAATGAAATCCTAAACTCAGACTGGAATGTATACCGCAGAGACAGGCTGGACAGTGAAGGGGGAGGCGTGTTTATAGCGATAAGAAGTGCAATAGTATCGAAGGAAATTGACGGAGATCCGAAATGTGAAATAATTTGGGTGAAGGTCACGGTTAAAGCAGGCTCAGACATGGTAATTGGATGTCTGTATAGGCCCCCTGGCTCAGCAGCTGTTGTGGCTGAGTACCTGAAGGATAATTTAGAAAATATTTAGAGTAGATTTCCCCACCATGTTATAGTTCTGGGTGGAGATTTTAATTTGCCGGATATAGACTGGGAGACTGAAACGTTCATAACGGGTGGCAGGGACAAAGAATCCAGTGAAATTTTTTAAAGTGCTTTATCTGAAAACTACCTTGAGCAGTTAAACAGAGAACCGACTCGTGGCGATAGCATGTTAGACCTTCTGGTGACAAACAGACCCGAACTTTTTGAAACAGTTAACGCAGAACAGGGAATCACCGATCATAAAGCGGTTACGGCATCGATGATTTCAGCTGTAAATAGAAATATTAAAAAAAGGTAGGAAGATTTTTCTGTTTAGCAAAAGTGACAAAAAGCAGGTTACAGAGTACCTGACGGCTCAACACAAAAGTTTTGTCCCAAGTACAGATAGTGTTGACGATCAGTGGACGAAGTTCAAAACCGTCGTACATTATGCGTTAGATGAGTATGTGCCAAGCAAGATCGTAAGAGTTAGAAAACCGCTGCGGAAGCAAAGGGAACTTCACAGCAAACATAAACATGGCCAAAGCCTTGCAGACAAACAAAAACAACGCGAAGCGAAATGTAGTGTGAGGAGGGCTATGCGGGAGGCGTTCAATGAATTCGAAAGTAAAGTTCTATGTACTGACTTGGCAGAAAATCCTAAGAAATTTTGGTCTTATGTCAAAGCGGTAGGTGGAACAAAACAAAATGTCCAGACACTCTGTGACCAAAATGGTACTGAAACAGAGGATGACAGACTAAAGGCCGAAATACTAAATGTCTTTTTCCAAAGCTGTTTCACAGAGGAAGACTGCACTGTTGTTCCTTCTCTAGATTGTCGTACAGATGACAAAATGGTAGATATCGAAATAGACGACAGAGGGGTAGAGATACAATTAAAATCGCTCAAAAGAGGAAAGGCCGCTGGACCTGATGGGATACCAGTTCGATTTTACACAGAGTACGCGAAGGAGCTTGCCCCCCTTCCTGCAGCGGTGTACCGTAGGTCTCTAGAAGAGCGTAGCGTTCCAAAGGATTTTCAAGAAGGAACGTCGAACAGATGTGCAGAACTATAGACCTATATCTCTAACGTCGATCAGTTGTAGAATTTTGGAACACGTGTTATGTTCGAATATAATGACTTTTCTGGAGACTAGAAATCTACTCTGTAGGAATCAGAATGGTTTTCGAAAAAGACGGATGTGTGAAACCCAGCTCGTGCTATTCGTCCACGAGACTCAGAGGGCCATAGACACGGGTTCACAGGTAGATGCCGTGTTTCTTGACTTCCGCAAGGCGTTCGATACAGTTCCCCACAGTCGTTTAATGAACAAAGTAAGAGCATGTGGACTATCAGACCAATTGTGCGATTGGATTGAAGAGTTCCTAGATAACAGAACGCAGCATGTCATTCTCAATGGAGGGAAGTCATCCGAAGTAAGAGTGATTTCAGGTGTGCCGCAGGGGAGTGTCATAGGACCGTTGCTATTCACAATATACATAAATGACCTTGTGGATGACATCGGAATTTCACTGAGGCTTTTTGCAGATGATGCTGTGGTGTATCGAGAGGTTGTAACAATGGAAAATTGTATTGAAATGCAGGAGGATCTGCAGCGAATTGACGCATGGTGCAGGGATTGGCAATTGAATCTCAATGTAGACAAGTGTATTGTGCTGCGAATACATAGAAAGATAGATCCCTTATCATTTAGTTACAAAATAGGTCAGCAACTGGAAGCAGTTCATTCCATAAATTATCTGGGAGTACGCATTAGGAGTGATTTAAAATGGAATGATCATATAAAGTTGATCGTCGGTAAAGCAGATGCCAGACTGAGATTAATTGGAAGAATACTAAGGAAATGCAATCCAAAAACAAAGGAAGGAGGTTACAGTACGCTTGTTCGCCCACTGCTTGAATACTGCTCAGCAGTGTGGGATCCATACCAGATAGGTTTGATAGAAGAGATAGAGAAGATCCAACGGAGAGCAGCGCGCTTCGTTACGGGATCATTTAGTAATCGCGAAAGCGTTACGGAGATGATAGATAAACTCCAGTGGAAGACTCAGCAGGAGAGACGCTCAGTAGCTCGGTACGGGCTTTTGTTAAAGTTTCGGGAACATACCTTCACCGAAGAGTCAAGCAGTATATTGCTCCCTCCTATGTATATCTCGCGAAGAGACCATGAGGATAAAATCAGACAGATTAGAGCCCACTCAGAAGCATACCGACAATCCTTCTTTCCACGAACAATACGAGACTGGAATAAAAGGGAGAACCGATAGAGGTACTCGGGGTACCCTCCGCCACACACCGTCAGGTGGCTTGCGGAGTATGGATGTAGATGTAGATGTAGATGTAGAGATCAACTACATTCAATTTTTATTGTAAACTCTGAATGGATTGTTAAGTTGGAAAGTTTCTCCTTATATGATGTCACAAGTTTGTCGTGGCTCCTTCCTTTCTCAACCTTTTAGAGGAAATGAAGCATTGTACTTCATTGGTACCGCACTTCTTAAAATACTTCCTCGACTATTGATGCTGCCACTCTGTAATACAACTAATGTTCGACTATGACAGCGTGAACTACCACACAGACCAAATGGGCCCAGTCTCGCACACTAAAAGTACACCTGTACCAGTCTATAGGCCACGCCACATGCTAACAGGTTCATTATTGTCTCAGCGATGCTGCACCAATTCTTATGCCATGTGTTTGTTACTCGTTTTCTTTCGGCCTTGTTATTAAAATAGCGCTGATCGCTTTTTCCATTTTATATAAAAACGCATTGCAAATTTTATGAATGAAAATTAGTCATTTTCTTAAAGACGTTAATTTAAAAAAAATTAGCATTGCAGCTTCACTAATAGATATTTCGGTTTTTTATCCCTTTAATAGTAAAAAAAAGAAGCACCTGTTACAACAGAGACCAAACAATCAACAACAAATACCGGTTGTTGAGAATGAAAGTACCGGTATCAGTTTTAACTGGTCAGATTATCCCATACCTAGATGGTGGTGGACAGATGTAACTATTTTAAATGAAGAGTACAGCCGAAGGTTTTTGTCTGTAGGTGCATTCACGCCTTTAGAGATGGGGATGTGAAGCTACAGGTTTTCTGGTGTACATGGTGGTGTATGTCATAAAGCTGATGTCTGTAGAAGCTTTCATGTGTATACCAGCTGTAGCTTTTGACATGCAGGGTTGGTGGTGGTGGTGGTGGTGGTGGTGGTGGTGGTGGTGGTGGTGGTGGTGATGTGCATGCATCACTACACATGACAAATCTGATTCCTGTGGAGATGTTCATGTATGCATAGCTATAGATGTGGTCATACGGGACTGGTGCTTGTGGAGCTGATCTCTGTAGAGGTGTTCACATGGAAATATAGAGGTAGTGCTGGTATGGGTGTGCTCGTTACTTGTGTGCGAGATGGTGTACTTCACAAAGGCAATGTTTGTAGACACATCCATGCATGCATAGCTGTGGATGTGGCTATGCAGGGTTGGTGCTAGTATTAGTGTGCTTGATATGGGTGTAGAAGTTGGCGTGCATCGTAAACCAGAAGTCTGTAGAGATGTTCATGTGGATATGCAGAGTTAGTACTGCTGTGGGTATGCTCACTGCTTGTTTGCAAGATGACATACTTCCTATAGCTGATGTCTGTAGTCATGTTCATGTTCGTGTAGCTGTAACTGTGGATGTGCTGGGCTAGAGGTAGTGGTGGTGTGCCTGCTGCTGAGGTAAAAAAATGGTGTACATAACAGTGCTGAGTTCCATAGAGATTTCCCTATGAGTATGTACTGGGTGGTTATGATTAAACTTTCCCTATTTAACATATTATAACATGGAAAGTAATTATGAGTATCAAACTTGGTGGCATTAATGTCCAGAGTATTGGGTGCATGATTTCCATGCGTCACAGCACTAATGTCAAGTTTCAACTATGGCCACCAGGAACCATCGTGATTTGCAGTCTCACAACCCTGATCAGTCGCAGTGAACTTTCCGACGTGTCAACATGAGCTTGTACAAAAGGAGAAGGGCATTATTGGTGAAGCTCTATCAAAACAACAGTAATGCTGCAACTGTACTTAGAGAACATGGCCAGCTGAAAGGATTACAGAAGGGTCCTCTTCGTCCATCTGCTGTGCAGAGCCTGATGAAGTAGCGCGAATCAACTGGAGAACTGGACGTCGCTCTGGGAAGGGTCAGCGACCAATTGCAACACAGGTGGTTGATGAAATCGCTGTTGCTATGGCAGACAACGCTGCGCGCAATTCCCTATCGTCAGGCAGTGAGTGTGCTGTCACGACAGTTTAACATCCCGTGGTCCAGTGTACAGAAGGTCCTTCAAACCATTCTCAAATGGTATCTGTAGAAGATCCACATCGTACAGCAGCTTGCACCACAGGACGCACAACGACGTGTTGACTTCGCTATCGACTTTCTCGCAAGGACTGAAGTTGACGAGGACTGGGTCTGTACCATCCTATGGACAGACAAAGCTCATTTTTCTCTGGTGGGTGAGGTGAACACACAGAATTGCCGAGTGCGGGTATCTTCACCTCCAGTCACTGTGCATTAAATTCTTCTGTATGGTGAATGTGTCACCCTATGGTGTAACGTCACGGCTATGTTCGTCATTGGCCCATTCTTTTTTGAACAGGTTGCTGCTCAAGGACCAAAGGTTGGTGCTCAGGGACCAAAGACAGTGTGACTGACCAGCATTGCTGTGATATGCTTCCCCAACATCTCACGCCCGTCCTATAGGAGAGAGACACGTTGAACTCGACAGCTTTTATGGAATATGGGGCACCACCGAACATCGCTCGCGAAAGTAACCTGCTTCTCCGAAACAGATCTGGAAACGACCGAATTATCAGCCAGCAAGGTCACTTCCTCTCACCCACTGTGATTTCTAGTTGCGGAGCTACCTGAAGGACAAGCTTTACCAGGGGAACATTCACATATGTGCTGATCTGAAGCGCAGCATATCAAGAGAGGTAGCCAACATACCTACGGACATGCTTCGATCTGCCGTGCGGAATGCAGTCCTCCACTTTCAGACTCTTCTGGGCACTGATGAGCGGCATATAGAGCCATTTTTGTAGCAGTGATGGAAGTGGTATGTAATGGTCTGATGTACCGTGGCAGCACATTAAATGTGTTTCAATTGAATTGATTCTGCATCATTTCTCTTCCTCATGTACTTGACATTAACACTACGAAGTTTGGTTCTAGTACACTAATTAGTTTGTGTTCAATGTGTTAAATAGGGAAAGTTTAATTATAATCACCTGGTATATAGCTTTAGATGTGGATATTTGGGAATTTTCTGTGGTGGTGGTGGTGGTTTGCTTGTTGCTGCAGAACTCAGCAGTGTGCATCGCAAAGCTGATGTCGGTAGAGATGTTGATGTGTCTGCAGCTGTAGATGTGGATGTGCAGGGCTGCTGCTGCTGTTGGTGGTGTGCGTGCTGCTGGTGTACACGACCGTGTACAGCCCGGAGCTGGATTGGCTGCGGCGGAGCCGCGACGCCGCGCTGTACGTGCGGCCCGGGGAGCAGACGGCGCTGCTGCTGCCGCGGAGTGAGCTGTGCCACGTGTCGGGCACGTGGCAGCAGGGCCCGGTGCTGCTGATGGCCGTGCCATCCGCCATCGGGCGCCGCCAGAGGCGGGACGCTGTGCGGCAGACGTGGGGCCGGCGGGAGCCCTCGGCTACCAGGCTGCTCTTCGTTGTCGGCCACCAGGGGCAGGGCGTGCCGGTGAGTTCCTGCCGCAGTCTGCCAAGTAGGGATGTTGCTGTATACAGAGCACCGTCCGCTACCGAGCGCAGCAAGGTATACGGAGCTGACAGAGAGAGCACTTATGAAATGCTCGCAGGATGTGTAACAAGTCTGTATGTTGTGATTCTTCAATTTCTCCAGGCGTATTTTATGACGAAATAAATCTCCGGTGAACAGCCTGATATGAGTGTGCATAGGAAACAATATTTCAGCAATCGACCACGTTGCCATCATCAGGTGCGCTGGTGTACTGACCGGAGGCGGGCCGGCGCCAGGTATATATAGGACAATCCCCCTCCTGCTCATCCCTCAGGCCTTTCCTATGAGTCGGTGTGGTCCGCGCCCCGCGTGCGGTCCAGGTACAGCATCCGTTCTCCCGCCGTCTGGGCGCTGCGTCCTAGGTCTTCTCGTTCAGGAGGGTCTGCCGGCACCGCTCTCGTTATTCTTCCCTCCTCACCCGAAGTTGGTACACACTGGTAAATATCCTTTTTGTTCTTAATCCGGGTGATCGCGGGTTCCCACGCCTTGCTAAGGATGTAAACGCTGTCACGATTTAGTTGTGGCTCCCTTACTCTGATGTCTATGGCTTCTTTGATGACACAGTCTCAGTATTTGGAAGTCTGTGTCAGGACTCTGGTTTGGTCATAATCCATGCCGTGGATGCCGTTACAGCCATGCGGATAAGATGCCTGTCATCTCGACTGCTAGTGATACGAGGCTGTTGGGATCCAGTGCGGCGTTCCGTATTACCCTCCTGAACTCACCGATTCCATGTTCTCCTAACAGTCATTGGGTCTCGACCAACGCGAGCAGCAATGTCGCGATACGATAAACCGCAATCGTGATAGGCTACAATCCGAGCTTTATCAAAGTCAGAAATATCGCGAAGATTGTGTGGTTGAAGGCATATGTGCATCGGTGAAGGGAACTTGATGGCAGTCCTAAGCTGTCCATTCGACATGTTGTTGGGCCCATCTGTAGCTGTAAGAGCTGTGCTGCAGAGATCTGAGTTTGTGAACCGGATCCTTAAAATGATTGATAACTAAGGATTCGATGTTAGCTATGTCTGATTCACAGACGAAACGCACTTTCACCCAAACTGAGTCGTGAATAAACAAAACTGGCGATTATGGGATTCCAAAAATCCTCATTTGTGTGAAAGAAACCACTGTATTCGTCCAAAGTTTGGGCTCCGGTAGGCAGGAGAAGCATTTTTCGCCCAGTTCTTCATGCGAGAAACGATCACTAGTGAACGTTATGTTGCGAATCCGGTACAATGCCTCGCCACAAAGCCGCCGTTGGAGGGTCGAAAAGGCAGCAATTTTTTCACGCAAGATAGGGCCAAACCACATCATACCGAACAGGCACTTCGCTTTCTGTAGGAATACTTCGGGAACAGTGATAGTTTTGGATTACCGTCCACTTATTGGCGCAGGAAAGGATTAGCCTGTACCTTTGCTCTTTCTAACTCCTTGTGACTAATTTTTTTTGGGACGCGACGAAAGAAAGTGTCTACCTTAACCATCCCTACACGCTGGACGAGCACGAATAGCCGATCTCTGTAGCGTCTGAATTCGTTTCCGTTGAGATGCTACAGGATGTGATGGCAAATTTCACTGTTCTTTTGCGTCACCTCTGTACTGTGGGTGGTGGGCATTTCGAGAAGATTGTGATGCTATTACAAAGACTGCTTGCAGAGGACGAGTTTAATTACGCGCGCTGTAAAGTGCACAGGGCCTTCTGTTAGCAGCTTTTCGAACTATTTCGAAAGTTTTGTATAACTTCGGTATAAAATTCTAACAACGTTCGCAATAAACGTACCGTTTGTTGTACTCGTCTTGCGATCTTAGTTTTAGAGATATTTAATTATGAAATCAGGAACTCCTGCGCTGGACACCCTGTATCTACTGTCACGCAAGTACACAAATCACACATAGTTTTCACATAAATTTTGAGCAGATATTAGGGAAAAACACAGCATTTCATACACCAAAATAATCAGTTAAGTTTCTGTTGAGCCAAATTCGTGGGTTAGTTTTGTTCAGCACGATCACGCACGTGTTTTACCAGCATTTACTCGGCCGAATTGGTTTCTGCCTATCTTTCCAAATAAGGCATTATTTATCCATTTGCGAGGTTATTCCTGTATGTGTTATATCGTCAGATTGGGCGTCCAATTCGCCGGGTAGTCCATTATTACTATCGTTAATCTCTGCAGACGAACAATTAGCGATATTTAGTCATCAAAATAATCATTTTGTAACCAAAGACCGGTTGTTCTTCCAGTCTGAAACCGTTAAAGTTCCAACATCAAATTCAGCAGCAATGTTTTTAAACATTTCTCCTTTACCCATCTTATGCATCTAACTTTTTTTCCGTGGGCTGTACACCTTTTTACTCGTTGATACCATTTTACACTCTCAACAAATGGGGCAACACACTACTGCACAACTCTATGTTAACTAGGTTGTTGGTTGTTTTGGGGAAGGAGACCAGACAGCGAGGTCATCGGTCGCATCGGATTAGGGAAGGAAGGGGAAGGAAATCGGCCGTGCCCTTTGAAAGGAACCATCCCGGCATTTGCCTGGAGCGATTTAGGGAAATCACGGAAAACCTAAATCAGGATGGCCGGACGCGGGATTGAACCGTCGTCCTCCCGAATGCGAGTCCAGTGTTGAACCACTGCGCCACCTCGCTCGGTGTTAACTAGGTAGCTGTCATCGTGATACGAGTAGGATCTGTGTATTGCAGTTGGCAAAATTTAAATTTAATGTTCGTTGTCATAGGTTGCTACTACTATTACTTTCGAAATATAGAACACTTTAGATTTACTGTACTTAAAACGAACAAAAACAAAAAAATACTGGCATTTTCTAAGAGCTTTGCACCAAGTTCGCGTTCACAAATAGCGCGTCAACTTCGTAAGTTCCATAAGGATTTTGGCAAAGATGCTGTTTTCTGCAGGAAGCATGCAACGCCAGAAGACTTACAAAATGCAGGAAGATCTGGAAAAGATCGGCAATAGGGGAAATCACTGGCAGTTCTCTCCGAAATAAACGTGACATATTGCGCTTAAACAGTCAAAGAGATCTGTTGCGAAACGTGGGTTGGGGTCCTTTGTGATCAGGAGGTGAAGCGAAGAGTGAGCGTGTGTGGTCCAGTCACGACACGAAGCGCCAGTGATACAGCGGTATCTGTAATGACATTAATTTATCGTGCAAAGTGTGCAGGGGTATTAGTGCCTTCAGAGTTGCAGTCGGCGACCGGGCGTAATCACACGTGCCCACAAAGGAGTGCTAATGCCTAATCAGCGAATCGTAACGTCGCCGCCTCACGTCAGTGGCACGGCCAGTGCTGTGCCGGCAATGGTGGAGGGACCAAGAAGGCGCTGCCTGCCGGACGTTCCGTGAACACCTAGTACGGCTCCCATCTCAGCGCTCTCGGAGACAGCCCGTTGCTCGCTCAGGTGGACACTGCCGACTGTGGTCCATGATGTCGACCATCATAAAGACTAGGCCCTGGTCAACCACCGTGGATCGACTAAGGACTGCAACAAAAGCCCGAGAATCGGCCAGGAGGCTGAGCGGACACAGCTTGCCTGGGCAGTTCACAGATGGCAGCTTGCCGATCATCCTAGATAATCCAATGGGGGAGAAGGGCTGGCCGCTCACTAGTCTCCCCATCCTCGATGACCCAGTATGCATACCGACTGTGGTATGCATCAGGCTGGCTGGGTCTCGGTGTTGAAGTTAGCAAGCTGGTAGTAGGCTGGCCATCATCGATCATCTTGTCGTGGTTTCTCTCACACTCAATAGACTGTCATTCTCTCTGGTTCTCCAGTCCTCCGCTCGTGGTCTAGTGGCTAGCGTTGCTACCTTTGGATCACAGGGTCCTGGGTTCGATTCCCGACCGGGTTGGCTCTGCCTGGGGACTGGGTGTTTGTTATGTCCTCACCATTTCATCATCATCCTCAACACTCGTGACAGTGGATGGATTGGACTGTGAACAAAATTGGACTGTGAAAAAATTGGGACTTTCTACTGGCGCTGATGACTGCACAATTGAGTGCCCACAAACCAAACATCATCATCGTCATCTCTCTGGTTCTAGCGACACAATGGCAGCGCAAAAGAGTGTGTTCTTGAACTCTCTGTTTAATGTGCTGAGTCTGCGCCTATGACCCTGTGGCTCTAACAAGGGGCACTCCCCATCGCATCCCTCCCCCCCCTACACCCCCCTCAGAATTAGTGGTAAGATGTCCCAGTGGATAGCCCGTCAAAAACTGAAGACAGATCAAGCATGAAAACAGGAAGATTGTGTACTGAACTGTGAAAAAACAGAAGCAAAATCGAAACAGTGAACTGTCCAGGTTCAAGATGTCCAACATCAAGCGAATATCAATAGATGTGACGTTGTGGTTACGCTGTCGCGGTGTTGGACTGCGAAGAGGAAGGTCCGAGTTCAAATCCCCCTGATGTCCCATACCTTTTTTCAAAAAAATTATGAACTATCCGTCCAGTCATTGAGGTATCTGTTCGCTGTATTCTAATTTGTGCTTTTATCGTGGTGTAACGTCCATTTGCAACAGCAAGATGCAAGGAAGGGACGTCTAGACGTACGTACCTCCTTTTTGTCCTACGCAAGTACCACACGTCATGACTCTTGCGTTCCGTTTTAAGTTTTGACTCATGAATTTCTTTGTTTCAACATAGTTCACGCCCGTTTATTTGTTGTTTTCATATCTGTGAGAGGTCTATGCGGCGTCCCAACTGCTCCCACTACTTCACCACGTTTACTTGCCACGGTAACACATTGTTACCTCATGACTCATATCACATAACCAATGTATAGTACCACAACTGCCAAGACAACAGAAGGAGAACAGACTTTAATGAGGACTTGAACAGGGATCGATCTCCCGCTTTGTTGTCCAACACTGTGACCCCACAACTACGACCTCGGAATTCTTGCAACACGATCAGTGTTGGGCCGTTCACTGTTTCCATTTTGCTTCTTTTTTCACAGTTCAATACACCTTCTTTCTGTTTTCAAGCGTGATCTGTGTTCAGGTTTTGGCGGTCTATCCACTGGACCATTTTACCTCTAAATCTGAGGGGGGAGGGGGGGGCGACAAATAGTTCCCCTTGTAACTGTATTAGCGCATTTGTCCTCATTTATCGGACCCCTCAGCGCTCTTTGGCTCAGTGTGGTAATTTAGTAATAATTCTGGATCGCCGAGCTTGGGTATTATCTGTGTACGTTTGATTTTGTAGTGGCGCTCAGGCTTTGAAATTACGGTGCGTTACATCGCAGTGCCCTGTTAAGTAGCACAGCCGTTCTTGCGTTTCTGTCTGCTTCGTTCTGGCGTCTTTTCCACAGACAGTGTATCCTATTGATATACTGACTGGCACACTAATCTACCGCTAACCTGCTCCGTTCCGAGGTCATCTGCTAGACCGATTATTTTTTTAATTTAAACGTATACAATAAAATTCTGTTGCGCAACAGGCCCGTAACTGTTGAATTACGCTATAGGCGATAAATCACTGGAAACAGTAACAACCGTAAAATAGGAGCAACCAAAAGTGAAATAATCACTTACAGTTGGTTGAAGGAAAGCTAAATGTTAGCTTGAGATTCGTAGCAAGAACCTTCAGTCTGGAACCGCGAGACCGCTACGGTCGTAGGTTCGAATCCTGCCCCGGGCATGAATGTGTGTGGTCTCCTTAGGTTAGTTAGGTTTAAGTAGTTCTAAGTTCTAGGGGACTGATGACCTCAGATGTTAAGTCCCATAGTGCTCAGAGCCATTTGAACCACTGGGGTGCTTACCCGAGATTATTATCAGTGGAATAGGTCGAGAAAACCCACAGTCACATAGCCTGTATCATGTGGTAAGTCACAGCTTTGACGGAAGTGACAAATCGTCATTAAAGAAGATTGTGACGAAAAATAAGAGGGCGACAGATGCTAAAGTCTCTGCAGAACTGAATGTCGCACTAGCGAAACACCTAGCGCCAAATAACACTAAGGGAGCTCCATAAGAAAGGAATTGAGGGATTAGCTGCAATTCCAAAACCAACCATATCATGCAAGTGCCCTAACTGAAAAACGTGGTGCTGAAGCCATAAATCCTGGACTATGGAACAATAGAAGATAACCATTTTGTCGGATGAGTCTTGTTTCAAGCTGTTTCTAACTTCTGGCCGAATTTACATCCCAAGAGAGAAACAAAGCTTCTGTTATGCATGCAGTGGTGGTGTTCTATTTTGTGCAAGAGAACTGTACTTCTGCTTAATTTTCCTCGCGTCTTGTTCTTCACGATTTGCCCTAAAAAAATCGTACTGTCCCACGTACTTAGACTTTGGAGTACTTTTTCAGTTGCCGCGCCATCTTACTCCCGCTGTGTGATGCACCAGATGTCTGTACCGTAGCAGAACTGCCCCTACAGTAAACCTGGAACATCTAGTCTCTTCTGACAATAAGCCACTCTTGTTGCAGAATGGTGTTAGTGGGGGACAGCATGTGTAACTTTCTTTCTGATGTCCCTATGTTTGTGTCCTCGAGTCTGTGATATCCTAACAGAGGGAACAATAAAAACAGCTGTTATGGAATAGTAATGTCTATATAGTATATATGCCTACATACAGGGTGTTCAATAAGTAACTACGCAGTTTATAACTTGCCGTATTAAACTCATGGAAGTTATGAGAGATGCTGGAAGTGATCCCCCTTCAACTTGAAGATACAGTTGCACACGTTTTTGCATGTTCTTGAAGACCTTGTGCAGAACATCCGGAATGATGTTCCGAATGTGACATGTCAGTGCAGCTTGGAGTTCTTGTATGCTGTGCGAATTGCTTTCATAGGCCTTTTCCTTCAACGTAATCCGGTGGAGCTAAGTCGAGTGAACGCGGAGGCAAGAGTCCTCGAGAGATGATGCGGTCACCGAAGATGTCCTTTAAAAAAAGTTCATCGCCTTGTGGGCAGTATGTGCAGTCGCCCCATCCTGCTCGAACTAGGCCTTCTCAATTTCGTCCTCTTTCAGTTCACCTAGGAAAGGCTCCAGAATGCAGATGCAGTACCCTTCTGCATTAATGGTGTCCTGAAAGAATATCGGCCCAATGATGCGTTTACGAGTCACGTCACACCATACACCAACCTTCGGATCATGCAGTGGGGACACCTTCTCCATAATCCACACCCGAGTATTCTGGCTATTAACGTAACCGAAGATGTGAAACCATGCCTCATCCGTGAAAAACGTTGTCAAGAATCACCCGACCATTGTCCTGCAGGAGGAACAGAAACGCGTTGCAAAAATTCACGCAAGACCGATATTTTGTACGGATACATCGACAGTGAGGTCCAGAGAATCTTGTAAGGGGAATCCACGGACACGTGGGCCTGCCGAGTTGGTGGTCTAACGATTTCTTTGGAATTTGCAGCATCATGTCTTGCACCTCCGCCACTTTCTCTTTGGATGTGAATGTCGATGGCCTGCCTGAGTTTGGAGCATTATGAACGCATCCGGCCTTTCGAAACTTGGTGATGAGATTCTGTACAGCATTGCGGTTAGGCATCTCCACTCCTGGGAACTTTTCTGCAAATGCAGCTTCTACTGCCGAGTTAAACTTGTCTCCATTGCGGAACACATGCTCCGCAAGGAACACTCTTTGCTCAATTGTCAGCATGGTGACCTGGATCACAATGATGTCACACAAGACATTGGTCTTCAATCAAACCAGACCTGCGAACAAATACAGATAACTGCTGAAATATGGTCCAAATATGTTAAACAGTGGAAAATATTGTATTAATAGTTGAGTCATATCAGTCATTACTTAGCACACCACAATATGACACTGTATAGCTACTTTCTGAACATCCGGTAGTACACTGTATATATCTGCGAAACTGCGAAACTACAAAGAAATAGAAGCACTCATTCTGGTTTACGCACTCAAAATTACGAGTAAAATTTTATATTTGTTTTCATGGCAATAAAATATGCGTGAAAAACAGTAAAATGTCGTCTTGTTGCAGCCAGAGATCGCTGAGGAGGCGGCGTTGCATGGCGACATTCTTGTCGAGGATTTCTTGGACACCTACCACAACTTGACGCTCAAGACGCTCTTCATCCTCAAGTGGGCCGTAGCTCACTGTCCGAAGGCAACGTACTTGCTCAAGGTAAACAGTGTTGCCACAAACTGTGCGCAAATACAGCAAGAATGCGACTAAGACGATACCATATATTGTGTGCCTCTGCTGGTACTTCTCTCCAAACTATCTTTCGTCGTGGGATCAGACAATCAGTGTTAGTTCCTTGTCATGTAACGTTAATGCTGTGATGTCTCAGGTTTTCTTGGTTTGTTTGAGTAATGCGATATTGCAGTGCCTGTATGATTCTGAATTACGATACAAAGGAACAGGCAATGCGGCAGCTACAACCGTTATGAAATACATTAAATGTATTCGCAGCTGCGAACATGGACAACCATCAGCTGTAGAATGGAATGCCGACAATGTCGACATCGGGCAAGCGACTTCCAAGTAAAACGTCTCCCCTGTATAGGAATATACGTAATGGACGTAGGAGTATAGGTTGAAGACGCATTGTTGACGGCATTTGGAAGTTTGGGTCTGGCCGTTAGTTGTGAACGCATAGCCAAATAAGGCGACCGCTCGCAGTAAGCGGGAAATCAGGGTTTTAGTCCCGGATCGGCACAAATTTTCATTGTTGTCATTCCATTCTACAGCTGATGGTTGTCCATATTCGCAATTGCCAACAAATTTAGAGTATTGTTTGAGTAATGTTGTGCTTAGAGTGTTCAGCTGAGATGTTGATTTCATTTTCCTCTACGATTTATAAATGACCAGCTCAGTTGTCACCTTCAGAAGCTGCGAGTTATGTCATTGTGAGCACTGTCTGTCAGGACTACAACCACGCTGTGATGTCTTTAGACGTGTTCGACATCCCTTTGATGCCCATTTGTTTCATTTACGCTATGTAATGAAAGTGTCTATATATGTAATAAGGAACGGAGCACTAGACGACACGAGAGGAAGACCAGCCAGTACAAAAGGAGGCGCGACGTATTGTGCTGTCAGTAGGGATGCAGTAACAGCAGAGCAGGCCCCAGTGACTTCGAACGTGGACTAGTCATTCGACAGCACCTGAATAACAGATCCTTCAGAGACATTTCAGTACTGCCAGAACTGTCCAAGTCGGTAGTTCCGGTTGTGAACGCGAAGAGGAAAGCGAAAGAAACAACAACAGCTAAGTCAAGGCCAGACAGACTTCACGTGCTGACGGAGATGGACTGTCGAACACTGTGGAGAGTGGCTGCATAAACCAACAGAAGGAATCATACGTGAGTTCTAATGTACCACCAGTACCCCAGATAGCACAATGATCGTACGTAGGAAGCTAGAAGGAATGGTGTACAATGATCGACGGAGTAGCTCTTCATATGCCACAAATCTCTGTAGTCAGTAGTAAGCGACGTTCGAGGTGGCGTAAAGAGCGAGGCCACTGGACATTGGATGACTGGAAAGAGTGATTTGGAAGGATGAATCTCGCTATACCTTGTTGGAGGGGTTTGGGTTTGCGAATGCCTGGAGAACGCTAGCGGTCATCATGTGTAGCGCAACCAGTCGAGTACAGAAGAGGGTCTTTTCTCGTGGTTAGGGTGTATTCTCCTAATTTTTCTTAAAAATGCTAAATGCGGAATGATATTAACCGATTTTACAGCATTGTGTACTCTACACAGAAGAGGCACAGGTCGGACACGATGACTGTATCAGTTTGATATATGGACTGGTCTGCCCTTTTTCCCGACTTGAACCCAACGGAACACCTTTGGGATGAATTACAACGTCTGCTTCTCTCCAGACCCCAGCGTCCAGTATCACTACTTCCATAGCTTTCGACTCTTCAGGAAGAATGGGCGCCATTTCTCCACAGACATTCAGATACCTCATTGAAAGTGTACCCAGCAGATTTCAAGCTCTCACAAGAATGAATACATCTCATAGTAATGTCCACCAGTAGGTGTCCGGATACTTCTGAGCCGATGCAGTATTTTTTTCTCTCACCATTTTCCAATTCCGACGGATGAGATGTCAAGTGTTATCTTAATCAGTAGAGTACTGTGTCCTAAGACTTGCTTAAACTGAAACGTTAGTCTATCCTACCTCTCCATTACCAAACTGACAAGTCTCCCGTCAACCAATCGCTTCGCTTTGTCACATTTCAAAGCTATTCTGTTCTTGTCCGAACTTTCTACCGTCCATGTTTCACTTCCGTAGAAGGTTATAGTTCAAAAACGACTTCTTAACTTCTACATTTATGTTCTGTGCTAACAGCCGGTCGAAGTGGCCGTGCGGTTAAAGGCGCTGCAGTCTGGAACCGCAAGACCGCTACAGTCGCAGGTTCGAATCCTGCCTCGGGCATGGATGTTTGTGATGTCCTTAGGTTAGTTAGGTTTAACTAGTTCTAAGTTCTAGGGGACTAATGACCTCAGCAGTTGAGTCCCATAGTGCTCAGAGCCATTTGAACCATTTTTCTGTGCTAACAAATTCCTCTTTTTCACAAATGCTTTTCTTGGTGTTGCAAATTCTCACTTCACATTTTTCGTACTTCAGATGTCAGTTATTTTGCTTCCCAAATAGCTAACTCACCTACTACTTTTACTGTTAGCGTTCCTTTCTTAGTCTAATCCAGTCAGTATTGCCAAATTTAATTTTATTGCATTCCAGTATCCTTGTTTTGCTTATGAACCATCCATTCCGTTAAACTGTTGTTTCAAGTCCTTCACCATCTCTGACAAAATTACAGTTTTCTCAGTAAACCTCAAATATTTAATTCCTTTTCGCTGTATTTTAATTTCATTTCCAACTTTTTCCTGTGTTTCCTTAACTGCTTGCTCTATGTACGAGTAAAGACTGAATAACAACGGGAATAAGCTGCAACCCTGTCTCATTCACTTCTCAATTACTGCTACATTGTCATGTCTTTAGATTCTTACAACTGAAGTCTGGTTTCTGTAGAAGTTGGAGACAGCATTTCTTGTCTCTACTTTATCCCGGACACCCTCAGAATTTTAAAGTTCATGTTCCAGACAACCTTGTCAGAAGTTTTTTTTTCTCTGAAACAAAAATGCTATAAACATCGGTTTGACTTCCTTCAACTTATATTCTAAGGTAAGTCCTAGTAGCATTATTGTGTCACGTGTTCCTGCATTTCTCCCGAACCCAAAGTGGTCTTCTCCCAGGTCGGTTTGTATCAGTCCTTACATTCTTCTGTAAATAATTCGTGTCAATACTCTGCAACCGTGACTTACTGAATTGACCTGTTAGTATCTGCCTTCCTTGAAATCATAACTATTACTTTCTCCTTGAAGTGAGATAATATTTTGTCTATCACGTATCTTTTTATACCAGGTGGAATAGTTTTCTTCCAAATATCATAATTCTCGTGGAATATCGTCTACATCAGAGGTCTTGTTTTGGCTTAGGTCTCTGTGATCTCTAAGATTCTCTCGCAGTATGATAGCTCCCATCTCATCTTCATCTACTTCCTCTTCTCCTTCTATAATACACGCACATCCTCCCCTGCCCTGGCGTACGGGACTACAAGTCCCACCGCCACACCTTCACCCGCCCATGTTAGGCAAAATTCTTCTGCCTGACTCATGTAGTACTATCACCGTCAGAGGATGGTACGGGACTACAAGTCCCACCGCCACACCTCCAAAGTGAATTGCAGTGACGGAGTCACTGCCCTGTGGAAATTTACCGCCTCACCAACACAGTTAGACCGCAATAGACTGGTGATGCTGTATTGTAACATATCACCCCGGACTACAAGTCCATTAAAAAAATAAATAAAATTCTATAATACAGTCTTAGAGTTTGTTTCATTTATGTAGATCCTGCAAATATTACGTCCACTTTCTCATCTTCCCTTGCTGTCTGAGCTTGCCAAAAATTTATCATTTTGTTTTTTAAGTTTTTTTACATGAATGTGATACGCTGAGTAATACATGAAAGTAAAAGGTATTCTGAAAAAGTTCAGGATATTAATACAAAAGTTATCCGCCATCCCATTATTGGAACATCAGCAACATTAGCCATCAAAATGCACAATGTTGCTTCCAGTGCAGAAAACTGTAAGAATCACGTGAACAAATAAAAACACTGTATTTAATGTTACTGAGTGTCTATTCAGTATGAAATGAACAATACACATGTCATACACACCGACATTGCACCTATAACACATTTTTGTCATTTTTTGCAGTATTCACATCTCGTCACTGTTTTACTTGACACAGTAAAGTGGTTTCCTGGATCTAGTCGTACGTATGCACTCACCCGTTCTCCCAACAGTTTGATTCCTTGTGGGCCTTTGCATTTCGGTGTTAATCCTGTGTTCTTTGAGAGGTACACCTAGACTGTATTCCTTTGGGCATACAAAAGTGAGATCTTCTCATTTGGGTTAGAAATTTGGTATGCACACTATGTGTTTACCATGCATATATCAATCGTCTGGGTAAATAATGGTCCACACCACTTCTTTTCTCTTATCCTCGTCCTATAAAATGATACCTACTTGTTCAACAGGTCTACGGCACCCATATGGCCATATTGTATTCTCGAATAAGATGTAGCATTGTAACAAATACTTCCTTTTTCTTTTACCATGAGTATCTCTTAGCACAACTCAAAAGAGTAATAGTACTGTAATTTTTGGCTACGCATATTGGTTTTTTGCCCCGCCATTTCACTACCAGGACTTCATTCTCATTGTCAAACATGTAGTCGTAGAATCGTGGTACACTTTCGTCCGCCATATTTTTCGTACCAGCCAAGGGACCTGCTGGTTTCCATCTTTCTTACTGTGGATAATGCACCACTTTCCACCCCATGTCGTAATGCTTTTCTTTGCTTAGTTTCTGAAGAAAAATCAGTAACAGTAGCTTAATTCTTAGTGTTTATAACTTCTAAAAGTACCTGCTACATCTTCAGAGCAGTTTATTCGTTGTCTTTTTCATCCGCTATTTCACTGCATTTGGTGGGATTATCATCAGTTCTAAGTCATCAGCTTCATCTTCACTAACTTCGTAGCTCTCCCATTCTGCTGTGCCTTCTTCAGCTGCAAATCCACGTGGTATGTTTATATCCTATTAGAATCTTCATAGACTAACGAAGTGCAGTAACAAAAAAAAAAAAAGTTCTTTCGATCGGCTCTTGAGTGCTACTCGTCAGCCAGCGACCCTTATCAGGTTGAACTAATAGGACAGTTACAGAAGATACTGCGAAGAGCGGCTTGTTTCGTTACGTGTTTATTTAGTATGAGTGAGAACTTTCATGAAATGCTCAACACACTCCAGCCGCAGACGTTGCAAGCGAGTTGTTATGCATTCCAGAGAGGTTTAGTGCTGAAATAAGGAGAGTGTAGGTTCTAGGCATAAATTCAGGTACTAGCGAAGCTTGCAGGTTGCCGTACTGTATTTGACCACCTGTGCAATGCCTCCGATACGTTGCAAGCGCTGGTCAGAGCAGTATTCAGTTTAGTTTAGTGCATTCTGTTGGAGACAAGGTAATTCGGACCTGAGCAAACTGTTGGTACTCGTATACTGGAAGCCTAAGTGTTTGGTATTTCAAGAGGCACCGAAACTAAGATTTATACCTCATTCAGGGAAAGTGGGAGTACATCATCCGCGTACGATAAAATTTTATGGGATGACCAGCCTGAAGACAAAACATTGCGAGAAGACGAAACCACCACTTGGCTGAACACTCGAGAAGATTTTATTTATGGAATACGACGAGAAAACTTGCAGTTACATATATCATCCGCTAAGTCACAACACGGACGAAAGTGTGTTGAGTGATCGTGATAAACGGTCATTCAAAAGGATTGTGACGAAGGAAAGATAAAAAGATAATACCTACAAAATGTGAAAGGGTTTATTTCACTCTAATACCTAAACCTGGAGATAATCTCATACAATTAACTTTGTATATAAGACGTGTACCAGTAATAGCGCACATCAACAAAGGAGAGATAATGTGACATTCAATTGTCAAACTACTGGGACGCATAAAATAAACTGATGCAGCACGTACTTCAGGAAATCTGAAATACACTGAATGGGATATGGACATCCGTATCTTCATCACAAACATACCCATACAACTAAATCACGATTCATTGTCACGCAGAAACTACCAGCAGGCATACTCTGTAGCCCAGTGCGAAGACAGAAAATAGGCAAATTAATTCCTTTCCTAACACATGCTTATTAGAGAAAAATGATTTCTTTTTCAGTTTCCACGCACTATAGGAGTCATTTAAACATTTGGGTACAACAATCAAAGGTAAAAGTTTCATTGTCTATGTAGAAATGAATAAAATATTTGCATCCCAAAAAAGGGACAGTAAATAATTAATCTTCATGAAGATGCTTCTCTTTCTTTCCTCGTTTTTTAGATATGTACGTCGTGTATCTTTTCAGTCATCCATGCTGTTGCGACCTGTATTTAGCCATCCCTTCTTTGCTATTTTGCTCTTTTGTATCGAGACGCTTGTATTCCCTTCTGCTTGCGTTACTTTGTGGTGCTACAGCTCTTCTGCCCTTCACTTCCCGTTAACAAAAGCCTAAGAAGACGATGCCGCACCTGTGCTCTTGGAAGACCCTGTTTCGAACCTACTTAGAGACGTGAATCAAGCTTTCAGTTTGACCAACAGTTAATCACAGCTTCACAAGGAGATTTCGGTGAATAGAAAGATCCGTACCGCAACCTTAACAGCGGGAGGAGCCCGAATTTGACTCATTTAATTACAAATTTTCTGCAGTCAAGATTTAAGATCAGATCAAGAACAACAACATTAAGCACTAAAATCGGAGTATAGAGTACACCAATATTCAGTATGAGATTTCACACGTGATCAACAATCAGTAAAAAATAAAAGTTAGTAAATTACATCAAGCAAGCCACTGTAGGGTTGAGACGAGCGGGAGAGAGAGATGCTAGCAATGAGCAACAATATTGGAGCGCATTGGCAAGTTACCTAACCTGTAGGCCATAGCGTTTCGCCGTGCTATGCAGACGGCGGCGGCAGTCCCCTTCCGATCGTGCTATCACGTTTTGCGAACAGTAAATAGGACACTCGATTTTCAAAGGCTCACTATTCCTGTAAGTGCATGAAGCTTTAGAGGCTGACTTATGTCCACATGGCGCCTACCAAGGTCCTCTGTGATGGACAGTGACTACACTGTCGATGTTTGTTGACTTCTGCAGGTCACCGACAAAAGTGGGACTAAGAGGCGTTCTAGGTCCAGTTTAAAAACTCGCTCCCAGTAAAAACGCAGCACTGACGCCATAAACTGCCGTTCCCAGAATAAGCTGTATCTCTCCTAACAGCGAGTTCTGAGGGAACTGTCACGTCTATTAGGTTGCCATTACCTGATTGACCTTAGCCACCTACTACCTATCAGCAATGTATCTCTGTACTCCTAACGTCTTCTTCATACGAAGGAGACACTCTAGTGGTCACCACGATCTTTATGAACACCAAAAAGTCCTGTTTTGGCAGGTGTTGCACTGAAATTAAGCTCACGCAAAATAACTCCTGTATAGAAGAGATGATGATACGTACACTACTGGCCATTAAAATTGCTCAACCACGAAGATGAGGTGCTACAGACGCGAAAATTAACCGACAGGAAGAAGATGCTGTGATATGCAAATGATTAGCTTTTCAGAGCATTCACACAAGGTTGGCGCCGGTGGCGACACCTTCAACGGGCTGGCATGAGGAAAGTTTCCAACCGATTTCTCACACACAAACAGCAGTTGACCGGCGTTGCCTGGTGAGACGTTGTTGTGATGTCTCGTGTAAGGAGGAGAAATGCGTACCATCACGTTTCCGGGTTTGTTAAAGGTCGGATTGTAGCCTATCGCGATTGCGGTTTATCGTATCGCCACATTGCTGTTCGCGTCGGTCGACAATGATTGTTAGCAGAATGTGGAATCGGTGGGTTCAGGAGGATAATAGGAACGCCGTGCTGGATCCCAACGGCCTCGTATCACTAGCAGTCGAGATGACAGGCATCTTATCTACGTGGCTGTAACGGATCGTGCAGCCACGTCTTGATCCCTGAGTCAACAGATGGGGACGTTTGTAACACGACAACCATCTGCACGAACAGTTCGACTACGTTTGCAGCAACATGGACTATCAGCTCGGAGACCATGGCTGCAGTTACCCTTGACGCTGCATCACACACAGTTAAAAAACTTTTCTTTAAAATTCAGTCTTGATCGCACACGGATGCTACAAGAACGTAGGTGACCGGTTTCGGTCATATTACATGACCATCATCAGACCTGTAATTTAATTTAGAAAGTAATAGAAACCTTACTAGATTGACAATAAAATATGACAAAATGCTTATAAGGATAAAATACAATAAGACTTGTTATACCTGTGGCATCCTTCGAAGATGGTAGGTGGAGCACTCTTCTCAGCTGCTGTGATGTCAACTGGTGTCATCTTGTTTGGAAGAGGCGGATATTCTGGAGGACAACATTTTTTTTTTTTTTACATTTAACCACATTCGAAACCCACCGCCTTGATAACTAAGGTGGGTTGTTAGCTTACTGATTTCAGTATGTCTGCAGCAAGTCTTGGTCTCTTAGTCGTTGCAGATACTCACAAATGGTTAGTTTGCGAGTAGCTGCACCGTTTCCGTCCCTAGCCACGAGGAGGCGGACCAGATCTATGCTATCACATGCTGCATGCGTGGTTTGCTGTTTCATTTACAAAGTATTGTCATGTTAATAATATTTAGTATAAAATATAAAAACTGAATAAAATATAAAGAAAATGTGAACATAGTGACTTAAAAGAATCAGTATTACTTTACACAAATAAAATAAAGGAGGACAACAGTAAGGAGACAACCGAGCGAGGTAGCGCAGTGGTTAGCACACTGGACTCACATTCTGGAGGACGACGGTTTAATCCCGCGTCCGGCCAGGCAAATGCTGGGATGGTTCCTTTGAAAGGGCACGGCCGACTTCCTTCCCCGTCCTTCCCTAATCTGATGAGACCGATGACCTCGCTGTTTGGTCTCTTCCTCAAAACAATCCAAAACAAGTAAGGAGACAGATGATGTCCTCAGCAGTAGGGGTGGATGGAGGGGTTGTTGGGCTGGATGGGATTATCAATAGGATAGACAGGCCCAGTTAATTCATGCTTGACAGGTAGGGGTTTGGCCTTGCACTTTGTGGAGTAAATAGGGCGAGTTCCATCGCAGGTGTTGCGGATGGGGGGGGGGAAACCTAAGTTGGGATATTCTTCAAGGAAGTTGGATTGCTTACAGTGGAGGTAGGTGAGAGGATTCTTACAGTTAGGTGGTCGTTATAGAGGAGTCATTTTTGGCATCTGTAGGACTGGAGGCGAGGGAGAGGGGGGAGATTTGGAGTGTTCGGCTTTGTGACAGTGGTTGTAGATGAGGGCTCCCTCTGTGGAGAGGTGGTTGGTGGGGAGAGCATGCTTTGTGAAGTATGTTGAAGGTTCGGCAAATGTCACTGAAGATATGGTGGGCGAAAGAAGGATTGGAATAGAGTTCTGCGACAACCTCCTCTGTCATGGTCTCAGAACCAAGCATCATGATCATGTCAGTGAGGAAGTGGGGTGGCAGGGAGGCTGGGGTTCTTTGAATGGGTGGTGGTGGAGCAGTGCGTGCGTGCGTGCGTGCGTGCGTGCGTCGTGTGTGTGTCTGTGTGTGTGTGTGTGTGTGTGTGTGTGTGTGTGTGTGTGTGTGTGTGTGTGCGTACGCGCGCGGGCGCAGACGTAACATGGGGAGAGTTTGAGGAGAAGGTCAGTGTGGATGGAAGTTGGGATATTAGTTGATGGGGGCCAAATCTTTGTTGGGGATGATTTGGATGACGAGAATGTGGGGGACATACTTTCTGATTTCGAGGGTCAGGAGCTTGACATTAAGGAACTGAGGGTTAGGGCAGGAGAGGAAAGAGGTGTGGTCTCACTGAGGAGAGAGTGCAAGGGAGGGAGCAGTGCCCATGTGTTCGTTATGGTCTGGGTTGGTTTGAGATTTTTTGGTGGTAGTGCTGGCTGTGGTGTCTGTGTTTTGTCGCTTCTGGAGTTTTTTAGTGATTTTGGGATGAAAGGGAAGCAGTGGTTGGGAAGGGAGTGAGACAGTGTTGTAGCCTCTCCCTCATGTTATTCAATCTGTATATTGAGCAAGCAGTGAAGGAAACAAAAGAAAAATTCGGAGTAGGTATTAAAATCCATGGAGAAGAAATAAAAACTTTGAGGTTCGCTGATGACATTGTAATTCTGTCAGAGACAGCAAAGGACTTGGAAGAGCAGTTGAGTGGAATGGATAGTGTCTTGAAAAGAGGATATAAGATGAACATCAACAAAAGCAAAACGAGGAGAATGGAATGTAGTCAAATTAAATCGGGTGATGCTGAGGGGATTAGATTAGGAAATGAGACACTTAAAGTAGTAAAGGAGTTTTGCTATTTAGGGAGTAAAATAACTGATGATGGTCGAAGTAGAGAGGATATAAAATGTAGACTGGCAATGGCAAGGAAATCGTTTCTGAAGAAAAGGAATTTGTCAACATCGTGTATAGATTTAAGTGTCAGGAAGTCGTTTCTGAAAGTATTTGTATGGAGTGTAGCCATGTATGGAAGTGAAACATGGACGATAACCAGTTTGGACAAGAAGAGAATAGAAGCTTTCGAAATGTGGTGCTACAGAAGAATGCTGAAGATAAGGTGGGTAGATCACGTAACTAATGAGGAGGTATTGAATAGGATTGGGGAGAAGAGAAGTTTGTGGCACAACTTGACTAGAAGAAGGGATCGGTTGGTAGGACATGTTTTGAGGCATCAAGGGATCACAAATTTAGCATTCAAGGGCAGCGTGGAGGGTAAAAATAGTAGAGGGAGACCAAGAGATCAATACACTAAGCAGATTCAGAAGGATGTAGGTTGCAGTAGGTACTGGGAGATGAAGAAGCTTGCACAGGATAGAGTAGCATGGAGAGCTGCATCAAACCAGTCTCAGGACTGAAGACCACAACAACAACAACAACAACAACAACAACAACATAAATGACCGTGATCGCGTATGTCTAATGAAATTTTACGGTGAATAAGTCTATCGTTACCGACGGAAAATAATAACGGTTAGTAGGAAGAAATTGGACAACAGACCCTTCTGAAGGTAGAATCTATTCTAAACCTAATGTAAATACTGATGATAATTTTTCAACGGGTGGAATTCAGTGCATATGGGAGGGGAGAGGAGGAGGAGAGAAGGGCATCACGTAATATTTAATACAAAACATACTGATTACAAAAAAAGTAATAATTAAACGGTCGCTAGCCCACTAAGGCGATGAATATCCAAAATCCTAAGAAAGGTAATGGCAACGAAAATCAGACAAATAATCAGTGGCGTGACAACAGAAGGTTGTCTCACTTTTACACAACACAACAGTTCATGAGAAAATAAATGAATCCGAAAGTTACTTATTCTGAAATACTAAATTTTGAATCAAAATTAAATGAAGTTGCTGCTTAAATAAATGACTTCACTGTAAGTGAAACTTTCTTACTTAAAAAAAAGGACATTTAGTAACCTCAGCGTAACCTAATGCAAAATTTAGAAAAAGGCAAGCAATGTACCTTTAATTATTAAAAGACTGAATTGAATTTACTTGCCGGTCGGTGTGGCCGAGCGGTTCTAGGCGCTACAGTCTGGAACCAAGCCACCGCTGAGGTTGCAGGTTCGAATCCTGCCTCGGGCATGGATGTGTGTGATGTCCTCAGGTTAGTTAGATTTAATTAGTTTTAAGTTCTAGGGGACTGATGACCTCAGATGTTAAGTCCCATAGTGCTCAGAGCCATTTGAACGATTTTTTGAATTTACTTTAAGCAAATGAGCAACTGATTTCAGTTTTAACATAAGAACAATAAAGTACATGCCAAGCCAACAGAAGTCACTCGCTAAGCAAAACACAGAATAAATTAAACTGCGTGGTCTTAATTTGTGCTGTACTTTTAGTTATCAGTTTTGCCACTTAAATTTTATGTTAGTCTGAGTGAAATTAATACTCAGAATTGCAAATTAGTTTCGCCTCTGATATACAGTACAAGAATGAACAATTACTGAGGCAGAAAAATTTTGAGTGAAACTAGTCATTAACAAACAAACAAAACTGGCAGTAAATAGTTAATCAGTTTTCATATTTTTATGATACTCGGTGACTGTGTGAAAAGGAAAGGGACCCTGCTTGGTAATAATGTCTGAGGACAATGACAACACAGGTGCCCTACAGGCTTTTAACTATAGCAGGTTGCCGGCCGGTGTGGCCGAGCGGTTCTAGGCGCTACAGTCTGGAACCGCGCGACCGCTGCGGTCGCAGGTTCGAATCCTGCCTCGGGCATGGATGTGTGTGATGTCCTTAGGTTAATTAGGTTTAAGTAGTTTTAAGTTCTAGCGGACTGATGACCTCAGAAGTTAAGTCCCATAGTGCTCAGAACCATTTTTATAGCAGGTTATTATTCAAGGAAGTCAATCATTAAAGTTTGCTGAAGAAATGCCACTGGGCAACGCCTATACAACATTAGGTATACTCTGTCAGTGAACAGCCTTACAACGTCGTGGCTGTGCAGATGACGAAGCATGTAGGTGACGAGAATGGTGAGCCGCTGGTGCTGCTACCGAGCGAGGTGGCGCAGTGGTTAGCACACTGGACTCGCATTCGGGAGGACGACGGTTCAATCCCGCGTCCGGCCATCCTGATTTAGGTTTTCTGTGATTTCCCTAAATCGCTCCAGGCAAATGCCGGGATGGTTCCTTTCAAAGGGCACGGCCGACTTCCTTCCCCGTCCTTCCCTAATCCAATGAGACCGATGACCTCGCTGTCTGGTCTCCTTCCCCAAAACAACCAACCAACCTGGTGCTGCTACTGTTGCTGGTTGAGAACCAGCAGCCACGGACACTTATGGGGAAGGCAATCGGTTAGAATCGCAGCGTCTCTACTCGCAACACGACAGACTGTCTCCATACGCAAAGGTAAACAACGGCATACCTACTGCCATTTCGTCGTTGTTATTGATACATTTGAACAGACTTCCCTTGGCGATTGCCCAGCAGTTTACAATATTTACATTATAATAACAATTAATTACATACATTCACAAATGAGTATGCTGTTGCTTCCATTGCATATTAAATATAGTTTCGCTACAAAGTTTACGGATTCGGAAATAGCAGGATATTAAAAGTTATCAACAGATATTAAACTGCGAAAAATTTTGGATGATGCATTTTCGGTGTACATACGCCCATAATTTGCGATGGGTGGTGGCTATTAGCTGGTCATTCCGTTTACTGTAGACCCACGCCTATCAGTCCATTCTCCTATTGACCAATACGTTCAGAAATGGCAAACAGCTCCCTTCTCCCCTTCCATAGCACATATAATCCAGATGCTGCAAAAAGCTTGACAACTCTTCTTCGTAGTGGGGTCACACGACAGAGATATTACCCAAATATCGCCAGAAGACGTTTGGTTTAAGTTCTACCGCATCAAGTGCCCTTTCCTCAAAGTCTTTCATTAAAAAGTTTGCTACCAGAGGAGAGAGGACTACCCATGCCAACACCGTCAATTTGCTTAAATGTTCATTGTTGAATAAAACGTAGGTTGAAGAGAGGGCATTATGAAATTGCTCTGTTACATCGACTTCGAACTTACTTCTTATGAGTGACGATGAGAGGGAGACTAGTGAAGAGTGAGACGACATCGAAGCTTACAATAAAGTCCGACTCGTTGAGTCGAAGTGACTTCAGTCTATCTTTCGTATAAAGTTAGCAACATGCACTAGCAGTCTCTCCCACCCCCCTCCCCCTGCGGGTTCGGAGGTAAGAATAGGCCCGCGGTATTCCTGCCTGTCGTAAGAGGCGACTAAAAGGAGTCTCATATGTTTCGGTCTTATGTGATGGTCCCCTCTCGGGTTTGACCTCCATCTTTCTAAATTCTTCCGAAGACCGAGCCAATTGGGGAAGGACGCCTTACATTGTGCACTGTATCCGTCGTGCAATGAGACCTTTAGCCGGCTTTCTCGTCTTCGCAATGCTGCCCCTCTCGTTTTCCACCTCTTGGGGCAGGATACGTTCCGGGTGCGATTACAACTATGCACCGTGCAGTGTTGCTTTTTGCTGAGACGATGACCTCGAACATTTTAGCACCTAAAATCCAACACGGTAGCCAGTCCGTTGTGGTGGGGCCGCAAGTAACCTGTTGGTTGTAGCCCCCTGACAACACAGGGATTGCTCTACTGATGCCTGCGCCGTTAACTCCCCAAGTATGCCAAGGAGTAGATGCCTATCCTCCTGGGGTATCGGGACTCCTGGCAACTGCCATCCTGCCAGCTGGCCCTTGCTGAGGCTGGGTGGCGCCCGTGGGGAGGGCCCTTGGTCGGAGTAGGTGGCAACAGGGCGGATGACCCGCAAGGAAGCGTGGTACACCATCTCTCGCTGGTGGCCAGCCTCCAGCAGTCTCTAAGCGTTCTCGGGCTCAGTTTAACGCTCAGAAGTATGATCCGAAAACGTTCCCCTCCCTGGCCACACCGTGGAAGGAGCGCCAGTCTCAGGATGGTAGTAGCAGTTATTCGCCCGTACTCTTAGTTTGTACGAGAGCTGATGGGGAGTGTTCTCTATCCACAAAGACTCAGTTCTTCGTCGAGCATTTAGAGGACAAGTTTGGGGAGGTGGAGGGCTTGTCCAAAATGCGCTCTGGGTCAGTACTGATACAAACAGCATCCTTTGCCCAGTCGCAATGGTTACTTCCTTGTGACGAGTTGGGGGATGTTGTCATTACGATCACACCCCCATAAGAGTTTAAATATGGTCCAGGGAGTTATTTACTAGGGACCTTCTTTTGCAGTCTGATGACGAGCTGCGCGCCAATTTAGAGCGCCGAGGTGTACATTTCGTCCGGCGCGTTTATTGGGGTCCAAAGGATAATTAGATTGCAACCGGTGCCTTCATGTTGGCCTTCGAGGGTGATACATTACCGGAGAAGGTCAAGGTGATGATCTACTGATGTGACGTCAAGCCCTATATCCCTCCCCCAATGCGGGGCTTTAAGTGCTGGAAGTTCAGCCATATGTCTTCCCACTGCACTTCCAGCCTCACATGTCGAGATTGCAGACGCTCATCACATCCCAATACTCCATGTGCCCCGCCTCCCATCTGTGTCAACTGCGAAGAGCATCATTCACCTTGCTCGCCAGACTGCAGAATCTTCCAGAAAGAGCGCAAAATCGTGGAATGTAAGACCCTGGACCGACTGACCTATACTAAGGCCAAAAGGAAATATGACCGACTCCATCCTGTTAGAATGACATCTTCCTACGCTGCTGCTACAACAACTGTGCTAGCCCCATCAGTTTCGAGAATTCCGGCTGGATCGACGAGCAGTACACCCCCTCCTGCCCCCTTGCCCGTGGGGAGGCTCTACCCACCCGGTTGCTCCTGCGCCACCTACCTCAGGAGCAACACCCTCTCACCTACCGGGGACGTCCGTCCCCGCTTCTCAGCCGGAGAAGCGTCCAACTTCTTCAGCTACTCTCACTCGTTAGGGGTCCCTGGGGTCCCTCCCTTCCCAGGCTTCCACCAGACGCCAGACAGTGGCAAAGCTCCCACCAGCAGCTGGTCATAGGGCTTCGCGATCCTCCTCCGTCCTGGAGACTGAATCGGTGAAGCCTTCCCAGCCGGTGAAACCCAAGGTTCAGTGAGAGAAATCCAAGAGAAAGACCTCTAAGGCCAAAGAACTTGCTGTGGCACCGACCCCACCGCACCCTTCGAGCTCTGTGTCTGAGGAAGAGGTCGAGATCCTGGCGTCCGCTGAGGACCTTGATCTCGCCGGTCCCTCAGACACCATGGATAGCACTTGCACAGTTGCTCAATCGGTGGCAGCAGGTGACCCAGCGGCGTAATCTGCCTCCCCAGTCCCTTCCCGCCTTTCTCAGCCATGGACAATGTCACCCTCCAGTGGAACTGCGGCAGTTTCTTCCACCATCTTGCTGAGCTCCAACAACTTCTCAGCCTTCACCCTTTCTTCTGCATTGCTCTTCAAGAAATTTGGTTTCCGGCAATGTGAACCCCTGCCCTCCATGGCTGTCGGGGTTATTATAAGAACCGGGCAGCTTATGAAAGGGTGTCTGGTGGCGTCTGCATCTATGTCCTTCACTCCCTTCACAGTGAGTCCGTCCCTCTACAAACACCTTTAGAGGCTGTCGCTGTTCGGGTGTGGACGCCACAGACTGTTACTGTCTGCAGTCTCTATCTTCCACCGGATGATGATGTCCCGCAGCATGTCCTGGCGGCTTCCTGTTACTGGGCGACTTCAACGCCCATAACCCTCTGTGGGGTGGGTCAGTGGCAACAGGTCGAGGCGCCAGCTCGACCTCTCCCTTTTAAACGATGGTGCCTTCACACATTTCAGTGTGGCACATGGCACGTACTCCGCCATTGACCTTTCCATCTGCAGCCCTAGCCTCTTACCATATGCCCAATGCATGAAGACCTGTGTGGTAGTGACCACTTTCCGATCTTTCTGTCACTGCCACAGCGTCAGTCTTCTGGACGCCCTTGCAGATGGGATATGAATAAGGCTGACTGGGATTTGTTCTCCTCCACTGCCGCTATTGAACCTGTTTCTCATGAAGCCATTGATGTTGTGGTTCACTGAGTCTCACCACCGGCATCGTTACTGCCGCAGAATCTTCCATTCCCAGTTCTTCTGGGTCCCCTCGGCGGAGGACTGTGCCTTGGTGGTCGCCAGCGATCGCCGAGGCGATTAAAGATCGCAGGCGGGCGCTCCAGCGTCACAAACGGCATCCATATTTCGAAAACCTCGTCGCCTATAAATGGCTCCGTGCGCGGACTTGCCGCTTCATTCGCCAACACAAGCAGTAGTGCTGGGAACGGTATGTTTCCACCATTGGCCTCCATGTCTCTCCATCACTGGTCTGGGCAAAGATTAGACGCCTCTATGGCTCTCGGACCCCTGTCAGCATCCCTGCGCTGTCACTGAATGGGGCAATTTGTACCGACTCCGACATAATTGCCAACCGCTTAGGAGACCATTTTGCTCTCAGTTCCACATCTGTGAATTACTCACTGGCTTTCCGCTCTGTTAAAGAGCGGTTGGAACGTCGCAGCCTTTCATTTCACACCCGCCATCCTGAATCCTACTTTCCATTCACTGAGTGGGAATTCCACAGTGCCCTAGCCGCTTGCCCTGATACAGCTCCCGGGCCAGATCGCATCCACTGTCAGATGCTGAAACACCTCTCAGTCGACTGCCATCGACCCCTCCTCGAACTTTAGAACAGTATCTGGGTCGAGGATGAGTTTCCGTCGCAATGGTGGGAAAGCATTGTTACCCCTGTTTTGAAACCTGGCAAGAACCCATTGGATGTGGACAGCTACCGCCCCATTAGCCTCATCAACATTCTTTGCAAGTTACTCGCATGCATGGTGAGCCGTCGGTTGAGTTGGGTACTCCAGTCTCAGGATCTTCTGGCTCCGTCTCAGGGTGGGTTCTGTAAAGGCCGCTCTGCCGCCGACAATCTGGTGAGCCTGGAGTCAGCCACCTGTACGGCCTTTGCCCGCCGTCAGCACCTCCTCACTGTCTTTCTCGACATGCGAAAGGCGTATGATACGACATGGCGCCATCACATCCTCTCTACGCTTCATGGTTGGGGTCTTCGGGCTCCACTGCCGATTTTCATCCGAAATTTTCTGTCGCATCGAACCTTCCGCGTGCAAGTCGCGGCCTCCCATAATTCCTCCCGAGTTCAGGAGAACGAGGTGCCGCAGGGATCTGTTTTAAGTGTCTGCCTGTTTTTAATTGCAATTAACGGGCTCGCTGCGGCGGTGGGAACGTCTGTCTCAGCGTCCTTGTATGCTGATGACTTCTGCCTCTTCTATAGCTCCATTGGCATTGCAGCTGCTGAATTTCAGCTGCAGGGCGCTATCCGTAAGGCGCAGTCTTGGGCTGTCGCTCATGGCTTCCAGTTTTCGGCTGCCAAGACCTGCGTTATGCATTTCTGCCGGCGGCGAACAGTTCACCCTGAGCTGCAGCTTTATCTTGCCAGGGAACTTCTTGCTGTGGTGGAGACACATCGCTTTTGGGTGTGCTTTTTGATGCCCGGTTGACTTGGCTCCCACATATTTGGCAGCTTAAGCAGATGTCTTGGCGGCATCTTAATGCAGTGCGATGCTTGAGCCACACCAGGTGGGGCGCTGTCTGCTCTACCCTCTTACAGCTCTACCAGGCGGTAATCCAGTTCCGTCTGGATTATGGGAGCCTGGCTTATGGTTCAGCGTCCCCATATGCGTTGTGAGTGCTGGACCCAATTCTTCACAGTGGGATCAGACTTGCCACTGGTGCTTTCCGGACCAGCCCTGTGGACAGGATACTTGTGGAGGCAGGTGTCCCTCCACTGCGGTTACGGCGCCAACGTTTACTGGCCGCTTATGCTACACATGTTTGTAGCTTGCCCAGTCATCCTAACCATCGTCTTCTGTTCCCACAATCGGTCGTCCATCTCCCAGAACGTCGGCCCCGGTCGGGTTGTACGATCGCGGTCCGCGTCAGAGAGCTTCTCTCCGGGCTTGGGGTTTCTCCTCTCCCACCTCCATTCCGGGCGCCTCTGCGTACACCCCCGTGGTGTGTGCCCTGCCCTTGCCTTCGGCTCGAATTGGCACAGGGCCCAAAGGACTCAGTCCCTCCGGAGGCCTTCCGTCGCCGCTTTTATTCCATCCTACCCACATATCAGGGCTCTGGCATGTTTTATTCCGACGGTTCGATGGTTGCTGGTCGTGTCGGTTAAGCTCTAACTCTAGGGGACCATTACGAACAATGATCCTTGCCAGCTGGCTGCAGCGTTTTCACTGCTGAGTTGGTCGCCATCTTTCGTGCCCTAGAGTATATCCGCTCCTGCTCAGGTGAGTCCTTCGTTATCTGTAGCGACTCCCTGAGCAGTTTACGAGCTATTGACCAGTGTTTCCCTCGCTCTCGTCTGGTGATGGCTGTCCAGGAGTCCCTCCATGCTCTTGCCTGTTGTGGCCACTCTGTGGTATTTGTGTGGACCCCAGGCCATGTTGGGATACCCGGCAATGAACATGTAGACCGCCTGGCGAAAGAGGCCACCAGTAAACCATCTTTGGACATTGGCCTCCCGGCGACTGATTTGCGGGCAATCTTACGCCGCAAAATTTTCGAACTATGGGACACTGAATGGCGCAACCTGACCACACCAAACAAACTCCGTCCTATCAAGACGACGACGGATGTGTGGCGGTCGTCCATGCAAGCCACTAGCAGGGATTCAGAAGTCCTTCGTCGGCTCCGCATTGGCCACACCCGGCTGACGCATAGTTATTTACTGCGCCGTGAGGACCCACCTCTTTGTCGCTGTGGGGCAGCCTTGACGGTGGTCCACATTTTGTTGGCCTATACACTTTTAGCTGTGGTCGGGCAGACATTTGCGCTACCTGATACGCTTCCTGCTATTTTAACTGATGACACTGCCATGACAGGCTTAGTTTTGCGTTTTATTCAGGCAGGGGGTTTTTATAATTTAATCTGAGTGTTTGTTATGTTTTTTTGTTTTAAGTCTGGCCTTTGGCCTACAATTTTAGACTGAGTTTTAGTGTGTTTCTCGGTGGTTGGCTTTTCCTTTTTTATCTCTATGGGCGGCCAACCACTGTCACACTGTGTGATTTTAATTCGTTTTGTCTGAACTCTGTTAGAGTCTTACTTGTTCTGTGTCGTCTGCCGTCTTTTCTGTTTTTGGTTTTTTATTCTCTGTGGGTGTTTTTAGTTTTTGGAAAAAGGGACCGATGACCGTAGCCGTCTGGTCCCTTTAATCCCACAAACCAACCTAACAGTCTCCAGTGCAGAACAGTCTCCTGAAGATGGCTGCAATATCGTGGCAAGAAGTCGACATAATCGGACTGCGATCCTGAAACCTCATATAATATTCTTTACGCGGGATAAAATTCATAAATGTATTATTGTTGTGAATTATTTTACTTTCATATTTTTTAATCCATCCGCTTCGACGTAAAATTTGGACGTTTAATTTGCTCTCTCCACTCTTTACATACATTCTATTATGCAGGTTGCCCTACGAGGAATGGTCAACATTTAACAGTGTGACAGAAACGCTCATTTGGAAAAAACTCTTCATATGGACATATGCCCTGTTCCGAAATGTTTCCAAGATAGAACACGATTAATGTACATTTATTTTTGGGCTAGTGGCGTGCACGAGCGTTTCTTACCCACCCAGACTCATTGACGTTCTATCCCAGCCCACTTACCTCGTTGCTTTCAGCCTCTTTGCTCGGGCTGTCTTTGTACCATTAAATTACCCCGTCGTAGGCGCATTTATCCGTCATGCGTTGCAAGTGAAGCAGTGTGACTGAATGAGAGTGTATCGGAGATAAGCATCGATTAACTGTGTTTGTGCAGGCACTACCTAAAATGCCACACATCCACACCAATGAAGAATTTTCCGAGATGAGTATGCGATCCTGTTGTTGTTGTTGCTGCTGCTGTCTATAAAATGCAGTCAGCGCTTTCTGACACGTAGAAATCCTGACCGTAAAGTGTTTTTCAGCACATTGCGTGACACATGTATTCTTGAAAGTTGCCGTTTTTGTTCTGAACGTGTAGCTCCACAACCTATGCAGGAGTAGCAAGACATGGTGACATTATTAAAATGGAGCAGAGTAGTCTTGCTACCATCACACAGCGACTTTCTGCACATTAGTGTTCCACAAAACGTGTGTGGCGAACATCACATGCGGAAAACTTCTACCCACGTTCAACGCCTAACTCTGCGTACAGCGTACAATTACAATAAGATAAATTTGTTTGGTATTTTATGTGTAATCCTAACCATTCAGCACATTGCAAATAATGATAAATAATTCTACTTTCCTTCTCGATTTTTAAGTTAATTCCGTTGCTCCAGCAAAGATATATTTTACTACGGCCATATACTCTGGCAACATCGGTTGCCTAACATCTTTACCACTGCAACATCTTTGAAAATATTGTTTTCACTGTAAAGCTGGACCCTGAATTTCGAATTTATAGCGTGTGTGCTGCCTTTAAACAGAGAAAGTAAAGTATCTGCAAGTGAACTGAAAAGCACTAACAGAGTGGAGTCCGCAAATGTGCTGATTTTAAAATTCATAACAAAAACCCGGAGCGATTTCTCCACACACTCATACAGCACGTGAGTCTTCGACATGTTTCACGATTTAATAACTTTAAAACACTTTCATAAATCTTTCAATAGACGTCAAAAGCACTAAATTATTCGTAAGTTTCGCCAAATAGCGAATTAAAAAGCTTTCTGTCCTAGTGCAACAAATCGATAACAAATACAAAACGAGGCCCTAGTAGGAAAACTACGAAGTCTGTATCAACCATCTGAAGATGGATTTGTAAGAAATCCCAGTCCGGTCACTGTTTGATTCAAATAAACGTTTTTAAACCTCACACGTGGCTGGTTGAATATTTCGTTCGTAAGATAGATACAAATAACAGTTTCTGCGTCAGTCACGTGCTTGTTCTGCTACTGCAAGTTTCGATGATTCACACCGTCACTTTCAGATGGAGACCCGTCTGTTTACATAGCTGCTGTTGGTGAAGAGCACAGACGTCTTTTCACAGTGTAGCTTAGTTTGCATCTTTTGAGGGACGGTAGAGTTTAGAACGACTGCATACTCCTGTCTAGCCGGCCTCTGTGGCCGAGCGGTTCTAGACGCTTCAGTCTGGAACCGCGCTACCGCAACGGTCGCAGGTTCGAATCCTGCATCGGGCATGGATGTGTGTGATGTCCTTAGGTTAGTTAGGTTTAAGTAGTTCTAAGTTCTAGGGGACTGATGACCACAGATGTTAAGTCCCATAGTGCTCAGAGCCATTTGAACCATTTAAAATCTTCTGGGTTGTTCGGCCACGTCATATTACCTTCTAAAATAATCGACGTTTCGACCCCTTTGCTGGGATCTTCTTCAGGATGTTTCGGTGTCCACTATTGCTAGAACACTGCCAGAGGTCAGTGTCGCATTCTCTTACAAAGGGGAGTTTTCCCGCGTTTGTACTGGAGAAGTGGGAGTATTGGCTAAAATTTTTGTGGCTACCATTGGTGGGCCATCGTTATAGGCTGCTCTCTGACAGTGTCCTAGCAATGGTGGACACCGAAACATCCTGAAGAAGATCCCAGCAGAGGGGTCGAAAAGTCGATCATTTTAGAAGGAAATATAACGCAGCCTAACAACCCAGAAGATTTTAACTTTACCCTGTATATACTTGGTGAAAAGCTATTTTCCCTGCTTCACACAAATGGCTTGATTCATTGGTGCATCCGTCAGACAGGGGCCCATTTCAGAAGGGCTATGGTGTGTCGGCAGGTGGACGACGACGTGCTGGTGAACGTTCACGGCGTGTTGCGGCTGCTGTCGGAGGCGGCGTCGCGCGGCTGGGGGCTGGTGGGCAACGTGTTCCACGGCCGGCCGCACCGCTGGCGGCTGCCGTACCCGCAGTGGTACCTGCCGCGCTGGCTGCACCCCGACGCGGCTCTGCCCGACTACCTGACCGGCCCCAGCTACGCCGTGGCCGGCTGGGCGCTCGCTCCGCTGCTACGCGCCGCCCTCCGGACGCCGCTGCTGCCTCTGGAAGACGTCTTCGTGACGGGCGTGGCCGCGCGCGCCGCCGGATTGGCACAATACCACGTGCCCACCATCGCCGTGGACCGCCCGCTACTGGCCGAGCGCCTCCTGTGCCATGTGCGCAGCTACCTCACGATGCACAAGGTCGGCCCCGAGCGCATGCTCTACTTCTGGCGCCAGATGACGAGCCCCCAGCAGGGCACCTTCTGGCACCGCTACGGGCTGGACGCCTGTCAGGCCGAGTACGGCTGGTGACGGTCACTGTCCCGGCACACGGTCGAACCGTGTCCTCTTACCTTCACCCTGTATGAGAACTCTTCGATTCAGACTTTCCACAGCATATGGCATGGCTCTGTGGTTGAGCTGAGACTTCAAACACTTCCAGACATGTTCCCTGTGCCTACGACAGTTGGTCGATCCAGACACCTACAGATCTTTGTCATATATGAAAACTGGTCGATCCAGATCTTTCATGGCCTTTGGCACGGTTGTTGGACTGAGCTGACACAGCAAAACGTAACCACTTCAACCACCAATACACCACCAGAGGTCTTACCTGTAACTACGACCGCTGGTCGGTCCAGACATTCCTCCAGTCAAAGACAGTGAATTGTGGCACAGTTCCCGGACTGCATTGGTAAACGTAGAGCTAACCACATCAGCAACCAACAGACCTCTTGTTGCAGCAATTGAAAATTGTCCTGAAGTACATCCCGTATTATGTGAACTGGTTGATCCAGACTTACCACAAGTGGGAGTTGGTGAAATGTGGCATAGTTGCTGGACTGCATTGATACAGCGAGACTGAACCACTTCAGACAGCAATACACCACCAGAGGTCTGCCTTCTCCCTTCCAGAACTGATTCAGACAATCAATGTATTAAGGCAGTGAAATGTAGCACGGCTGATAGAGTGCAATGACTCAGCAAGGCATCAACAGACCACATGTTGCAGCAATTTAAACATCTCCAGAGGCAAGCCCTCTATTACGAGAACTGGGAAATCCACACTTTCCTCAAGAGGACTTTAGTGAAATGTGGCCTGGTTGCTGGACTACAGTGATACAGCCGGATCTAATCCCGTCAACTACCAATTCGCCATTCAATGCAGAAAAGAATAACTTACGGCAGTTTGCACTGTACCAATGAGAATTGGCCAATCGAGACTTCCCTTGAGTCAAAGCCAGGAAAATATGGCATGATTGCTTGGCAGTACTGACACGGTGAGACCTAACTACTTCAACTACTAACACACCATTTGATGCAGGAAACGAAATTTGGTCAGAGGTGTGTCCTGTCTGTAGGAGACTTGCTGATGCAGGTTTTCAGATCTCTTAACATAGGTCAGCGGTTTTCAAACATGGCATAATTATTCGAGTGCACTGACACAGCAAGGCCTAACCATTTCATCCGGCAAAAAACCACTTGTTGCAGCAATGGTAACTTGCTCAGAGCTATGTGCTTGTGAGAATTGGTTGAGACAGACTTTCCACAAGTGGAAGTAAGGAGATATGACTTGGTTGTCGGACTGCGTTGACAAGACGAGACTTAACCATTTCAACCACCAATACACCACATAATGCAGAAAAAAATTGTCCAGAGGTCTGCCCGTTACCTAGGAAAATTGGTCGATCCAGACTTTCCATGAGTCAAAGGCAGTAAACACGTTTAGTAACAAATTTTTCTTAGAATATCGTTTCATCTTTATTATTTGCAAGGCATCTTCATTGGCGTGGAGTTATACGCATTTATGTTTAAACTATTTTGGTTTACAGTTTGAACATTATATATTGAAGTTATGAAAAGGTTAGACAATTTCTTCTTACCGATGGTGTAGCGATAGTATAAACAGCTACTTATAAATTTCGTAGATGTTGGTCAACATGTGTTTATTTTCCTGTTTTACAGCTGTTCTTCTTCTGATTTTTGCCATACGAAATTTCGCTTTCTTAGCAGTAGGAAGTGAACCTGTGTTCACTTAATGTTATTTTTGGATGATGGTGCCAACAGTTGAACATCATTATCAACTGTTGAATGTGTGTTTGTGACATCAGTGATCTACTCCTGTGTGTGGGATAGATCACTGATATCACAAACACACATCCTTTCTGCCAGATGTGTTAGTCCCACAAGTTTCGCAAAAGAATTTCTGTGAAGTTTGGAAGGTAGGGGACGAGGTACTGGCGAAAGTAAAACTGTGGTTTAGTTATTTGTTTGGTTACATGTTCTTCAGATCATCTGAACGTTTCTTTTACCGAAATGATGTGGAACGAACCACTTTACGAGATGTATCTACATGATCAGTGTTAAACGAACACATTTTTTCTAGTTGTACTCGTGCAACTACACTTCAAAACAAGTTTTTTTTTTTTACGGGCCACAAATTTGTAAATATAAATTCGTTCATGTAACAGGAGTTGTTGTCCAGGAGAAACGATTTAGGGGCAGGTCGTGAGGCGTGCTAGGGTGGCTTACTTTGTGGAGCATTTGCAAGCGTAAGTCTTAAGGTCTGGCAACGTTTCAATCTACCGGGAAGCTTCATATCAGCGCACACTCCGGTGCAGTGAGAAAATTCATTTCGGACTCTTACATCAGTTGGTAATAACATCCAACAGCTGACAACACCATCCAAAATGAGGATAGATCACAGGTATCACAAGGAAGTATTCAATAGTTGATAATAAGATTCAAAAATTGGCAAAACTACCCAAAATTTAACATCACGAAAACAAATGCTCATTTTCTAGAGCTGCGAAAATTAAATTTTATACGGCAAGAAGCAGAAGCAGCGTAGCTGTAAAATAGGAAAAAGAAGACATGTAGTCCAGTATCTACGAAATTTGTAAGTAGTGATTTGTACTATCACCACTTCACAGGTGAGCAGAAACTTTTTATAACTTCAATATATGATGTTCCAAATGTAAAGCAAAATAGTTTAAATACAAATGAGTATACATCCTAGGTCATTGAAGGTGCCTTGCAAATAATAAAGGCGAATCGCGCATGGCGAGAAAAAGTTTGTTTCCTTTCAGATATGATTGGACGGCTCTAAAGTAATAATCCTCAACAACCTACAACACTGCACGCTACTGAGGACGACAGGACAACAAATCAGTTTACGATATGTCACGATTGTTGGACAGCGCTGACACAGGTTGCAGATTTTTAGACTCGCCTGACACAGGTCAAAGGTTTTAATTTGTGACATGTTTGTTATACTGTACTGACAGAGCGGGGCCTAACCTCTTCAAACACCAATAGACCACTTTTTGCGCTAATGGAAATTTGTCCAGAGGTCTGCCCAGACTTTCCGTCAGTCAGAACCAGTGAAACGTGGCGTGGTTCTTGGACTAAATTAACACAGCAAGCGTTAACAGCCTCGCTATATCAATATACCACTACATACAGCAAAGAAATCTTGTTCACATGTCTGCCCTGTGCCTAAGAGAACCGGTCGATTGAGACTTTCGGAGCCGGTTTTTCATGGGTCAACGACAATGAAACGTGGCTTGGTTGTCAGATCATGTTGACACAGCGATAGATAGTCAATTCATCCACTAATACAACACTTGCTACAGCAAAGAGCTCAATCGAAAGCCGCTCAATCCAAACATTTCACCAATCAAAGACACGGAAACATAGTGAAGTTGTTTGTCTGCCCCGAGACATCTGGTGGTGACTACAGCGTCCTCCAATGTATCACATGATTCAGCAATGCTCTGTCAGTCCAAAGTTTCAGACAGCCGCTTACCACGAATGGAAGGCACTGAAATGTGGATTGGTTGCTGGTCGGCGTTGACAGGGAGAGATCCAACCTTTTCTTCCGCCAGTACACCACTTGATGTAGGAAAGCAGACTTCTCCAGATATCCGTCCTGTATGTATAAGAACTTGTCAGTCGGTTTCCACGAGGAGAAGACTGTGAAATGTTTACATAATTGATGAACTAAAACGCCAATTAGAAAGTTAACCACTTTATCCACCAACACAATAACTGATGCAACAACGAAATTGGCCTCAGTACATGTGAGATCTGGTCGACTGTGGCTTTCAGAACATTTCCCTCCAAGAGTCGAAGGTAGCGAAATGTGTCACGGTTCTTGGACTACACTGAAACAGGGAGAGCTAACCCCCCCTTCACCTGTTAATACACCGCTTTATTCAACAATGGAATCTTGTGCAGAAGCCTGCATGGTACCTATGAGAACTGTAGGATCCAAACTTTCTTAGGGTTGTGCTTCCACAAGTCGAAGTTATGCACATTTGATACAGTTGATGGTCGACATTGTCTCAATGAGAGCTAATCACATCGTCCGCCAATACATCACTCGACTCATCAGAGGAAACTTGCGGAGATGTCTGCCCTCCGCCTATGAGCATTGCTCCGTAAAACCTCGGAGATGTTTGCTTCTGCACAAAACCAAATGTTAAACTTGAGAGCTGCAGACTAGTAAGAAATTTGTGGATGTAATTAAATTACACAGTTCTGGCCTCCTGCTTGAAGTGGCTTGAACAAAACCTTTAATAAATGTTTCATGGCTGTATTTGGCTGTTATATTACGAGGACACTAATAATGTTGTGTAGAAATCCCGATAATTATTTATGTCTAAGCGCAAGAAGCCAGCGATTGAGTTGCTGTCCATTTTAAGATACTTACTATCTTCTTCTCATTCACGAAATAGTATCACTTGAGTGGAAGACAAACCACAGCCTGAAACATTTAGAAGGCAATGGTGGTTGTCCAACGAGATTGCCAGAACAGTACACAAACGGTGTTACTTTTATTATTTCTTCGACAGAGGTGCGGCTAAGCCAGCGTCAGAGTGTAAGAAAAAAAATACAGGTTCTTCTATCACTGGCAGAGTCTTTTCACCGTTGACACTACCTCATGAAGATACAATGGTTCTCGATGAAATATCGTGAGACTTGTTAAGTAATTACGACCGATTTCACGAGAGCCAAACGTACGAAAGATTTGCTCTCAAAGTATCAAGTCTCAAGCAAGGTTAGCTTCAGGGCGAACAATACGATCCCTGATTCTATACTGCTCTTTAGAACGATAGTAACGACTACGATGAAGGCTAAAGCAGAGAAGTTGTTACGCATTAAATGAGTCGTATGTTAACCATGCGACTTTTTTATGTTGACTTTTACATGCAGTCACCCAGTGTGACGATATAGCGCTCTTATCGACATCGGCGGTGTTTTTGCCGTAAATTTTGTTCTTACCAGGAAACAAAGTTGTTTCTACCCATAATAATGGCTGTGATTAAAATGTAATTTTCTACAAATATTATGTAAGAATTTAAATAAAGTAATGAACAAAGTGAGTCTGATTTCTTGTATTATTTTTGGACTTCACGATTCCTCGTATGTATACAACTTACTCAAACACTTTTACTGATATTGTTCGTTAGAAAGTTTGACTTCAGCTTAATAGCTGGTGTGATGCCATTGAACAAATCGTACAAGGTAAGGATTATGTAGCCTAACAGAGAATAACGTTTATTTTCCGTAATTTCGTCTAATGTCGTCCTATGGAATTACCTTTTGGAGAAATGCAACTTAAGTAAAAACAATATTCATTCTGAAAAAGAAGTCTATAAGGTTATAGTGCAAAATACATAACTGAACGTCTTTAACTATCTCAAAATCCTCACACACGGTTCACAAAGTATTTTATGCTTAATGGTATGTGTGTCTAATAACACAATCCTATTATAATCCGCCTTAGCGTTCCATGAAACCAGAAAGTAAGGCCAAATATAATTTCTTGTAGAGCCTTGACTAGAGCTTAAAACGTGGTGCTATTTTACTGTTCAGATGTATTTAACAATCTACTTAAAGAAGTAAGGTAAGGAATTTAACAAATGTAAAGCAAACACAAAGTAATATAATAAATTGGAAATTCCAAAAAATTCAAATATATTTTGGTGAATATCTTTGGAGCCACTTCTACAGTACGTTCATTAGCTAGACTCGGAAGTTGAAAGATGTTAATAAGATAACAGACGATAGTTCTCGTTGCAGATTCATATCCAGTATATGCATACATATTAGCCAACAACATCTAGACAAAGTTAGTGCAGTCATAAAGTATAATTACAAACATCCTTCTTCCACTTAGTTATACAAGATGTTAGTCACACACACCCTCATTAACAATAATCCATAGCAGGTTATCTTTAATAGAAGTAGTTTCTGCTAGCCACTTCTCTGTATTGATATCCTTGATTAAGGTACCAGCAGTATTAAATGACGTCTGCGTACACTGCAGTCTGATGTTTGCTTAGACTAACTGTAATGAAACTGATTTTTTTTCTCTGAAGCGTTGCGGCAACCCCACGCACTGTATTCACACTCTAGAGGTTCTGAATACAAACCCTCTTTCGACCACTCAGAATTAATGTTTCATAGTTTCCCTATCTCGCTGAAGGCGATTTCAGGAATGTGCTTGCTTTGATAAGGACAGATGAATTTCATTCTACATTCGTGTTCAACTCGAGAGTGTTATGCATCTCGTATCACCTAGTTAACAATGGGACATTTAAACACAACCTTCCTATGGGTTTGTTTACAAATAACTTCATACCAGTCATGGTTTTCTTTTATTTATATCTTGCACGATACTTTTTGGGAAATGATTCCTTGTACACTATGCCATTATTCGTAATGTTTCTGATGCGTGAGGTTCTGCATTGTTCTGTTGTCTCAACTGCAAAATATAAAAACGCACAATTTTATTTGATTATCGACCATTATACATAGTTGGTGACGACATTTGGAAGAAGTGCTTCCTACAGTTTTCTTGTGGTCCATTTGTGCAGAATTTCTCATATTTCTGTGCACAGTTTGACTCGACAATAATAAACGCACATAAACAGTTAGGAAGATGTTTTTAAACGTAGTCAACAGACATAACGCTACGACATTCCACACAGTGTGATATACTTTTGTACAGAGGGTATTTATTTTAACTAGTATTTCCTGTGGTCGAAATTCGACCAACTGCATCAATGGACCTGATCTCTAATGGCAGATATCATGTATCTTCTATTGTCTGAAATTTTAGCCACAGAACTGATCCGTGGCAAATGCTTCATTATAGTTACATGTATTCTTGAAATAATTCTGTGATTTCTCTTGAATTGTTTAATCATTGGAGGGGAGTTTTTGATACGCTCCATCGAAAAATAGATTTTGTGTTAATGGGAGCATATTAATTTTACCCTTATGGCAACTTTAATGTGAATGCCGTTGTGTCACGTAAAGTCATCTCAGACACGAAACGATTTGCATTACAAAATCTGTACTGTGTATTCATCAAATCTCAATTACAGTTCTCAAAATTATTTGTAATTAAGTGCAGTGCACATTGAACTGTCTTTTAGAACGACTATAGAATTATCGTATCAACATCTGTATTATGCCTATCACTTTCCCTACGCAGAAATTATGTCTCAGTAGCTCTTCGTCTTTCACCCCGACCCGTTAATGTTTGTCTTCGAGACAGCCTAAAATAAATGTAGTTTCCTTATAATATCAGACTTCGTAACTCCTTGAAATGAAGATATGAAAATTAAGGGCAAAATTAATTTTGTGGTGATACCGGCAAACAAACACAGAGCTAGTTCCGTTTACTCTTAGACCAAAGTAAGTGGAAAAAACGACGCTAATAAACAATGTTCGTTCCCCCCAACGGCTTCTTTACTAAATTTAGTTTTCTATTGTTGACAACATCAGTGACGTAGCCGTTGCGGCATTATAGCTGTCCTGAACTCATGTTTTACTGCAAATGAACCATGTAAACCCGAAAGCCCCTAAAATGCGATTTCACGAAATGTTCTTACTTTCGTGTGTCATTTCTACCATAGTACTTGATCGATGCGCAGGGCAGAGGTTGATAGCTCTTCAATTTTCGATGCTCAGGTAATGGAGATTTTAATGCGTGATAGAGAATGAAACATCAGTGTTACGAATGTGAACGCTTCCACTTGCTTTTACCACTCTTATCGGCTACATGCACACATTTTTTCTTAGTGCACATCTACAGCAAAGTACGTTTCGAATTACATAAGGATCATTGGCCTCCTTGTACAATGGATATTAAAAATCGGCACTTCAATTTTCGTGTTCACGTATTAATATTATGATGATAATCTGGATTTATTTACTGCTATATACTACCGCAGAAAGTTGGTAGCAGTTATGCCATGTACTTTCGGTAAGGAAAGATTGCGCAGCTGTTTTCTCATTTATAAATTGCATTTGAGTGTATTTTGTTCGCAAGAAGATCGTGCCATGCTTCTTGTAAGGAGAAACGTCTATCAGAACGTGTCGTAATTCGACAGTAACAGAGATGTAGACTATCGATACTATAGTTTATCGTTCCACGATATCGCTACTCACGTTGGCCAAGAACCTACGACTGTCGGGCGAACACAGAATCGATAGGTTCAGGAAGACAATACAAAAACCATGTAAGATGTCAATCGAGACACGTGACAAGTGCCTGACAGGTAAACCAAGATCCCCAGTATCTAAACTGGCGTACTCTCTTGAACGTCTTGCCATCTATATCAAGAAATTCTTCCTGCTCTTGTCTTCTTCCTAATTGCATGAACTCTGTTTTGTCTCGATTCGCTTTGAGCCCTTCCTTCTGTGCATAATTGTCCATTTTCTGGTACATTCCTTTCAACCCGTGCTTTGATTTACTTAGTAGTACTATGTCATCTGCATATGCGAGACAGTTGATGTTACCGCCCATCTCTACTCCAGCCCACTCCTGTTGCCTACACTCTTTTATTACTTTCTCTTAGATGAGATTGAACAGAACACATGAGCATCCCCTTATCTCTCTCAATCTCGAATGTTTCTGGTGTGGCTCCTCGGAAACGTACTGCTGCCTTTGACCCTTCCGTACAAGCCTGCACCATTCGCATTAGCTTCTCACGGATTCTGAAGTCACACAGTGCACCATATAGGCTATTCCTATGGCAGCTGTCATATGCACGTTGAAAATGGACGAACAGGCTGTAGATATCTTTGTCATATCCACAGTGTTTTTCAAACAATTGTCTTAGTATGAAAATGTGATCTATTGTCGATCGGTTTGGTCGAAAGCCAGCTTGGTACTCTTTTATGATGTTCTCAATGAATGATTGCAATTTGCTGAGGGTAAAGATGGATTGCACCTTATACGTTACATTCAACAAGCTGATTCCTCTGTAGTTACCGCATTCCATTTTGCTTCCCTTCTTATATATTGGGCATATTATAGCCAATTTCCATTCTTCTGGCAGTGTCTCCTCCTCCCACATCAACTGAATCAGTTTATACACTCCTGGAAATTGAAATAAGAACACCGTGAATTCATTGTCCGAGGAAGGGGAAACTTTATTGACACATTCCTGGGGTCAGATACATCACATGATCACACTGACAGAACCACAGGCACATAGACACAGGCAACAGAGCATGCACAATGTCGGCACTAGTACAGTGTATATCCACCTTTCGCAGCAATGCAGGCTGCTATTCTCCCATGGAGACGATCGTAGAGATGCTGGATGTAGTCCTGTGGAACGGCTTGCCATGCCATTTCCACCTGGCGCCTCAGTTGGACCAGCGTTCGTGCTGGACGTGCAGACCGCGTGAGACGACGCTTCATCCAGTCCCAAACATGCTCAATGGGGGACAGATCCGGAGATCTTGCTGGCCATGGTAGTTGACTTACACCTTCTAGAGCACGTTGGGTGGCACGGGATACATGCGGACGTGCATTGTCCTGTTGGAGCAGCAAGTTCCCTTGCCGGTCTAGGAATGGTAGAACGATGGGTTCGATGACGGTTTGGATGTACCGTGCACTATTCAGTGTCCCCTCGACGATCACCAGTGGTGTACGGCCAGTGTAGGAGATCGCTCCCCACACCATGATACCGGGTGTTGGCCCTGTGTGCCTCGGTCGTATGCAGTCCTGATTGTGGCGCTCTCCTGCACGGCGCCAAACACGCATACGACCATCATTGGCACCAAGGCAGAAGCGACTCTCATCGCTGAAGACGACACGTCTCCATTCGTCCCTCCATTCACGCCTGTCGCGACACGACTGGAGGTGGGCTGCACGATGTTGGGGCGTGAGCGGAAGACGGCCTAACGGTGTGCGGGACCGTAGCCCAGCTTCATGGAGACGGTTGCGAATGGTCCTCGCTGATACCCCAGGAGCAACAGTGTCCCTAATTTGCTGGGAAGTGGCGGTGCGGTCCCCTACGGCACTGCGTAGGATCCTACGGTCTTGGCGTGCATCCGTGCGTCGCTGCGGTCCGGTCCCAGGTCGACGGGCACGTGCACCTTCCGCCGACCACTGGCGACAACATCGATGTGCTGTGGAGACCTCACGCCCCACGTGTTGAGCAATTCGGCGGTACGTCCACCCGGCCTCCCGCATGCCCACTATACGCCCTCGCTCAAAGTCCGTCAACTGCACATACGGTTCACGTCCACACTGTCGCGGCATGCTACCAGTGTTAAAGACTGCGATGGAGCTCCGTATGCCACGGCAAACTGGCTGACACTGACGGCGGTGGTGCACAAATGCTGCGCAGCTAGCGCCATTCGACGGCCAACACCGCGGTTCGTGGTGTGTCCGCTGTGCCGTGCGTGTGATCATTGCTTGTACAGCCCTCTCGCAGTGTCCGGAGCAAGTATGGTGGGTCTGACACACCGGTGTCAATGTGTTCTTTTTTCCATTTCCAGGAGTGTATATCTCTAAGAGTAAGCTCTCACCTCCCTCCTTTATTAATTCTGATGTTATTCTGTCCGCCCCTGGGGCTTTGTTGTTTCTGAGTCGTTTGATTGCGATCTTTACGTCTTCTTCACTAACTTCTCATTCTTCTTCATCTTTCCTTTCCTCCATATTGTTTGCAAGTAATATCTCACCTGGGTCTAGGCGAGTCAACAGTTCTGAGAAGTATTCTTTCCATCTTTCTACAATTCTTTCCTTGTCATTTATCAAGTTGCCGTTCTTATCGCTAATGAAAAAAAGTTGGGCTCTGAAATCCACATTTCCAGTTTTTTATGTATTGGAAGAATTGCCTTGAATTCTTGTTTTGGCTCTCTGCCCCAACTTGTTCTAGCAAACTGGTTAGATATATTCTCTTCTCTGCTCTTAGGATTCGATTTGTCTGCCTTCTGATGTTGATAAAATGTTCCCTTTTCTGCTCATTCTCCCTGTCAGCTAGCCACTTCTCCCTCATCTTCCTTCTCATTTCTGAAGCCGTCTGGCATGTCTCGTTGAACCATTACCTCTTCTTCATTATCTTCTTTCTTCCCAATATATCCTCCGCTACACTTAGTACCGTCGACCTTATTTCTTTCCACCTTTCCTTCACGTTCTCTCTTGCTTCCAGGGTCTCTAGGACCTCAAAATGGTTTTTGATTTCTATAGCATATTGTTCTTTAATGGCACTTTCTCGTAGTTTCTCAACATTCAAAACAAGTTCTAGTGTCCCCTTCTTCTTGTGCATGTAGTTGAACACGAGTTTAAGCCTGCACACAATGAGGAAGTGGTCTGACGCACAGTCGGCTCCTCTATACGACCTGATGCCCCTGGTCCACCAACATGTGATCTATGATCTATCTGGTTGGTGGATCTTCCACCTGGTGAGCACCATGTTCCGTTATGTATTATCTTGTGTTTGAAGTAAGTCGAACTTACTCTCAGGTTCTTTTAGATAGCTAAGTTGATCATCCTCTGACCATTCCCATTGGTGTCATCATGCAAACTGTAGGCTTCTTCTTTTCCTGCTTTTCCATTAAAATCTTCCAGCACTATCCTGATATTTCAGTTGGTGTGCTCTCAATTGTTTGTTCTAGTTGGTCATAGAACTCTTCCTTTTGCTCATCTGTTTTATCCTCAGTTGGGGCATGAACACTGATGAATGTGATGTCTGGCACTTCATTTCCAAGTACTATGTAGGATACTCTCTTGTTAACAGCTTTGAATACCTTCACCGAATTTGCTGCTTTGTTATGTGTTACAAAACCAGTGCCGAATTCGTGTTCAGCTACACACCCGCCGTAGAACAGTATGTATCCATCCTTTTTGTGAATTCCTTCTCCTAGCCATCTTGTTTCTTGTACCGCCACCAGGTCCAGTTTATATCAATTAATTTCTGAGACCATAGTCTGGATGGTTCGTGGTCTATACAGCCTCTGAACATTCCAAGATCCAAAATTAAAATTTCTAAATCGTATACCGTTTTTCCTTTGCAGTTTTCGTATTCCACTGCATCCATCCACGTTAGAGGTTAGTTTGTGTTTCGTAACAAAGAGTTTTCTTTTACAGGTTTGGGTTGTTAGTCCAATGCCCAACCGTCCTCCTTTATCTGGGCTTGGGACCAGCAGTGACTGTTGCAAGGCAGCTGACCCCAGGCGGAGTTACTTGTACAATTTCAGATATTTGCATATCTTCGTGACTCACCCTGTATAGCAATACAAAAACATGTAGTACGAAAAAATTTTCCTGTGTCGTGCAGAAAGTAGTTAAGCGGACTGTAGTCAAGGCCGGTGCCTCTGCACTTTCAATGACATTATCTTTCAATGAGTTAACAAGACTGCCTGCAGCCCATGCTGTCGTGGCCTGCCTGATACAGAGAGTGATCGTATCAGGTCTCGAAGAAGTTGGCAAAAGAATGGCATGCTTTCACTTACCAGCCACTATGATTGATGAATTTGGTGATCACTGTGTTTTCGAGTTTCATATACGTGATCATAATACATCAACGAGATTATGTAGTAATAATACTGAAAATTCAGATTATTGTGATTATGTCGTCATAACATTGAATATTTCATGGCTTTTACAAAAAAACGTACCGGCTACACTGAAGGATATTAATGGAAATGAAGCCCTATTTTGAAAATTGTTCTTAATGTCACATCTATTTGGATGACGGTCTTTCTCTACAGCGCGAATATATTTTCCGTGGTACTTGGAGAGGCATTTCCCATGTTTCCAGAAATTTCATGGAAAATTTGAAAAAGTTTCCATGTGAAATATAGACTTAATGTGTGTTGCTGGCATGTCGAGTTGAGGCAGCATGGGGCTGCGATGTCCAGGGTGCTGTACTAGTGGTCTGACCTCTGCCGACCCGCTTCCGCCGCCCATCATACAGGCCTACCACCCCAGCGTCTATAAGTGGTATGAGAAGTGGTCACTGACGCCTAGAGTTGGGTCCAGGACCACGTCTCCAGCTGTAATGAGTATTTCAGCAGTACAGTTTTCGTTATTTTGAGGCCTCGTCGTTTTGTTCTGTTCATAACTATGGTGGATGGTAGTGATATGAATAGGAACATGATGGTACAATTTATGAATCTCGACGGGCGACTGAATTTATCGCAGTTTACAGGACACTATAAGGAATACTATTTACAGCCTTAGCAGGTCGGAAAGTGGCGTGTATACCGGCTGTGCAAGCTACTTGCAGTACTTGTTGAGATGAGTGGACGATGCACACCAGTGCTCAGAGTCTCGATGGGCTATCATTCGTTGTAAAGACTAATGTCACTGTTTTTGTATTTTAGCCCAAGTGTTTGGTAGCTGACTTTGTTTCGTTCATGTTTGGTGAACTTTAGGTATATTCTACACTCCTGGAAATTGACATAAGAACACCGTGAATTCATTGTCCCAGGAAGGGGAAACTTTATTGACACATTCCTGGGGTCAGATACATCACATGATCACACTGACAGACCCACAGGCACATAGACACAGGCAACAGAGCGTGCACAATGTCGGCACTAGTACAGTGTATATCCACCTTTCGCAGCAATGCAGGCTGCTATTCTCCCATGGAGACGATCGTAGAGATGCTGGATGTAGTCCTGTGGAACGGCTTGCCATGCCATTTCCACCTGGCGCCTCAGTTGGACCAGCGTTCGTGCTGGACGTGCAGACCGCGTGAGACGACGCTTCATCCAGTCCCAAACATGCTCAATGGGGGACAGATCCGGAGATCTTGCTGGCCAGGGTAGTTGACTTACACCTTCTAGAGCACGTTGGGTGGCACGGGATACATGCGGACGTGCATTGTCCTGTTGGAACAGCAAGTTCCCGTGCCGGTCTAGGAATGGTAGAACGATGGGTTCGATGACGGTTTGGATGTACCGTGCACTATTCAGTGTCCCCTCGACGGTCACCAGTGGTGTACGGCCAGTTTAGGAGATCGCTCCCCACACCATGATGCCGGGTGTTGGCCCTGTGTGCCTCGGTCGTATGCAGTCCTGATTGTGGCGCTCACCTGCACGGCGCCAAACACGCATACGACCATCATTGGCACCAAGGCAGAAGCGACTCTCATCGCTGAAGACGACACGTCTCCATTCGTCCCTCCATTCACGCCTGTCGCGACACCACTGGAGGCGGGCTGCACGATGTTGGGGCGTGAGCGGAAGACGGCCTAACGGTGTGCGGGACCGTAGCCCAGCTTCATGGAGACGGTTGCGAATGGTCCTCGCTGATACCCCAGGAGCAACAGTGTCCCTAATTTGCTGGGAAGTGGCGGTGCGGTCCCCTACGGCACTGCGTAGGATCCTACGGTCTTGGCGTGCATCCGTGCGTCGCTGCTGTCCGGTCCCAGGTCGATGGGCACGTGCACCTTCCGCCGACCACTGGCGACAACATCGATGTACTGTGGAGACCTCACGCCCCACGTGTTGAGCAATTCGGCGGTACGTCCACCTGGCCTCCCGCATGCCCACTATACGCCCTCGCTCGAAGTCCGTCAACTGCACATACGGTTCACGTCCACTCTGTAGCGGCATGCTACCAGTGTTAAAGACTGCGATGGAGCTCCGTATGCCACGGCAAACTGGCTGACACTGACGGCGGTGGTGCGCAAATGCTGCGCAGCTAGCGCCATTCGACGGCCAACACCGCGGTTCGTGGTGTGTCCGCTGTGCCGTGCGTGTGATCATTGCTTGTACAGCCCTCTCGCAGTGTCCGGAGCAAGTATGGTGGGTCTGACACACCGGTGTCAATGTGTTCTTTTTTCCATTTCCAGGAGTGTATTTTTGGTAGATAGAAAGTGCACAAATTCCAGAAACACGTGCAGTGATGACGCAGGTTGGTTCAAATGGCTCTGAGCACTATGGGACTTAACATCTGAGGTCATCAGTCCCCTCGAACTTAGAACTACTTAAACCTAACTAACCTAAGGACATCACACACATCCATGGCCGAGGCAGGATTCGAACCTGCGATCGTAGCGGTCGCGCGGTTCCAGACTGAAGCGCCTAGAAAGGCTCGGCCACACCGGCCGGCCGATGACGCAGGAAGCAGTCGGTTCCATAGGGAAGCTGGAGGAGAGGAACACGGTATTTTAAAGAGAGGTGGACACTTTAACAGCAGATAATCCACGTAGACGGAGTGACTTAGTCGAAACAGTAGAGGCAAAAACTCCATCGAGGGTAACTGTTTCTTCTGTGAAATCCATTGCGGCTACTCTAGTGGCTTCTTTTTCGGCAGAAGCGACTGAGGATGGGTCATTGTTTATTGACAGTCTGGAAGCCGCTGCTAGTCCGGGCAATTAGTAGGACCAAGTGCATTTGAACATACCGAGTTACGATTGATTGGCGAGGCAAAGACGCTCGTCATGTAAAGTGCGCACATTTAAACAACTCAAGAAGGAACTGTATCAGTGCTACCACAAATGAAATGGTGCCACATTCTTCAGGGAACAACTTAGTGGTGAATACATTCTTAGACAGAATTAAGAAAAGTAATACACGGACTTATGGCTTAATGCTGAATGAAGAGGTGGATAAAATTATTCTGCAAGAGGCCGAACACAGGGTTTTAGTTGTGTTTTGAGAGGACATCCACTTGATGTGCCACGGAGGGTAAGGATAGAGTATCTAAAGGATTTTGCAGCTGCCGTTATGGTTGCTGTGGAACTAGAGGAGGTAGACATAGCTAGTCAGGTGCAGGAAAAACGAGTGTTTCTACTACAGAAGTAAAGTACTATAGGTCTGGATGTTTGGGCCACGTTCAGAAACAATGCTACCAGCCGCAGTGCTATGAGTGTGGGGTGGTGGGATCATTGGGTGCAGGATTGTTGGAATAAAATGCAAAGGGCGTGGCATCATGGTAAGGGGTTGTTAAACGCCAATTGGAATTCTAAACTGCCAGACAACGTTTTCAGTAAAGCAAAATGCTCCATAGGCATATGCAGAGAAAGACTGTTGGCTGGTGAGCATAGTGAATTGGATGGAATATGTTTTTAGTGGACACAGGGGGTCATTTGTCAGTGACAAGTATGAACTTCTTGGATGGGAAGAGAGTAAATTCTCCACGATATCGATTACGTGGAGCGGGGTACAATGTTGTGGCATCACTGGGTCAACATTGCTAAGTTTCTGTACCACAGCCAGGAATTTCTATAAACATATGGAAGTAGTGCCCCATGTTAGTGAGGGATACTGTGAAATCCTATGGCTGGATTCTCTGAATAAATATCACTCAAAAATTGATCATTCACAGCATACTATAAAAATCAGTTGAAATTTTTTCCAGTTTGGAACGACTGCTGAAAATTATACTTTTTCGCAATGTTCACCGAACATGCAGGTGAAACCAAATAAAATGTGTACTTGTTGAATAAAGCTCAGTTTGCATGATAAAATGCTAGATGTACAGGGAAATTACTCTTGGTGGGTATGGGTTCTGACCTATCAAACAATATGTTGGGTGCTATAGCGCAGTTGGAACACAACGACAAATTGGGTATTTTGCATTGTTTGGTGTGTAAAAGGTGGGACATGTGAAGGAAGCAGATGGGGAATACATGGTTCCAGTGAGTGAGGATAGTTTCACCTCTGGTGAGGTGGATCTGGAAAACGGATTATTGATTACCTGTCTGGACGTCTTGGACAAGGATGGTTTAGATAGATCGAGTGGAGAACTTTGCTGCAAGCGAACCATCAATGCATCCACATTACCCTAGAAAGCACAGCATGTAAGAGGGAAGATATGACTGGCTATGGAAACTCTGTTAATACGGTTTAAGGATTTATTCAATCCTAGTGGTCTATTACCAGCAACACCAAATACACAGCGTATAATAATGACTTGAGATAATCCTCCTGTATACAAGAAACTGTACAGAATGCCTCAGCACTTACAACCAACAGTGGAATAATTCATTAGTCAACAGTTGACTGACGATATTATTGAGAAAAACGATAGCACATGGGGAGCAATCATTGCCAAGGTGCAAAAATAGTCATGTGATGGTAAGAAGGAATATGGATTACCAATATCAGAATGCAAGAATGGTGCACATCCTATACTGAAAATAACAGAAATGTTGGACAGTATGGTTCAGTGTTAATAAGTAGTTCTCTATGGTGGATTTAATGCATGGGTATCATCAGATGGAAGTGGTTCCAGAAGACTGGTCAAAGAATGTTTTTACCATTCCTTGTGGACACTACCAATATCAGTAGGTTTTGTTCTTGAGATTTAGAGGAGGATACACAGTGAATAGAGGAATTTTTCAAAGGGTTGCATTTGGCATGCATAATGTTAAAAGTGTACAATTGAAAAGTATCGCAGGTTAACTATCTAGTTCATATTAGGTCCTGTGACTAACCATGATGACATGAAAACTGACTCAAGACAGATATGAGTTGTCTGTTATTTCTTAACACTTCAGTGATTTTAGACCTCTGTAATTATTACAGACAATATATCTGAGGGGTTTGATGGAACTGCTAGACGATTGATTAATTAATTTTAAAAAAAAGGCATAACATTCCAGAAGACAACCGATTTTAAAGAGTGCATTTAATAAACTGAAAGAAGTGTGAACAAGTGTCCCTGCACTGATAGGTCTGAGTATGAAAAAAAGTTTATTGAGTTCTGCGAAGCAAGCAATCAGGTGATAGGATGTGAATGGCAAGGAACACCCTGAAGTGTACCTATCAGTGCAGCCAAATAAGTCCAAATGGAATTACTCGACCATAGAGCAGGATATTTTGAGCGTCATGTATGATATTACGTATTTTTACTGTTTTTGCTGTTACGTGTATAGCAGTAAATGCAAAGTAATAATAGACCATGTGGCATCAGATTGGCTATCAAGATTGAAAGATCTTCAGGCAATTTAACTTATTGGCCACTGAAGCTGAGTGACTTTGTTTATGCTATACTATACTCTTACAAAACCCAGCAGGAAACATAGCAGTGTTGATAACTTAAGCCAAAAGTTTGGGGTCATATGAGTGTTTATCAGACTCCTTGTAGAGTGACAACAGGCACAGACAGCTGATGCAGACTGCCAGTTATTTATGACATGGCCAACATTCACTCTGCACAATGGACTGTTATGTAGACATATGAAGTTCAGGTCATGTATTGTGCTAACTGCAGCTCTGAGGGACAAAGTGCTGAAGGATGTGCATGATCATGTATTGACAGTTCAGGGAGGATAAGGAACATCACATCGTTGAATAGCTGAACAGTAGTCGTGGACCATGAGGGGAGAGGATGTGGAGAGTTTCATACAATATGCACAACATGACTTTATCAGTTGTCAATTAATACCACAGGAAAGGTTACTGAAGGCATTCAAGCCATCTGAAGTGGTGGCAATTGACATTTTGGGCCCTTTCAACTTAACACCAGCAGGTAACTACTACATGCTAACCATCACACACTACTCTTAACATTATGTTGCAATGATTGGAATCCTGAATCAAAAAGTGTGCACAGTGGCACAGGCAATGGGAAACAACTGGTTGTTACAATTTTGTGTTCCTGATATGATAATTAAAGATCAAACCACCAACTTCCTTTCTGAGCTGATGAAGCAGCTGTGCTATTTATTGGAAACGCAGAAGCTAAGAACTAGTCCGACTAGCCTCCGTCAAATCAAAGAATGGATCAGATCCAATGTACAGTCAGTAAAATGACAAGTTATTATGTGAAAAGCTATTGTAACGACTGAGACGTGTAATTGCCCTATGTCGTAGTTGTGTACAATTGTAAAGTCCTTGATGGAATTGGACTCTTGCCATAGGAGACACAAGGAGCATTCAGAAAGTATCATTTTGAAGAACACACTAACCACTTGCCTATGTGTCAATGCTTCTATAGCCACACTGGAGTAGCGCTGGTTTGCATACATGCTGCAGCAAAACCCTCAAATGGAAACTCTTTGATCACCCCTTATAGCATACTGTAGGAAGATGCCATCATCTTTTTAGGCTATACACCAAAGTACCAACCGAAAGAATTCTTTAAGTGGTACCAACGATTATATCAGCTATGATAATCACATCATGAATGTGAAGTTACAATTATCAATGAGAACACTCATTGTTCATTTATGGTGTATTAAGCCTTTTAAGGGTACTTTAGACACTTTGCAACAACTGCCAAGATCGCTACCCTCAGGTAAAGTCAAAAATAAGAAGGGGAGGACTGAACTGAGAACTAATTACTAGAATCTATATGTAGTGCCTTATGCACTTGGACCATTTCAGTAGACATCAAGTTATATGTGATATATAAACAGCTTCATGGTAAATTATGTGATAATCACGTGACTGTCTCATTGCAGTGAGGTTGCTGTGGTTTAGAAGATTATCTTGTTAAATTTTATGGTAGATAGTTTGGAAGTGAATGGAGTATGTTACTGTGATGCAGTGCTTGATATAGTGATTAATGTATGACAAGTCTTGAGAGGGGGCATGGAAGGATAATGATGTGAATTTCTTTCCTCCCAAATGTCGTACCACCAAGAATATCCAGAATGGATGCAACATTCTAGAATAAGTATGAGAAACATGACATAACCGTCATTGCACTGGCAAAAAAAAAAAAAAACCATTAGACATGTTTGCAGCTCAGAAACTGGTCTATTTAAACAACACCCTTGTATCTTCACAGAAGTGTCGGATTATCACAGAGCAATTTTTTCAACATGTACATGAGTACTGCAGTTAGCAGCACAGCAACATTATGACCATCAGCCTTTTGGTTTCTGGTACTGTTGTGGTTTTGGTTTTGCTTTGTGTAACCGCAGGTGAAAACTACCTACCCCTTGCAGTCCAAGTGCATCAGCTACCAGCGCACTGGGTTCCCTGTAGGAAATAACGATTAGTTAAATAGGGTTTAGGTAAGAAACCACCTGATAAACAAGGATGAATGAAAGGCCTGATGAAGAATTGAGTGAGACGAATTACTGTTGAGTGAACGTTGAGAAATAGCTCAAGAAAGGATAATTGGGTGACGCCATTTTACTAGTCTATAAGTGATGGTTCACTGGGTTCATGTTACTTTAGGTAAAGAAAGGAGGTATATTGCACTACAAATAATGTTCTTGGTACAGATGAGTTATGTTGATCACCTACCGCAGGTGCTGAACAGAAGCTGTTGCATCACACGCTGCCTACTGATACAAGGAGAACTGCCGCTATGACACCTCACAATTACCACGTTGCCAGGCCACCCAAGGGACCAGAATTGTAATGCCTATAACACAGCAGAATGGCAGAGGCACTGCGGTGTTGGTGGCCTGATTGCTTCACATCCAAGACATAGTTTTGTTGTGGCTTACTTGATAGAAACCAACAGTGTAGCAAACAAGGGCGGGCCATATAAATACTCGTCATTTTTAAGTACCGCAGCTTGCCAGTCACCAGTCCTGAGAGGTGGCCTACGACAATGTACGAGTCTAGAAGGATCAACCAGTCATCATCACCAGACTATGCTACTCCTAACTGTGATCCTGCTGCTTGCAACAAGTCCTGGGGACTCAGTGTCCTCCAAGCAGCAGACGACCTAGGGACCCACTTCTGCACTTGCTGATGGGTTCTTTCCTTGGCGTTCTACATTCTGAGTGTGGGCCTGCACAGCCCTTCAGCCGCCATTGACCATGCATCCAAAATCATTGCTGCACATCTATGCTCATGTGGGCAGTTACAGCTACTGCTGTGAGTCATCTCAATCACCACAGGTCTGCAATGAGAGTCTGTGAACCTCTACATGCCTTGTCCTAGGCTGCTGGGCAGTCCCTAGTGTTCACTGCAAAGCACCATCCACTGCTGTGGCAGTGTCCTTGAAGAATTGCTACCACCAACACACACCAACTGCCCACTGCTGCAAGCTGTAACGCTGCCCACTGGTGGCCATGCCTCTTTACAGACCATACACAGCTTATGTCCTGGGTCTCTCGACTTCTCTATCATCATGATTATTGCAGTTTATGAACAATAAATGACTTTTAATAATGGTGTTTTTTTTTCTTGAGAGTACGTCAAGTGACTACCAGGTGTCCACAATTGCTGCACTGCCCATGGTGGTGAACAGCTTGTCTTCTGACTTCTGCCCAACATGGAGGGCTGACACCCCAGCCTCTATAAAGGTAACGAGCCATCTCCAGATAGGACCAAAGAAAGACGAAACTTGTTATTGATTACGTGGAAAACCAGTTTGGTAGTAGATGCTATGGTGGTTGTATTATTCTTGCGTTAATATAAAATATAGAGAAAATAGTCATAAAGTCGTAATATTAGTTCCAGAATTTGAATGTGGAACTATGTGTAGAGTTGAAAAAAAGAAACACTGTTTTGCAAAAAAAAATGTCACAGGCGCACAATTCCCCACTAGGGTCCCTAGAAGGTTTTGACGCTAGTGATGTTCAGAGACGGTGTTCACAGCCACAATAGCCATGTCTGGGCATTAGAATCTCTCAAGGCAACTCGTGGGTTCCACCATGAACAATGATTTACCATAAATGTGTATGCTGGTATCATTGATGACCGTTTTATTGGTCTGTATGTTCAGCCTAACACGCTCTGTGGATGAAATTACATCTTTCTTTGTGAAGTACTACCGGAAATGTTGAAGAGTGTCCCGCTAGCAGTCCAGCATGACAGACTTTGCTGTTGATGCCAGAGAACATTTAGATTATGTTTTGTCCAACAAACACTCCTGAAGAGTTGGTTGCACGTTTGTCTAAAACTGCTGCCATTATTCGTGAAACAAATGATTGTTTTGAGCATATTAGGCAATCATTAGCACACAAATCCCAGTTTCGCGTTAATGTGAACAGACAAATTTCAGCAAAATCTCTCAAACAATACCCATCACATTGTGTCTGAATATTAGTATGGTGCACCTGTGGCATTTTTGTCATATAAAAAATTGTTTATTTTAATCTCCTCTAAACGTTCTAAAATTTTGTTTACGTAATTTTTTACACCCTGTGTAAATGAAGAAATCGATTAAGTTTATGTTTAGTTAACATTGAGTATTATTATTGGCACCTATAATGCGTGATAAACAGAGGTCATCATAAATTCAGACGTTATTACCACCTGCAACCTGTTTCCAAATAAGACTACAGTTTGATCAACTTACGAAAATAAAATTAGCTTACGTGTGATGAAGAGCAGGAATGAGGAGCAGAAATACAGTATGAGATTTTCATAGAAGTAACTCTTCCAGACAACAGTCATGGCTAAGATTTATGATACACGGTGTTTCTTTGGTGTTGATGTATAAATGTTATTGAGTAAATGATGTTACATGTACATAGCTTCGAAAGAGAAGCAGTGCCGTTGTTTAAAGGACATAGATATTACTTTTTTTGGGGAGGGGGGGGGGGGGGGGAAGGAGACCAGACAGCGAGGTCATCGGTCTCATCGGATTAGGGAAGGATGGGGAAGGAAGTCGGCCGTGCCCTTTCAGAGGAACCATCCCGGCATTTGCCTGGAGTGATTTAGGGAAATCACGGAAAACGTAAATCAGGATGGCCTGATGCGGGATTGAACCGTCGTCCTCCCGAATGCGAATCCAGTGTCTAACCACTGCGCCACCTCGCTCGGTGGTGATAGATATTACTAACGTGAGTTACTGGGGTGAAGTGAATGAAACTGCCGGACAAAGTAATTTACTAACGAAAGCGAGATACCAGCAGACAGTGGCAATATGCAGCGCTAGAAGGTGCGTCTTTGGAAAAGTTGAGAAGAAAGTTGTGTAAAGCCATAGCAGTGACAAGAGGTCCGAAACTGGAGCACACCGTCAGTTAGAGGGAGAAAATATAGAACAAACAACCTGCCGCAGCGAGATATGCCAATACAAAGTGCCAAATGAAGTTAGCGAAAGCGTCGTCAAGTGGGCTGAGAGGCCTTTAGATGTGTTCATGGGTGAAGTTGATTAGAACGTGCAAAAAAAAAAAAAAAAAAAAAAAAACTCTGAGTAAATGTAAGTCTGGCCCACCTGGTTATCCGTGTTAGCCGTGCAGTCTAACACACGGCTTTTTGTACTGGGAAGGAGCGCCTGGTCCCCGGCACGAATCCGGCCGGCGGACTTGGGTCGAGGTCCAGAGAGCCGGCCAATCTGTGGATGGTTTTTAGGCGGCTTTCCTGTGGACGGTTTTTAGGTGGTTTTCTATCTGCCTTGGCGAATGCGGGCTGGTTCCCCGCCACAGCTACACTATGTTTGCGATTCCTGCACAAACAAGTTCTCCACGTACGTACACCACCATTACTCTACCACACAAACGTAGGGATTACACTCGTCGGGTGTGAGATGTTCCTTGGGGGGGGGGGGGGGGGGGGAGACAGCCTTCAGGTTGCTGTGCTGGGCTGCGGTCGCGTTGTATACCCGAGAGAGTTGCTTTGGCACATCTGGAGCCTATAGTGTCGCCTAGAAGCCCTGATACCACTGCGCATTCCTATTCGCACCTCCTGTCCAGTGGACAGTGATTGACGAACAGTGGCGGGCTCGGGAATCTCTGGGTGGAAGGTCAAAGTGGATACCAGTCACATGGCAGTCCCCCTACGTTTTAAAAACAGGTTAGAGGTACTGTGTGCTTCTGAAAGTACATTTAAGTCAGCACACAATGCCCTGCCTATTGGGATTGTTGCCGATCTTCCTGAATGGTCCAGACAAGTGCAGCAGATGGGAATGCTTGTCATCAGGAGGTCCAGTGTTAGGCAGATGATGTCTCCCAGAGAAGTAGAGAGCTGGTCGAGAAAGGAGGCTAGTGTTCACTTCGTTTGTTCGCTGGTAAGGGGGGGGGGGTGTCTGCTAGCAGGGATTGAGCACACTGGGTACACTCAGCTGAAAATCATGGCCCACATCAGCACAAATGACGCCTCCTGCCTGGGTTCAGAGGCCATCCTCGGTTCCTACAGACAGCTGCCTGATTTGGTAAAGACGCAGTGTGGAATCAGAGCTATCGTTTCGCAGTGTCATTCCCAAAACGAATAGTGGTGCTCTGGTCTGGAGCCGAGTGGAAGGCTTACACCAGAGGCTGAAGCGAATCTGCAAAGATCTTGGATTTCTCGACCTTCGATATCTGTTGGAGAATTGTAGCCCCCCTCCCCCCCCCCCCCCTCGCAATAAGTGAGGCTTGCACTATACGCAGGAAATGGCTAATAAGGTAGTGGAGCAAGTGTGGCCTGCGCATGTATGTTTTTAAGCACCACAGGCCCGAGACGATGTGTTGTGGTCACAAGCAGCGTAGCATTCGCCATAGCAGTTCTGAGAAAGAAAATGTTAATACAGTGTTAGTTAATCCCAGGAGCGTCTATGGACAGGCCCTGTAACTAGCCTCGCTTATAAACGGTAACAATGCCCTCATAGTACTAAGGACAGACAGATGGCTGAAACCAAATGTCAACAGCAATAAAATTATAAATTCTGATTCAATGTGTATCACAAAGATAGATTAAACGCTGGTGGTGGAGGAGTGTTTGTTGCCACAAAAAAAAGATTATGTCTACTAAGATTAGTACAGATTCCGTAAGCGAAGTAATTTGGTTGAATAAAAGCGTTAAAGGTGAATCAAGCATGGCAGTAGTGTGCTTTATAGGCCCCCCCCCACTTCCCTAGGAGCATTAGTGTTGGAAAATTTGAGGGAAAACTTGGGCAATATTTGACGTAAATTTGCTGGTCATGTTGTAATTTTACGTGGATGTTTCAACTTATCAACTATACACTGAGAGACTCAAGTGATTAAGATAGGGAATCGTGTGAAACTCTTTTAAATGCCTTATCCAAAAATTATGAGGGAGTGCTGAAAAGCAATGCCTTCGAATATATTATTCTATTCTCAGTATCCATAGGGAACATGTTGCTTAATCGATTTTGAAACCGCAGAAAACATTCATCAACACATGGAGCACCTTCTCCTTTAAAATGACAATGCCATACCATACTCGATCGCTGTGACATATTTAACAATCCCACGCTGTGAGTTCACTGTCATCGATCATCCTCCATACAATCCCGATTTGGCCCCATCCAATTTTCACATGTTTCCAAAACTTAAAGAACACCTTCGAGGACTTCATTCTCATAGTGATGAAGCCATGCAAACAGAGCTGATGTCGTGGCTCCGTCAAGAAAATTAAATATTCTACAGTGACGGTATCGACAAACTGATTTCTCATTGGGAGAAAATGTCTTCGTCTCCAGGATGACTTTGTTGAGGAATAATTATGTGGGCTTGAAGAATAAAGATGTGGATTGTTAATAAACTTTGTTTTATTTAAAAATCTTTAAGAGTTTTCGAAGAAAAAAAATCGGAAGCATTACTTTTCGGCATGCCCTTATACCTCGAGCAGTTAATCACAGATTTAACCAAAGTAGCTTAATGTCTTAGATCTGCCGCTGAAAAACAGACCCAGACTTTTGGACTCAGAGTAGTATATGGAATTAGGAATCATAAGGCCCTTATTTTCTGCTTAGCAAGAGTGACAAGAAACAAGATTTCCGTTTACCTAAGCGGTCTCGGTGAAAATTTCGTCTCCAACACTAACAACGTAGAGCATCAACGTACAAAGTCTAAGAGCATTCATTTTAGTTAGGTATACGCCATGCAAAGCTGTGAGGCATGGAAAAGGCCCGTCGTGGTTCGACACCCATGATAGAAAGCTGCTACGAAAGGAAAGAGAGCTTCACTCCAAATTTAAATGCAACCAAAGCCTCATAGACAAACCAAACTTAACCGATGCCAAAATTAGCATAAGGAGAGACGTAAGTGAAGCGGTCAACGAACTCGAAAATAAAGTTCTGTCTACCGACTTGACAGAAACTTCTAAAAAATTTGGTTTTATGTTAAATCAGTAAACGGATCGAAGCCATTTGTTTAGACGCTTTATGACCATAATTGCAATCACCAGCATTTATTGGTAGACAGAACCGTTTCTTATTCGCAGTGATGTAACAGGTTTTGTGGGGTGTTGCTTCCATTCACTAATCCCACCATACATCACATGAGAACACTGCTCAATCTATTTTTGACATTTTCTTTAAAAACCATTTTGAAGTACTTGAGGTATCTCAGTCAAGGTATGAAGTCAGAATGCTTGTTCCACATAACTTATTTCACTTTAAGAGACGTTTTGGTTACTGTTATATAATTAAAAACTGATAAAAAAACTGATAACTTTCAACACAATTAACCTTAATAAAATATCATTCCAGATTTATCTACTAATCAAATACAATCGCTTGATATTCCTAAAATTCTCAGTCTATTTGTCTTTAATTTCAAATTTTTCCACGATTTTTGGCTTTGTATGTTTTTTAGCCCTTTTGTTCCCACATCAGTCCAGTTCAATCAATAAATTGTAAACACAACTTGCATGCAACCAAAACTGGCAATCTATGAAGATGCCCAGATTCTATTAAGATACATTGAATCTAGCTTAAAGTTGTTCTCACCTGTCATTTGAAACTGAATACATGATAGTTGATTCAAAACACATCGTGATGTTCTGAAATATTCTTTGTTGAAGGCACAAGAATGATGTCAGAGGCCACTGTTATGCACGTAAGTGCCTCGATAGTTACAGGGAGTTACAGCAGTTACTAGAAGAATGATAAGAAGGAAAAGTGATGGTTTCATTTAACTGTTTCAAATGGCACTGTGCATATTTGTTTCTGAGTAATGGTATGGTTGCAGCACTGGTGGCAGCGTTATTGAAATATAGTAGACTGATTAATGTGTTTATTTTTACTCGAGGCTAATAATAATAAATATTACAGCAAGTTTTGTTGTTTATTCAACCCCTAAACGTTACTTCAGACATCATATAAAACTGTGGAACTGCTACCCTTAATAAAACGAGCACAATATCATACATACATCCCTAGGAGTTCTAGATTTTAGAAATTTATGATGCAATATCGAATTAAATGCCAGAAAGTAAACATAAGGAGATCTCAAACATGTGTAAAGTTTTGGGCACATCAATTTAGGGCGTGTTTTTAATCATTTTTGTGTGTTAGTGTCTTCGTATTTTTTTGTAGATATTCGTGGAAAAATTTGTATTCTCATGAAATATTGTCGTATCACATAGTTTCGTAGTTGGTATTATTCACATCTGTAGCCTCTAATATATCAATACGTTGCCAGGTTATTCAGACTCTGTATTACTGTGTAGCTAATATGAAACTGTATTTCATAGCTATAAAAACATGGGGTGAAATGCCTAATTTTAGGGATACTGTGATGAATGCTTATGTAAATCACACCCCTCAGCCATTGTGAGACAAATACACATGGAAATAGGTAAATTATGATAATGTGGATAGATACTGAGGGACAATGTAGTATTTTAATTATAGGCCACCGTCATTTACGTCAGGTGGTATCTAATACGTTGTTGTTGCTGGGTTAGGCGTCTAGGAGGAAAAATGTTAGGTTTGCCTGAGGGCCGAACATAATACACCAAATTTCGTAGAGAAGTTTGGGGTGGAAGTATGGTTCGGGGGATTTTATAAGGATGGAGTCTTTGTGTGAACTGATCTAGTTTATGGGTGAAGAAGCGGTGTATTTTCGGATTTAGGTACAAGAGGTTTTCAATCCAGGAATGTGAGAATGAGGGATTGGAAGCAAGGTATGACTCTTACAGGGTGATAAATGTGTTTCAATAGTTTTCTAGAGCCTATGTCCCACACATCGACTTGTCTTGAAGTTTTCATAAGGTTTATGATAATTGCAGTGTCGGTACTGAAATGTTTGCGGCGTTTTTTAGGGCTGTTGGGATCCATGATGTTGTGGGAGCAGTGAGAGGTAACTAGCGCCGAATTTGACTATTAATCGTAGTGGATGGTGAGAACGCAACAATATACATTGCCAGAAAGAAAAAAATAGCACACCTGGAAAGATGATGGCGAGTTTGATCTGATGATAGCATCTGCTACCTGGGTGATAGTATACGTACTGGTAATGGTTTCAACGTCGTCCGCCAACAGGTAGCATAATTGCATAGCTCCTGGAGAGCCACCTGTGTGTACCCTTTAATAAGGAATGTTTGCAGCCAGAAGTCTCAGTGTGATGTAGACCTGTGAAGCAAGCAGGCAACCGTGCTATGGAGATGCACTCATGCTTGCTATAGCCAACTGAGCGAGTTTGAAAGGGGGCGAACTGAAGACATGCGCGTACAAACGGACTAACCCTCAAATGTAAAAGCTTAGACATAAATGTTGCCATCTGTTTCTGGGTACAGGAACTATCGAAATTGAAATTGATCTCACCCCTAAGTGATATTTAGGGGTGAGACCAATATCAATTTTGATAGTTCCCGTACTCAGAAACAGATGGCATCACTTTAAGTTTTTACATTTGAAGGTTAGCCAGTTTTTCCGCGCATGTCTTTAGTTGTGGCCTTCCGAATGGTGCGATGGTCCTTTCGGAGAATTGCCACACAAGTTGGACCTCCTGCGTCAGTTGTGCAACGCTGCTGGTATCAGTGGTCACGTGAACATTCTCACATCTGTAGAGGAGGTTCCGGACGTCCATGCAGAACAGATGCCCGCCAGAATCCTCGTATTGTAAGAGCGGCAGTGGCAAATTGTACAGCTACCACAGCACAGATAAGACGGCTTGTGAGCCCAGACGTTTCAACACAAACTGTTGCAAATCCGTTATTAGTGGTGGGACTATGGGCACACACACCTCTAGCCCGTCTTCCACTCATGCCAGAGAGTCGAAGTGCACGGCTTGACTGGCTCTGTCAGACGATCACTTTGAATGACGCGCCTTGGTCTTGACCAATGAAAGTATATTCTGCATGCATGCAAGTGATGGTCGTTTGGCTGTATGATGTGGACCTAGTGAGCACTGTCTCGTAGAGTGAATTCGTTGATGACACCTTGGCCCCACTTCAGGCCTTATGATCTGGGTTTGATAAGCTACAAACCGTCGTTCACGTTCCTGGCGGGCGTCAGCTGTGCGGACGTGGAGAATGATGTTAGACCCGTCCTTTTGCTGTTCTTGCAACAGGAAGGTTATGTATAATTTCAACACGATAATGCTCGCCCACACATTGTCCGTGAAAGTCAACGTGCTCTGCAAGACGTGCAGCAACTTCCCTGCCCACCATGATCTCTGGAGTTGTCTCTAATAGAGCACATGTTGGGTATAATGGGGTGAGAAGTGACTCAGGTGACTTGTCAACCAACAGCTTGTAACATCACAACAGATAAATTCCATAACCTCTCAATTATAAAATGTGACCAATCTTTCAATAAAATTGTGGCTCACATACAACCTTTCAATAATTAACTGACTGTGAACATAAACTGGTAAATCTGGACGTCAGCAATGCTGCGTCATGGCTCTGAAAATTCATTCTGAATAAATTAAAAAATCTCACCTCAATGAAGTCGCCAGATAACGCGTATATATCTGCTCCTATAAGAAATTTTTCTGGCACAGCCCAGTGCTGTGCTGGACGCTACATTTGTCATGTATAAAAAGAAACAACGGATTTTCCTTACGATAATCAGGATGACCATGGATTGTAGAAAGTAGTAAATTCTTTAAATTCAGATGAATGATTGTCAAAAAGTTAATTTTATAAAAAAGATTATTATTAAAAGATTTTTAAAAACATTTGCATCGGACTTGATATAACAATAGTACAAATTTAGTTGTAACAAATTACATATGCACACAGCTGTTTTTACCTTATACTACTTTGCTCAGGCACGACCAGCCCAACTGCCCGATTGCGAGCTACCACTACTACTACTGACACTGTTCTCCGCAGCCGACACTGCTCTCTTGTCTGCGTTTCTATTACAGTTTACATATCGCAGGCAGTGCGTGAGCAATCCATCGAAATTACATCTGCTCGAGTGCACTATCAATAAATTCCTTAGTCGTGGAACTCTTACATGACCCTCCACTGGGGGGGGGGGAGGGGGGGGTAAAAATTTGTTGGCAGCGATGGTGAGTCAACTGGACTTGCCATGAGCAACAAATTTTTCTATAATCTGTTTAGTTTACTAAGTCTACAGTCACAGAGTATATACATATATATAACATTATTGATAAATAATATAAGTACAGAACATATTAAGAAATGAAATAGAGTGCACACACACTGAGTACAGAACATACTAAGAAATGAACTAGAGTGCACACACACTGAGTACAGAACATATTAAGAAATGACAAAGTGTATATGCAATGAGTACAGACCATACTAAGAAATGAAATAGAGTGACACACAGTGTATAAGTCTTTACCATTTTACAAGAATTTAAACATATCGAGAAATGAAATAAAGTGCACATGCACTGTATAAGTTTTTAGCATTTTATAAGAACTAGGAAAGGAAGGGGAAGGATAGCATCAATACTGTAGCACAGTGGGTTTCACATAGCTACACTAAAAGTCCATATCTTTCTACAGAATCACAACACCATGTGAGACAATCTGAATTTCTCTTCCCTGAAGTATTTATCAGTGTAGCCAAGACACTGAAATGTTGTATTAATATTGTATGTTATCGTTTTGGTAGTACATTAGGTACACCAAACAGTAGGACCATAATAACATCTCCTTTGGTCAGAGTGGTAGGCAGATTGACGTCAACACCACATTCTTGTAGAATCCATACTCTTACATCAACGTAAAATTAGTGCAAAAACCAAATATAGTGCTCCATGATCATGAGGATGGACAGGACATACGGATATCGCAGTAATTGGTGGTAATTAGGACAGAAAGTGAAAGATACATTAAGTCTTATGCTAATCATTATTGAGTGTAGCATCAAGCTGCTAGTGATTATAGTATATGATTCATACAAGTGATGTAAGACATATTTAAAATGTAAGACATTGGAACTAGTATTCAAGGTGTTTAGTCCAATTATACATAGACATAATGGAATCAATACATCAGAAAAATTTGTATTATATTTAGGACTAGAAATATATCTTAAACTGGTAGCATTATTTAGTTGTATACTGGTAATAGTTGGGACTGGTAATAATAATTTTTTGTGCTAGCAATGTACTGTGTTGGGGTCGATAGTCAATTGCTGGGTCATGAAAATATTTGCTTTTGACTTATTGTTGGAAATAAGGATTAATAATGTCATTCGTCATGAGTCAGCTGTAGCAAAGTTATGAAACAAGTACAGTATTGTGATCACATTCGTGAATGATACACACAACTGGGTAAAAAAATGCAAGTACTAGAACAGGTTTAATAAGTAAGTGCTTGTAGCATATTAATATCATGAAAAGCTTCTCCTGGAAAAAATACAAAGTGGCTTATTGAGCTGAAAGAACAAATGTATTTTATGCTGAAAGGTAGTAAACTTCAAATTAACAGGTAATGAAACGTGTACTTAATATATATGTACTCTAGCTGTCTTTCCCAAAACATTCAGTCATTATACTATGCGACATATGACATACTGTCAAAAAGAACTGCAACAAATACTTAAATAACTACATACCATCTCTTAACTAATAGAAAATATATAAACTTCATCATTATCATCATCTGCAAAGAAAAACTTCATTATTCATATTACCATATTCTTCATACAACTATTCATCATCATTTATCACCATCTGCAAGAAATAGACACTTCATTATTCATATTCATGTTACCATTTTCCTCATACAACTATTCTCTATCATTCATTATTTAATATATTATAGAGTTTCTTACTTCTAGCATATTTCATCACTAAAATTAACATGTGTAGTTTCGCCTGGCAGCCTGCAACAATCGCCTCGTATTCTGAAAGAAAAATAATTAGTCAAGACTGCTATCATACAGTGTGTAAAGTATGTTCATATTAATGCTTGTTAATTCTGATCCATTTACTCTTCATTCATTCCAATTGTGAAATTTCCATTTCATAGTAAACAACTGTGGTTGTTTAATTTATTTCTTTTACACGGTATTGCTTTCTGAAAACGATGAATATGGATTAATATCTTGCATTTAAATCATATACTCATTAAATGAAAGTTTATTTCTAGAGATATAACTAATTATACAGCATAGCATGACAGAAAACGTATTAGGTCAAACCACTGACAATTTTCAAATGCAAAAATGTACACACAATATCATAATGTAGTAGCAAAAAATGTAGAATAGTCCAGATATTGAGATATCATAAGGCAAAAAAGCCAAAGTCAACTGGTATATGTTACATCTTAAACATTTCATAGTGCATACAGAGAAAATTCTTCTTTCGACAGGAAAACCATTATATATACATAAAAAATGGAAAATGTGCACGGTCTGATATATAACGACAAGAAAAGCGACCTGCTAATCTTACCTTGCTGGGCATTTGCCAAGAAAAAATATGATCATCATCAGTAAGTGTTCATATAAATATCTGGAAACGGCATTACAGTGTGATAAATCATAAAGTATGTTCATTCAATAAAAGGTTTAATAGTGGAATTATGGTGATTGCCCCTGGTTTTTCTGGTTCTCAAAGTTTCGACATGTACTACATTGGGGTGAGGAATGCTCCGAATTCTGTATGGACCAGCGTATAGAAGCTCAAATTTACTGCATCCACTCTTTCCTCTGTTGGATAAATAGTGTGTGCATACTAATATCTTCTGTCCTATGTGAAATTCACGGCGTGTACAAACCTGTTTTTGCTGTCTTCTGCGGAGCTCTGCGGCACGTTTGATGTTATTGAGCGCAGTGTCAATTATTTCATGTTAGCGTAGTCGACGAGATGTAGGAAAACATGCTAATTCTTTAATTTTGTTGGGTGGTTCAACATTTTTCAATATAACAGTCGGAGATAGCATAGTAGATTCATTTGGTATGGAGTTAATTACATCCTGGAATGAGAGTATGTGTGTATCCCAATCAATATGTCTTTTATGGTAGTATATTCTACATAGTTTACCAATTTCTTTCGTCAGTCGTTCAGAAGGGTTCGAAGAAGCGCGATACCTGGATATATAGATCAGAGAAATGTTTCTAGCTCGTAACATATGTGTCCATATCGCAGATCGAAACTGTGGTCCATTGTCGGAAATTCCTTTCAATACATGCCCTACATGAAATAAAAAATGTTTTACAAATTCATTCGAAACAGATTTAGCAGTAGCTTTGTGTAACGGAGTGAAGGTAACAAATTTCGAAGTGAGTTCAACAGCGACGAAGATGTAACAAAAACCTCTACTAGATCTGGGAATCGGACCAAACATGTCTACAGCGGCCATATGTCTCAATTTAATCGGTACAATGGAATGTAACGGAGGAATATGTGAAGTCGTGTCTGATTTAGCTTTCTGGCAGATTTTACATGACGCTAGAACTCGTTGAATACGTTTCTTCATGTTGACAAAATTACAGTTCTGACTCAGTGTAAGAAAACATTTTCTGGCTCCATAATGTGCGTAACTTAAACGACTATATCAAATTAATTTTTTTAACAAGCTCGCCAGGAATACATAAAAATCAGTTTTTTCTGTCAGGGTGAGAGCGGCGCAACAGAATGTTATTGCGTACAGTATAATGGTTTCTAATGGTAACGTTATTCCTACCTAGCCAAACGTGTTTAATTTTTTTCCATACGTTGTCTTTGCTCTGCTCTTGTGCTATGTCTCATAATGACGACGAAATGAAATTTTCAAATGCACCTTGTTGAATATACATGAGGCTAAAATTTGCTTGGCTTGGCAGAAGTCGGTTGCGATGTCTTGCTGATTGTTGCTGAGAGAACGGGATAGTGCGTCTGCTACAATATTTTGTGTACCGGGAATGTGAACAATTGTAAAGTTAAATTCCTGTAAATAAAACTTCCATCTGCTTAACCTGTCATTCGTAAATTTAGCAGAAAGTAAAAACTGTATAGCTCTATGATCTGTATAAACGGTAGTATCTCTTCCATAAAGAAAATCCCTTAATCTGGTAAATGCCCATACAACACATTGTGTTTCAAGTTCTGTAACAGAATAATTGCGTTCAGCAGGTGAGAGAATGCGACTTTCAAAGGCGATATTTTTAATTACTGTAGTACCGTCTTCTTCAATTTCCTGAAAAATGAATGCGCCTAAAGCGGTGTTACATCTGTCGGCGGCAATCTAAAAATTTCTGGTAGGATCTGGGTGTGATAAAAGTCATGTTTCAGATTAACAAATTCAGACTGGGCTTGCCTATCCCAGGACCAAATACCGTTTTTACCCGTCAGCTGGCATAATCTAGGGGTGTCTAAAACAGAGTAATGAATAAATTGACGGAAAAAGTTAATTAATCCCAAAAGCTGCGTAGTTGTTTCTTCGTCGTTGAAGTACGAGTAGTAATGTCACGTAAAGATTGCATATCCAAAGCCTGATATAAAATCGTGAGAGAAGATTGTATACTGGAAAAGACCAGAAGCCTTCTGCTGAAATTACATGTCCAAGAAATTTCATGGAAGTTTTGCCAAAGTGCGATTTGCTAAGATTAACTGTGAGTACCTGTGCACGAAAAGTTTGCAATAGTTGTTCAAGAATCAAATTGTGTTCAGACCAGTTAGCTTCTGCGATAAGTATGTCGTCTACATACGTTGTGATTCTGTCTTTAAGTTCTGTCGGAAGTATAGTATTCAAACCGCTAATAAATGCTGCTGAAGAAATTGTTAAAGCGAACGGTAATTTGCAAAATTGATAACAATCACCAAAACCGAGAAATGCTGTGTACTTTCTGCAGTTCGGATGGAGCTGAATTTTCCAAAATCCCGATTTTAAATCTAATGCGGAATAAATAGCAGTACCATGAAATTTCTGTATAAGTTCAACTAGTGTCTGTTTCGCTGACAATAATGTCGTTGACATGACGCGAATCAACTACGAGGCGAAGTGAACCATCCATTTTCTTAGCAATATGGAGCGGGTTTATGTACGGACTAACTGCCGATTCAATAATTCCTTGGTCTAGCATAGCTTGTAATTCTTTCTTAACTTGTTCTCTGTGAATATATGGAATGGGATAATGTTTGGCTTTAAATGTGTCGTGCTGTTTAACTTGAAATTCATACATAAAACCGGACATAGCACCAGGAACGTTGTCAAAAACTGGAGCTCGCTGTAAAAGAATTTTGCGTAGTTGAGTACGTTCGTCATCTGTATTTGCGTTGCTCTGTTTTACTTTATCAGAAATAATTTGCATGACGTCATAGTCGGCTTCGTCTGGTGTACTGTAGTTGTGTACATACGTAGCTGTGAACAATGTGGAATGACAGTCTATGTTACGTGATGTAGAAATGACCTCTGCCTGATTGATTGCTTGTTCTTCTGCAGATAAAGCGTGCTGAAATTCTAATGCCAGTTGTACCTTTTTATCCTTTAACATTAAATAGTAATTTTGAAACTCAATAATTGCGTCATGTTGTACCAGAAAATTCGTACCTAAAATAACGTCTGTTGTCAATAAGGGAACGATCCACAAATTTGAGTGGAACATATGACCTGCAATACACAATGATAAGTGTGTCTGTAATTTTACATCTACTGCTTTACCAGATACTGCTCCTTTTACTTTAGTTTTGCCTAATCGTAACGTAGGATAGGTGTTTTATTTGTTACATTCGTTGAAAGTTTCATCATTTGTAACTGACATAGATGATCCAGAATCGATTACTGCTGGAAATATAGATGATCCAGTCTTTACTTCAATAACAGGGTGGAAAATGGTTTTCTGTATAAGTGGTTTTTCATGCAAAAGCGTGTCTCGGATGTCGTCAAAAGTAACAACATTTTCGTGAACAAGATTCTGTGTGTCAAAAGTGTTGCTTACTTTGCTGGAAGATGCAACCTGTACTGTACCTAGTCAAATTTTTTCTGACGTGCCGTTATTTGCAGGAGGATGCTGTGGCATTTCGACTACCTGTACTGTTCTGTTACTTCGTCCTGACGTATTAGGTTCGGAATGATATCGACTGTCTGGTTCATTCATGTTAATCTGTTGTTGTGGATGACTCTGCCTTTCTTGTGTTGTGACCTGATATTTGTGAGTGTTTCGTATCGAGCAATGTAACCTCTTACCTGTGTTTACATTCCGCGCTGACCAGTTGCAGCTGTAGCGGCGAATCGAAAGTTAAGTACTAATTAATTGTTTGTGTATAGTGGTTTATTTAGGAACTTTAGTAGTCTTCAATCGGTGTTTTTTGTGTTTTCTGGTGAAATAATTTCAGAAGAACGTTTTGGGAACTGTTTTCAGCTTCGTTACTGCGTCATTAGACGTTTGATTCTCTTTCTGTATTAGTCTTTTGTTATATTCACATTTGTTGTTTATTAATACTGTTAATAATAGTAGTTACTTCCCTTGTAGAGTAAGTTTGTGATTATTGTAGTCAGGTTTTTAACATCTTCTTATTGTAGTAGTGGAACTTAGAAATAGTAAAATTTTACCATGAGTGAGGAGTGTGGGCTTTGCCGAAGGTTCGTGAGTAGTGGATTGCGGTGTGAGACTTGTCGAAGTATTTTCACTCGGGGGAACGCAGTGGGGAAGCCAGTGGGGATTCTGGTGAGATCCTCCCCTGGAACTGCAGGTTATGTAGCAAGAGTAAGTTGATAGAAGAGCAGGAGCGTAAGATCCGTGCCCTTCAGGTGCAGTTGAAAAACGCACAGGAGGAGCTAGATAGGATGAGGAAGGAGAAGGGGGTTAGGGAATGGGAGCTGGCTGTTGGCAAGAGATCTGCTAGGAGAAGAAGATTTTCAGATGGTTTTACTATTGGTGTTTACAATAGATATGATCAACTGTCAGAGTCTAGTGGAGAGGAATCTCTAGTAGCTGTAGATGTAGGAAGTATGCAGCAGACCTCAGTAGTTACAGTGGCTAGAACAGTTGCAAAGTCGAAGAGGAAGAAGAAGGTTCTGCTGTTAGGTTGTTCTCGTGGCAAAGGTGTAGGCCAGCAGTTGCAGGAAGTGCTGGGGAGTGAGTACCAGGTCACCAGCATTGTGAAGCCTAATGCAGGATTGGCTCAGGTGACTGTTAACATAGGGGGGGTTATGTAGGGATTTTACTAAAGAGGATCAGGTAGTGATTGTGGGTGGGGCTGGTAATAGTATTGATAGGGATGGGGAGTATGACATAGATGGGGACCAGGAAAAGATAGCCACTCAGACTGGCAACACGAATGTGCATTTCGTGGAACTGTTTCAGCGTCACGATCGGCCTCATCTTAATACAGCCATCAGGCGTAATAACATGAGACTTGGGGGTGCGCTGATGACAGAAAGCATGGGTCACATTTCAGTGGTGTCGGTGGAGTCTATCAGCAGGACGGGTTTCACTAGACATGGCCTGCACCTCAACAGGTATGGGAAAGGGAGGTTGGCAAAGCTTATAGGTGACAGCGTAGGTGGGGTTGGTGGGATCACTCATGGGAAAATTCCTGCAGTGGTGGGTGTTAGAGCTGCACCTGTTTTAGACTGAACTCAGCTGATAGGTATTCCTGCTTAAGGGAAGTCTCTTTAACAAAGGAACCACTTTTGACAAAGCTTAGGTATCCGAGTAATGAGGGAATTAGTATATTTCATCAAAATATACAAGGTATTAGAGATAAAGTTAGTAAACTGCTTATAGATGTTGACTCTGAAATTATTGGTATATCTGAACACTTCTTAAATAAGGAGATAATTCAGAGGCTTCATTTACCAGGATACACGTTGGCTCGCAGCTTTTCGAGGAGCTCTTTGAGGTGTGGGGGAGTAGCCATGTATGTGAAAAACGGCATTCCATTTGAGTCAATTGATGTTTCAAAGTATTGCACTGAAAAGGTGTTTGAATGTTGTGCAGGTGTGGTTAAAACTAATGGAGCTAAACTTCTAACTGTTGTTATTTATAAACCCCCAGACTCAGATTTCACAACATTTTTGCTAAAGCTAGAGGAGGTTCTTGGTTATATGTGGTGACTTCAATATTAATTATACACTCCTGGAAATTGAAATAAGAACACCGTGAATTCATTGTCCCAGGAAGGGGAAACTTTATTGACACATTCCTGGGGTCAGATACATCACATGATCACACTGACAGAACCACAGGCACATAGACGCAGGCAACAGAGCATGCACAATGTCGGCACTAGTACAGTGTATATCCACCTTTTGCAGCAATGCAGGCTGCTATTCTCCCATGGAGACGATCGTAGAGATGCTGGATGTAGTCCTGTGGAACGGCTTGCCATGCCATTTCCACCTGGCGCCTCATTTGGACCAGCGTTCGTGCTGGACGTGCAGACCGCGTGAGACGACGCTTCATCCAGTCCCAAACATGCTCAATGGGGGACAGATCCGGAGATCTTGCTGGCCAGGGTAGTTGACTTACACCTTCTAGAGCACGTTGGGTGGCACGGGATACATGCGGACGTGCATTGTCCTGTTGGAACAGCAAGTTCCCTTGCCGGTCTAGGAATGGTAGAACGATGGGTTCGATGACGGTTTGGATGTACCGTGCACTATTCAGTGTCCCCTCGACGATCACCAGTGGTGTACGGCCAGTGTAGGAGGTCGCTCCCCACACCATGATGCCGGGTGTTGGCCCTGTGTGCCTCGGTCGTATGCAGTCCTGATTGTGGCGCTCACCTGCACGGCGCCAAACACGCATACGACCATCATTGGCACCAAGGCAGAAGCGACTCTCATCGCTGAAGACGACACGTCTCCATTCGTCCCTCCATTCACGCCTGTCGCGACACCACTGGAGGCGGGCTGCACGATGTTGGGGCGTGAGCGGAAAACGGCCTAACGGTGTGCGGGACCGTAGCCCAGCTTCATGGAGACGGTTGCGAATGGTCCTCGCCGATACCCCAGGAGCAACAGTGTCCCTAATTTGCTGGGAAGTGGCGGTGCGGTCCCCTACGGCACTGCGTAGGATCCTCCGGTCTTGGCATGCATCCGTGCGTCACTGCGGTCCGGTCCCAGGTCGACGGGCACGTGCACCTTCCGCCGACCACTGGCGACAACATCGATGTACTGTGGAGACCTCACGCCCCACGTGTTGAGCAATTCGGCGGTACGTCCACCCGGCCTCCCGCATGCCCACTACACGCCCTCGCTCAAAGTCCGTCAACTGCACATACGGTTCACGTCCACGCTGTCGCGGCATGCTACCAGTGTTAAAGACTGCGATGGAGCTCCGTATGCCACAGCAAACTGGCTGACACTGACGGCGGCGGTGCACAAATGCTGCGCAGCTAGCGCCATTCGACGGCCAACACCGCGGTTCGTGGTGTGTCCGCTGTGCCGTGCGTGTGATCATTGCTTGTACAGCCCTCTCGCAGTGTCAGGAGCAAGTATGGTGGGTCTGACACACCGGTGTCAATGTGTTCTTTTTTCCATTTCCGGGAGTGTATAAGTGATTGTGCAGGGAAGAGGATGCTGATAGACCTCCTTAATTCATAAAATCTTATGCAAACCATATTCTTTCCAACGAGAGTGCAAGGGAACAGTAGAACAACCACAGACAACATTTTTGTTCATTCCTCATTACTAGAAGGGCATTCTGTTAGCAAAAAGGTGAATAGCCTTTCAGATCATGATGCACAAATTTTAACTGTAAAAGATTTTTGTGCTGCAACACGTGTTAAATATAGTCATCAGCTGTTTAGGAAAACTGATCCAGTTGCTGTAGAGACCTTTGTAACCTTACCAAGGAACAAGAGTGGCAAGATGTTTATAGCACTGATACAGTAGACGATAAATATAATGCTTTTCTCAAGACTTTTCTCGTGCTCTTTGAAAGTTGCTTTCCGTTAGAACGTTCAAAACAGGGTACTAGCACAAACAGGCAGCCTGGGTGGCTGACTAAAGGGATAAGAATATCTTGTAGAACAAAGTGGCAATTGTATCAAAACGTTAGAAACAGTCAAAATCTAAATGCAGCAGCCCATTACAAACAGTATTGTAAGGTGCTTAAAATGTTATTAGGAAGGCAAAACGTATGTGGTATGCAGATAGAATAGCTAAGTCTCAGGATAAAATTAAAACCATATGGTCAGTCATAAAGGAAGTCGGTGGTCTGCAGAGACAGGTTGAGGATATAGAATCAGTGCGTAGTGGGAATGTCTGTGTTACTGATAAGTTGCATATATGTACAGTATTTAATAATCACTTTCTGAATATAGCAAGTGAACTAAATAGGAACCTAGTCCCAACAGGGAATCATATAGCGCTCTTAGAAAAAAGTGTTCCCAGACTTTTACCTGAAATGCTCCTCCATGATACTGACAAGAGGGAGATTGAGTTAATAATTAAATCACTAAAGACCAAGAACTCTCATGGATATGACAGGGTATCTAGCAGAATACTGAAGTATTGTTCTATGTATGTTAGCCCAGTGCATAGCCACATCTGTAACTTTTCTTTTAGGAGTGGTCGGTTTCCTGACCGATTAAAGTACTCGGTAGTGAAGGCACTTTATAAAAAGGGAGACATTGATAATGTTGACAATTTTAGACCTATTTCTATGTCATCGGTGTTTGCTAAAGTTATCGAGATGGTTGTATATACAAGGTTACTGGAGCATTTAAATTCACATAATTTGCTGTCAAATGTTCAGTTTGGATTTAGAAATGGTTTAACAACTGAAAATGCTATACTCTCTTTTGTCTGTGAGGTTTTGGACGGATGAAATAAAAGGTTGCGAACGCTAGGTGTTTTCTTTGATTTAACGAAGGCTTTTGACTGTGTTGACCACAAAATATTACTGCAGAAGTTGGACCATTATGGAGCAAGGGGAGTAGCTTACAATTGGTTCGCCTCTTACTTTAAGAACAGAAAGCAGAAGGTGATTCTCCGCAATATTGAGAGTGGTAGTGATGTTCAGTCCCAATGGGGCACTGTTAAGTGGGGCATTCCCCAAGGGTCAGTGCTGGGGCCACTGCTGTTTCTTATTTACATAAATGATATGCCTTCTAGTATTACAGGTGATTCAAAAATATTTCTGTTTGCTGATGACACTAGCTTGGTAGTGAAGGATATTGTGTGTAATATTGAAACAGTATGAAATAATGTAGTTCATGAAATAAGTTCGTGGCTTGTTGAAAATAATTTGATGCTAAATCACAGTAAGACTCAGTTTTTACGGTTTCTAATTCACAATTCAACAAGAACCGATATTTTGATCGGACAGAATGGGCATATTATAAGCAAGACGGAACAGTTCAAGTTTCTAGGCGTTCGGATAGACAGTAAGCTGTTGTGGAAATCCCATGTCCAGGATCTTGTTCAGAAACTAAATGCTGCTTTATTTACCATTAGAACAGTATCTGAAATAAGTGACACTTCAACATGAAAAGTAGTCTACTTCACATATTTTCATACGCTTATGTCATATGGTATTATTTTTTGGGGTAATTCTTCTGATTCAAAAAGGGTATTTTTGGCTCAAAAACGGGCTGTTCGAGCTATATGTGGTGTAAGTTCGAGAACCTCCTGTCGACCCCTATTCAATAGTCTGGGAATTCTGACATTGCCCTCACAGTATATATTTTCTTTAATGTCGTTTGTTGTTAGCAATATTAGCCTATTCCCAAGAGTTAGCAGCTTTCACTCAGTTAATACTAGGCAGAAATCCACACTGCATGTGGAATGCACTTCCTTGACTCTTGTGCAGAAAGGAGTGTAGTTTCTGCTGCATCCATTTTCAATAAGGTACCACAAGAAATCAAAAATCTTAGCAGTAGCCCAAACTCTTTTAAGTCTAAACTGAAGAGTTTCCTCATGGCTCACTCCTTCTATTCTGTTTAGGAGCTCCTGGAAGGGCTAAAAAATTAAGCAAATTCCAGTCTCACATTGTTGATTTTCTTTATTTAAACTTACAACTTGTCATCTCAATATGTTTTTTTTATATTTCATTTTATCTGTTTCTAATATCGTGTTATAATTTCATGTATTTACTCGTTCCATGACCATGGAGAATTCTCCTTAATTTGGTCCCACGGAACAATAAATAAATAAATGAATAAATACACTCCTGGAAATTGAAATAAGAACACTGTGAATTCATTGTCCCAGGAAGGGGAAACTTTATTGACACATTCCTGGGGTCAGATACAACACATGATGACACTGACAGAACTACAGGCACATAGACACAGGCAACAGAGCATGCACAATGTCGGCACTAGTACAGTGTATATCCACCTTTCGCAGCAATGCAGGCTGCTATTCTCCCATGGAGACGATCGTAGAGATGCTGGATGTAATCCTGTGGAACGGCTTGCCATGCCATTTCCACCTGGCGCCTCAGTTGGACCAGCGTTCGTGCTGGACGTGCAGACCGCGTGAGACGACGCTTCATCCAGTCCCAAACATGCTCAATGGGGGACAGATCCGGAGATCTTGCTGGCCAGGGTAGTTGACTTACACCTTCTAGAGCACGTTGGGTGGCACGGGATACATGCGGACGTGCGTTGTCCTGTTGGAACAGCAAGTTCCCTTGCCGGTCTAGGAATGGTAGAACGATGGGTTCGATGACGGTTTGGATGTACCGTGCACTATTCAGTGTCCCCTCGACGATCACCAGTGGTGTACGGCCAGTGCAGGAGATCGCTCCCCACACCATGATGCCGGGTGTTGGCCCTGTGTGCCTCGGTCGTATGCAGTCCTGATTGTGGCGCTCAGCTGCACGGCGCCAAACACACATACGACCATCATTGGCACCAAGGCAGAAGCGACTCTCATCGCTGAAGACGACACGTCTCCATTCGTCCCTCCATTCACGCCTGTCGCGACACCACTGGAGGCGGGCTGCACGATGTTGGGGCGTGAGCGGAAGACGGCCTAACGGTGTGCGGGACCGTAGCCCAGCTTCATGGAGACGGTTGCGAATGGTCCTCGCCGATACCCCAGGAGCAACAGTGTCCCTAATTTGCTGGGAAGTGGCGGTGCGGTCCCCTACGGCACTGCGTAGGATCCTACGGTCTTGGCGTGCATCCGTGCGTCACTGCGGTCCGGTCCCTGGTCGACGGGCACGTGCACCTTCCGCCGACCACTGGCGACAACATCGATGTACTGTGGAGACCTCACGCCCCACGTGTTGAGCAATTCGGCGGTACGTCCACCCGGCCTCCCGTATGCCCACTATACGCCCTCGCTCAAAGTCCGTCAACTGCACATACGGTTCACGTCCACGCTGTCGCGGCATGCTACCAGTGTTAAAGACTGCGATGGAGCTCCGTATGCCACGGCAAACTGGCTGACACTGACGGCGGCGGTGCACAAATGCTGCGCAGCTAGCGCCATTCGACGGCCAACACCGCGGTTCCTGGTGTGTCTGCTGTGCTGTGCGTGTGATCATTGCTTGTACAGCCCTCTCGCAGTGTCAGGAGCAAGTATGGTGGGTCTGACACACCGGTGTCAATGTGTTCTTTTTTCCATTTCCAGGAGTGTAGATAAGACCGACTGTTATTAAATGTACGCTGAAAACTGTGCTCATTACTTTTACGTCTGTCATGATAGTCATTACTATGTGTTGTCAGTTGAGTTGAAATGATGTCTTCCGGCTGTTGTGGCCGTGCGGTTCTAGGCGCTTCAGTCGGGAACCGCGCGACAGCTACGGTCGCAGGTTCGAATCCTGCCTCGAGCATGGATGTGTGTGATGTCCTTAGGTTAGTTAGGTTTAAGTAGCTGTAAGTTCTAGGGGACTGTTGACCTCCGATGTTGAGTCCCATAGTGCTCAGAGCCATTTGAACCAATTTGATGTCTTCCGTATGTAGTGATTTCCTTGTTGCTGTGTTTTACTATTTGGCGCAGCTGACGCTATACGTGTAGGCTGCGAAACTGTAAAGCCTCTTTGACCTTGCACTTTATATTGTTGGTTAGGTATGCTAACCGGCTGCTTTTGTTGCTGTTGTGGGGAAAAGCCTCTATTATTACCAAAATGTGTTCGCTGTTGCTGATAATTTTTATGATACTGATAATTAAAATTTGTCTGTTATTAAAGTTATGGTGCTTGTCATTCCTGGACCACCTATCACCTTCGCTAGTAAAATAGCATGGCTGATCGTAATTACTGTATGCTTGTTTGCTTTGGTTATGATGTGAAAAATTTTTGTTTATGTAGGAATAGTCTGATTGCTGAACTTCCAAAAGCTGCAACAGATCTCTAAATGCCGAAATATTTTCTTTCTGCTGTCCTGTTAAAAGTGATACTCTTGACGATCGTGGTAATTTTGGAATACATAATTGGATAAGTGCTGATTCACTGTATGGCTCACATAAATATTGGTTTTGTTGTACCATGTGTTCAAAAAATTGCGTGACAGCGGGAGAAATTGAGTTCTCGTACTTCGGTAAGCTATTTAATTCATCCTTGGTTCCGCGCTGTGTCGTCTTCAACCGATACGCTGACAGAAAAGCATTCTGAAATTCTTCTACCGAATAACATTGTGTCGTGATCGGTCTCATACGAGTTGCTGGTTCGCCTTCAAAAAAACTGCAAATAAATACAAGTTTGTGTTCCGGGCCAAGTTGGTGGAAAAGCAAAGCTAAATTGTTGTATCCAATCCAAAGGGTGAATCTGTGTTCTGTCATTTTTAAATACTTTAAATTTCCTAATGGATAGAAAGTGTTTGTAATCAAAATTATCGTCTCTGAATGTCTCAACAGGTTCAGGATTGTATGATAATCTGTTTGTCTGTGACTGTTCGGAATCTAAGTCACATACTCTCAGTAAATCACTTAAGTTATACTGGCTGTGTGAGTGTGACAAATGTTCAGAATGTGGCATATGCTGTGACGCGTTACAGGCTGGAACATTTTTCATTTCTGTCACTTCTTGCTGTAAAGATGACAATTTTCTACATAATATATTATTGGACGAACCTATCTGATTGTCTACTGTATGTTTTGGAATTCGGGTGTTTGATTGACCGAAACTGGTGACGTATCGCCGGCCGAAGTGGCCGTGCGGTTAAAGGTGCTGCAGTCTGGAACCGCAAGACCGCTACGGTCGCAGGTTCGAATCCTGCCTCGGGCATGGATGTTTGTGATGTCCTTAGGTTAGTTAGGTTTAACTAGTTCTAAGTTCTAGGGGACTAATGACCTCAGCAGTTGAGTCCCATAGTGCTCAGAGCCATTTTTTTGGTGACGTATCGTCTGATGTGGTGTCATTGTTATTTTCGATAACGTAATACGGCTGGCCAATTCATCAAATTTTTCAATCAGTGCTTTTACATGATCGTCATTTTTAGTGTCACAAGCATTAATTTGTTTTTGCATTTTACGTGTGGTTTTGTTCAATTTCTTAACGTCTCCTTTAATGGCATCAGGATCTTGTGTTCATTCTAATTGTTCAAGTCTGTTGGTCACTGTCTGAAAGTGTACTGTGTATTTATTTTCCAAAGTCTGAATATCAGTGTCTGTTTTTGTTTCTAGATCGGAGATTTCACCATATAATTCACTGTTCAACTGTTTGATAGTATTGATTTCGTCTGATACTGTGGCAATATTGTTGTCTATGTATGTTTTTGCTTTCGCTTGTCTTCCTGTTTCTGTGTAGTAATTGTTTCTGTGACTTCTTTCATTACTTTGTTCTGTTCCTGTATGAATTTACGGTAACGCATCTCTCCGTTTTGTAAGTGGTGATTAAAACGTTCGTCAATTTGGCTGTTCTGTTGTTCAAATTTCTTGTCTACTTTCGCATCCAGTGTGCGTGAAAGTTCTGCTGACATTAATTTAAACTCGTCGCGTAACTGTGTTGCGTTTTCTGAACATTGTTTAGCAGCTGCACTAATTTCATCTCTAAGTAATTTCGTTGTGGGTGCATGTGTATTACGTAATTCTTGTGCAAGAGATCTAATTTCTTCACTACTGTTCCTAGCACAAGCCTTAATTTCCTCACGTAATTGTTCTTTAGTATCATGACATTGCACGGCAATGGCTGTAATCTGTTCACTAAGTTGTTTGTTCGATTCATTAACTTGTCTATATTTGTTGTCTTGTTTTCATTCGACTGTTTGACATTTTCATTAAGTTGCCTATAGTTGTTTTCTTGTTTCTCATTAAGGTGTGGCAATAATCCTACAACTTGATCCATGCCAAAATTAGCAACTCTATTTTCTGTGCTGTGTGATGGTCTATCTTCATTTGTTACATTTTGTGTAACTATTTGGTGATTGTCTGATTCATGAAACGGTTTGCTAATTGGATGTGCACTGTTGGCCACTACAATGGAATCAAATAAATTTGACGTATTTTGGGCACATTGTTCATCTTCGTTAGATGCATTTATTGGTTCACTGTGCAGATTTTGCAAATCAGGTGCACCAAACTGGGCAGCGTTCATTGTAGCGGAATGTGCCGCGTCACCAATTGTCGTTAAATTTAGTGTGAACACAATTGAATTAGTTTGCTCATCATTTAGATTGCAATCATTACTGGTGTTCGACACACACTGATTGTCTGTTATTGGAGGATTATCATTATGTAACTGAGTGTCGCTAGTATTATCAGTCAAATTAATCAAGTAGGCTTTTTCACTCATTATGCATTGCGATGTACTGTTGGCAGTTTTTTGCGGCATTCTCACAAGTCAAAAGTAGGCACAAAATCAAACAAAGACAATGCAAAAATGGAACAAGTACAATAACAACAAGGAGCAATAAATTGCCGATGATCTGTGAGAGGAGTGACAAATTAGTAAATGCGTTGCGCCAGATGCAAATTTTATTTAACATTAGGTAAATAAGAGCAGATATATAACTGACTACTTCTTAGAAATTCACAAAAAAATACGATCCTGGCCGGTTGTCGACAAGTGTAACCTCCCAACAGAGAAATTCCGTAACCTCCCAATAACAAAATGTGACCAATCTCTCAATAAAATTGTGGCTCACATATAACCTATCAATAATTAACTGACTGTGAACATAAACTGGTAAATCTGGACGTCAGCAATGCTGTGTCATGGCCCTGAAAATTCATTCTGAATAAACTGAAAAATTTACCTCAATGAAGTCGCCGGATAATACGTATATATCTGCTCCTATAAGAAATTTTTCTGGCACAGCCCAGTGCAATGCTGGCCGCTAGATTTGTCATGTATAAAAAGAAACAACTGATTTTTCTTTATGATAATCGGGATGACTATGGATTGCAGAAATTAGTTTTCTTTAAATTCAGATGAATGATTGTCAAAAAGTTAATTTTATAAAAAAGATTATTATTAAAAGATTTTTTAAAAACATTTGCATGGGACTTGATATAATAATAGTACAAATTTAGTTGTAACAAATTAGATATGTGCGCTTCTGTTTTAACCTTATACTACATTGCTCAGGCACGACCGGCCCAACCACCTGACTGCGAGCTACTGTAGTATCTCTTTATATTCTACTAATTATCCCTGCACAATTCTATGAATGAATTACGTTTCCTACTTGACCATCTATATACTCACAGAATCGATGCGAAAAGTAGTACAGTACTATTACTATTCCATGAGCGCATAGTTACTCTTTGTAATACTCTCTCTGGGGTATGTTGAGAGGACTTCTAGGATCTTCTCCGTGCCAAATAGTCGCATTGAATAATTGTAATTTTGGTATCGAGATTACTGGAAGAAAGACATTGAAAATATATCGTATGCTACTCAAGAAAATATATACTGAGCATTTACGTCAAAGGTGTGTATTATATATGTATTCTCTAATTGGAAATTTGCACGGATGTTTCGTTTTGTTGGTAATCAGAAGGGAACTTCCGATGAATTGGAAATGAGCCTGCAATTATTAGATCCAAGAGCCCCATTATTTCATCGGATGATTAAACTCTATCAAAGCAAACTTTCCCCTTGATCTGAGGTTTCCCGACTGACTACGCAACGCAAGAAAACCAAGACATTTTATTTACACAGGATTGCAGATCGCTTCGAATCATCGAGACTGCGGACAAGGAGAGTCATCGTCCGATTCTGATTAAACAAGTAAAGCTTAATTACAACTTTCTTGAGCGACTGTGATGACTGTGATATGACTGCTTATGAATGAGATCATTAATAAAATACTAATAACTAACTTTCCTCCTCACCAGCAACCAGTAAAAATACAATAATTGATTAAAATTATATTGGCGCCAGTGTGACAGGACTCTCTTGGATTGTTCTATAATACATGTATTTTCTGTTTCATGATAAACTACGAGAACGCGCTGGAACTAAGTTGCAGAGATATCCTGTGCTGACAGTAAAGGTTGCCAATAGGAAAGGTTGCACCTACTAGACAAGAAGTGCACTCCAGATAAAGGCCAGAACAAACGAATTTTTAATTTTGTAGTTAAAATAGAATTTGAAGTATCTTGGAAAGAAGTTTTTCAGAGAGTAGTTAGCTTGTGGAATTTTAATGTTGTGTGATTATTATTTCGTGTGTGAGCATTTAACTTGACTACCTAAGTGAATTAATCTGAACGTTAAACTTGGTCAAGACATTAAATTTGAAACAATATTCAGTGATTTATAAACTGTGATAGATAATTATTTTTTGGTGTTAACTAGAGCTGCATATAAAATGGCCATGCATCAGCAACAAGACGTGCAAGAGCCATCAGCTGTTTGCGCCGAAGCAGAGGCCATAGAGAGCAATTCTGAGACTGTTGTGGATAGTGGTAGCAATATAGAAACCTCCGCTGGTTCAGACAATCTTCGTACGACACCAGATCAAAATGTTATGGACCCATTAATTGTGATTATGCAGCAGGTATCCCTATTAGCAAAAGAGCAAACCGAATTACGGAAGCAATTACGAGAAAGCTTTAATGAACTAGATCACAGTTTAAATACCAAGACACAGGAAATAAAAGAACAGGCAGAAAGAACTGAACAAAATCTCATTGCTCAAATTGAGCAGGTCCGTCAGCAATGTCAAGAAACTATCAGTAAATTAAAGGCTGAACTAACCGAATATGTATCTGCCAAGATAGGCACGATACAAAAACAAGTCGAACTTGTTCGCCAATTAATACAAGCACATGAGCACATGCAGTGTGCTGTAGCTATGATACCAGAAATAATAGACAGTCTAAAGAAGCAGTTCGGCGAAGTCAAGGAGAACCAGACGAATGTTGAACATAGAATCAATATATTTACCGGGAAATTTTCAGAAATAACATTAGAACGGCAGAATTTTTCTTCTGAAAAGATCGAAGAAACAGTGAAAGTAGCTTTGCAGTCGATTTCTGATAGTTCCAAAGCGAATTTCTTTAACAAAGGGTTGAAGGAAGTCCGTGACCAACTTGGGGAGGAAATTTCACGTTGGAAGGAAAATATTGAAAGATCGTTAAATCTCTCGCAGGAGGATTTGGAAATCGCGCGTAGCAAGAAACAAAATTCTCAATCTATGCATAACATTCCGTCAATGTCAAGGTCAGATGCAGACAGAAGTATAACGTCACAGGTTAGAGCTGATCGACCAGATTATCACCGTGAAGATTTTGAACAGCATGATTTTTGGAATCGTAGTGCAGTAGAAGAAAAAATGATTAAACAAAGACAATGACAATTCCAAATCTTTAATCCTGATAAAAGGAATGTTCATTCTGTAGTTTTCATTAGAAGCTTTAGAGGTCTATTTCCACGATCTTGGACAGAATGGCAAAAGATTAGTTTTGTGTCAGGATATATTCAAGGATCAGGAGAATTGTGGGCATCTGAGCAAATATCGTCCTGTAAAGTATATAAAGAATTTGAGCAGGCTTTTCTATCAAAATACTGGTCTGCTGGAATACAAGAAAGACTAAGGCAGGAAGTTTTATATCCTCAGCCTTTCTCATTCTCTAGACGATCCCTAAAGAAATATTTTGAGAAATATATTAACAAATCATTATACTGGGACGTACCAATTCCTTTACCTGATATACTCAGAATACTTAAATCCTGATTACCCACGAATATAAAGAATCAGCTTTTGTGCATAAATGATAAGGACTTAGACTCGTTTATGACCACTCTTGATCACATTGATTTAATTGAGGAGGACGATCAAAGGTCAAGAGAAATGTTCCATCAAATAAGACCGATTGAAGCAAATTCGAGTTACACCAGGAACTGAAATGGCAATAATAGTAACAGTAATAATAATCACGACCAACCATCTTATCGGCAAAGACTTAGAAATGGATTAAATGGAAATAACAATTATTATTATAATGGAAACTTCAATAACAGTGCCGCAAGGGGCAGTTTCAGGAACAACAGAAATTTTAATCGATTTAATCCTATGTATGGGAATGCAAGACAGTTCTACCAAAAGCTGCAGAATAATAACAATAACTACACGAAACAATCGAGGCAATACCGACAAAATTCACCTCAACAGACAGAGTGGAATCACGACTCACCACAACAACTGATCATTACTGAAATAATTGATGATACAAATCACAATCGTAATACAAATCAGTCAAACTAATAGTGCCCCGGAGGAGTGGTCAGGGGATCTGTTAGGGGCGAGTCAGTAAAAGTGCAAATGTTACAATATAATGACGGTGAGCTACTAACTGAAGAGTTGACGAAAGATTTAACAATGTGTCAGAATGAAAGATCGAGTGTTCCCGTATCGGAGGTATTTGTCGACATAGGGGAGAATCCAACGAATTTAATACTAGATACCGCCGCTTCCGCCAATGCCATCTCAGACGATCCTGTTAGGAGAATTGTTAAGAAGAGGAAGGTATCAATTTTACCGGTACAAAACTGTAAAATTATCGGAGCTGTAGAAGCATGCTCTCCCAATGTCAAAGTACAAACTCAATTGGAGACGAAGATGGGAAATGTAGCAATAAGATGCAGGTTCCTTGTAGTAGAGAAGTTGTTAGTGGATTGTATTCTTGGTATTGGGAGTATGCAGGAGTACAATTGTAAGATTGATTTTTCGAATGGGAAAGTTGAATTTAGAATAAATGGAGGTGAGGTGGCACTGGACTTAAACAGAAAGCAGAAGGTGCATAAGAAGTATTGTCGTGGTGCCACCATTCAATTATTTGATACTACAAACGGTCGTTGGAAGGATTTTTCAAATAATTCGATGCAGAATGAAGACTTTAATCAAACAGCAATACTTAAAGCCAGTGAATCAAATCAGCTTACCGTAGAACAAAGGCAGCAGCTTATGAAGAGATTTTTGATGAGAAACCAAGAATTATCAAAGGGTATATTTACCACCTGCAAGTAAAGCCACATCAAACTTACTGTCACACGAACTATCTGATCCCCAGACGATTAAAACAATCTGTTCAAAACGAGATAAATAGAATGCTAAAATGGGGCCTGATTGAGCCATCAATGAGTCCATATTGTTCCCTGTTGTTAGTCGCTCCAAAACCTGGAGGCAACATAGGATTAGTTCTTGATGCAAAAGAGATCAATAAAAGAATAGCACCTGTGAGAACCCATCCGGAAAATATTGATGAGTTAATTCAAAATTTTCAAGATTTTTTTACTTGGCTAGTGTCGATCTGAGAAGTTCTTATTGGCAAGTTCCCATGAATGAAGAATCTAGGAAATATATGGCATTCATCTATGCAGGTAGAAGTTACCAATTTAACCCTTCATTACACACTTTTTCTTTAGAAGTTAAAATATTTTTTTGTATTTCAAATTGTTCAAGGATGTCAGGAAAAATGTTGAAAAAAAGATGTTTTTAATTCAGAAAAAAAATTATTTTTATTCAGTTTGCATTTATGCATAACTGTAGGAAACTTATCTTATACACGCATAAGTGACACTTAGCACATATGCAAAACCATATGAAGTTTTTCACACAAAAAGGTTATTAACTGTAAATAATATTTTTTTCTTGTCAAATTAACAACAGATATGAAAGAATTAATGACATATTCGAAAATTAATGAAAGACACATGTCTTAAACACTATGGAATGCAAGAAAGCAGTTTTTGTCTTTATTTAAACATAAATTCACTTTGTACTTTTGCAGTTAGGGCATTTGCATGTTGTTCTCTTCTTATTCTACACTGGCCAGTGATCATAAGGATCTAACCTTACTTCCTTTGGATGTAATGATGATCCCTTCTATCTCACCCTGTTTATCTCTATTGGATCTGTGCTAGCTGGTCTACCTCTTTTTTTTTTTTTTTTTTTTTTTTTTTTGCTCCAGGACCAATCTGGCAAAGAGTTTGAGCCAACTCAGTTCTAAATTTCTTCTGATTCATTGGCATGTTTGCTGCTGTTTTTTCCATTAGTACCCTTCTGTACAGAATCCACAAATTTATTACAATTATACAATCAGATGGAAAACAAACGTAAATAAGAGCGTTTGGATCTAATCTTTATATGACATCTTCCAATGTTGCTATCCAACAAATCTACATTTCTCATATGTGAGTTGTAAACAGAAACAACAGCTGGACACTGCACCTTCTGTGCTCTCTCTTCTTTCTGTCAAATCTTGTCACTTCAGATTTTGGCAGCTCACCAACAAATGTAGAAAGGAAACAGACAATATTATTATCTTTATACAAAACAGAGAAAATGTCCACATTGTCAACAGTAGTGATGTATTCCTCAGAATAGCCACGTACTTCTTTCTTCAGTTCCTTTTCACTTTGAAATTTGCAATTTGGTATCCTGTTCCTTTGTATTGTTCCTACACTCTGGATCCCAAGTTTTAAAAGGTATACAACTAGATCCATAGAGGCATAATGTCTGTCAAAGTAGATCTTGTAATTCTGATACCTTGGAACTTCCCTAAAGAGGCAAATCACAACGTTTCCAGATGCTCCAATATCTGGTTCATTATCTACCTGAATTTTCGATTATTTTCTTGCCCACTGTAGATTTCAATTTTGTGTGCAAACCCCGTATCCCACACAAAACAAGTAGTTTATACCCCCATTTATGTGGTTTGTCTTTCATATAAACCTTCATGCGGTGCCTTGCTTTGGTTGCCCAGATTTGTTCATCAACTGACAAACGCTCACTCCTTGGAATCAAAAGACATTTTTTATTCACATGATCAATTATAGGTCTGATTTTGTACGATTTGTCATGATCTTGACTCTCAGGGTATGGCCGCTTTGTATTGTCATTGAAATGCAGAGTGGCCACCAGACTCGCAAAGTATCTCTGAGACATTGTCTATTTTACTACCTCAACACCAATAACATCATTCCAGAGATCACGAACAGTAGTAGGTGGAGCCAAAGAACTAATAATACATATGCCTATAAGTTTATGAACGTCATGAACATTGCAATTAAATGGTTTGTTCGGATTTTTTTGTGTGTTGTAAAGATTAGTTTCATCAACAATTTTTGCCAGTAATTCATCATTAAAAAAATATTTAAAAACTGATATGGCGTGGACAACTCTAGCACTGACTGTGGCAGTGAGTACTTTCCTTTGAATATAAATTTATCATTTCCAAATGAAGCGCTTTGTTTTTTTCCAGATGATTCGATTTTTCTGTGGTACCTGTGCATAAGCAACAGCTTTATTCTCATCATCCTTCAAACAATAATTATTTGAATTATGTGTATTAACTACAGAAGCCTGAGGCTCGCTATCACTATCTGCTGATGCCAGATCATCTGAATCGTAAAAATCTAACTCATCTTCACTGCGAAAAGTGCATTCTAGAGCCATGAATTCTTCATACGTCGTCACTTTACGTCGTCCATTGTCGAAATATAAGAATGACTCCATTACAGCACTTGAACTATCACGATAAACCAGAAAAAAGCAGAAAGAAGAGAGCAATGTCAGCCTGACTTACAGTGCTACTCACAGCAACACACATTATCGCGTCATACACTCAGTAGCGCATTATAGTGGCAGTATCTTATCAGTTACCGTCATAATACAACATAGTACATCAGAAAAGCAGTTTCAAGCGTTAAACTTCAAGAACAACGGCGAAAAGAGAGTTGAAACATTGCTTTGCACATCTGCAAAGCAACGCAATGAAGGATTAAAGTTGTCCCATTCGGACTCAAAATCAGTGCCAGAATATTCATTTCAGCGTTGGATTATGCTCTTGGGCCAGAATTACGAACGAACTCACATAACTGTATTTGTTGACGATTTATTAATAGCAACAAAGACATTGGAAGAGTATTTACATATTCTGAAAAGGATTTTTTATGTCTTCAAAAAGACAGGAATTACAGTAAACCTACAGAAGTCTGACTTTGCATTACCACAGATTAAGTTCTTGGGGCATATGATTGATGCAAAAGGTATTCTGCCGACTGAGAAGAAGATAAGTGCAATTAGAAATTTTCCATCTCCACGGAATAAGAGACAATTGAAGGGATTCATAGGAATGGCGTCGTTCTTCAGTCGTTTCATAAAGCCATGAATTCCGAAGCATTAAACCGACTTCTGCAGAAGGATGTGCCATGGCAATGGATCTGAAGAAGAATAAAGAATGGATTTTTATTATTATTTGAGTGAATGTGTTTACGTGGTTGATAGGTTAAGAGACAGTGAGATTACTCCCGTGATAGTTTAGTATGATCTTTAGAATAGGTATCAGACTGTAGCATTTGCTAGTGTGTGTACGTATTGACTATAAGTAACAGCCATAAGGAGTGTTAATGTGTAGTTAAAGTGCACCTATATTCTCTCAAGATGTAACAATCATATGAACATGGCGTATAAAACTTTAAATGTAGTAATTATGTATGGAAGTACGTTGAAGGCAGGACGCGTGCTGTTCGCGGTAAAAACAAGTGAAGTGTGAAGTGAAACTACAGTCGATAATATCACCGCTACGAACGATTAAGGAGACTCGCTGGTCATGCGAGAGAAAGTTTATTATATTTTTAAAGTTCTCATTATGCATTCTTTTTCAGTTGAATTAATTTAAGAGTTTTCATTGAATTTTTAGGAGTTGGGTTTCTTGTGTTTTCATATTATTGAGATGATTGCTGAAAATATATTTTCCATTAATGTTCATGAGAGAATGACAAAGATTCTGCGAGTAGATGCTGATCTAAATGAGCATACATCACCATTAATGCTGTTTAATTGCAGGTGGATCTGCAGACCAAATAACGATAGTAAGAAAGATCAAAATTTTTCAGATATTGGTACTGGAAGAACATAATTTTATGTGTATTCTATGTCACATGCCTATATTTTAAAATTTTCCTCATGTATGAACTTGGATTTTATCCATAATTTCGTACTTGAAAACAAAATTCGGACAGATTCAGTGCCTTACTTCCACCTGAAATATATCAAATCGAAGATAAGAGTAAGAAAATTTTTGGGAGGAATACATTCAGGATGTGCTACAGCAAAATTGAATTAACACAGATTCTTTTGCAATACTTTGGACAATCTGCAGTTGAGATTCTGAACAACTTCAAAATAGAGGACGACATTAAAATTCGCGATTTTCAGGACTGATGGATATTCCAGTCTAGTACAGATGGAAGAATAAATGAATCAATTCCGATTTTGAATTCAACGATGAAATATGGACATCAGTGCCTTAATCCACTCTCTTCCAGGGATTTATTCATTCAGAACCTTTTCTCATTGCACTCTAAACCTGTTCCATGTTCACATCCCTGAGCATCTGTTCCTGAGACCATCTTGCTGTTTCTACGGCACATTACCAGCTTCTGTCCTGTACCACCACTCATCGCCTGTCACCGAGCGAGGTGGCGCAGTGGTTAGCACACTGGACTCGCATTCGGAAGGACGACGGTTCAATCCTGTCTCCAGCCATCCTGATTTAGGTTCTCCGTGATTTCCCTAAATCGCTTCAGGCAAATGCCAGGATGGTTCCTTTGAAAGGGCACGGCCGATTTCCTTCCCAATCCTTCCCTAACCCGAGCATGAGCTCCGTCTCTAATGACCTCGTTGTCGACGGGACGTTAAACACTAACCACCACCACCACCATCGCCTGTCCTCCGTACCGTCTCCACCAAATGCTGTACGTCGCCTACTCGCTGTCCGCACCCAATGTCCCTGTTTCATCGGTTCCACTACGAGATCTCTGCCTACACCGTCGAAAGAAGAAATTAAAATTTTTTTTTGAAACACTTTTGTAAAGATTTTTTTTTGGCTATGAGGCACTTTTCTACCTACCTCATCTATCAAGTTTTTATACATTTCAAAATCACTTTGTTTAGGCTTTCCTACCGTCTTATATCTGAGCTTAGGTCTATTCTTCCAGGTTTTCCAGGGTTTCCCTGTGAAGGCCAGCTCCCAAATGGGTAGACCTTTTCTGTGATCATACTGATTTATATCTTCCCTATCTTCCTTGGTTACATACGTGGGATGCGGATATACCCCAGTACGTGTAAAAGTCACAGCCTAGGTATTCTGGTAACATACAGTCTTAACATGTTACCCATACACTCTATGGTAAATTTCTAAAAAACTAATCTTCAAAATATTTCCCTTTTGAATAAACGAGCCAACAAAATTCACGGTTAGCTCGCAAAGTGTATTATCATTAACTTCGCTCGCTGCGAGGGGCAATTGTAATATCTCTTTGTATTCTACTAATTATTCCTGCACAATTCTATGAGTGAATTACGTTTCCTTCTTGACCATCTATATACTCGCAGAATTGATGCGAAAAGTAGTACAGTGCTATTACTATTCCATGAGCGCATAGTTACTCTTTGTAATATTCTCTCTGGTGTGTGTTGAGAGGACTTCTATGATCTTCTCCGTGCCGAATACCCACATTGAATAATTGTAATTTTGCAATCGAGATTACTGGAAGAAAGAGTTTGAAAATATATTGTATGCTACTCAAGAAAATATATACTGAGCATTTACATCAAAGGTGTGTATTATGTACGGATTCTCTAATTGGAAATTTGCACGGATGTGTGGTTTCGTTAGTAATCAGAAGGGAACTTCCGATGAATTGGAAACAAACCTGCAATTATTAGATCCAAGAGCTCCATTATTTCGTCAGATGATTAAACTCTATCAAAGCAAACTTTCCGCTTGATCTGAGGTTTCCCGACTAACTACGCAACGCAAGAAAACCAAGACATTTTATTTACACAGGATTGCAGATCACTTCGAATCATCGAGACTGCGGACAAGGAGAGTCATCGTCCAATTCTGATTAAACACGAAAGCTTAATTATAACTTTCTTGAGCGACTGTCATGACTGTGATATGGCTGCTTATGAGTGAGATCATTAATAAAATACTAATAACTAACTTTCCTCCTCACCAGCAACCAGTATAAATACAAATATTAATTAAAATTACACTACCACCACTACTGCCAAGACTGCTCTCCGCAGCTGACACTGCTCTCTGGTCTGCAATTCTGTTATGGCCTACATATCGCAGGCAGCATGTGAGCAATCCATCGAAATTACATCTGTTCGAGTGCGCTATCAATAAAATATTTAGTCATGGACCTCTTACAAGCTCTTACAGAACTACGTGAACAGGTAGAGCAGGCATTGCGGAACGTATCCCAGATCAGTATTATGGGTGATCAACTAGATGCCAAAGTCAGGTACTTCTGAGGTACCAACCAGGTTTCGACCCATACTGAAACGCCGAAATTAGTATGTAGTGCAGCCCCCACTGGTGGCAATGCAAGCACTGTTTCTGGCATCCAGTCAATTGTACAGATAGTGTATACTGTACTGGGATATGTTATGCCAAGCCTGCTCAACCTGTTCATGTAGTTCTGTAAGAGTTTTTGTTTGATGAGTCGCACAAGTCACTTCTCGTCCTATCATATGCCACATGTGGTCGATTTGAGACAAGTCAGGAGATTGGTCTGGCTGGGGAAGTTGCTGATCGCCTTGAAGAGCGCGTCAGATTTCACGGTCAGTGTGTGGGCGAGCATTATCCTGTTGGAACAACACATCACCTTCCCGTTGCAAGAACGGCAAAAGGACCGGTCTGATAATATTCTGCACGTATTGAGTGCAGGTTAACGCCCACTACAGAAACACCAAAGGTGAACGAGAGTTGTAGTTTATCCCACCCACATTAGCATGTGATATAACCTCCATGTGCACTTTTGCTACAATACATCTTGAGTAAATTGGAACCCTCTAAAAGGGTATATTATTTTTTTCTGACTGTGTATGATTAGCAGTTACAAACAAAATAGCTGCACACTGCAAGGGAAAACGTTTTGTTGTTATTTGTTATACCTGTGCACAGGTGCAACTGAAAATGAAACTGGCAGCCCCAAATTCGGTCATGTAGTAAAAAAAGAGTTTTAAAACCATCCTTGCAGCCTGAGGATATTTTATTTATATCTGCTAGTGCCAGATTGTTTTGGGAGTCGTTACAGATAGCGATAAAAATATTCCCATTTTTCTAGATTCTGCATCCAGCGTTGATGATGCTGCTGTTGATGTAAGACAAGTGGTGCTGCATTCACATGTAGTAATTCTGATATGAAATGAGCAGGTAAACGTTGTTCCTATTCTTGGTGAGGATGGTGAGCTGGGAAGGATTTAGAATGTGGTACACCAGGAGATAGAACAACCGAGACAATCACACTAATTAGAGGAATTCTAGGCTTTGAAAGTGTAGCATGTTGAACACCTCCTATTCCATTGGCTCCGGCAGATTGCAGTGGATTTGAATTATCTGGCAGCGGTTTCTAGAGACGCTGTTGGACAATGCAGTAGGTGTGTCTGTCTCCGAACTTTTTCAGCTAGAAGGACATGCATTGCTGCCACAGAGTCCTGGGCCTTAGTTCGACAGTACAACTACCTGCCTGAGACGCCCATCACTGCGCCAGTTATTACCTGACACTGAAGTTGGGCATGTCACCGAATGTTGTGGGATATCACCATGATTGTCATGAAAATTCTATACTAGGTTTTGTCACTAGTTGAGGACTAGCTATTAGCAACACTCCCTCTGAGAATTGTTTACTACAGTTAAGGTACATCAGTTGGTGCAATAATATATTATTATTTGAACTGTGTTCCAATGCCAGCTGTTTATGTTGGGAAGAGAATCTTTATTTATGAGAGACCATTTCTCACTGAATGGATTTTGTACTGTTTTGATGCAGTATATTTTAAAGACATTTTAATTTATAAAATCACTTTGCTGTTTAAGAGCTGTAACTGTGGTATGACTTTTCAGTTTATTATCTTTCAAGTGTATCTTGTTTACGAGTTAAATAGCTGCAGTGTTGATTTTATACTGTGCAGTGGTCTTTCATAAAAATTTTGAAATGTACTGCATGTAATCAACCCAGTTGGATCATTCCACTATCACTCTGTAACATATCGTAAGCGTTTGTGAAGAACAGATGTATGTATCATGATGCTTATAGATGAGAGCCTTATTTAGTGTGGAAGAACAATATGGCAAAAATGAAACTGCAGCGTCAACCATGATAAATGGATGGACTGATGGACAGGAAGACAGACAATGGAATGATAAAACGGTGACTGACAATCAATGACTATATAACGATGGGGCTGATGAAGATAAAAGCTGAGTGACAAAACTCAACACGATTGCAGAAAAGTCGGCAGTTAGACAAAGCAAACTGGTAGTCAAAATGACGAAACTACATGTGAAAACACAGAACAACAACATACAATTTCAGGAAATATATGTCTAACGCTAAAGAGTTGCTCTAATCAGACACGTTAGGTGCATGGGATGACATAAAATAAAAAGATTTCTTTTAACATAACTAACGGAATATTCACCAAGGATCGTAATATAGCATTTTAATGTAAAAATTCCTACTCTCGTCTTTCTTTTAGAATCATCCTGAGGGGCTCGTATTATTCCGACAACATTGGTCTCTAACACACATCCTCTTTACCCATCTCGACATTACACAGACATACATCAGTTTTCCGTCTCGTGTTGACAGTGAGAGATCCCTGAAGGTATTACGTGACATCAACAATATCCTGTCTCTTGTTGACAATCAGCTCACCACAGTATGGAACATAGCCTTTTGTGGTCGCAAATGAGCGTGAAAACGAACAACACTCTCTAGAATCAGCACTCTGACCTCACAGTTGACCTACCTTCTACAAAACATTAACAATTATAGTCACTCTACCAATTCTACTTTTTTGATTATGTACGAGGGTTGCCCAGAAAGTAATTCACCGCATTTTTTCTTCAACAAATCTTTATTGAACATAATGCGAATTACACACACAAAAGAATGGTGTTTTATATACACACGTAATCTCGATCAACAGGAAGTGCAAAATGGCTAAGCAGGCATGAGTAGAGTACAAATGTAAGGATGTAGAGGTGCATATCACTAGGGATAAGATAGATACTGCCTACAAGAAAATTAAAGAGACCTTTGGAGAAAAGAGAGCCACTTGTATGAACATCAAGAGCTCAGATGGAAACCCAGTTCTAAGCAAAGCAGGGAAAGCAGAAAGGTGGAAGGAGTATATAGAGGGTCTATACAAGGGCGACGTACTTGAGGATAATATTATGGAAATGGAAGAGGATGTAGATGAAGATGAAATGGGAGATACGATACTGCATGAAAAGTTTGACAGAGCACTGAAAGACCTAAGTCGAAACAAGGCCCCGGGAGTAAACAAAATTCCATTAGAACTACTGACGGCCTTAGGAGAGCCAGTCCGGACAAAACTCTACCATCTGGTGAGCAAGATGTATGAGACAGGCGAAATTCCCTCAGACTTCAAGAAGAATATAATAATTCCAATCCCAAAGAAAGCAGGTGTTGACAGATGTGAAAATTACCAAACTATCAGTTTAATAAGTCACAGTTGCAAGATACTAACGCGAATTATTTACAGACGAATGGAAAAACTGGTAGAAGCCGACCTCGGGAAAGATTAGTTTGGATTCCATAGAAATGTTGGAATACGTGGGCAATACTGACCTTACGACTTATCTTAGAAGAAAGATTAAGGAAAGGCAAACCTACGTTTCTAGCATTTGTAGACTTAGAGAAAGCTTTTTACAATGTTGACTGGAATACTCTCTTTCAAATTCTAAAGGTGGCAAGGGTAAAATACAGGGAGCGAAAGGCTATTTACAATTTGTAAGGAAACCAGCTGGCAGTTATAAGAGTCGAGGGGCATGAAAGGGAAGTAGTGGTTGGGAAGGGAGTGAGACAGGGTTGTAGCCTCTCCCCGATGTTATTCAATCCGTATATTGAACAAGCAGTAAAGGAAACAAAAGAAAAATTCGGAGTAGGAATTAAAATCCATGGAGAAGATATAGAAACTTTGAGGTTCGCCGATGACATTGTAATTCTGTCAGAGACAGCAAAGGACTTGGAAGAGCAGTTGAACGGAATGGACAGTGTCTTGAAAGGAGGATATAAGATGAACATCAACAAAAGCAAAACGAGGATAGTGGAATGTAGTCGAATTAAGTCGGGTGATGCTGAGGGAATTAGATTAGGAAATGACACACTTACGGTAGTAAAAGAGTTTTGCTATTTGGGGAGCAAAATAACTGATGATGGTCGAAGTAGAGAGGATATAAAATGTAGACTGGCAATGGCAAGGAAAGCGTTTCTGAAGAAGAGAAATTTGTTAACATCGAGTATAGATTTAAGTGTCAGGAAGTCTTTTCTGAAAGTATTTGTATGGAGTGTAGCCATGAATGGAAGTGAAACATGGACGATAAATAGTTTGGACAAGAAGAGAATAGAAGCTTTCGAAATGTGGTGCTACAGAAGAATGCTGAAGATTAGATGGGTAGATCACATAACTAATGAGGAGGTATTGAATAGAATTGGGGAGAAGAGGAGTTTGTGGCACAACTTGACAAGAAGAAGGGACGCGTTGGTAGGACATGTTCTGAGGCATCAAGGGAACACAAATTTAGCATTGGAGGGCAGCGTGGAGGGTAAAAATCGTAGAGGGAGACCAAGAGATGAATACACTAAGCAGATTCAGAAGGATGTAGGTTGCAGTAAGTACTGGGAGATGAAGAAGCTTGCACAGGATAGAGTAACATGGAGAGCTGCATCAAACCAGTCTTAGGACTGAAGACCACAACAACAACAATCTCGATCCCGTTCTATGGTCCTCCTCCAACGTGAAACAAAGGCGTGTATGCCCCATCGGTACCAGTACTTGTCCTGGTGACGGAGCCAGTGCTTCACTTTACTTTGCTGATTGACAGATGCAGCGCCAACTGCCGAGTCGTAATGCGTCTGTCCTTGCGAATGACAACATCGGCTCGCTGCAACATGTCAGGTGTGACAGCCGTGGATGGTATCCCCGACTACTGCAAATCGTGGAGCTCCGCTGAACCAGCTTCTGATGACTTCACCCTCCATCTCCAGCAACTAACTATACTTCTGTCAACGGCAGACTTTGAACAAGCGTTTGGTAATATTCCCCACAGTTTCTTTCTCTGCAGTGAGAAATTCAATGACGCCACGTTGCTCGTAACGTACATCACCTACAGACGCCATTTTGAAACTGTTGTGCAGCTACACTATATGTCCTAAGTGAAGAAACTTGGCGCGCTCATTCAGAAGATAATACATACCTAACTTTTCGCATTCGTAGCATTGTTTTCGTCTGAGAAAATACTGCTGTGCATTACTTTCTGGTCGACCCTCGTATTATTTATATTTCGCATTTGCAATAAAATAATTAAAGAAATACGTTAAAATAAACTGACAAGAATAAAATCGATTGTTTTATTCTCGATGAGATGACGATGTGGTTGGACTTGACAACTATAAGGATGATGTTGCTGTGGGTCCCCAGAAACGTTTATTAGCTGACAGATTTCGATAAAAGTGGAATGACAAGATGTGATATGATGAGAAAGATGTGGAATGGGTATTGGGAATGACCAAGAGAAGGAATGAAAGTGATAGGAAATGAGCAGGATTGCAGTTATGCTGGGACCTACATTTGGAATAAGTGAGGTAAGGCAGCGAATAGTTCACTGTGTGGGTGGATTTCAGGCTTTATTTCAAGTTGTAGGAGAGAACACACACTAAATTCCCTCTAAAATAACATGGAGTTTATCGAAATGTAAGGAAGCTGGAACATCTTGACAGAGGTGTGATAGCAGGTCAGTGTTCTCGAAGATGGGGAACACAGAGAGGTAATGGGAGGAAATTTTACAGGACATTTCGAACTGGTAGCGGTATTCCACTGTTTGATGAGATATGGTAATTTCACTACGTGGAACAAAATATTAGTGAGGAATGCTAAACAGATATGGTAAGTGAGGTGAAGTGTATGATACTCAAGGATCTGGAGGAGATTGTACATCGAGAGATGTAGAGCTCCATGCAATATTTCCATATGTGAGGATAGGACGGATGAATATGTTGTAGGTATGTATGAGACTCAAGGGATTTATTCCCCATGTTGGATTAGTAAGAAGTTTTAGTCTACTTTGGAATTTCTTGTGGATGGTTACTAGCTGGGGATTCCAATTTAGCTTTTGACTGAGTATTTCTCTAAGATACTTTAGTGCTTTAGTAAGGTGAATTGAGCATTTCTGGGCTGTGAGGAATCGTTCTCGAGGATGTATAGCTCAGGTGGCCTTTCCTACATTTATTGCTGTGGGTCATACAGGACTGGGAGGTAGCACTGGTTATAAGAGGAAGTGAAATTATTGAAATAGAGCTGAAGGGGAAGGGGATGGTTGAGAAGAGGGATCGACCTCAAGAAGTTAGTATATTTGCGAAGGTACACGGGGATGGATGGTTTAGGATAGGAATGTCAGTTGTAAATAGATTTTCATCTCAATTAAAAACCTTCCTTACATTCTGTGTTATTAGTCCTTTTGGTAATGCATTTATGTGTGTCAGTGCCTATCGCATCAAAAGAAAGAGTGTGAATAGGTCTTACAAATGCCAATGAGGCGTGGAACTCTTACACAGAAAAACACAAAACATTCAAGATAACATGTGCTGCAATGGAAGCAATAACAAGATGCACCCACACTGACTTAAACCGTCAAGCCAGTAGCTGCCACCACCCGGCACAGAAGAATGGAGTCTTGAAAACATTAGTTCACAGGGCTCAGGCTCTGTCAGATACGGAAAGTCTGGCCACAGAGATAGAACATCTACAGTTGGTGTTCAGCAGAAATGGATACTCCTCCACAGACATCCAAAGGGCACTTTGTGCTACCAGCCAACAACAGGGTACAGAAGAGGAGCCAGAGGAGGCGAAGAAGGTGGCATACCTGCCATATGCTGGACCTATTTCTGCAAAGATCAGCAGAATTCTCTCAAAATATGATATAAAGGGTATCTTCTGTCCACCCTCCAAAATTGGGACAATGCTACGGAGTGTGAAGGACGACCTGGGGCTATGTAAACCAGGCATTTACAACATCCCGTGCCAGTGAGGAGAATCATACATTGGCCAGACAACCAGGACGGTGGACGTCAGGTGCAAACAACACCAGAGGCACACCAGACTCGGACAGGCAACCAAATCTTCCATAGCGGAGCACTGTCTGGAGCTTGGTCACTCAGTGGCCTACGACAACACCAAAATTGTGAGACAGACTCCAAGATTTTGGGACAGTGTCATAAAGGAGGCCACCGAGATCAAGGTCACAGACAACCTAATAAACCGAGACAGTGGTTACCAGCTCAGCTCAGCGTGGAGTCCGGCTCTGGAGCTTATCAAGGCCCAACGAAAGGAACCAAGAAGCTCCTCAAGAAGTAGTAACACCGCAGATCAGCGCCAGGCGGGCGCGGACCGCGAACGGAACGCCCGACAAACGATGGGCCTCAGAGAGCTGCCACAGATGGAGACCAAGTCGACGCGGACGTCCGTGGGAGCACCAGGGAAGGGTCAAAATCTCAGGAGCAGCACCAGGCGGGCGCGGACCGCGAACGGAACGCCCGACACAGGACAGGCCTCAGGCAGCTGCCACAGATGGCGACCAAGTCGGGCGCGGACGTCTGAGGGATCACTGGGGAAGACACAACACATTACAGGCAGCACCAGGCGGGCGCGGACGGCAGAGGGACCACCCAGCGCCCTCTGGGCATAAATACTGGACAAGATCCTCCAATATGGCAGTCTCAGGTAGCACCTGAAGATGGCAACGAGTTACGTGGACGAAATATTGTACCAGAGCGACACAACCATCCGTCAGTAGACCCGATTATTCCACATGTCAAGATCTCGCTGGGAAAGCCTGAAGAGTTACATCAGAAGACTCTGCGGGGAGGAGATGTACCTTCATATCAAGAAGCTGGATAAGCTTCGACAGAGGAAAGGGAGGATGCTGAGTTCTCTCAGTTTCCTTATGAGATGCCAAGAGGGGGATGTAGTTCCTGTCTTCGTCAGGTTCAAGCACCATGTCAACACCAGAACGGCGAACAGAGTCAAACACCGTGCCATCCTCGCACTGTTAAGAGAAAGAGTGTGTGACATGCGCCACCACCAAGATGTCACGTCCTGGGAGATGCTGTATCTCCACCTTTCCATAGCAGCTACCCTGACCCGAGAAGACTGAGACCAGGTTGATGGTGCTTCCTGGTCCTTGGCTGAATGCACCATGAGGAAATCAACACCATGTCAACAGGCGAAGTTTGAGTGCCTTAACGAGAAGGTACAGCAGGATGGGGACACACGGACAGTGGTCAACCTGAGCAACAAGCAGCTCGATGAGGCCACCTCAAAAGCACTCAGCAAGGGCCTCAACTTTACAGTGACTCCCAGAAGCATACCTGTTGCAGCCTTCATCAGTTTGGTTGAGCAGGTCGTCAACACGATACTTTCCAACGTGTCTGGCGAGATCCGCAGGGAGACCGGCAGGGCACTCACCAGGTCAAAGCCCCCCAAATCCAACATCTCGAGCGAGGAGAGAGTGGCACTCAGGCATCTATGGCAGGATGACAGTGTTGTAGTTCTGCCAGCTGATAAGGGTAACTCCACGGTCATCTTAAACAAGTTGGAGTATGATAGGAAGGTGCAACAAGTTCTGGAAGACACTGCTTACAAACCACTCGATGGCAACCCCACTGACAAGGTGGACAAGAAGACCCGGAAGTTGCTGAAGGAGACAGGTCTACCAGAACAGGTCATCCAGAAGCTTCATCCCGAAGCACCTGTACCACCCAAACTCTATGGACTCCCCAAGGTACACAAGGAGGGGGTCCCTCTCCGACCTATTGTCAGTAACATCGGCGCAGTGACATGCCTCACTGCACAATACCTGAAGAAGATATTGGCACCATGTGTGGGCAAACGTGCACACCACATTCGGAACTCAGAGGACTTCCTACTATGGCTAAGGCAGCTACACACCATTGACTCTAACATCATGGTCAGTTTCGATGTTGTGTCACTCTTCACACGAGTGCCACTCACTGATCCACTCAAAATCATTGGAAAGAAGCTCGATGGTGCCCTGCTCGACCTGTTCAAGCATGTACTGACCTCAACATATTTTCTTTACGGGGGTCAATTTTATGAGCAAACGGAAAGAGTGGCAATGGGCAGCCCTTTATCAACAGTGGTAGCCAGCCTTTTCATGGAAAGGTACAAAGAGGAGGCACTTGCATCAGCCACTTACCAACCCAAGTGCTTTCATAGGTATGTCGATGACACTTTTGTCATTTGGCCCCATGGCAGGGAGAAGCTAGATGACTTTTTGGAACATCTAAATTCACACCACCCAAGTATAAAGTTTACTATGGAGCTAGAGAAGGATGGACAGCTCCCAGTCTTGGATGTCCTGGTCAAGAGGAAGGCAGATGGCACTCTGGGGCACAGTGTGTATCGTAAGCCCACCCACACCGACTTATACCTTCAAGCCACTAGCTGCCACCACCCGGCACAGAAGAATGGAGTCTTGAAAACATTAGTTCACAGGGCTCAGGCTCTGTCAGATACGGAAAGTCTGGCCACAGAGATAGAACATCTACAGCTGGTGTTCAGCAGAAATGGATGCTCCTCCACAGACATCCAAAGGGCACTTCATGCTACCAGCCAACCACAGGGTACAGAAGAGGAGCCAGAGGAGGTGAAGAAGGTGGCATATCTGCCATATGCTGGACCTATTTCTGCAAAGATCCGCAGAATTCTCTCAAAATATTATATAAAGACTATTGTGCCATTTCTCTGGCGCGTTGCGTATCCGACACTATCGATAACAACTTGTATTTCTGTTTCCGTCTGGTTCGGCCTGCGCAGGCGCTGAGGTGGCTGCTGCCCTCTGGAGCGATTTTCGCGGGGGGCCGCGCGCGCTCGGCTCGGCAGTTGGATTCGCACCGAGGTGGTGGTATTTTGCCTTCCGCCCCAGCACGGAGGTGTGGTCTCGTTGTTGATTTGGGCTTTGGGCAGTGTGGTGTGTTGATGATGTGGTGTAGTGGACAACTGATGGATCCCTGCACGCGATTACTCGAGGTTCTCCGTCTCTGAAAGGGGTGCCACGATATTGCTTGGGTTTCCGCACCCAGGAGTTGTAAGGACTGCAGGGCAGTCTTTCTGTGTGTTTGCTCTGTCCCGTCTGCGTGGTGGGGTTAGTTTCACCTTACTTCACCTTACTTCAGCTGTTGTTTATATTTTCTGTGTGATCCCGTTTTAGCCGGAGTCTGGGTGTCGAGTTTTCTGCGGGTGTGTATCTGGTCGTCGGCCCTGTTTTTCAGCCTGGGGGGCAGCCGTATCTGTTGGTGGGAATTATTTGGTAGTGTGTGTTTTGCGTGGACCCAGTGTGCTCACGCGCCCTGATTCTGAGTTGAAATTACTGTGGCAGGCTGGCTCAGTTGCTGGAGTTCGTGTTATTGGTTTTCTGGCTTGCTGGGGACTGCGCGCGCGCCTGTTCCGTTTGTGGTGTGGCAGTAGTCTGATATTTTTGTGTGTGCTTATTAAGTTGCTAGCAATTGCTTTTAGCCTTGTGTTTACTTATTTTATTTAATTTTGTCTGTTCCTTTACCTTTATTTATTTGTAGTGTCAATTAAGCCTAAGACGATGTCCAAGGTGCTAGCAATTGCTAGCAATTGATTTTAGCCTCGTGTGTACTTAATCCTATTTAAATTCTTGGACATTGGCGTTTGCTTGTTCTTTCTATTCTTATTTGTTTGTTGTGCCAGTTAGCCCTAAGATGATGTCAGACCTTGGTATCTGTCAACCTTATTTTCGCTACTAGCGCTCAGGTGCAATATTGCCGGGCCTATCCCGGATTTGTCAGTAACTGAGAGCATTTTATACTGTATTTTTAGTAGTAGGTTTGGCAAGTGGTCTTGCGTATGGTATTTATTGTGTTCGCCACCCCCCCCCCCTTCTTCCTCCTTCATGTAAACTGATTTTGATAAGATTGCTAGGTGGCCTGTGTTATTGCCTATGTAACTTTACCCACTGCTGTAGTCGTAACATGTTTTGACCAGCAAGCGGCCCATGTTGGTGAGAGTTTGAATGTGTTTTGCGCTGTTGATGTTGGGCCTTGCCGCACATATATTTAGTCATTTACGTGTTGTTGTCTTAAGGATTTTTAATTGAGATACGTGTTGGAAATTTTATCACTCTTTTAAAGAAAGTATAGGAAGGAGTAACTTCAACTGAAAATTTAATTGTAAATTATACATTTGTGCTTCACATTTAAAAATTGAACTGTATTAGGTATGTAGTTTAATGCACAATGATTATTTGTTAATGTATCAAATTGTAAACAGTTTTGAAGTTTCTCTGTTTACCTGTGGTATATAACATTTTATTACCTCATATTGTAAGCAGCTTGATTTGTTTGTGTCATTATAATTTGTAAGCCACAGTGTAATTTATTACAATTAATTAATTGTTTTGGGGAAATAAACCCTGAATTCCATGTCCCCTTTTCATTAACTGAATCCCATCCAAATCGTCCGCTCAGTGGTAGCAGAGCTACCATCCTTCCTCTGGGGGGTTTTTGCACGCAAGTAGCTTTAATCATAAATATTTTAGCCTTGTTTGGTATTGTACTCATTTGTTCTTGTACTGTGTTTTCAGTTCAGACTGCTGTCATGACTGCCCGACCAGTTCCCGGACTAGGTTATCTGCGACGCGATCAGCTCCGTAGTGAGCTGCGCATTCGCAGCCAAGCTTTAGATGGCACCGTTCCCGAGTTGGCGTCGCGATTGCGCACAGCACTCGGATTACCAGTCAACACTGTCGCGGACAATTTTCCGGCATTGGGTGAGTCCTTGGCAAGCGTAGCACATAATCTTCAGCTATTAGAGCCGGTTCTGGATTTGTTTACGGGAGAGACACCCACTCAGAGACAGGTAGCTCGTATTCAAGCACACCTTTTGTATTATAGGCAGTTTCTTATGGATCTTCTCTCGTTGGGTCAATCTGGTGAGGGTAAGAAGCGAATTGAAGACCAATTGACGTCGTTGCAGTCATTGCAGATGCGCTTGTTATCAGTATCTTTGATCGAGAATCAGTCAGGGGAAAGTAGTCAAGAAGCAGTGTCGAGTTGTGCTTCCTTGGTCAGAGATCGGACAGCTTCCTTCAATAGTAGATTTGCCTGTTTATGGCGTCAGCTAGCCTTGTTAGTTCAGAGGATTCAATGTTTTGATGTTGATTCATTGCAGCAGCTTAAATATCTGCTTTGGCTGCTGGTTGAGTTGCAAGATCATGCTGATGCTTTACAGATTTCACATTCCTTGATCCCAGCAGTGCTTTACCCGTTAACTAAGGGTCGTTTAACTTCCATCTTGGCTGAATATCTGCAAAATGGGGGATCATTGGTGGCATTGAGGAGGCGTATTCGCACTGAGTTTCTCTCGGCACGCATGCGCAACCAGTTATTGTCTGATTATTTCTGGAAGGTGCAGGACGCGGAAGAAACCTTAGCTCAATATTTTGAAAGAGTTAACGTAGCTAGGCTAGCCTTGGACTTTGATGTTCCGGAACAGGAGGGAGTTGCTATGTTACTTGAAGGTATGAGGCACAAGGATAGGGTATCCTTTGTGTGGGCCGAGCGTCCGACATCATATGAGCAGTTTAAAGCTCTGATTTCTACAGCACAAGAGTTAGCTTTTGCAGAATCACAATGGGATCAGAATAATCTTATCTCCCATATTACTCCCTTGTGCACTCCATAGAGCTCGTCTGAGCGTCATGTTGACAAGCTCAGGGAGCGGCGTTGTTATCGTTGTGCTTCTTCCGAACATTTGGTAGCTCAGTGCCTGGTAGAACGGAAACCTCGTGTTACTCAATGACACCAGGTTATAGGGAGCAAAAGGAAGCGCGTTAAGAACTGGCCCGTTAATTGTAGAGCCATTTCCTACCCTAAAAGGCGCTCAGTACCGTATTTATGCCTTGCTATTGGGCAAGAACCTCTGTGTGCTCTCTTGGATTCTGGGTGCCCTCTGTCGGTCGTTGATAGACGTTGGTATCATGAATTTAAACGTTTGTGTGGTTTTACTTCGCCCAAAACTTATGAAGGTAGATGTCGGCTCGCGGATGAGCAAAGGTTACCTATCTTTGGTTTGGTGAAGGCAAAGGTCTCTATACAAGGTTTTTCATGGCCGACCCCTTTCTTGATTGCTGAAAAATTAAGCACCCCAGTTATTTTGGGTTGCGATTTCATTCAACGTACGGGTTTGGTCTTGGATTTCTCTGGGAACACCTTTTATTTTAAATTCAGTCCTAGCACTTCTATCGCCCTGTAATCCCGAGAATCCAACCAAAACCCTTTGTGTTATACAAGATGAGGCAGGTGTTGATCTGGATCATCTTGAGCAGGTGTCTGCTAGCCAACTTAAGCACTTAATTGAGAAGTTTCCTGAGGTAATTACTCAACACTTGGGTATGACTGCCCTGATTCAGTATTAAATACAGTTAACTGATAACGTCCCCATCCGTCGGGCACCTTACCACCATTATCCACCAAAAATGGGTATTCTTCGGCAAAAGATTGAAAAGATGTTACAACAGGGAGTCATTCGCCCTTCTACTTCGCCTTATGCTGCTCCGATGTTTTTAGTACCGAAAGACGGCCAAAAGGACTTTAGGCCGGTGGTAGATTATCGCGAACTTAATAAAAAGGTAATTTTGGAGTCCGTTCCTTTACCCTATTTACATAACTGTTTTCGCTGGTTCAAGGGGGCTACCGTTTTCTCGGTACTGGATCTTAACCAAGCATATTACCAAATACCTCTCGCTGAATCATCGAAGCGAGTAACTGCATTTTGTATGGACTGGAACCTATTCGAATTCAACCGGGTTCCTCTAGGTCTCGCGACCGGTGCAGCTGTGCTTTCACGCTTGCTCGATAATGTACTACACGACTTAAAGTTTAAATGTGTGTACAATTATTTAGACGATGTTGTTGTCTTTAGTAAATCCTTTCCTGAACACTTTCACCATCTTGAACAAGTCTTTCAAAGGATTAAAGACGCTGGGTTAACGGTCAGCCCCGTCAAGATGACCCTATGTAGAGATAGGATTTCGTTTTTAGGGCCTATTGTTTCAGCCAGAGGTGTCGGCATTGATCAGGAGCGAACCAGAGCCATTAGGGAACTTTCTCCGCCCCGCGATCAGCGCGGAGTAGCTCGTTTTGTCGGCATGGTTAATTTTTTTCGTAAGCATGTCCCTAAGTATGCTCAGTTGGCTGCTCCTCTTAATTATTTAAGAAAAAAGAACGTGCCATTCGTTTGGGGGGAACAGCAGCAACAAGCCTTTTTGGCTCTTAAGACCGCTATTAGCAGCCCCCCTGTGTTAGCGATCCCAGATTTCAATTTCCCCTTCTTGGTTCTGACTAATGCTTCTCATACGGGCATAGCGGCTGTCTTGTTGCAGGAGGAAAACGGTGAGAGGCGTCCTGTAGCCTACGCCTCTCGTCCTCTTACTGATACTGAAAGTAAACACTCTGTGTATGAATGTGAAGCTCTGGCTGTTCTGTTTGCCATTGAGAAATTTGCCTTTTTCCTCGAACATCGAGAATTCATTTTGGAAACTGATAACCAGGCTTTGAGCTGGGTCTTGGCTCGTCCCCGCAAAACAAGTCGTATTGCTAGATGGGCTATTAGGTTGTCGGCATTTCGATTTAGGGTTCGTCACATCAGAGGTATCGATAACGATGTGTCCAACGCATTGAGTCGTATGTTTACTGAAGAGCCCGAGGTTGAAGTACATCAGTTGGCCGTTAACACCATACTGGGCGAAGTGCCAGATCTATTTTGTGATTTACCTCAAGAACAGAAACAGGATTGTAAGTGGAGTGATATTTATACTCGTCTCCAGAGTGGAGAGGGGGTGTCTGGCTTTTCCTTGTGTCAGCGGGTCCTCTGTAAACAATGTGCTCCCAGAGTGGATTGGAAAATTTGTCTTCCTAATAGACTCATTTTGAGTGTCATGCACTATTTTCATAAATCTGCCCTGGGTGGTCATCTTGGTTTTTTTATAACCTTAGAGAAAGTCCGCGAGAAATTTTTCTGGGAGGGCACGTATCGTGATGTTTGTTCTTACATCAACAATTGTTATGATTGTAAAAAGGCTAAACCCGGCTCCAGGGCTCGGGAAGGTCTCCTACAGTCTACTCGCAGGCAGTATCCTTTGGATTGTATATACATTGATTATGTCGGACCTTTGCTGCGTACTAAGAGAGGAAACAAGTACACCTTTGTGGCTGTTGATACCTTCTCTCGCTTTCTCTGGTTGAGGCGTACCACTGGAGTTGCTGCCTCTGTCACCATTCATCAGCTAACCAAGATTTTCGCCTGGTTTGGACCCCCGAAGAGTTTGGTTTCTGATCATGCGCCGGCCGTTTTGTCTCGCCACTTCAAGGGATTTTGTTTTAACCAAGGTATCAGGCATATTACCGCCACCCCTTATTATCCCCATCCTTCGTTTGCAGAAAGAGTGAACCGCAATTTGAAGGCAGCTCTTTGTATTAATCATGCTCGGGCCCCTTCTAAGAGGGATACCACCTTAGGTTGGCTCAATAGGCGTTCAATTCCGCCAGGCACGAATCCACCGACTCTTGCCCCAGCAAGTTGATGTTTGCGTATCAGGTCAATTCGCCACTCTCTAATCTCTGGACCATCAATGATATTCTTCCGTAGCAATTTACTCCTGCGATTCTCTGGGAAAATTGGGAGAGAGCAAGGAGAAACGTCTTCGCGGCCCATCAGAAAGAAGCCGACAGGTATAATAAGGGAAGACGGCTATTTAATGCTAACATTGGTGATTTAGTTTTTATCCCTACGATTTCTGAGACTGGCGGACACGGTTTGGGAGGGAAATTTACACGGCAGTTACGGGGGCCCTGTCCCATTGTTAAAATCTTGGGACCTGTGACCTTTGAGGTAAGAGATCTCTCTTCCGGACGTATTTCCAGGGTACACCTCAGCCAGCTTAAATGCCCGTCTTATACTCAGTAGTGTTCCCCACCGGGTTTGGCCTTTGGGGGAGGGAAATTGTGTTATTTCTCTGGAGCGTTGCGTATCCGACACTATCGATAGCGACTTGTATTTCTGTTTGTATCTGGTTTGGCCTGCGCAGGCGCTGAGGCTGCTGCTGCCCTCTGGAACGTTTTTCGCGGGGGGCCGCGCGCGCTTGGCTCAGCAGTTGGATTCACACCGAGCTGGTGGTATTTTGCCTTCTGCCACGGCACAGAGGTGTGGTCTCGTTGTTGATTTGGGCGTTGGGCAGTGTGGCGTGTTGATGATGTGGTGTAGTGGACAACTGATGGATCCCCGCACGCGATCGGTCGAGGTTCTCCGCCTCTGAAAGGGGTGCCACGATATTGCTTGGGTTTCCGCACCCAGGAGTTGTAAGGACTACGGGGCAGTCTTTCTGTGTGTTTGCTCTGTCCGGTCTGCGTGGTGGGGTTAGTTTCACCTTACTTCACCTTACTTCAGCTGTTGTTTATATTTTCTGTGTGATCCTGTTTTAGCCAGAGTCTGGGTGTCGAGTTTTCTGCTGGTGTGTATCTGGTCGTCGGCCCTGTTTCTCCACCCGAGGGGCAGCTATATCTGTTGGTGGGAATTATTTGTCAGTGTGTGTTTTGCGTGAACCCAGAGTGCTCACGCACCCTGATTCTGACTTGAAATTACTGTGGCAGGCTGGCTCAGTTGCTGGAGTGTGTGTTATTGGTTTTATGGCTTGCTGGGGACTGCACGCGCGCCTGTTCCGTTTGTGATGTGGCAGCAGTCTGATATTTTTATGTGTGCTTGTTAAGTTGCTAACAGTTGCTTTTAGCCTTGTGCTTACTTATTTTATTTAATTGCTGGACATTGTCAATTGTCTGTTCTTTTACCTTTATTTATTTGTAGTGTCAATTAAGCTTAAGACGATGTACAAGGTGCTAGCAATTGATTTTAGCTTCGTGTGTACTTAATCCTATTTAAATTCTTGGACATTGGCATTTACTTGTTCTTTTACTCTTATTTATTTGTTGTGCCAGTTATCCCTAAGATGATGTCAGACCTTGGTATCTGTCAACCTTATTTTGGCTACTAGCGCTCAGGTGCAATATTGCCGGGCCTATCCCGGATTTGTCAGTAATTGAGAGCCCTTTATACAGTATTTATAATAGTAGGTTTGGCAAGTGCACTTGCATATAGTATTTATTGTGTTCCCCTCCCCTTCTTACTCCTTCATGTAAACTAATTTTGGCAAGATTTCTAGGTGGCCTGTGTTATTACCTACATAACTTTGCCCGATGCTGTAGTCGTAACATGTTTTGACCAGCAAGCGGCCCATGTTGGTGAGAGTTTGAATGTGTTTTGCGCTGTTGATGTTGGGCCTTGCTGCTCATATATTTAGTCATGTACGTGTTGTTGTGTTAAGGATTTTTAATTGAGATACCTGTTGGAAATTTTATCACTCTTTTAAAGAAAGTATAGGAAGGAATAACTTCAACTGAAAATTTAATAGTAAATTATTCATTTGTGCTTCACATTTAAAAATTTAACTGTATTAGGCGAATGTATGTAGTTTAATGCACAATGATTATTTGTTAATGTATCAAATTGTAAACAGTTTTGAAGTTTCTCTGTTTACCTGTGGTATATAACATTATATTACCTCATATTGTAAGCAGCTTGATTTGTTTGTGTCACTATAATTTGTAAGCCATAGTGTAATTTATTACAATTAATTAATTGTTTTGGGGAAATAAACCCTGAATTGCATGTCCCCTTTTCATTAACCGAATCCCATCCAAATCGTCAAGGGCAGTTTTCATATGGTGTCGCTCTTCACACGAGTGCCACTCGCCGATTCACTCAATATCATTGGAGAGAAGTTCAATGGTGCCCTGCTCGACCTGTTCAAGCATGTACTGACCTCAACATATTTTCTTTACGGGGGTCAATTTTATGAGCAAACGGAAAGAGTGGCAATGGGCAGCCCTTTATCACCAGTGGTAGCCAACCTTTTCATGGAAAGGTACGAAGAGGAGGCACTTGCACCAGCCACTTACCAACCCAAGTGCTTTCTTAGGTATGTCGATGACACTTTTGTCATTTGGCCCCATGGCAGGGAGAAGCTAGATGACTTTTTGGAACATCTAATTCACGCCACCCAAGTATAAAATTTACTATGGAGCTAGAGAAGGATGGACAGCTCCCAGTCTTGGATGTCCTGGTCAAGAGGAAGGCAGATGGCACCCTGGGGCACAGTGTGTATCGTAAGCCCACCCACACTGACTTATACCTTCAAGCCAGTAGCTGCCACCACCTGGCACAGAAGAATGGAGTCTTGAAAACATTAGTTCACAGGGCTCAGGCTCTGTCTGATACGGAAAGTCTGGCCACGGAGATAGAACATCTACAGTTGGTGTTCAGCAGAAACGGATACTCCTCCACAGACATCCAAAGGGCACTTCGTGCTATCAGCCAACCACATGGTACAGAAGAGGAGCCAGAGGAGGCGAAGAAGGTGGCATACCTGCCATATGCTGGACCTGTTTCTGCAAAGATAAGCGGAATTCTCTCAAAATATGATATAAAGAGTATCTTCTGTCCACCCTCCAAAATTGGGACAATGCTACGGAGTGTGAAGGACGACCTGGGGCTACATAAACCAGGCATTTTCAACATCCCGTGCCAGTGTGGAAAATCATACATTGGTCACACTAACAGGACGGTGGACGTCAGGTGCAAAGAACATCAGAGCACACCAGATGGACAGGCAGCCAAATCTGCCATAGTGGAGCACTGTCTGGAGCTTGGTCACTCAGTGTCCTACGACAACACCAAAATTGTGACACAGACTCCAAGATTTTGGGACAGTGTCATAAAGGAGGCCATCGAGATCAAGGTCACAGACAACCTAATAAACCGAGACAGCGGTTACCAGCTCAGCTCAGCGTGGAGTTCGGCTCTGGAGCTTATCAAGGCCCAATGAAAGGAACCAAGAAACTCCTCAAGAAGTAGTAACACCGCAGGAGCAGTGCCAGCTGGGCGCGGACTGCGAACACGACTCACGACGCAGGACGGGCCTCTGACAGCCGCCACAACCGCAGATGATGGACGAGCCGAGCGCGGACGACCGTCAGAGCACCAGGGAAGTTCCAACACCTCAGAAGCAGCGCCAGGAGGGCGCGGACCGCGAACGGAACGCCCGACAAACGACGGGCCTCAGAGAGCAGCCACAGAATGACACCAAGTCGGCGCGGACGTCCGAGGGAGCACCAGCGAAGAGACAACACCTTACAAGCAGCGCCAGGCTGGCGCGGACCGCGAACGGAGCGCCCGACGCGAGACGGGCCTCAGACAGCTGCCACAACTGCAGATGGTGGACGAGGCGGGCGCGGACGTCCATGGGAGCACCAGGGAAGTGCCAAAACCTCAGGAGCAGCGCCAAGCGGGCGCGGACCACGAACGGAACGCCAAACGCGGGTCCGGCCCCAGACAGCTGCCACAACCACAGATGGTGGACGCTCTGGGAACGGACGTCTGTGGGAGCACCAGGGAAGGGCCAAAATCTCAGGAGCAGCACCAGGCGGGCGCTGACCGCGAACGGAACGCCCGACACGGGACGGGCTCAGACAGCTGCCACAGATGGCGACCAAGTCGGGCGCGGACGTCCGAGGGATCACTGGGGAAGACGCAACACATTACAGGCAGCGTCAGGCGGGCGCAGAAGGCAGAGAGAGCACCCAGCGCCCTCTGGGCGTAAATACTGGACAAGATCCTCCAATATGGCAGTCTCAGGTAGCACCTGAAGAAGGCAACGACTTACGTGGCCGAAATATTGTGCCAGAGCGACACAAACATCCGTCAGTAGACCCGATTATTCCACATGTCAAGATCTCGCCGGGAAAGCCTGAAGAGTTACATAAGATGCGTGATGCTAATTACTAGCAGATACTCGGAAACAAACACATGCTTTATGTAGCAAAGTGGAATTGAAGACCTAATTATGACTGCAATGAAAACTAAATGGACATGGCCAGCACAAATTAAAAAAAAGAATTGTTTCTTAATGGCTCAAGGAGATTCTTTTCTGGATTCTAGGAGATAAGAGCCGGTAGGACATAGTAAGGCTCTCAAATTGTAGACATATGATCGTTACATGTTGTCTTGGATCCTGCTTTAAATAATTTCCTGATAGCGTCAGATTAGGAGTGTTGTTAGAAAATATCATGATTCTACAGTTCTCATTCACCTCATTTCTAATAATTTCTGCATTCAACAAACGTTGATTTCTTTATTCTATGTCTGCCTTTAGCCTGGAAGTTAGCTGCACAACTTACCGAAAGATAATTTTCTACTGATTATTACTTTGTTACAGTTTAACTGTGTTGTAGTGCTTCTTTTAATTTATTGTAAGAGTAGCGTCATGTGTGACAAATGTGGATGTTGCCATACGTTAACTGACATGGGAGAAACGTGTCAGGACTGCGGATTGGTGTTTCACTGTGGAGAATGCAGCGGGGAAGCTAAAAAAGTGTTAGATGAGGCTCTTCTATGGTGTTGTAGATTACGAGTCGAGACAAGTAAATTGTGGAATAGAGAAGAAAGATTTGTCCCTTCCAGGAAGAACTAGAAATGATATATCTGGAATTAGATGGGTTAAATGGGAGCTGGGAGAAGATGAAAAGTAATAGACAAAAGGAGAAAACCTCAGAAATCACCTTTCAAATTCCGATTAGCAATCAGTCCGACTTGTTATCTGAAGTAAGGATAGAGCCACAACCACTTTTTGAGCTTAATATGGTGCATTAGACTTGTAGCAATGACTTTAAGGCAAAGTCAATAGAAAAGTTATGTAGAAAGAATGGAGTCTTACTGCAAGGAAGCGATCACGGTAAAGGTGTAGGCCAGTTGATACAGGAAAATCTAGGTGCATAATACCAGGTCACAAGCATCGTGAAACCTGCTGCTAAGCTTAGCAAGGTGACAGGGAACACAGCGCCTTGTGTAGAGATTTTAATGGGGAGGATAAAGTACTTATAGTAGAGGAGCAGGAAACAGCTGTGCTAGAAACAGAAGTTACCTGAGTAAAACAGGAGCAGCAACATCACACATTCATGTAAGGTTTGTCGAAGCTTTACAGTGATATGACCAGCCCTAGGTTGCAATGATATGACCAGCCCTAGGTTAAGACTGCCGTGAGCCACATGAACAAAGAGCTGAGCGCATTGCTTTTGGCTGAAACAAAGTCTCATATCTGTACCATACCTGCTGCTGCTATTTGGGGCCGGCCACAGTAGCCGAGCGGTTCTAGGCGCTTCAGTCCGGAACCACGCGGCTGCTGCGGTCGTAGGTTCGAATCCTGCCTCGGGCATGGATGTGTGTGATGTCCTTAGGTTTAAGTAGTTCTAAGTCTAGGGGACTGATGACCTCCGATGTTAAGTCCCATGGTGCCTAGAGCCATTTGAACCATTTTGCTATTTGGGGATGGGGTACATTATTCATGGCCTCCATCTGAAAGGTAGGGGTCCGTAAAGATTAGCTAAGCACCTTGCAGAAAGCGTAAGGGTGACCACTAGCACACAAGACAAAATCCATGTCATTACTGGAATTAAAGGGGCATATTTTTAGGTTGAAAAACAAGATAGATGAGCTTATTGTGCGCCTAGAAGATGTGGAAAATTCTGAAGTGATAGAATGTTCTCTGCCTCTCTGAACACCCTGTAACCACGGGGATAGAGAAGTTAAATATCAAGGATTATAGACATGCATCATTTTTATGTAGAGTTAACATGGCAAAAGGAGTTTCAACATATGTACCAGTTGGATACAAGTCAAAAATATTTTAACAAATAGTTTTCGAGTTCATCAAAACCTAAAAACATATACTTGCGAGCTGTTACTGTAGAATCCTTCTTTGATGACAGTAATATTCTACAGATCCCCTCTAGAAAACTTTCAGCTGTTTATAAGAAATCTAGATGCATTGCTGAGCTGCCTGTCGGACAAGAGGAAACAGTTAGTTGTTTGTGGAGATTTAAATGCAGATTTCTTAAAAGATATGGGCAGGAGAAAGAAACTAGAATTATTATTTAGGTGTTTCAGTCTCATTTCAGTACTCAGTTTTCGAAATCGTATGTAGCAAAATAGTAGGACACTGATTGAAGACATTTTTACAGACAGTGCTCAGTCTCAATGTGTACCCAATTGCTAGGTACTATCTGACCATGCTGCACAGACAATGGAAGTAAACAGTAAACACCTTAAAATCCTGCAGCAGGTACATACAAAACAGTGAGGCTTGTTAGTAAGAATGGGATATAATATTTTAAGAGTAAGCTAAAAGGAGTGTAATTGAATGAGGTGTATTTAGAGAGAGAAGCTAACGTCAAATTCAATTTATTACATAGTAAATTTGTGTCAATATTTATATTTTGATTTCCTAAAAAAATTATCTGCAAGATCCATTTAAAAAAACAAGTAAGTTGTGGATAACTAAAGGAATTAAAATCTCATATAAGAGGAAGAGGGAAATTTATGTAAAGGCCAGAGTAAGTGATGATCTGGCATTATTCACATATACAAAAAATGCTGTAGTATTTGAATGACAGTCATTAAAATATGCAGAATATGCAACTCATGACAGAAATAAATAATTAAGATAGTAAGATTAAAACTATATGGGACATTGTCAAGTGGGGGACAGGATAGACAGTAGGTGTACAAGATTCCACAACAGTTAAACTAAATGACAATACAGTGACTGATAATTTACAGGTTGTAAGTAACAAAACTTCCTGGCAGATTAAAACCGTGTGCCAAACCAAGACTCAAACTTGGGACCTTTGCCTTTTGTGGGAAAGTGGCTCTACCATCTGAGCTACCCAAGCACGACTCATGCCCCGTCCTCACAGCTTTACTTCCGCCAGTACTTCCTAGCTCAGATGGTAGAGCGTTTTCCCACAAAAGGCAAAGGCTCCGAGTTTGAGTCTCGGTCTAGTACACAGTTTTAATCTGCTGGGAAGTTTCATATCAGCGCACACTCCGCTGCAGAGTGGAAATCTCATTCTAGGTTGTAAGTATTTTTAACAATCACTTTCTAAATGTAGCAGCAAATATTGTATTAAATCGTTCAGTTGAAGAAGTAAGAAAATAAATAAAAATGTCATATCACAAAAATTTAAGCAATTAGGAGCAGCACCAACATCCTTCACCAAAATTAAAACAATCATAAAAATTTGAAAAATAACAACTCTTGTCGGGTCGATGGAATTTCAAACAGAATTCTGAAAAGTAATCATTAATGTCCTTTGTGATGTATGCAATGCTTCGCTGGCACAGGGAATTTTTACAGAATGGTTGAAGTATGCAATTATTAAAGCACTTCATAATAAAAGTGACAAAATTGACTTACACAATTATAGGAATAATTTACTTAGCACATCATGGTTTGGATTCCAGAAAGATTGCTGTACTAAGAATGCCATTTATACCTTCATCCATCAGATAATACAAGACTGAAATAATAACACTTCGCTAGTTGATTTTTTTGTGATCTTTCCAAGGCGTTTGATTACAGACTATAATACTGTCTTAGAAAACCTCAAGTTTTATGGAACCAATGGTTTTACACACAGCTGGTTTGAATCATACTTGACAAACAGAATGCAAGACGTTGTGCTTAGTACTTCAGACAGATTCAGGAAGGTAGAAAATTACAGTAACTGGAAAAAAATTATGAAGTGTGTTCCACAGGGTTCAATTTTAGATCCTCTCCTATTCCTTATATATGTGAATGATCTTCCACTTAACATTTAACAAGCAAAATTGGTCCTTTTTGCACACAACACTAGTGTTAAAATAAACCCTATTGGAGACAAAGTAACAGAAGAATTGGAAAATGACATTTTCCAAGGAATTATTGAGTGGTTTTCTGAAAATGTACTCTCCATAAATTTTTGGAAAAAACACACTACATTTGTTTCTGTACAAGAAACAATCACATCAACAAATGATTAAGCACATCGGCAGGAGTCAATACAAAGGGTAAAATGCTCCAAATGTTTGGGTGAACATACAGATGAAAACTTGAACTGGAAGAAGCATCTTATTGAGCTTCTGAAACAGTTAAGTTATTACACACAGTTAAATCTGTCAGTGGCTCAGAGAGGAGTTCAACATGCAGCCACAAAAAACTGATCATTTGCCCAATACTATTAAATGTCTGACAGGTAGTGAAGTAAGGTTTAAATCTAATTTAAAGTCATTGCTCCTGGACAACTCATTCCGTTCCATTGACGAATTTCTACTTAAAAACTGGTGGCCATAAAAAATGAAGTGTAGTTGCATGGGTAGGACTAAAGATAATAATGTTTTCACTAACATTAACACAAATCATGTATACATATCATCTAAACTGACTCGTTCCACACCACTTTGATAAAAGAATCGTTGGAATGTTCTATGGAATGTGTAACCAACCAACTAATTTTCTGTCTACAGCGGGAGGTATTTCATCAGTAATAAAAAAGAAAAATAGAAACAATATCATACATAATTACTGAATTTTAGATAGAGAAAGACAGATAGATTTTAAAAAGAAAAAGAAAAAGAGATTTCTTGAAAACGTTCAAGAACATGAACTAAAGAGATCCCATTTTTGGAACACAACCTACGAACAGCTTAGAGACAGAAGTGATGACACTTTCTGCAGGACCTGACCATCATTTTGCAGGACAATGCCCAAGCACATGCAGTGCGAGCTGTTACTGATTTGAAACTCCCTGGCAGATTAAAACTGTGTGCCGGATCGAGACTCGAACTCGGGACGTTTGGCTTTCGCGGGCAAGTGCTCTACCAACTGAGCTACCTAAGCACGACTCACGCCCCGTCCTCACAGCTTTACTTCTGCCAGTACCTCTGCCAGTAGCAGACGAGGTACTGGCAGAAGTAAAGATGTGAGGATGGGGCGTGAGTCGTGCTTGGGTAGCTCAGTTGGTAGAGCACTTGCCCGCGAAAGGCAAAGGTCCCGAGTTCGAGTCTCGGTCCGGCACACAGTTTTAATCTGCCAGGAAGTTTCATATCAGCGCACACTCCGCTGTAGAGTGAAAATTTCATTCTAGAAACACCCTGTTACTGATTTGTTTGACTGATGGAGCTGCTAAGTGCTATACCACCTACTGCACTCCCCCGACTTAAATCTCCCTGAGTTCAACTCGATTTCTAAACTGAAGGAAACATTTCATGGCATTCCCTTCAGAACTGCTACAAATTCGTCCGACAATAGACAACGCTGCTCAAACTGTCAGCACAACTGGCAATACTAAGAGTATCCTATGACTTCCACATCACTGGCGACGGGTTATACGTAATGCTGGTTACTGCTTTGAAGGTCAGTAAATTTTGAAACATGTATCTATTTTGTAGAAGCTGTAAATAAATAGTTGCCACTATTAAAGGTCCAAACCTCATAGCTCATACATTAATAGAATTTGCTTGAGAGATCAGCATATTCATAGTTAACACATTCTTCCAGTGAAAATGAAAATAGAAAATATACTTGGAAAGGCGCAAATAAATACAAAAATGAAGTGAATTATATTTCCTCATTTAGTAACAATTTTTTATAAATGCCGTGATCATAAAACATTTAATGATCTCAAGTGTTCATAGGTCCACTAAATTAAAATGGATGCAAAACTAGAAATAAATGTGTGTATTAGACAGAAAGTTATCTACACAGACTCTGACAATTTACTTTTTACCAGCGAGGTATGTTAATTCAATCTAAGCAACAAACCTCAGTATGCTTGAATATAAAGATTTCACTAATGCAGACCAAAGGGCCAATTAGTCAGCAGAGGTTAATACACAAATCCTAAAAGATGTTGCAGGTAGAAAGAAAGCAAAAGATAAGAAAATCTCAAATTGTAAAAGCAAAGCGGGAGGGTGTTTGCATGGAACAATAATAGAGATGTGACAGAATATGCTGAATTAAAGAAAACCATTGGGAAACATGTGTTTCAGTATGAGAAGATACAAGCAAAACACTGAAAACAATAGCATTATGCAAAACATGAAACATAAAAATACACCAGGTAACAACACATTTAAGATGGCAGATATCAATGTTATTAACATCTGAGAAGTAACTGCAGAAATATCCTAAGATGCCCATTTCCAAGTCATTAGAAGAGCACATGAAGCAAAATTATTCAGGATAAAATTTAACTAATTTCTTATACATTTTCAATAATATGTTATATACATTCAAATAAGCAGTATTTTTTGTTGTTTATGTGTGTGATGTCGATTTCAGAGTCATATAAATATCATCAGAAAACTGTATGACTGTCTCTCGATGTTGTGCACAGAGAACAGAGAGCAATTTGGCTTTCTCCAGAAAATTTAAGTAGCAGAACTGTTAACTCATTCTCTCATGATATGTAACTACTTAATTAATGAGTTAGTTTCTAAAATGTATGATATCACTCTGTTAGTGCAAAACTGATCTATTATTATTATTATTATTATTATTATTATTATTGCTGTCATTAGCAGTATTATGTCCAATACCCTATTGCAAAACATTCTTAAACCTCAGTAATTTGTTGTTATTCTTTTTACTATGTTCCAATTTCGTATAGTATGAAGAAAGGGAAGTACTTGAATACACTTTTATACGAATTCTTAAAACTGGAGAGAAAATAACACACAAAGAACTGATGAAGTTGTTTACAGTGTATCTGTGCGAAATTATAACATTCCACAACTAGAGCAATGTTGGAGTTTTTGGGTACCAGAAGAAAGAAGACCGAGAAGATATAAAAAATATAGAAAAAAAATATATAGAACAATCAGTCTTGTCTTTATAATGCTTAGGAGCTCCAGTAAAATTACCACAAATTGACTAGAAAAAAAATATTATATTGTAACAGGCAAAGGAAGACACTTACTCTTAAAGTGAATATGGCACAGTGATCCATTCACAAGTGAGGGATGAAATTATAACAGAGCAATGAAAATAATTTCCACTTTGTTTGGGGCTCATAGACATTGAGAAACCTTTTGACTCACTTTCAACAACATCTCCTCAATCATCTCTTGAGAAACCAGGCACTGACTTAACCTGAGCGAATATACAGTATGTACACCAATATTACAGTTTCCATTCTTGCTTTTATTTTTGTTACTGCAGTCTTTTGCCTGGATACAAATTTGAAACAGCTATCTATGTTAACATAACTTCTGTAAACCTTGTTGTCTATGCATAACTAATGAAACCTACATTTATTTGAAACTGCGTACTTACTTCAGCAATGGTTTCCCTTTATAATTCTTACTTCTCTACATTACCAAATTCCCAATACACTGATGCCTCAGAATGCTTCCTATCAACTGACATATATTTTTTGTCAAGTTGTGCCATTACAATAATTTTCTCTCTATCTATTAATTGTTTACCTGATCCAGAAACACCTCATTGCAGAAACTTCTGTTCCCTTCTTCAATGAACTGTTTATCATCCACATTTTATTTCCATCATCTTGAAATCATTAACATTTAAATTTATATCCAATGTTAACAAATTCCTCTTTTTCAGAATTCTCCTCTTGCTGCTATGTCTTCATCTACCACTTTTAGTGTCTCATTTCTCAGTCTTATTTGCTCAGCACTGGCAGAACTCAAAAGTTTGTATTTGTTCTCCCTGTACCTTAACTCCCTTTCGAAAATTCTTCTTGGTTTCCTCGACAGCTTACCTCGTGTACAAATTGAATAACATTGGTGATAGTCTACCACTGTGTCTCACTCCCTTGTGTACAAGTTGTATGCAGCCTTTCACTGTCTGTATTTTTATCTCTGTTACTTCTGAATTTTGAAGAATGTTTACAAGTCAACATTGTCAAAATCTATACGTAAATGCTGCAAATGTAAGTTTGCTTGTCTTCAACCAACCTTCTAAGATGAGCCACAGTGTCAGCATTACCTTCCATGCTTCTGCATTTCTCAACAACATAAACTGATCTTTCATAACATCAGCTGTTACTGGTTGCTCAATTCTTCAGTAAATAGCTCCATTGCACTTCATTAAACATATTCCAAAATCAAGGACTTATTTTTTAGTTAGTGATTTCAATACAGATTTCTTAACTGCGAAAGACAATTATATAGAACTAAGGAACCTGACAAAATCACTCATTCTAATTTCAGTTATTGACATAACTGAGCTCTTAATGACTTAAAGATAATGAAATTCTTTATTGGTATACAACTTTGTAGTATTGGATGTACAAGTCACATATTTTAAGAGAGACAGCAACTGCAATTTGATAAATAATTAAAACTGTAAAAAGAAGATGTTTGGACTGTCATTCATGTTCTTAATCAAATTTGTTTCAAATCACTCATTATAACTTTATGAATGAACAAGTTTACTCTGAAGCACAATTAAATGTAAATCATGTAATTCATATTTCACAAAAGATAATTTTCCAGTTTTAATAATATGAGATATTTACATTGTTTAGATAACATTTACTGTGAAACTGGATTTAGAAAGATCGTTCTTGTTATAATAAGCCATATGAGAATTATCAATCATAACTTATTTTCAGAAATTTAAATACAATAATTTTGAAGAAGTGACAGATTTGTTATAAATTTGTTCTGATAAAATTGTACAATTTATGAATAGCTGAGGAGGTATATTAAGAACTGAAGTCTTGCTAAATATATGGTAAACTTCAGTGTAGTCAGTATTACAAAATTACAAACTTAAATATTTTGACAACATGAAAGGAAAATTTATGTGGTAAAGGAGAAAATTCCTATATAATGGCATACCTAGTAATAAATTAGTTTGTAAAGTACTTGTTATTTTCAGAAAAAATAATAAAGTTTTAATCAAGTGCAAAGTCATTTGTTGTTAGGTGAAAGTAATATTACATAAAATGCATGAAAAATTTAAAAAAACTGGAAATAAAAATAACTCACTTGCAATAATCGGTACCATAAACTATTTAGCCACCATGTTTGCTGAGGCAGAGTCAGTCTGCAGTCCACAGCAGTGTCAGCTTTGTGTCAACTGATGAAACTTCAAATAAACCATTTTTGTAAATTAAGAAGATCATTGATTTGATTTGATTTGATTTGATTTGGGAAGAAAACCTAAGCATTTGCAGCAAACAAGAAAAATCTGGTAGAAAGAAGACACTACAGAGTGAACTTCAACAAGTCTGTAAAAAACTTAACAAAGCCTGTTTGTTAATGTGATCAGTGTGAGATACAAATAATAAAGATATTTTAACGCTTGTGCCTCGCACAGTGGGAATACTCTGTTTTAATAAGAAGTATGAACACTTTAGGCTGTATTGTAAATAGTTTAATATCCTGCCCTGAACAAGCCTATACATAATTAGTTAGATTTGTTTCATATTCTTGCATTTAGAGTACCTAAACAAAACCTTGATCACACTCCTATGGCACGAGAAACAAAATTTTATGAAAACAATCCAAAGTATACGGGAATCAGAATATACAATCATCATTCACCAGAACTCAAAAAAATCAAATCAGTAATGGAATTGAAGCCCAAACTGAAAAAATATTTATTGTGTCATTGCTTCCACTTGGTTAAAGAATTTTTAGAAACAAGATTATAATGTGAAATTCATATATTTTGTTACCCATTGCATAACATGTGTAAGTATTAGGGACATGTGATGCGATCTAGATGACTATATATTTTTCAGTTATTGACACTTGTCACATCACTATTTTTGTTCATCTTGTAAATAGCAGTACAGCTCTGTCATTGATGTGTGAGTTCACTTTTAGTATATTTTGTGTATGTGATTTGGTGCTTGTTCATGTAAAAGTGTGTGTATGTAGGAATCCACAAAATTTTTTTTTGCATCACATATTTGTGCATCTAATAATATGTATGTAATTGATGAAACCCGTATCACATATACAGTCAGTGATTGATTAATAAATAGATACAGAAAAAAGTATTCCAACAGTATCATCAATAAGATATGTAAATTGTATTTGTACTTCTCATTTCTGTGCAGTATTGCAAAAACCATCTGGCAGGTTGTAAAACAGGAGTGTGGGAGAAAGTAAAGCCTGTGTCTGACATAGAAGTAATTCATAGATGCAACATAGAAAAATCCATAGGGATGTTGCTGATAATTTCAATTAACACTTTTTATAATCAGCAGAGACAACTGTATGTAAATGCACAGTGAATGAGGTGAAGGGACTTCTGCAGAAAGCTATCAGGAGCAATATCAGACAGATGCTTGTAACCCTTATAACACACAGTGAAACGAAAACACAGTCAAGGAGATATAAACAGATAGTTATTTTAGGGTTGATGCTATTTCTACAAGAAGACTCACAGATTGTTCAGGTATATAATTGCAGTCATGTGTCAGATACTAAATGAATCTGTACAACAAATTATTGTACCTGAGAGATAAAATATTCATTGTTCTGGATAAAGTCAAGCGCTGGCATGCTGGGCGGGAAAGTTAGAGCTGAGAGGACTGTGAGATGGCGTCAGCCAATTGCACACTGACCAACTGCTCTACATAACGACAACACAATGGCAGTGCCATCTACAGGAAGAGGACACAGGCACCACGCCACCTGGCTGCAGTCCAGTTCACCCATTTCTGCAGCAGCATCAAGAATAGGCACTTGTATAGCAGCAACTGAAGAACTGTATTACTTCTCTTGTATTACGAATTGTATATAATGAAGAGATTGCTTATGTTGCATGACGCCCTTTGCTTGTGACACATCATTGTGAATATCTCAGAGTTAAGTATTGTCATTTATTTTCTGTGAATAACATTCATTAATACGATTTGCTTGAATTGTTGTCTAGTGATCCTGGAAAGCAGGTTTCCTAGGACCCCATATTCACCGAATAGGCACCCCATATTCGACGAATAGGCACCCCATATTCGACGAATAGGCAAGACACAACATTCATGTGTAAAGCCACATTTCAAGAAGTATAATAGATTCACTGTATTAAACTACCATTTAACAAGTTTTCCAATGTAGCAGAAAAGCTGATGTGAGGGAAAAATACTAATAACCTGTTTAGATTAGATTAGATTAGATTAATTATTCATTCCATAGACCCATAAAAGAGGGAATCTTCCTGGGTGTGGAACATGTCATATAAACACATTACAAAAATGTAATTAGAAAAACTGGAGTTTCAATAATTTTAATGACCCTCAGTCAATAAACCGTAAAATTATGTACATGAATTAAATTTAAACTTCTAATATTTACAGGTTTAATACTTACATCTGCTTTCATTCAATCCATGATTCAGACATTTGCTAGTTTCAGGGCTATTACAACCAAGTATTGTCAATAATTAAAGTAAATTATTCATTACAGTGATCCTCAGTTAAGAACAGTCAGATTATGTACAAGATTTAAAATTAAACTTCCACTAATTACAGACTTAAGACTTACATCTGCTTTCCATACATCCATCAGTCACACAGTAGTTAGTTACTTGACTGTTATAACCAAGTATTGTCAAAAATTAAAGTATAATAAATTTTTATTAAAATGGTCTACTTCACTTGTTGAGAAACTAATGGACGGAATAGAAGGAGTTGGCCATCAAAAATTCTTTTAAATTATGTTTAAATTGTGCCTTGTCTGAAATTAAACTCTTAATAGTTGCTGGTAACTTATTGAAAATATGTGTTGCTGAGTACTGGACTCCTCACTGGGCAAGAGTAAGTGATTTTAAATCTTTATGTATATTGTTCTTATTCTTAGTATTGATACTGTGTACCAAGCAGCTAGTTGCAAAAAGAGATGTATTGTTTACAACAAACTTCATTAAGGAATAAATATACTGAGAAGCTGTGGTTAATGTGCCCAATTCTTTGAATAGGTTTCGACATGATTTTGTTGGATTTACACTACACATTACCCTTATTATACGCTTCTGTACTCTAAAAATTTTTTCTCTGTTTGTGGAGTTACCCCAAAATATGATACCATATGACATAATGGAGTGAAAATGAGCGAAATATGCCAGTTTTTTTATATTTATATCTCCTATGTCTGACATCATTTGCATTTCAAATACAGACTTGTTTAGGTCTTTAGCAGTCCATTAGTATGTTGCTCCCAACTGAATTTATTATCAAGTTGTAATCCCAAGAATTTTACACTCTCAACTTCTCCTATTTCCATGTCATCATATTTTATACACACACCAGAAGGAAATCTCTTGGATGTTCTGAACTGCATATAGTGGGTTTTTCAAAGTTTACTGACAGTGAATTGGCTATGAACCACTTCTTAATGTCAGTAAAAATTTGATTAACTGCCCTTTCTAAATTTACATTTGATTTAATATTTATTGCAATGTTTGTATCATCTGCAAATAAGATATACTTGGCATCTGGTAATGTAACAGATGACTGGTCACTAATATACAAAAGAAACAGTAGTGGACCTAGTATGGAACCTTGGGGAACACCATGTAATTTCTTCCCAGTCAGATGATGTCTGATTGCCTACTGCTGACGTGTTATGTAATGACAGCTGAAATATTGTCAGTCAGTTTTATCATTCACCAAATATATTCTGCAATATTTAAACAGTAAAGTGGCAGTAACTGGAATTTTATACAGCCAGTAAAAGATCTTTCTTCTAAACAAAACCGACTTCTAAGGTCTAATTGGGATAATTTGGATGCAAATTAACCCATTAAGGACCAAGCATTAAAATAATGGAATTGTTAAAAAGATGTTCACGTGACCTAATTGTGCACTAATACAGACATAAATACATAAAAAGAAACATACAGACTCTAATTAAAGTATAGCAAAATGTTGCACTGACGCAACTTTGGGACTCTAAGGAGGTTTATTTCAATGTCATATGAAATTCTTGAAAACAGTTTGAATGGAGATGCACATTACATTCTTTTTCATTTGTAAACTACTGCACTTTTACACAACCTACATCTTCTTCTTGCTTTGCCTTCCTCCTCTTATTACCCACACTACATCATCATAATGTATTTCATTCAGAAGAGGGCTTTTGGAAGGCTGCCCATAAGTTCATTTCTCTGTGGGTGGGGTTGCAATTTCTTTATTTCCTTAGTTCACGACTGCAGTATCTTTTCATTTCATTACGGTCGTACATAAGTATGATCGAAATTCGAGTTGTGACGAATTTTCATTATTTACACATTTGTGTATTTTCCATGAATTGACAATAACAATATCTGTGAAGTTGGTGAAGAGAAACCACCACCATTTCTTACCTCTTATTCGAAATCTACAATTAGCAATAGTAGTTTCATCCAAATCAACGCTACCCATGTCCTGAGTGTATTGAGACATTACCCAGGTCTGGGGCAGAGAAATATTTTTCTAGTCTTTCTGACTGTACCTTTTTGTATTGGAAAAAATCATCATAGTGTCGTAGTTGGTAACTTCTGTCACCCTGAAACCGCTTTACCATAATGAATTCAGTTTTATCATCAAAATGAAAATGAAGTGCACCCCTGCCTTTTTTTCATGGTTGAGGTGGATTCCAAAGGGCAGTTTTTCAGAGTGGTTCTCACGAACAGTGCCACTTGCAAAAAGACCTTTTCGTTTAAAGTACAAAATAAAGAATAAGTAGAAACAAATTATGAAAATACATACAATGACGAGGTGGGTCTTCAGAAACTCAAAGCAAATTTGTAACTACTTCACCCAAAGAAAACTCAGGTGTTTCATTGCCTACCACCTTTCTACAAAAAGGAATAAGTCTGTATAAGTAGCTACATGAACTGCATGAACATGACAATTTGAAGCCAAATATGACAGGTCTACCTATGATGAATATCATGCAGGAATGTCTTTCAAAATAAGGGACTATTTCTTAGTCAATAGGCAAATTATGTTCCAAACTGAAGACACATATGATAGATTATATCAAACACTTTTGCCGCTTTAGAAAACTTGTAAATTTTATCCTTCTCTTCATCCTCAGATAAATAGATGTTTTGTTTGACTGACAAGAATTTATTATGATTCATACGTTTTCTAACAGTTGGTGATCCTTTATCTTCATCTTTTGACCAGGACAGTTGCAGGTAATGTGTGATATCCTGAAAGAATCGTTACTTCTATAAAACGCTTTAGCAATGAAACAGTTATTTGAAATAAATGGTGATTATTATCTTGTGTGTATATTATTTGCCTATTCAGTAACTTTTCCAGACACTTCTGAGTCGAAGCAAAGCGAAAAAATTTTCTAAGATGATAGACCCTGTATCTATTTTTTATATCTTCTGTCTTAGTTAGCACCTCTGCTGTTGGTGAAGAAGTGTATGTTGGTTGAACTCTCTCCCATTTTATAACATATTCTTTCATTTTTGTAGCATTTACACTAATTCGATTTCTTTTCTTAGCAGAAGAACTGGGTTTTGGCCCTAGGTCTTTATTTGATTTGTGAAGCTCACTGTGTAGATGTATTTCAAATGTACCTGCAATATCAATTGCTTCCTCTTCTTCAGCAAGATCATCATCTGACTGGTTTGACACAGTCCATCACGAATTCCTCTCCTGCACCAATGTATTCTTCCCAGAGCAGCATGTGCACCCCAAATCTTGATTTGTTTGCTGGATGTATTCCAGTCTGTCTTCCTCAATTTTCGTCCTCTACAGCTTACAGCTCCCTCTAGTACCATGGAGGTTGCTCCCTAACGTCTTAATACACATCTTACTGTTCCATCCCATCTTCTTGTCACTGTTTTCCATATGTTCCTTTCTTCGCCAATTCTTCACAGAATCTCCTCATTCTTCAGTAGCACCACATCTCATTTATTCATAATAAATAAAAATAAAGTGAAATGCTTATCTTCAATAAAGCTCACAGTTATTGTTCCAGCTGTGAACACACCCTCTGTTACAAATGAAATTCAAACTGAAACTTAGTTGAGACTCAAAGTCCTTTTAGAATGATACACCAGTTATAAAAGCATGTGGTTTCTCAGTCGTCGCCCTAACTATTTTCAACTAATGTCCAGCACATAAACAGACCATACTGACTAAATACCTTTCAGACAAAGCCTGACAATAATAAACGGTTCGAGCAACAATGGAATAGCAATATATTATTGTAGTAGAATAAAGCAGTTGTGTTACACAAATACTCACAAGTGCCAAAATTGTATAAATGCAACATTATTGTACATTGTATAAAATAGTATAAATTTTAGTGTATGTCTAAACAATAATGTAATACGATATTAGAAGCTTTAAAGGAGTTCACTGAGTGAAATTCATTTAAAAATCATCTTGTGCTAATTAGGAAAGAAAATAAAAATTTTTCTAATGAACTGCATGAATTTATCTGGAAGTTTCAGAATTCAGAGTGGTCAACATTATGTTCTCTAATCAATTACAAAGGCTTAAACTAATTATTTCAGATTTCCTCTTAATGTTTTTATAAAGAAATTCTAAATTAGTCCAACTCATTTAGAGTAAAAAAATTACGAATGATATATTGTGTTGGCACAACTTCAGGCTTTAAAGAGTTAAGTCTTATTTAACACATAGTAAACTGTAAAAGTTACTTATAGTGATAGAATTCCAGCTTCGTCAGAGTGGGAAATAGTAACTACTGGAGTTCCACAAGGCACAGTACTGGATCCTTGATGTTCCTCATATATTATATATTCTATAATATACAGTTCCATATGACAGTATGAACAAGAGCTTAACAATTTAAACATAACTAACAATAAATTCAGCGTACTGCCATTTTCTAGATCTAACAAGAAGACAACCCTGGAGTGATGGATAAAATAAACACGTTGTATGTATTCTCTTTTAAAAACTGTTTGATGTGTTTATATGGGGGCCTGTATATTTCCTCTAGCAAATAAATGTCGATGTTTTGAAATGTTGTTTCATTTCTTAGTAGTCTGCCATATAAAATTCGTCAAGAATATCCATTTGAAGTGTACTTTTGGCATTACTAAAATTTGTCGTTGTTAGTGACTCTGTTCCATTACTCCAACTTCGGTATCGTATAGAATGTGACGTGATGTCCAATGTGAATACTCTCTGAAGCTGAAGTGACAGTCTAGTGTGAATCGGCCTTGCTACTACAAAGATAAGTCGCATTAATAATAAAATTAAATTGAACAAATAATGAGAAAAAACAACGTCTGAAGTTCCAAATTTGTTGAATGATATACATAGAAAGGAAACCATAACTTTTTTTCACCACAATAAAATATTTTACGCGTTTTTTTCTGAGAGCAAAGCGCTCCTGGTGCGAGAAGCTGATAATACATAGAAAAAGCTGTCCAAAATGTATTTTCTACACAATGGATGCAGTTGAACTCTGTGATTGTTCCTTTATAGGTTGTAGAATAATACCACTACCAGTCAATAGAAGATGACATAAACTAAATCACCAGATATTGTCACTGGCAGCGGTTATTATTACACCCTAAAAAGCTGTCCTTCTATTACGAACAAACTATACTTTCTACCGTAAGTGTAAAATGAAAACACTGTTGGACGTTGCCAAGACACGTATGATTCTTGCAGCCTGAAATGAAGTCTTGCGGCAGGTTATAAAATAATGAATATAGCACTATCGAAATGCATTGGGAAGAATTGCTACGTTCCGTTCGAGAGTCGACTTTTGATAATGCTTTGTTATGTGTGTCAACAAACAGAGCATGCAGATAGTATTTTGTCAGTTGTTTTAAATGGGAGGTAGTGTATTTAGGACGATTAAGTATATTTGCTGATCGTGTTTTTCTGATGTTTTCTACGATTTTTGCTAGTTTGATGTACTGGAAAATTGCCACGTCGCGTGAATTTTGAATTAATTAATTTATTCATTGATTGAAAGATGTCAATCTATGCTGGTGGTGTCTCTCTCCAAGAAACTGCAGAAGTATTGACGAATCTTCGTATTGGGCAGGAGATGGAAGCAGTTGACGATTTCTATGATAGCAATACTAACACTATGTGCGGAGCATCACAAAAAGGTGATTCTATGCTACAGGGCAAATGTGATAACAGACACGAGCGCCCCAAGTTTAGTGCGAAAAAGGTCACGATAAATATTGCAGATGGTGCAAAGTGCAAAACTACGCGTGCAGGCGCAGTTAAAGATCTCATGAACTGTATAGCGTTTCAGAAAGAACCTGATGAATTCAATGACGACGAAAGAACTTCGCCAGATTTCTTGAGTACAGACACTTCGTCGGATGTAACAGATGTTACGCCACGTTCCACAACCAGTGGTTGTTCTTCGCTATCAAGATCAGAAGAAAGCAGGGAAAGCCGTAAAAAATTCACGGAGCATTCCCACAGTAGTGATGCTGAAAGAAAAGAGGAGAAGAAACCAGTACATACACTGAGGTTTTTGAGAGAAGTATTGGATAGTACAAACCCCGAGACAGTTGATCGAAATAATGGTGCAACACCTAAACGAAAACCTGTTATTTGTAAGAACATGACGTTTTCAAAGGATCAAGTAAGAAAAATTGATAGAGAGAACCAAATTTTACTAAGGAAGATAGAAGCTAATTTCAATAGACGCCCAAAATGTCCAACTACATCAGCACCACAGCGTCCTAGGCTTTCCAGTTCAGCTGTTAATAGACAAAGGTCACAGAAAAAAATTGCACAAGACAACTTAGTAAGTCATTCATAATACCACCTTACTACTTCATTTCAATTTCTGTCGGTTGTAGAAAGATGACGGAACTTTAATATATGTTTTCACTTGTTACTGAAGTACTCTGTTCAGAAGCAGAATTGGCAAATACGTATGTAGCGTGATATTGCATTTAGTTAGATGCCTTTGGTGTTAATAATATGACTCACAGACTGCAAAAGTTACACAATAGATGTACTTGCAACTTGTCTTTTCAAGGTCAGTTTTTCGGGTACTAGTATTATGCAACTTGAGATGTGTTATTACCCAGAGTATCTGCTGAGTTACATTGTGCATGAAGTGCATTTGCAGCAAGTGAGATTAGTTGGAATACAGTAGGCACATGATTACAAATAACCTGACATGCCATCAGTCTATGTTCATTCTTCTGTCATAATCTTATGGGGTGTTGTTCATTTCCCACATGCTTTCTGTTACACAAACATCTCATTATGATGAAATGTTCAGAACAGATACCCGACTAGACATACTCATAATTACCAGGCAATTGTAGCCTAAGATACATGAATTCTGATTGTTGCACATGGGAAATAATATAGAATATCCATAAAAAGGGATGAACCCGCTGAGAGTACAAAACTTATTTACTGTATTGTTTTGTTTCTCATTCTAAAGACTCATTTGATGCACCTCTCGAATGAATTAACTGGACCTTCAGTACTGCTACACCACTTCTCAGTGAGATTGACAACGTTCAGCCAAAACTAGGCCTCAGGCTATGCTGCAGAGCAGTATGTCACCAACCGAGATTTCATATCCACATTCACTAGCTTTGTCAGCCTTTAACCAAGTTTTCACTTTTCAACATAGCCTGTACCTTGGACTATGCTACAGTTCAGTGTGTCACAAGCTGTGTGCCCCCCCCCCCCCCCTCTCCACCCCCACCCCCCAAAAATACCCTGTGTGTGCAGGTACTATGTCCTAAGTGTCGTCATTATGTTGTGGAATCAAACTGCTATCCAATAACTGTAGGTTCAGTTGTCCCCATCTTTCCATATTAGCCTATAGTGTATTTGTGTGAGTGGTTGAGGGCTTGTTGACCCTGCTGGCACCAAATATACATGCTGATACATGACATAACAATGTTAGAGCGTGTGATGTTGTGTGTGCCCAAATAGAGCTGGAACAGAATGTAACAAGTGTGAGTATGAAATCTTACTTGTGGTAACATACTGATCAATCCTAAGGTCTAAGATAGATAGAAAGTAAATATAATGTCATGATCACAACTGTAATTCTTGTTGTGGTGTCTATTTCACACATGTTGGATTTCAGTAAGTTGTTATGTCTACTATTTTCATGACATCATGGTTCAAAGTACACAAGTGGTATCAGTAAGTCTAACATTTTCCTCAACTCTGGGCATAATTACAACAAACTACACCCAGTTGTGCTGTTTCTTCTAGCCAAACCTTGTTCTCCTTCGACAGCACCTCCTCCCCTAAGCCCTATACTTACTTCCATTACCAAATTAACTATTCCTTGATGCCCCACAGCATGTATTTTATCAACCCAGCACTTCTTTTAGTTACTTTGTGCTATAAATTTCTCGTTGATTTGTCACCTGTGGGAGAATTATAAAGTCATCAGCAAATCCCAAAGACTTTTTCTTATCCCAAAACTTGAATTTCTTTCCCAAGTTTCTTCTTGGTTTCCTTTAATGATTTCTCTGTTTACAGGTTGGTTAACAACCCTATCCCACTACCTTTTCAGCTACTGATTCCCTTTCATATCCTTTGATTCTTATAACTGCAGTCTGGCTTTGGCACCAGTTGAATTAACTTTTTCGTTCCTGCATTTTAAAGTTGCTATGTTTCAGTCAATGTGGGCAGTCTTGCCTTCTTTTATTTTATCTCCTGCTATAATTGATAGGCTCTGTATTGCTTCACATGTTGCTACATTTCTACAAAACCCAAATTGCTCCCCCCCCCCCCTCCTTTTACATACTATTAAATGAAATTTTCTACAGAAACCAAACTGACACCTCCCCCCCCCCCCCCTCCCTACCCGCCTGCCCTCCATGATTGTCTTTTAGCAGTCATTCCATTCTATTTGTTAGTATTTTGCAACCGTGAATTGTTAAAGTAATAGTTCAGTACTACTAACAACTGTTAGCAACAGTGATTATTATTTTGCCTGCCTGAGAGTGGTTTTTGCAGGGTTTGTTCTCTCAAGAAGTAATTCAGGTAAAATATCGTAAGCACTAGATTAACATTTGATGAAAAATATTATTTAAAGGCAAGAAAACATTTTATTAGCTTTGTAATTACACCCTGGATACGAAAAAAACAAAACACATTTACTGTAATAAAATACACAGAAGTTATACACAAGCCAAGAATAAAGATATTGACAGCAGAGTCATGGAGCAGCACATGAATATAGACGTCAAGGAATTTTTTCTTTTCTTTTAACACTTCCTCCAAAAGAAAAAATCATGAAATTATTGCTTTGTCTCTTGCATGCCAATTTCTGAACATAGAAAATTAAATCGAACTCGTTCAAGAGGTTTCGTCAAAATATCTGCCAACTGGTTGGGTCCATCAATGTGTTCCAAGAAAATCTCACCGTTCAGATATCTTTCACGAACATAGAAATGTCGGACCTCTATATGTTTAGAACGTCGATGATATTCTGGATTTTTTGCCAACTTCAATGCGCTAGCATTGTCAATGTAAAGAACTGGAGGCTGCCCCGACATTTCCACCAATTCTGACAGCAGACGACGTAATCAAACTAACTCTTTTGCTCCTTCACTAGCTGCAATTATTTCCGCCTCGGTTGTGGATGTGGCCACTACTTTCTGCAACTGACTTGTCCATGACACTGCACCACCTGAGTACTTTGCAAGAATTCCAGTTGTTGAGCGCCTTGTCTGGTTATCACCTGCGAAATCTGCATCAGCGTAAATCTTTAACTCTTCTTTTTTATTATATACAATTCCAAAATTTAAGGTCCCTTTCAAATACCGGAAAATGCGCTTTACTCTATTCCAGTCTTCAGTGGTTGGTTTCTCCATAGCTCGAGCAGCTTTATTGACTGCAAAAGTGATGTCTGGACGAGTTACTGTTGAAAGGTACACGAGACAACCAATTGCTTCACGGTAGGGTACAGATGACGAAACTTCTTCGTTTTGATTATTGTCCTCACATCCAATAGGAGTTGAGATTGTATTGCATTCTGCCATTCGAAATCTTTGCAGAATTTCTTCTGTGTATTTCTCTTGACTTATCATTATTGCTCCATCTTCATATTGCTTTATTTTTATTCACTTGTCGCATCTTGCGGGAACTCTACACGTTCACGTGTACCGTTAATAATATCTTCTAGTCTATATGCACGTAGCACCATAGAAATATGCCATTTCCATTTAGCCCAGTCGTCAGGTCCTTCAAGCTTATCAATGCTGACCTTATAATCGCTGCTAGCAGTCATGTTTCTTTACAGACATACGCTCATTTCAAATATTGTTTTAATTAAACTGTGTTGTTTGCCATTACACGTGTACTGGGCCCATAACCTGATGAAAAATATTATTTAAAGGCAAGAAAACATTTTATTAGCTTTGTAATTACACCCTGGATACGAAAAAAACAAAACACATTTACTGTAAGAAAATACACAGAAGTTATACACAAGCCAAGAATAAAGATATTGACAGCAGAGTCATGGAGCAGCACATAAATATAGACGTCAAGGAATTTTTTCTTTTCTTTTAACAACATTGAAAATTGGAAACAGAAAAATGTCAGATTTGTTGAAGAAGTTGTATTCAATGTCTGCAATAATTAACGAGCAAATAATTTCCACTATGTAGTACTAATCAGGGTGGGGAAACAGGGAATTAACTTAAAATGTTTACTGTTGAATATAATAAAAGTTGAACAATAAGTGTTTTAAAAGCTATATTTTTGGGCACTTGGATAAAATGTAACTAACATCCAGCCTATGATGAGATGAACTTGAGAAACTGTCCAAACCAACCCTCATATGCTCCCTGTCTCTGGAGTTGTCAACTGGCCTGCGGCATTTGTGTCTATAAGACTACATGTTGTGCCTCATGCAGTTTGAGAAATTCCAACTCCTGGTGAGGACGTGTGTTTGGCTGTGAAAGTTTCATTTTTTCCCTCTCTCACAGGGCTCCCTTGCAACTACTGCATTTTGATTCACAGACAAACACGCCTTCAGTATAGCTCTCATACTGCTGTGCAAAACTTCATGTAGTCTTGGCAAAGTTTGTTGGGTCTTCTTTATATACGCATGACTGTTAAACAGCTATTGTAATTAGTTGTGCAGCAAAGGAAGGGGGGTATCCTTTTGGGAATTGGGGTAAGCGTCTGGCAGATATACTGCAGTTAAGTTTTCTGTAGGCTTGGTGTTGAAACTGCCCATTTCCACAGCTCCGTAGGGATTATGTAGGAAAGTGACAGAAAAATTTGCAGGCTTGCTGTGGTAATTTTCTGTGAAGATTTGCATCTGCTATGGCTACATGATGGCTCTACGCAATTTCACCGAGGAAACAGAATGAATTACTGTGACCTACAGATAACCAAACAAATCCAAGTTACACAGTGCTTGGTAGTGTCACAGTGTTTTCCATTGCACTCAGAAATACTAACTCTGTAATTTGGTAGCATATCAGACTTTTATTTCAATAATGAACAAAAGGTCTGTACCCCATATTCCAGGGGAGGGGGGGGGGGGGGCGGGCAAGTGACCACCCTTGCTGCCCCTAAGACATTTTGTCATGTATGGCAACTAGAATGGGAAAAGTGTAGAATAGTAATTGAATAATCCTGTATATAAAACAATATTTAGGCAACTGAATTGAACATTTTGTATTCTCAGCTATGAAAAGGATAAAAAAAGGTGATCTCTATGTTACTCACAGTCGGTAGAACATATATATTCAAGGCAGTTGTAGCAACTACTGTTGCCCATGGCAGCTTGGTTGAAAAGGGATAACACTATTACTAAATTTGAAAGACTTCTATAAACGTATTTCTTACATTTATATAGATGAAGAGTAAAATGCAACTTCTGGTCAATAAACATTATTCATAAAGAAAGAGGGAGGTGTAGACCAATGAATAATGCTTGAAAATTAGTCACCTAATCACTATGTACTAATGAAAAAAATATTTCTATTTTTTTCAGCTTCATTTGTAATGCCTATGCCTATAAGCTTATTAATGTCGTTCAAGATGATGATATTATGCATTTTATTGAGTTACAGTTATTGTCCAGTGCATGTGTTTACTGACAAGCTATTTTTGGAAATGTGATTTTTAATACAGTGCTTTCTCTTCTTTTCACAGACGTTACTAAAAAAAATTGAATGTGTTAAAAGCACCATCAGTGCAAGAGTCAGTGTACGAAAGGTTTGACAATAGATTTTGTGATTTTTGTTTGGATTTTCCTCATAGCCAGTGTACAAATTACTACAGTCAAGTGAAGATTATATTTTGTAATTTTTTGTATTCTAGTCAAATCCAGGAAGTATAGGTGAATGTACATATATTTTATACAATATTTTTGAAAAATATATTTATATATCTCACTCATGTTTTATCAATTTATGTAGATCTGTGAATAGTTGTTCCATTTTTCTAAGAAAATAACACTTGATTGAAAAGTATTATACCCTGTGTAAAGAAAGTGCTCAGCATTTACAGCCATTTTAACCAAATGAATGGATAGAGAGGAGTATTAGATACTAGTCATCAATTTCCACCAGTGACATAGGAAACTTGCGACAAATGTGAACAGCGTCGTAACTGTAATGTGATATTGGTGGCAATATTTTCAAACTACTAGATAAGTCTGTCACCACAGCCTGGTTTTTATGTTTTGTGGCTTCACTCACTCTCACAACCAAACTGGAAACATGCACGGAAAGATGACATCACAGCAGCAGCCATTAACATTGTCACTGGTCAAAGCTGAGTACTAGTAGTGAATATTCCTCTTGATCCAAATGAATTGTAAAAAGAAAGAACAAACAATCAGGAAGAAATGAGTCTGTGAACCAGTCAATCATATATTAGTAGATAGCAATGGTGCATAGTTATGGGAGGTGACTATTTGGAAGGAAAGTAACATAACTGTAACTCATAGTTCTTGTACGTTAATGTTAATAGGACTGTTAAACCAACTTTATGGCCGGAGGCTGTATTTATCTGGTTATCATTCTGGACTCTGCACGTAGTCGTGTACCAATTTTTTATGAAGTACTCATTTACAGAATCAGAAATGTATTTGCTTCTTTAACATTGTTTTCTGAAAGAACTGTGTTAGAATGTGCATAAAAGAATTATTAGTATTATTATTTAAAACTCATGTATGTATAAAAATCAATTACTCACATGAATAATTTCATCCTCACGTCTGCTCATTTTTTATTTGAAAGATGAAATTTTTTTTGGGCTATACAGTATTTCATACTTGTCTACAGGATTTGCTTGGTAAATAAATACTATAGCCATTTTATTTTAAAAGGCATTTATGAGGTACTTTCTGAAATTATGTATACTGTATAGCTGTTTCCTGCCTTCATCAGTGCCATCATTCCTATGCTGATTTGATAACATACTCTACTAATTTAATTGCCATTTGTATCAAAGAATGTGTGTTGATTTCAGTTCTCATCAGTGCTTAAAGGTGTCAAAGTCAGGTAGGCCTACATTAAAGTCTATCAAGTTGGTAGTGAAAACCTTTGGTAAATAATTTTAAGGAACAAACCACATCTGCACTGTACTTCACAGGTGGTCTAAAAGTAGTGTGTTTCGACTATCATCTAAATGTCCTAGATCCCAGGTTCAAACCCAGCCACTACTTAAATTCTGAATAAAAATGCAATGGCAGCCAAAGGCCTCTGATAGGAGGAGTCACCGTCAGTCTGCTGAGAGCCTTGTACAAGAGGGTGGAGGGGTGGATAGAGGTTAATGGAACTCTCTTGGCTCGGCAGTCGAAAATGACCCTAAAGGCAAAATATTTGGCAATGATTTATGGCATGAGGATGCAGAAGGTTAAGGAAAACACTGCATTAAAGACACACAATGTGTATTCACAAGCAATATGGCCTGTAATCAGTAGCAGGCCACACGAAATTAGCCAGGAGACTGATGATTGTGCCGCCATTCCCTTTCCCCCTTCCAAGAACTAAGAAACTGGCAGTGAAACTCCATGAGCTCGCGCCCCCTTCCCCCCACCTGGCCCGTATGCTTGTTTTGCAAGATGTATGTGGGAGGAGGTAATATGCTGCCCACTTTTCTCAGAATAGGAGCACTTGAATTTTTTACAGTAATCCTGTCAATTACAAATGTCTATAGAGGATAGTCTACACACAAAAACTATCAAATTGTGTCTGTCATTTCATTTCTTTGCTTTAAATTGGTTTTAAAGGATTTGTTCTAAAGCTTTATGTATTTACTTCTTGTATATATTTCTATATCTGTTCTTGTAAATTCGACTACAACTTTCAATGTAGCATACCTGACAGTGTGTATTCTCAAGTAATACTGTCTTATTCAGCACCTGATGTCCGTGCTCCGTCCACTGCCACCTGCTGCCATCATGGTTAGAAAATCAGAATGTGTTCAGAATGAGATTTCCACTTTGCAGTGGAGTGTGCGCTGATATGAAACTTTCCTGGCAGATTAAAACTGTGTGCCGGACCGCGACTCGAACTCGGGACCTTTGCCTATCGTGGGCAAGTGCTCTACCAACTGAGCTACCCTAGCACGACTCACGCCCCGTCCTCACAGCTTTATTTCTGCCAGTACCCCGTCTCCTACCTTCCAAACTTTACAGAAGCTCTCCTGCGAACCTTGCAGAACTAGCACTCCTGAAAGAAAGGATATTGCAGAGACATGGCTTAGCCACAGCCTGGGGGATGTTTCCAGAATGAGATTCCACTCTGCAGCGGCGTGTGCGCTGATATGAAACTTTCCTGGCAGATTAAAACTGTGTGCTGGACCAAGACTCGAACTCTGGACCTTTGCCTAGTTCGAGTCTTGGTTCGGCACACAGTTTTAATCTGCTGGGAAAGTTTCATATCAGAATGTGTTGTTATTGTAGCTTTTATTTTAGATGTGTTTTAGCCAATTACTATCTCTTTGTACAGAAATCCCTCTGATTATGTATTATATTGCCATGCTTATGACCTGAAGATGGTCTTAATTGTAGACCAAAACTGGTTGCCATTCTAAGTAAACTTCTGTTGCGATCGAGACTGTTTTATTGAATTTTGGGATTTTATACCGATTGCTGTTTATGTCCCATTGATAGAATTCTTTCTAAAATTTTAAAAATCTCTATGGTGAAACTTTTCTTGTCGTTTCTGTATCTGATGTTTTATGAGCATCTCCATCATGCCCTGGTGCTTACTATATAGACCTGTGATGATTGCATCAGTCAACTTTGCATCTTTAACTCCTCTAATAATCCCACCAGGTAAGGGTCTGAGACTGATGAAAAGTGCTCAAGAAACTGTCTGTCTAGGGTTTTGTAAACTACCTCTTTTGTGGGTGAATTACATTTCCCTAATATCTCTCCAGTTGTGAATCTCAGTGTGGCATCTTTTTCCTGCTAGTTTCATGTGACAGTTCCCTTTAAGATCACTTCAGATGGTTATTCCAAGTTATTTTATAATTTTTGCTATCTTAGGTGATTTATTGGCTGTTGTGTAATCAAATTATCCTTCACTTCACTGCTGTATTCTTAAGTCGTGACTTTCCAATTACTACATTTTAAACTGTGTATCAGATACTACAGTAATGTTTCATATCATATATTGGATACTACAATACATTTTGTCAAGTATCATGTAGTATAGTACTGTTTTACATGCTCAAAAGTAAACACACACAACCTGTAGATGAAGAAGTATAAGTCATTGTGAACACTTTGTGTCATCTTTGATTTAACTAAGGTATTTGATTGTGTTGATCACAAAATGTTACTGCAGAAGTTGGACAGTAATAGAATAAGAGCAGTAGCTCACAGTTGGTTTCTCTCCTATTTCAAGAACAGACAGCAAAAGGTCATTCTCTACAGTAATGAGAACAGCTGTGAGGTGGCATTTGATTGGGCCATGGTTAAAAAGAGGGTGGAGGGCCTCAGGGATCAATGCTGGGACCACTACTGTATCCTCTGAAGGAGACGAAAGAAGTTCATGAGTGCCAAAAACTTAGTTTAGATAGCTGTTAAGAGTATAATATGCCACTGTGCATCCTCATATTTTTATTTGTGCGCAGATAAAGTGTACGTTACTTTAGCTCTAGACACTGGCAAGTTACAACAGTGAGTAAACCTCTCCACCTGCTGTGTTGGCGTGCATGTTCTTTGGACATCATTACTTGACAGTGCCTTGGAGTTCAAAGAACAGAGAGACATTGTCAAGAATGCAAATGAGTAGAAATACATGAAGAATCATTTTAAAAAGTTTACTCACTTTTTATCGCTAACATCATAGCATTACACGTCTGGTTTAAATAGATTGCTATGAGATCTGTTCACCCATTGTTATTTTTGAAGCTGTATATCAAACCAAGTGGGCGTAAAATGCAAAAGAATTACTGCTATGCTCTTTACATCATTTAGTAGCTTGGACAGATTACAGATCTCTTCCAGCACTCACACATTAGCACAGAGTGAAGAAATCCGAGAGAATGGTCCTGTGTCACTGCACAGCGGGACCACACAAAAAATTAACTTCAAGAATGGCAACTGGAAATTATGTGCAAGGTAAATTGACGTACATGCATTGTGGGTGACAGATTGGCTTGAAGTGCACCACGACACGAGGCAACACCACAAAACACCTCACTAGGTAGTGGAGGATATCAGTTTCAACATAAGTAATGAATCAAATAGTGCAGTTCAAGACATAAGTTCATGGAATATAGAAAATGAATTTATGCTATATCACAATAATATTCAGTTTTTACAGTTTCTAATGCGGTATTCAACTAAAACTGACATTTTGATTACACAGTATGGGCATAAGATTGGTGAGTTTGAACAACTCACATTTATAGGTGTTCAGATAGAAAGTAAGTTGTCACGGAAAGCCCATGTTCAGGGCCTCATCCAAAAAATGAATGATGTTATATTTATCATTAGAACAGGGTCTGTACTAAGTGAAAGTCCAACATGCAAATTAAACTACTTTGTTTATTTTTGTTTAGGTATGACATACAGCACTATATGCTGGGGTAAATCTTCCCATTCGTGATGGGTATTTTTAGCTCAGAAATGGACAGTTCGAGCCGTATGCAGTGTAAGTTCATGAACCTCTTGTTGACCCCTACTCAGGAGGCTGGGAATTCTGACATTGGCCTCTCAATATTTATTTTCTGTGATGTTTGTTCTCAACACTATAAGCTTGTTCCCAAGAATTAGCAGCTTTCACTTATTTGATACTAGACAGAAATCCAGTCTGCATTTGGATTGCAACTTCTTGACTCTTTTGCAAAATGGTGAACAGTATTCTGCTGCAGCCATTTTCAAATAGCTACCAAAAGAATAAAAAATCTTAACAGTAATCAATGCAATTACTCACATGACCAACAACAACAGTTGAGTCTGTTACTTTCCCTGATCCCATCTTATCAAAACTACAGTTCACACTGTTTTATATACATTATGAAAATTGGAAAATTGAATAAACATTTTCTTAAATCTGCATATATTTATGTCTTATATTATGACTAAATGAAACAATCAAAAATCCAGGATGGAATGTAACAATATTATGAAAGGAAAGTTGGTACGCACCATATAACAGAAATGCTGAGTTGCAGGTAGGCACGACAAGATGACTGCAAGGCCTTCATCAAAAATAGACAAAACACGCACACACGACTGCAGTCTCTGGCAACTGAAGCCACACTGCAAGCAGCAACAGTGAGACTGGGAGACTGGAAAGATAAGGCACAAGAGATTTATTTTGTACAAGGCTGGGAGGATAATTACGGTCTGTAAAGGCTTCAGTGAGTCCCATAGCATATTTTGAGAGAGATCACTTGTCACTGCAGACACGATGACCACTGGTGTCTACGCTTTGTGGAGGGGATTTCTTAGTATGGAATGGTTGGCAGCTGTCGAAGTGTGTGGCCACAGAGGAGCATTCCCCTCATAACTCAGTACCACCCAGGACTGGAGCAACTGAATTACATTCTCTGCCAGGGTTTCAACTACCTCTCGTTGTGCCCTGAAATGAGAAATGTCCTACCCGCTATCCTTCCCAACCCTCCCACAGTGGTATTCCACTATCAACCTACACAATATACTTGTCCATCCCTACATAACCCTACTCCCAACCCCCTACCTCATGGCTCCTGTCCCTGTAATAGACCTAGATGCAAGACCTGGCCCTTACATCCTCCCACCACCACCTGCTCCAGTCTGGACACAAACATCACATATCCCATCAAAGGCAGGGCTACCTGAGAAACCAGTCATGTGATCTACAAGCTAAGCTGCAACCACTGTATTGCATTCTATGCGGGCATGACAACCAACAAGCTGTCTGTCTGCATGAATGGCCATAGACAAACTGTGGTCAGGAAGCAAGTGGACCACACTGTTGCAGAGCACACTGCCAAACATGATATCCTTTATTTCAAAGACTGCTTCACAGGCTGTCCCATATGGATCCTTCCCACCAACACCAGCTTTTCTGAATTGCACAGGTGGGAACTTTCTCTGCAGTATATCCTATGTTCCTGTAACCCTCCTGGCCTCGACCTTTGTTAGTCATTGTCTTCACCCATCCAGCCCCTTCCCTGCTCCCATTCCAGCACTACACTGCCCTCATTCCACCATCGCACCCGGTCTTCTTACTCGTCTCCTATTCTGCTGCCCGCCCCCCCCCCCAACCTCTCCCCTCCCCCTCCCTCTGTCTAACACCCTGACTGCACATAGCTGCCCTATTCTCTCTCTTCTCTCTTGACCTTGTCCCTGCACACTCTCCAGCAGCACTTCACTGTCCCGTGCCCTAGCCTACTATTCTCTACCTACAAACAAATACAGGATACCTCTATGGGCATCCGCATGGCACCATCTTATGCCAACCTATTCATGGGCCATCTAGAGGAATCTTTCCTAAAAACCCAGAATCCTAAGCCCCTCACTTGGTTCAGATTCACTGATGACATCTTTGCTATTTGGATTGAAGGTGATGACACTCTGTCCACACTCCTCCAGAACCCCAACAACTTCCCCATTTGCTTCACCTGGTCCTACTCAATCCAACAAGCCACCTTCCTAGATGTTGACTTCCACCTCAAAGGTGGCTATGTCAGTACCTCCGTCCATATCAAGCCTACTAACCACCAGCAATACCTCCACTTCGACAGCTGCCACCCATTCCATACTAAGATGTCCCTTCTGTACAGCCTAGCCACCCGTGGTTGTTGGCCTCCTGTCGTTGTCGCATATGCAGTCATGAGCAGTCCCTCTCAAAATATACCGAGGGTCTCACTGAAGATTTCACTGACCGTAATTATCGTCCCAACCTTGTACAAAACCAAATCTCCCGTGTCTTATCTTTTTACTCTCCCACCACCTCTCATAGTCCCACTGTCCAGCCACAGAGGAGCATTCCCCTCGTAATTCAGTACCAGCCAGGACTGGAATTACATTCTCCACCAGGGTTTTGATTACTTCTCATCGTGCTCTGAAATAGGAAATGTCCTTCCCATAATCCTTCCCACAGTGGTAATCCACCCTCCACCTAACCTACACGATACACTCGTCCATCCTTATACAACCCCTGCTCCCAATGCCTTACCTCATGGCTCATACCCCTGTAATAGACCTGGATGCAAGATCTGTCCCACACATCCCTCCCACCACCACCTACCCCAGTCCGGTCACTAACATCACCTATCTCATCAAAGGCAGGGCTACCTGTGAAACCAGTCATGTGGTCTACAAGCTGCAACCAATGTGCTGTTGTAGGCACGACAACCAACAAGCTGTCTGTCCGCATGAATGACCAACGACAAACTGTGGCCTAGAAACAAGTGAACCACCCTGCTGCTGAACACGCTGCCAAACATGATACCCTTCATTTCAATGACTGCTTCACAGGCTGTGCCATATGGATCCTTCCCAACAACACCAGATATTCTGAATTGCGCAGTATGAACTTTCCCTGGAATAAATCCTATGTTCCCATAACCCTTCTGGCCTCAGCTTATGTTAGTCACTTTTCTCACGAATTCAGCCCCTTCCCTGTTCCCATTCCAGCACTACACAGCCGGCATCCCACCACCACGCCCAGTCTCTTTATTTCTCTCATTTTCCACTACTCACCCCCCCCCCCCTCCTCCCCCACCTCTCCCCTGCCCTCTATCTGACCTGCAGCACTTCACTGTCCGCCACCCCCACCAAACTATCCCTCCCCTCCCCAGCCTCCTCCATACCCTTACCCAGTCGCCACTCCCATCGTACCCTGAGGGGCCGCAGCTCATGCTCTAGTGGCTAGTGTTGCTGCCTCTGGATCACGGGATCCCAGATTTGATTCCCAGTCGGGTAGGGATTTTCTCTGCCTGGAGTCTGGGTGTTTGTGTTGTCCATGCCATTTCACCATCCTCATCATCATTTGTGACAGTGGTAAAATTGGACTGTGAAAAAATTGGGACATTACATGGGCGCTGATGCTCACACGACCAATCATCATCATCATGCACTCTGTGTGTGTGTGTGTGTGTGTGTGTGTGTGTGTGTGTGTGTGTGTGTGTGTGTGTCGACGAAGGCCTTAATGGCCATAAGCTTTAATTGTGAGAGTCTTTGTTGTGCCTATTTGCGACTTGGCATCTCCGCTATATTGTGAATGGCAACTTTCCTTCTCGTAATATTGTTACATTCCATCCTGGATTTTCCATTGTTTAATCACAATTTAAGTCCAACATATTCCAAGTCTTACAGAGACACTGCACTTTTTCAACAATGTTTCCTCTTCATATTGAAATTTTGTCTTCGAGATTGTCTTTTTTGCTGTAGCTCCACATTAACTTCTTATTTCATCAAACTTTCAATGTTTTGGTCCAACAAATATTATTTCTTAACGGGTATCCTAAGACAAAAAAAAAAAAAAAAAAAAAAAAAAAAATAGAGTTTGTAACTTATATAGTTAAAATAATCACTCTCTTTAGACAATGCTTTGATGATCTGTTTAATGTTTCTCGGTTTAATATGAAGATGTGGCAGGATGATCTCATTTTTCTCCCCAGGATTCATTGTTGTTCTGGTAGGCCATTATATTCTACTCTGAGGCATTTCACAGTCACAACTATCCCAGGGGCACAGGAAACGAGGAAACTTTGTAAAGCCTGACTGTTGTCCAACAAATTTCCTATTACTTTCAGGTCTCCACATACAAGTCATTGGTGTTTCAAATATTTTAATGCCTTCAGCATCATCTCCATGTTTTCAGAGGTTTCTTTTAAGTGCACAGAGTATGCTACAGGCACTGAGCCATACTATTTCCAATGTGTAGAAATATGGCATTGAGGCTCCTTTTGTTAGAATCTGTAAACAGCCTCCATTCATTTGTGTTGTATGTAACACACCTTCAACGTCCTTACAGTAAACAAGAGAGCATTCTGTAGTGACATATTCACGAAATTCCGATTCTCGTGACTGAAACCAGTAGAATGTTGTGCCCAGGGCAAGCAGATGTTTTTCCCTAAATAAAGATCCAAAAACTTGGGCTGCTTCTTTTGAAACACACAGATCTCTTACCAAGTCATTCAGGACTTCTTGTGTAAACTGCTCTGGTTGTCCTTTTGGGGGTGAGGAGACATAATCAGGATCTGTAGTTTTACTGGATGATGATGATTCTGATTCTAAAGCAGTGGACGCTTCAGGCATGGGAATGTTAAAATCGTGTGGTATGGGTCTTATGCCTGATTTTAGGTTGGGACATACAATTCCTTTCATACTGTTCCCTTTATGCCCACCAACTTTCACCATACAAAAATAGCAATCATCTACACTATTTTCCTGTTCTCTCCGTAGTATTGGAATCCGGAATGGTAAAGATTTCTGCTTGCCTTGTGTCAATTTCCTCAAACCTGCAACACATGTATGACAAACAGTATATGGTGCAAAATTTTCATCCTGGTCTCCTAAATTTATATTGAAATAATATAGGTATGCTTTTTTGACAAACGAGTTTATGTTCTCTCTCCTGGTTTGAGAGTCAGGGACCCACAGATGTAACAAAACACATCAGTGTCATTCACACCGGATCTTGATGAAGTAGTCATTATTAGGCTGATTTGAAACAACCAGGTAGCATCGAGCACACAGACAAATTTCACTTCAAGTTTATTCTCAAATGACTGTGTTTGTGTGCTTCTAAACAACTGGAGAGGTATCGATCTTTTCACAGTTGATAATTTTGAACCGCTTAACATTGTATTGCAGTATATATTATGCAAGAAATTTAAAAATAAGAAACTTAAGGAATTATGTGAACACTATGGGTGTTAGAAGAAAACAAATTATATCTTCATAATGAGTGCTCTTGGCCACTAATTGACCCACTTTCATGTAAACTGCCAAAACATTGCAGCCCTGTGTTGTTAGATTGTAGTCTCTGCTGCAAAATTAACATGCCACAGCTAAATAATAGTGTTTGTGTGCAGTATTCTGTTTTATCACAGCTTAATTAATAATTATAAATAACTTGTTTAACAATTTGTTTGTGTACAAATTGCGCAACAAATCTGCTCATTGTGTAACTGAAGTTGCGACCTATTCATTGGTTGTCGTATGTGTTAATATGTTTGTGAATGGTTGTTACTTGTTATAAATAAATAAACATTTGAACTTTCATGACTTGTAAACAAGATATCGTATAAATATGTTAATAATTTTATTGTGTTCTAGGGCTCTAATGATTCCAAAAATTTCCTTATGTTTTCTGTAGCTCATCTGTATGCAGTTTTGGCTATTTTAGTGTGTATACAGTACATATAATGTTACACATTCAGTTGCCGGGCCATCTTGGCAGTCACCTTCATTGTCACCAGGCATGTTAGTCATGGGCTTTTTCCCATTGTCATGCTCTGTCCACGGACAAGCCAGCCCTCGGACGCTTTGCTCACACTGCAGCTCTGTCCGACCTTCCTGTTCCAGGCTAGGTGTAGCCTGGTCATACACAACAGACTGGCTCTCCACTACTTGCATCTGTACAGATCAGTCAAGCTGCTTGTTTTGTCACATCTTTCTTAAAATGAGTAATGAAGTAAAAATAAAATTTTTGAAAAGCTTTTTTGAAGGAGAAGTATTGTCTTGGCCTAACCAAATTGACTGCCAAAACTTAACATTTGGTGAGACTGGGGAAAAAAAAAAGTTCAGAACAGGCTAGGATAAAGAGTGAGTTCCTAAATAGGCCGTGTTAAAGTGATCAGGAGACAGGTATGAAAGAATTTTGTAAAACTCAGTTAAAAAGGTTAGCTCACTCGAATCAACTTTCAATGTATTATCACAGATTAATGCATTACAGAAAATGTCTGAAAGAATACAGTGAAGGTTGGTTTATAGACCAGATAACTCAGTTGAACCATTTTTGAAATATATAGACAATCTGGATAGGGCATTAAATAGAACAAATGACAAAAGTTTGACTTTGGGATACAGATTTAGAGGAATGGTAACCTTCATAATAAAAATAAGCAAGCACCCGTATCATCTAACACAGCCACACATCGATCAAGATGCATCCAACACATGCCTAAGAAAAGGCAATATATACAGTGAGACGGAAGGATTCGTGATTGCAATACTGGATCAAACAATAAACACCAGATATTACAGCAAGATCCCAATACCACAACAGATAAATGCAGACTTTGCAAACAACAAATAGAAACAGTAGACCACATCACAAGCGGATGTACAACACTAGCAAATACAGAATACCCCAGAAGACGTGACAATGTAGCAAAAATAATACAGCAACAACTTGCCATACAACATAAACTAATAAAACAACATGTTCCCACATACAAGTATGCACCACAAAATGTACTGGGGAGAATGATGAATACAAATTATACTGGAACAGAACCCTTATAACAGATAAAACACCACATAACAAACCTGACATCATACTCGTCAATAAAAAGAAGAAATTAACACAACTAATCGAAATATCCATACCCAATACAACAAATATACAGAAGAAAACAGGAGGAAAAAATTGAAAAATACATCCAACTGGCTGAGGAAGTCAAGGACATGTGGAATCAGGATAAAGTTGACATTATACCAATTATACTATCAACTACAGGAGTCATACCACACAATATCCACCGGTACATCAACACAATACAGCTACATCCAAACTTATATATACAACTACAGAAATCTGTAATTATTGATACATGTTCAACTACCCGAAAGTTCCTAAATCCAATGTAACATATACCGTACAGTTAAAAGGAAGTCACGCTTGATCAAGGTCCGCGTCACTTTCCATTTTTAACCAGACATAACATCTGAGAAAGGAAAGAAATAATAATAATAATAATAATAATAATAATAAAGGGAGAAGGGAAGTATACAACTACAGAAATTATTATTCAGAAACGGGACATATGCAAGGGAACAGGATTTTTCAGAGACAGAGATCGTAATAGAGGTTTTGAAAGGAGCTCAGACCTTGGCCAGAACACAGTCCATCCCAACTGTATAGGCCCAATGAGGGAAGAAATAACTCATTAAATTTAGGGATCCTGCATTGGTGGCACACAATGTGAGAGCTTATGGTAGTTTTAATACAGGAACCATTTGTACAAATAAATGAATTTGTTTCAGATGAACAAAACTACTATTTATAAGGAATTTTTGGGGGACTATTAAGTAAGTGGAGAAGGTAAAGAAACAAAATTTGATGAGTTTTGTTTGGAGAAGGGGGATTTACAAATGCTTTTCAATTATGAATTTGGAGGGAGCCAAGGGAAAAAAGGAATGAGACACTGGGAATGCAAAACAGTTTTGAAGGAGCTGAGGAAATGGAAGTACATGGACAGAAGGATGAAAATATTCCTGATATTCTGTCAGTGGAACAGCAGCCAGTACAATACTGAAAAAGTTTGTTTTAGTCTATGGTTACAATTTATTTATTTTGCCCATTGGCTACTGGTTTTGGTACACAGCACCATCCTCACATGGCATATAGTGCACCTTACAATGTACAGGTAGCCACTTACCCCTAGCACCCAGTCATCACGCTCGCTTCCCAGGTAGATGGGTCAATACTAAAAAGGAGGTCATTGTTGAGCTTTAAATAGATTTAAATTATGGTCAGCAGTGAAAGAATTCCCCCTACTTACAGAGTTTTTTAATGTTCTTTTTATCTTTTAAACCGTCTCAGTGTAAAAGATATCTAAAAACAGCAAAAAATATGAAATTAAGAAAGTACACAATATAATCCCCACTGCAATAAAACACTAATAGCCAAACAGAATATCCACTTACCTAAGTTTATGTTTTACCTTTGTATACAGTTTATACCAATGTAAAATATCAATTTGGCCATGAATCTTTAAATTGAGCAAGTGTTGTTGTTGTTGTTGTTGTTGTTGTGTACTGAGATACCAGACAAGAACAGCTTGTGATAGTTGTTACCAGAAGTACAATGGATGAAACTTCCTGGTAGATTAAAACTGTGTGCCGGACCGAGACTCGAACTTGGTACCTTTGCCTTTCGCGGGCAAGTGCTCTACCTACTGAGCTACCCAAGCACGACTCAAGCCCCGTCTTCGCAGCATTATTTCCGCCAGTACCTTCCTCTCCTACCTTCCAAACTTCACAGAAGCTCTTCTGTGAAACTTGCAAAGAAAGGATATTGTGGAGACATGGTTTTGCCACAGCCTGGGCATGTTTCCAGAATGAAATTATCACTTTGTAGCGGAGTGTGTGCTGATATGAAACTTCCTGGCAGATCAGTGCACACTCCACTGCAGAGTGAAAATCTCCTTCTGGATTATGACCTCCTGCTTAATAACTTGTTTGTCCATCTTTTAAAAGAATTATATCATACACCTTCCGTGTATCAGAGATAAGACAGTTTGTTGGTAAGTTTGTAGAGATATGTGTCACTACATGTCTACACATGTAAATAATGGCCCACTGATTTGCGTATGCAGTGTGGCGCCCAAGAGTGACACAGATGGGTTCCATATGAGTTACATCAGGAAAATTTGTTCACCAAGAAATCAATGTGAGTTCACTATAATCCTCAAACCATTGTGGCACAGTTCTGGCTCTGAGATACAAGCAATTATACCGCTGAAAGGTGACATACCTGTTGGGGAAGATGTCAGGTATTAAGATATGCAGGTCCTTTGCACCTGTCAGCATGTCTTTGATCACTAGCATGGGTCCCATGCAAGCACAGGAGAATGTCTCATAGCATGATATAGCTGCCAGCAGCCTGCGTCTGTGGTGCACTGCATGTTTCGAGCAGCTGTTCATCTTTATGACGGTGTTTGTGGAGATGACCAGTGACCTAGTGTAGCAAAAATGAGACTCACCCAAAGAGCTGACTCTTTTCCCTTAATTGACAGTTGAATCCCGATGGTCACACACCCACCGCAATCATAATTGATGTCATCGTGTCAACATGTGAACGCATAAGGGTAGTCTGTTGCGGATCTCATGTTCAATAATGTACGATGAACGGTGTACTCTGAAACACTTGGGCATGTGCCAGTGTTCTGCTCTTTCGACAGAGATGCCACAGACACCATGCATCCTACTTTACAGAGCAGACAAGTTTCCGAAACCCGTGTTGTGTGAAGAGTCGTGGACATCCAACTATTTAGCGCCTAGTGGTAGTTTCACTGTCCTTGTGCCTCTCTCTGTATATGCTGAAGACAGTAGCGGATAAATATTTGACCAGCTTTGTTGTTTTCAAGATACTTGTTCACAGTCGTGCATAACAATAATCTGCCCTTTCTCAAAATCGCTTGTGTCAATGGATTTCCCCATTTGCAGCATGTATTTTGCTAGGGTGATCCCCATCTGTCTCTGCTCTCCTTGTACACTTTTGTTACCATGTCACTTGCCCACAACACTACCAGACATATCGAACGTTGCAGTGTGCAGTGGTCATAATGCTTTTGGCTTATCAGTGTACATTAAAAATATAAAATTGTATTTACTGGAAAGAAATCAAGCAACCAGAAGGAATAGTGACACACTGTGGCAACTTATTCTTCTGCAACCATCAGTTGATGATTCTTTGGCCACATCTCTAACTTCATGTTTCTGCAATCAGTGAGTATGCTGGGGCTCACAGCAGCAGACTGCATCGATGGGCGTTGATATTAGGCCAAAAAGAGCATGCCATGCTGTGAACATAATGTATTGTAGCAGTGTAATCCAATTATTATGTTCTGAATGTGGCAGTGCTGTATGTCTATAATGATGAGACAATTTTAAGTCCATAGTTATTTTGTACACCTACAGCTGAAACCAGTAAGTTATACGCATTAAAGTATTATGGTACTAGAACCCCTCTCATCTTAATTTTTTTTTTTTTGTATCAGTCATTTAAAACATAGTAAACAGTGGGGTGTATTAGACTAAATACCATACACTTATGATGCATAGCACTACCATGTTCAGAACATAGTAATTGCATTATACTGCCACAATAGGATAATGTTCACAGCATGGCATCTTTCTTTGTCGGCACCTAATATCAATGCTTGTTGATGCAGCCTTTCAAAACTGCATGTTACTTACATGGAGTGGTTACCTGCATGTTACTTACATGGAGTGGTTACCAGGGCTGGTTGATGAGCTGCAATGCAACGTCGAAAAAGCATGACGCAGTGCTGCTGAGAGCTCCAGCATACTCATGGACACTGCTTGCAGAAACAGGAAACTAGAGAAGCAGCCAAAGATATTCAATTGATGGTTGCGAGTAGTACATCGCCACAGTGTGTCACTGTTCCCTCTGGTTGCTTGATTTCTTTCCGATAAATATAATTTTATATTTTTAATATACAATGCTATCATGATGACAACACTTGCTTCATTTAAAGATTCATGGTCAGATCAGTGTTTTACAGTGGTATAAACTGTATAGAATGGTAAAATATAAATTTGGATAAACAGATTTGCTATTTTGATTTTCATGTTTTATTACAGTGGGAACTATTTTGTTTTGCAAGTCTTAATTTCACATTTTATGCTATTTTTAGATATCTCTTATTTTGTGACTTTTCAAAAGGTAAAAATTTAAAGAAAAAACTATACGAATAGGGAGCACTATTAACCTTTTTTTAAATCTATTTAAAGCTCAACATTGACCCTTTTTTTTAGTATTAACTCGTCTATTTGGGAAGTGAGCACGACGACTGCATGCCAGGGGTAATTGGCCACCTATGTTTTAAAGTGCACTATATATTTTGTAAATTACTCTTGCACTATTATTCAGTATTATCAAATCTTTTGATCATAGGATGGCCTGAGAATTCGAGAGGTGGTCACAATATAAACAACATCGTAATTCACTAACAGCATCACAGATCTTTCGTATGGGGTCCTTCAAAAACGGTACCACTTTTGATATATAAGATTATGATCTTCACTAGTAACATGCCCTGGCTTTGCATGGGTAGCAGTATGTCTCTACAGCCGAACGACTGGTCTGGCGTACCAATAATTGTTTTACAACCCACTGTGTAGAGTTACAATTAAAATCATGCAACTATCACACAGCATTTGATTCAAACTATTTACACCCATTCAGTCTGGAAGTAAAATAGTATATGGAAATTGCACATCCCACTGCTCAGCTTACACATTTGCCATGACTTGATGTGGAGGCGGGATTGATTACGCATGCGAAATCTCATACTTTTGAGTTTGAAAAACACTGGTCAAAGTTTTAGGATAAAAACTAATATAATCTGGATTAAATACTTAATATGACAATTTATTTAATAAAGATCATTATTTTGTTCTCCAGGTGACTCACTTAAACTGAAGTTTTTTATTGTGTATCTTGCAAGCTATTCATTTTGAAATTGCAAGTTTGTATTAATAGACAGACATACAGTGTTGCAAACTTTTCTTTATACCTCTTTGGGAGGATCATTTCCTCCATATGAGGATCAATTCCTCATAACTCAAACAATTTAAGCACACCAGGAAAGTTCTCAGAAGGCACGACATATTTGTGAAAATCGTATCAAAATTCCTACAGTAGTTCCTCAGATTAACATTCACATACAAACAGAAAAACACAGCAGGAGACTTTGTAATAAGTAATGATTATTTCAAAACACCTCAACAAAATACATATACATGTTCATAATGCCTTCCCATTTCAGATATGGAAAATTATGACTGGAATATGACCTCTAACATTCAAATTTCTTCCTTTAATTCGTGGATGTTTTGGAGTTTATTGACATACACTAATGATGTAAGATAACCACAAAGAAAAACATATTCAGGGATTAAGGTAAATGATCTGGGTGGCCATTGTTGGTCACCATTGTGCAAAATGAGGCAACCTGGAAACTGCTCATGGAACAACTCAGTTGTTTTGTCGGAAGTGTGACAGGCATCATCCTGCTGAAACCACAACTCTTGAGCGTCCATTCCATTTAAATGAGGCCACAAAAAGCTTCTTTCAGATGCTGTGTTAACTGAATTCTGTATGGGTTGGTAATGGAGATCATACCAGAGAATTTGCTGCACTGTGCTGAAAAATAACAATTGTTTCAAAAACTTTGAAAGGAAATGCACTTAAACCTGCATTAGAGTGAATTAAGGAGATAACTCCTTCTTGTATTAATAATTACATATTTGTTGTTCCTGCACCTTGCTCTTGTTAGAACTGAAAGCTTATTGAAGTTCCTCAGTTTCAGATACTGAACTGCAAACTGTCTAGAGATAATTTTGGTACAACAAAATGATCTCAGTTTATAAGCAGCATCACTTAAAATAAAACATCAAGATTTTGATAGCTGTCTCCACCATTGTCATCAGGAGTTAACCGCCATTCTCATCAGGAGTTAAAATCACTGCTGCTGGGGCAGACACAGAGTTCTGCTTTTATAGATGTAATGGCAGTATTTGGAACTTACAGAGAGGCCAGAGTGATGCATGTGTGGAAGGCAGCTCCCAGCAGCTCCATCCCACTGCAGGACTGAGTGATATCACATCATGTGGGGGCCTGGTGCTATGTTTGGTACTGTCACTCCCACATTTCCACAAGTGTCAAGCCTACGCCTTTGTTTTCACTCAGTGTCCAATGCCCATCCCCATGCCCATACCCTATAAATGTGTACCCCTGGTCCCAGTTAAAATTTCTGATATTTATTTTAGTTGTGGTCACTTCTTTGATAACAGAATTCCATTATGATGGTGTCTGAGCCAAAACACTCATCTTTTTCAGTTGTATTTAATGCCCATTTTCTAGGCAATGCCAGCCATGGCCATTTTCTCAAGTTTCCTTTATTTGATGTCATGAATGCCCTGCACAAAGCTGAGCAACACTTCAAATAGTGAGGCCTATGTAAATGCTATCACATTCACATGCCAGGAACCCGAAGACTTATGTTGTCTTTAACATAGATCTTCGAATTCCTGGCATGTATAGTGTCCCCTGTGAATGTGGTAGCATTTACATAGGTCACAGTATTCGAACTGTTGCTGAGCAATATGCAAAGTGTTCACAATGCATCAAACAAAGGAAACTTGAGAAGTTGCCCATGGCTGAACCTAGACATCAGTCAGTCCTCCGGCGGGAGATGCCAAACTTGCCTTCCGTGCATGCATCGCTCTGGCTATCTCTGGAAGGTTCCAGATGCTGCCATTACTTCTATAAAAGCAGAACACCATGCCAGTCCTGGCAGTCACTGATCTTAAATAATAATGATGATGATGATGGAGGCAGATATTGAAACCTTGAATGTTTTATTCAAAATGATGCGGCTTGTAAACCAAGAAGATTTTACTGAAGCATGCCACTGTGAAAGACTGAGGACACAAGTTGAGTATGAGTTGACTAGGCAAAAGTGGATAGTTCTGGTAAAATTCTGCTTGGCACACAATAAATGCCCAAAGTTTTTAAAATCTGAGAAGCAGTTAGGTGAAATTCCCTTTATAATTTCATACTGACATTACATTTGAAATGTAAGTTACTAAGTTCATGGGATATGATAAAGAAGTTGTTATTACAGTTGTGGGAACAAGGTACTATACTTGGTGAATATAATGACATGTGACTACTTTATGTAACAGAACATACTTATTACAATACACTGATCCAAAATAATAATTCACTAACGATCACAGAGAGAAAACACACTGAGTCAGGTCGTCTCCAAAGGCTATGCGGATGCCAAACACCTATGGAAAAGCCATTGACCAGGAGGAGGAGGAGGAGGAGGAGGAGATTAGTGTTGAACGTCCCATCGACAACGAGGTCATTAGAGACGGAGAGGAAGCTCGGATGAGGGAAGGATGGGGAAGGAAATCGGCCGTGCCCTTTCAAAGGAACCATCCCGGCATTTGCCTGAAGCGATTTAGGGAAATCACGGAAAACCTAAATCAGGATGGCCGGAGACGGGATTGAACCGTCGTCCTCCATTGACCAGGAACGTGTAATTGGTTGACAAAATTATTTGCCCCTCTTGTGTAGCAGATATCTGTAGTGTTTTGACTGATGAGGTCCATATAATGGAAATGGCAGGATTGCGGAGCACATCCATGAGTGGTTTGTGATCTGTGAAGATCATGACTTCACTACCTTCAATGTTCTTGCAGAAATATCACATGGCCTCATAGATCCTGAGAAGTTCCTGGTCAAATCCTGATCACTTGTCTTGTGAAAGGGAGAGATTCTTTGGGGGAAGGGGGGGGGGGGGAAGAGGATCATATCACTGATGTGTTGTTAAAGAATGGCACCAATTGATTATTCACTCATGTCATTCATGATAGACTATCAGTAAGTGGGTGCACGAGTGTAACGGCATTTGTGAGGGCAGTCATGTGATCATCGAATGTGCGATTTGTGTCATCAGACCGATAGTCTAACACTGGATGGATTCTCTCAACAGTGACGGTATGACTGAGGAAGAAAAACTAGTGTGGCACGATCGTGATTTGCTGTGGTTAATTTCCACATCAGCGAGTGCTTTAATGACTTTTGTTAAGTGTTGCTTGTGCTCCTTGGCACAGGTGGAGTAGATAGGAAAGTCATTGAGACGGGCATTACAAAAAGGTAGGGAAAAAAGTACAGAGTAAATAAACCACTGCCATGTCTGAGCTGTGTTCTTGAGACCATATGACACAAAGCAGTATTCAAACAAGCCAAAAAGCACAATGGCTGTTTTCGGCACGTCATCTTTGTGCCTAGGGTGATATCCTTTGCAACAGTCAATCACATTAAAACTCAGTGCACTGTAGAGTTGTTGAACAGTCTTGTATGTGAAGAATAGGGTAGTTGTCCATAAAGGTATGGGCGTTAAGCTTGCAATGGTTCCCACATAACCAGAATGAACTGTCTTTTTTTTAGGGACTAGATGAATGGTGACACCCAATTGCTATCTGATGGATGTACAGTTCTGACATTTAAGAGTCCGTGAATGGCTGCTTCCGCAAGACAATTGTTCTTAGAGGTTAGGCGTCAGGCCTTGTAATGGACCAGAGGCCCTTCTTTAGTGAAGAACCTATGGAACGTACCACTTGTGATTGACCAATGAGAGCAGTTTGAATATGTGGGGGGAACATGTGTATAAACACGAGATGGAGGTGCCAGATCACACAAAACATTGATGGTTTGAGTGTCATTGACATGAATGGTATGAAGCATGATCAGGGGTGAGGGAGCACCGTGTGTGAAGGCAGAACCAACAATGTGAAGTGGTTGCAAAGCAGCGAGGTCATTGACCACATGAAGAGCATGTGCCAGATTGTCTGATACATCAGCAATCAGCTGAGGATGTTGCAGGAGTGGAGGGCATTGATCTAGAAGCAGAGTCACAAGCCCAGCTAATGAGCTGATGAGGTTAGCTGCTGTCAAATGGGAGCACTTGGAGGTTGTGTGAAAAAGGGAATCATACTGAACCAGAAGTGAAGGTGGGAAAGGAGCAGAGGAGCCAGGAATGTGTGCCAGTTGAATGATGGAGTAAGGCGGCTGAAAGCAGGTCAGGAGACAGACTGAAACACTTTAGGAAATTGATCTCAAGGACCAGGCCATCCACATCACAACATGGAAGGTCCAAGGGAGCTGTAGCTCTGGAGTAAGCTGGAGTCCGAGATGAAGAGTCTGCTGCTCGGAGGAGCCATTGTCTTGGACGACTGATGTGAGGGACACAGCCCTGTTGTGTTGCCTCGAGCTGTGGCACCAAAATCAGCTTGCATGTTCAATTTGGGAAGGTGCAGGGGGACAACAGGTCCTTGCAGTGCTGCTTAAGATCATGTGGCACCAGCACAGCAGGTATGAGAGATGGGGAGTGGGCTGTGATGTAGATGAGCCATCCTACAAGCTGTGTTTTTCATCTGGGAGGCTTGCAGTGAGAGCAGTAGAGGACAGAGCAGGAGGTGCCCGTGGCAGTCCACTAGGTGAGAGGGAGGTGGCTTGTTGAGTTGCAAAAGTTCACATGCAACCTTTACCAGCTAGGCTTGGAGATGATGTGCACGAAGCAGGAGTGCTGTTCCCAACCTTAGAGGTAGGCAATGAGCCAGTTGTAGGGAGAGGCTGTCAGTAGGTCAGAGGCTGTCAGTAGGTCAGCGACACAATATGCCTCATAGGCCAGCTGAAGTTTAGATTCCAATTTGTCACCAGAGTGTGAAAGTAACTGAAGTTGCAGATCAGAGGGAAGTTCGATGAGCCAGTGTCCACAAAGTGACATTAGGCATGTCTCCACACCAATCAGTGCTCAAAGGTGCCTCCACAGCTGTGAAGATGTTCTGACGTGAGGTTGTACATCATGGATGATGTGATGTATTCATCATGGATGATGTGATGTATTGCCTTCGACAGAGGACTTAACAGCCACTCAATGGTGAGAGATTTTGTGGTGACATGTTTATGTTGAAGAGGTGGGTTGAGAAGCATATCACTAATAAGATCAGTATGATCGTGGAGATGGCAGATGAGGCAAATAAAGAAGCATTATCATTAATTATTCCACAAATGCCTAAGATGTTGTCCACAAAGAGAAACCATGTTTTTGGGTTCTCTTTCTGCAGCTGGGAAAAGTTTGAGGAATCTGCCCACAGGAATGTGCTGCAATGGAACAGGCTAGGACATGGTTTGACAAGCAAATAATGAAGAGGTAGGTAGTTGAGGAAGGGTGCTGTTGGCAGTGGAATTGTGATTGAGGGCAGTGGATGAAGTAGGCAGAGGATGCAGTGCGTCGCTTGAGGCCTGCTTGAGGAGGGGGCGGGCGGTCACTGTCTGCATGTCAGACGTGGCGCAGCTGGTGTGGAAGGTAACACGTCTGACCTAGACGGGGCAACTGTGGTCACTGTAGAATGGTTTGGAAAGTTTGCAGGAAAAGCAAGCAGGCAGAACACTGCACCACGTGTTCACAGGCTGCTCAGGCAGTGAAGCTGGAGGCGATGGTGCAGCAAGATGATGTGGCGATGTGATTTCGTGCTCCAAATCACGTGCTAGACAGTCTGTATAGGCTGAATGAGCCTGGAAACACACGTATGGTTGAGGACGTAGTGGCATGAGTGCATGTTGTTCCCATAACGGCAGCGTCAGCCAGGTGAGGTTAGGTGCTGGAGTGCCAGTATGAAGTGAGTGCATGTGTGCTCACAAATCTGGGAAGTGCAATGAAAGCAGAGTTTGTCTTTCACAGTCTAAGTTCACTGTAGAAGCCACAAGTCACTACGCAGTAAGCAATTCATTGTCATGGTGCAAAACCAGTAATGGCCAACACACATTTTGCAGATGAAAGAAAAGAAATGGTGTCACGTTTGGGGAAACAAGGTACTATACTTGGTGACTATGATGGCACGCAGCCGCTTTATGTAGCAAAATATATTTATTATGATACACCAACACAAAGTTGTAATTCACTAATGATCACATTGGACAGAGAACAGACTGTGCGAAAGATGATATCACTGAGCTTCACAGCACTTTAACCAGATTATCGATAGTTGATCTGCTATCAATAATCACCATACAGTCTTCTGATGTACTCACAATTTCTCATACACTGTTATTTTATAGAGATGTAAATTAAATAAATGAATCAGCTGTCCTGGCTGTTACCATTTCCCTGTAAGCAGGTAAAATAATTCCTACCTTCACATCTTCTATCCACTGACCATAGAGACCCTCTCTCACCTAGCTCCCCAATCTTCACTTCGTTTGTGCGCACTCACAGCAGCACTTTACCGTCCCCCACCCCTACCCCTACCGTGCTATTCCTCCCCCTCCCTGCCCCAGCCTCCTCCTCATCCACACCTGGTTGCCTCTTCCATAATGTCCTGCTGCTTGCAGTGTGGCTCCAGCTGCCAGAGACTGTGGTCATATGTGTGTGAGTTGCATTTATGTGACTGCATGTGTGTATATTGTCTATTTTTGTGAAAGGCTTTGTTGGATGAAAGCTAGACAGAAGTTAAACATTTTAATCAAATCTAAGGAACTGTATTGTTTCCATCTTAATCCTAACATGGCATGATCTGTCTATCCTCCAGGGATCCTTCCAAATAAAGCAACAAATTGAACACAATTAAATGGAAACCAATGAAATTTAATCAAACTCAGACACTTCTTCATTTCACTATTTAATATATCTACTTCATGGTAGACTTGTATATGTAGTCAAAGTTAGCACAATCAACGATGATAGGGCAAACGGGTTGGGGGGGGGGGGGGGGGGGGGGGAATCTGAGTCTTTGTTTAACCACTATCACTTGGTTACATTTAATAACAAATATATGGCATAAAACTCTTAGAGCTGTCTTATTTATGCATTGAGACAGAAGATAAATTTTACTTTCATGCTGTGCAGGAATTGATACATCATTGAACATAGTTTTGGCTTTAAACAACTAAATTTACACTCATACTCAGCAAACCACCTCACAGTGTGGATACTGAAGATACCACTATCTTTTTCGCTCTTCCCTGTTCCACTCACAAATAACATGGGAAGAATGACAGTTGTTAAACCTCCATAAGAACTCTAATTTCTCGTATTTTCTCGTTGTGAGACATATCTGTGAAGTAGCAATATGTTGTCTGAATCTTGTAGGTGTTGTATGACTGTGTGGTGTCTCTGTCACGAAGCTCCATTTCTTTGGAATATGTTCTTTGACTTTTCTATTTTTTCTGTGTGTTCTCGCACAACCTTTTCTGCATTCGCTCTGTTCAGTGCTGAAATAAATGTTCATTTTGACTCTAAAAATGTGTTATTACGGTTCTACGTCACGTAATACCCACAACTGTTATATGTGTGCAAGAAAATTATTCCTTCTGCAATTTGTCTCAGCCTTCTTGCCACACAACACAAAATAACTTAAACCTAGAACTATAGGCAGTTGTAGATTAAATTAAGAATTCCTTATTTACACTTGGCAACCCTTTTACATACAGAATTGTCATTTCCCAACATGTAATATATACTTGAAAACATGTTATTGATAGCTCTGTAATGTGCTTCATCACCAAAGCAACCTAGTTTCATAGTGTGCAAGTTATAATCACAAAAAGGAAATTTAATCATGTCTTGTTCCATAGTCCAGCCATAAAGAGGTGCCTTCAGATGGCAGCAATAACAGGGAAGAATTTGAGTATTTCTGGGGAAATACTATGAAACTATGAGGGTTGAATGAAAAATAATGCCTCCACCTTCGTTAATTGGGTTCGGATGGGAATATTTTAATAAATCAAATGCAGAAATAATCTGTAGAATGCGATCTTAATTACCAATATTCACTTTTCCACAAAATCACCAGCCAATTGGATACATTTCTGCCAATGATGAACAAGTTTTTTGAAGCCATCACAGAAGAAGTCGACACTCCACAACCACAGTCTCACAGTTCCCTCAACATCTTCATCAGAAGCATAATGATGTCCCGGCAGATCGTCTTTCATTATAGGGAGTAGATGGAAGTCAGACAGTGCTAAATCTGGAATGTATGGAGGATGCCGTACGGTGTTGAGATTCAGTCTCTGATGATCTGTTGTGGTGGCACGTGAAGTGTGCTGCTTGGCATTGTCATGCTGCAGAAAAACATTTCCCTTTTCCTTTCAGACCCTTATTAGCCATGGTTTCAAGTTTGCAGCGTTTTGATGTAACACACTGAATTGATTGTTGTTCCATGATCAAGGAAATCAACAGGGATAAAGCCATCTGCATCCCAGAACACTGTGGTCATGATTTTTCCAGCTGAGGGCTGCGCCTTGAAATTTTTTTTCTGGGGCGAGTCTGTGTTGATATTCCATACACTGACGTTTTGTATCTGGGTCATAATGGTGTACCCATGTTTCATCTCCTGTCACAATTGAGTGGAGAAAGGCGTCACCTTTATTCTCATAACGCGAGAGGAGTTCCTGGCAAATTTCAAGTCTGTGCGCTTTCATTTCAGAAGTCAGTATACGGGGTACCCATTGTGCACAGATCTTCCAATAGCGAAGAAAAGCAATAATGTGACCCCACACATTCTTGTGAAATGCCAATTGTGCTTGCAATTTCTCTCTGAGTGAGACGACGATCATCCTGAATCAATCTGTCAACATTCTGCTTGTGAAACTCGGTGGTTGCTGCCACAGGATGTCCAACTACTTGTTTGTCACGCAGGTTTTACTTACCCAATGACGCACAGTACTCACATCAACACAATCATCATAAACTGCTTTCATTCTCTGATGAATCTCCTTTTGGGTGACACCTTCTGTTGTCAAGAATTCAATGACTGCACGTTGCTTAAATCGCATTGACCGACTGTCTGTGCAGGGTTCCATACTTTACACTGTAACAACACAATAGTTCAATGTTAAGGCTTCCTGCCAACTGGAGTTGTAGAGACGAGGCTACGGAACAAGCCAGTACTTGCCACATACCAATGCTGCCAACTGTTGAGTTATGAAGGTGGAGGCATTACTTTTCTGTCAATCCTCGTAGGTTGATGATGAAGCACATTAAAGAGCTATCAATAACGTATGTTTTCAGGTACATATTACATGTTGGGAATGACAAATTTGTATGAAAAAGCATGCCAATTGCCGCATATGCAGTGGTGGATGTAATCACTGCAAGGCCTGCGGGCGCACGGTATTAGGTGCAAGGCTCTGCTGTGGCCTCATGGCAGTGAACATGTTAATGGACTTGGATAATAAGTATTTATTGGAGAGTTACTCTCACATTCCACAACAAGTGAAATCATCAAATATGTAACACATTGTCTTTCATTTGAAATTACTTCATAAACTTTTGAGGGGATTACCACAAGTGGTCCATCATACAGGAATTGGTAATAGTGGTTAATGAACAATTAACCAACACTGTAAGGAACAAGGTAAGGACCTGTGAATGCACAATTTATCATAATGAAAGAAAACACTATAATGGTGTGCTTTGGCATGTTCAGCCGAGTTGTTGATTCCATTTTTGTGCACAATATGTTGGCGACTGACCCAGTCATCATTTTCAGGTGCTGTGAGCTGTGTTAGTAATGATACTGCCTGCCAGGCTTGCAGTCACATCGTGAAGTATTGTTGGCGTTGCACTGTTACCTATAACCAAGTTGGAAGGCCAGACCCTGCTAAACCCTTTGATGCTCGCTTGTTTTCAGGGACCACACGCACTCCCAGCATTTTGCAGCTCTAGTGGACAGAATGACTGGTGAGATTTTAATAAACTCAGTGTCAGATCCAAAAGCCCTCCTTACACTGTAACCTCCATACCACTTTATTGGGTTTTTTTAGATCTTTATTTTGAGAGACTTCTTAATTAAGCTTTCCCGGAGATTTGGTGTTAGTGCAATAACGGTCTGTCCCACGTAACAAGCCACATTCATGTGGGATGCAGTACACTTTTTGCTTTCTGGGATCTAGGTTACATTTTAACATTACAAAGAGAAGACTTTTTACCTTTGTTGAAACACACAAAATACATTGGATGCCATTTTTATGTGGGAGTCTACCAGTTTTTCAGAAGACTGGGCTGGCATAACTCAGAAAAGCAATCCTTAGCTTTTTTTTCCATTTTTCCATCTCTACCTCAGGCACTGCTGATTTTGACTGCAATGCCTGCTCAATTTGTCGACCTATATATCCATTCCTTCAGAACACTAACTGCATTTGTAGTAAAACTTTGGCAAGACCCCCCTTGCCTGACATTACATAAGCTGTAAGGATCATGGGCTTCAGCCTCTAATCAAGTGCAACTATTAAATATCAAGTCACTAACTGTTTTCTTGGATACTGCTTTGTTTTAATTTTAGCAATTTATTTATTTATTATTATTATCTATTAATTATGGTTAGATAAATTATATGAAAAAGTGATTACACCTGTATAGTAAAATATATTAATGTCCTGCATAATTACTGCAGAAAATTTACAATGGGGTTTAAGTTACAAGTGTCCAACAGTAGTTGGAAATTATTTCTTTTACCCATAATTTTCAAAAACTTAATTCTCTTAGGATTTCTATATATTGTAATTAGGTAGAAGTTTGCACTGCATCTTGTGGATGAAGCTCCCTTTGTGTTTGCTTTCAAATATAGGATTATGAAAATATGGTTCTGCCTTGAAAAACCACAAATTATTATAAGACACAATCACATTTTGAAAATGCGTGATGACATCATTATCAGTGGGTTCCTTTATTTTCTGTCAAAATTACGCATGAAAATATATCATCATCAAGATAGCAAAACCCTGCATCTCAATAAAGATATTCTTAGGTCTTCTACAGCAAAGTATCAAAACTGATTATCTTGTAGCATTGAAATACTGAAGTATGGTGCCTCGTATCTCAGAAGAATGTTTCTGCTTGGGAATTCATTCATGTTGTGTAATGTAATAATTATTAGTTTGTAGATGAGATTTACAATATTCTTAATGTGGAATGAATTTTCACTCTGCTGCGAAATGTAGGCTGATTTGGAACTTCCTGGAAGATTAAAAGTGTGTGCTGGTCCAGGACTCAAACCTAGCTTTGATCTTCGCTGGCAAGTGCTCTACCAACTGAGCAACCCAAGTGCGGCTCATGGCCTGCCCTCACAGCTTTACTTACGGCAGAACCTAATTTCCTACCTTTCAAACTTCACAGAAGTTCTCCTGCAATGTTGCAGTACTACCACTCCTGGAAGGAAGGACATTCCAGAGACAATGTGTGTCTATGTCTCATGTCTTTACAGTGTCCTTTCTTCCAGAAGTGCTAGTCCTGCAATCTTTCAGGGGAACTGCAAAGTTAGGAAGTTAGAGATACACAAATAATGAAGTATGCTATTTTCAGTAAGCAAATAAATTTCTATAATGAAAGACAAAGATGATAAAAGTAATACGGGTAAGAAAAAAGAACAAATAGAAATAAGAACCTACAGGCCCATGATGCTCATTGAATTTCCAGTGCAAGTCAATGACTAGAGTATCAACAGAAAAGCCCCACGGATGTGTGACACAATTGCTCGTATTCTCTATTTAAATAAATGATCTGGCCAATAGGATGAGCAGCATCTGCAACTGTTTGCTGATGATGCTATGTATACTGCAAACTATCATCATCGACTGACTGTACAAGGATACAGGGATGAGTTAGACACAATTTCCAACTTTCTCTAAATATAGAAAAATGTAAACTAATGCAAATGAGTAGAAAAACTATCCTGTAGTGTTCAAATGTAGTATTAGTGGTATGCTGCTTCACGAAGTTGCATTGATTAAATATGTAGGCATAACATTGAAAAGCAGTACGAAATGGAAGCACATAAGATAATAGGAAAGGTCAGTCTTAGATTTTGGTTTATCAGGAAAATTTTAGGAAATGTAGCTCATATACAAAGGGGACCCATTCTTGAGAACTGGTTGAGTGTTTGGGATCCCCATCAGGTTGGATTAAAGGATGATGATGATTGGATTGTGGGGCGCTCAACTGCGCGGTAATCAGTGCCTGTACAAATTCTCTACCTTTGCTCAGCCCAGTCTCTACAGTTTCATGAACAACGATGAAATGATGAGGACAACACAAACACCGAGTCATCTCAAGGCAGGTGAAAATCCCTGACCCCACTGGGAATTGAACCCAGGACCCCGTGCTCGGGAAGCGAGAATGCGACCACGATGGATTAAAGGAAGACAATGAGACAATTCAGAAGCATGTTCCTAAATTTGTTACCAGCAGATTTGATAAACAAGCAGATATTATGGAGATGCTTATTGAACTACTCAAATGGCAATGGCCAGAGGGGAAAACCAATGTTATTTTTGCACAACATTATTGAGAAAATTTAGAGAACATGCATTTTCAGCTGATGCAGAACAATTCTACTGCTGCCAATGTACATTTTGCATAAGGAGTGTGGAAACAAGAAAACAGAAATTAGGGCTCATATGGAGACATGCAGACAGGCATTTATCCCTTGATTCACTTGTAAATGAAACAAAAGGAAATGAAATGATTTGCAGTGATACATGGTACCCACCACCACACAATGGCTTGTGGAATGTGTGTGTGTGTGTGTGTGTGTGCGCGCGCGCGCCTGTGCAGATATAGAAAGAACTAAAAAATGTGTTCAATATCTGAGGAAAACTATTGTCAAATATTTATTACATTCTTGTCAAATAGACTGGGAATGGGATTCATGTATGTTGTTACCCGGTTGAACGGAAAGAAGTTAAAATCCAAAATAGGGGAATCAAGAAGAAAACAGTTTTCAGTACAGTTTAGTGTTCAAAGAAATGTTCTTTCCAACAATAAGCCCTGGTGAATGGTCAGTCAGTAGTTGAGATTAACAGAGTATACAGGTTAATTATTTCAAAACAAAACGGCAATAGAAAGAAGAAAGCAATGCACTGAAAGAAAATATATATAAATTATTGGATAAAATTCCAAAGTTACCATCCCACTACAGCTGAGCATCATTTCATTAACTGTACAGAGCATTCAAAAGTGATTACATTAGCAGTAATACTGAACCAATTGCAAGAAAGGAAAAAAAAATTTCTTTATTCTGTCAACAGATAAAAATTAATGTGGGACATAATATTTCAGAGAGCAAGCACAATGCTCACAGATGAAAAAGGAAGGTCAAGACAAGAGAAGCACTATGATAAAAAGGCACCTGAAGCAGGAAAGTGCTGTGTGTTTGCCATGGCCAGAAAGAGATTAAATGACGTGGATGTGTAAAGATAATGGAAGATGCCAGAATACCAAAACAAATTATGGAAGCCAAGTTTGAAGGTAAGAGGGAGACCTAGAGTTAGAGGGATTGACTCGATGAAGACCAGTTTAAGAAGAAGAAATCTGGACTGGAACAAAACGGTTACACAAGAAGAATGGTGAAAAGACAGGAGAAAGTGGAGAAGTACTATAAACTTTCCAACCTGGCCTGACGCCGGATAAAGGGGAAACAAAGACAATATGGTTTGGTGGTATGTTATATTTGGCATGGAGGAGGCAGTTGGGTGCTAACGTGTTTGCAATTTTAATTGCAGAATGTGGAATGCAGTAGGACACCCATACCCATGTGTGAAAGACACTGGCTGGCTGGTTGGCTGGCTGGTTTGGGGGAGGAGACCAGACAGCAAGGTCATCGGTCTCATCGGATTAGGGAAGGACGAGGAAGGAAATCGGCCGTGCCCTTTGAAAGGAGCCTGGAGCGATTTAGGGAAATCACGGAAAACCTAAATTAGGATGGCCAGACGCGGGATTGAACCATCATCCTCCAGAATGCGAGTCCAGTGTGCTAACCACTGTGCCACCTCGCTCGGTGAGAAAGAGGTATAATCCATATGTAGATACTGAATATAAACTGGATTTTGAAAAGGACTGTAAATTACTTTCAAAACACCCTAACACAGTCATTAGGGATATAGAAGAATGTGTACAATGGCCCAGTTGCAATTTCAGTTTGAAAGTATTACGATTCAGTGTCTCTCAAACTCAGATATTTCAACAGATTAGCATCCTTTTATGAAGGTCTTCTTTATAAACAATATTACACAAATTGTAGCAAAAACACAAGCAACTTTTCAATAATTTCTATCTTTGTGCTAAAAAGCTTTAATTTCAAATTATATTTGTGTTATGAATATGCTCAGTTCTGATAGGAACATTAAAAACTAAGTGCAAAAACTAACTTATTGTTTGTTAACAGCGTTTTGTTACAAAAGCTTGTATCTTATTAAATAAGGTTATTAATACAACAAAACTGCTGAATAACACATGCATCAGATATAGTAACTTTAGTTTCCGACTCAAAACCTCTGTGATGTAGTATGATTTATCAATTAAAATTTTATTATTAGAATGTTCATTAGTTTCCTGTATGATACATAGTATTGAGACACAAGATTTTGCAATCTTAATGTTGATTTACAATTTTGGGGTTATGGTATTGATATTCATTACATTATCTTAGCATAACATATTGATGTTTGTGTGACTGTCTGTCATCTGCAGTACAGTTGATTTTTGCTGCAGTTTGTCATCTGCAATTGATCAGGCTTTCTCAATAGCATATAAATAATATATTTACCAAAATGTAAGGCCTAAAACCAGAATTATCCATTCACTTTGGTAACGACCTGGTCATTTTGGCAAGTTGATGCCCAAGCAGAGTGTAGCTCGCTCTCCACTGATTGAAGGGCTTTAAACCAGTTGTACCACTTCGTAATCTGTGTGACACCTTTAGCATAATCACCGAAAGCTGTCTGAATCTTCCGGATGGTTTCCACCTGGCTGTTGCTCAGTTTCTGGCAAAATTTGATGCTGCAGTGCTGCTCCACTCATTCTGTAACTTTTCTTGCAATGAAAAAACAATGCCAGCACTACGCCCTACCTCACTTAACTGCTGCAGGTGGGAAAAAATTAATGCATGGACACGTGGGTTCAAGATTGGCTTATCCATTAGGTGGTGTTCAGGAAAAAAAGTCTTTAACTACTTCCTTATGCTGTATCAAAACTGAACAATCTGTTGGCAGGTTACTGTACACAAATTCTTGCGCTCTGCTGGAAGTTCTATTTATTTTTATTTCAAATTAAAATAAGTGGGGGTAAGGATAAAAACACACTGTGTAAAAAAAGTTTATTGTATCAATTGTTGCTGATTTCTTTTCATAAATTTATAAATATATACAACTTTTTGTTTACAAAATCTTTTGATACAAAAACAATACTCATTTCTTGCATTTCAAAATCTACTCCTTAAAACAGAAGGATATGAAAAATGCCTGCTATCAACTTCCATTTTTTCTCTAAAGTACAAAATAGTAACTTTTTAAAAACAGATGTGCACATCTTCGTAAAACTCAGCTCTTTTCTTACGTGACAGACCACATAATACTGCAGTTTTATGAAGAATTTAATGAAGGGATGACAATGCACTGATTCACCAAAGCCATTAACAGGTCAGTCTTTCAACATCTAACAAGTGGAATAATTAACTAGACTATGCAACTTTTAAAGCAAGCACCAGAACCACTTCAGTCTACAATTATTGGTAAACATTAATACGTAAATGAAAAACACATTAGTATTCAAGATGTAATGTCTTTTTTAACAAAAGCAGTTACCTCTGAACAAAAAAGTAAATACTGAAATCATGTATTAAATGAACTGTTTCTTATTTCCATTAAGTGAGGTGTAACATCTCTGGTGAACTTCTTAACTGAAGAATTCAACATAGCTTCATCACATATAACAAAATGTTAAATTTATTAAAACCAGTCAATGTTTATCATGTCTTTCATAAAAACGTGTATTTGAGGCACTATGGTATTATTAAAATGTCATCTAAATTAGTAATAACCAGGCATTTTATTTGTTTTGCTGGGTGGCTGCCCAGCATTTGATGACCTGAAAGAGAGAAGCTCACATGAGTGCATAATTCAATCTATCTAGCAAATTAATTGCTGTGTTAATAAGACAGAATAGAAATATTATTGAATGCAAGTAATTTATAACCTAATCATGTAAAAGTGTGTTCCCAGTGATATGAGCACTGTCCTGTTGTGCTTCAGAGAGAAAAAGGTAGAGTTATTTATAGGACTTCTGTGGGCAAAAAGTAGGGGCCAAAAATATCTTTTTACAATCTGTTTTTTTGCTCCTAGGCAAAGAAAAAAATTAAATGTGGCATCTTCAAGTAATACAGAACACAACACTGCTTTCCAAGCACACATTTTGGTTACATTTACTGTACCGTTAAAGCCTCATTATCTCTTTTTATGATTTGTCTCTCTAATTGGAGTCTATACTTTAGACTTCTGAACTCATTCAAAACAACAAAAGAAATGAATTAATGTATGGAAATGACAATAAATAGATAAATATTATGAGAAGGATGGATTTTCAAGGAAATACACTAGCGGGAAACTTAAGTTTTTCATAATGAAAATATATTGTATATACATTTTGTACCATATTTTTTTCACTACTTGGTAGCAATAACCCCTTTTTACGATTGCTGTAAATTGCTAATCAGCTATCTTCAGATTACAAGCGTACTGCAGCAAACGATATCTCCAACTTGATTGTATCATATCTCACACAATGCTGTTGTGAATGCTGTGGTGGTGGTGGTGGTGGTGGTGGTGGTGACACTAGTTAGCAGATATAGTGATATGGCACAAGTTCAGGTGGCATTTTAAGATCTCTGCTGGCAGCCAATCCTATTCTTTAGAAAGAGCTGTACAGAAGATTCCTCTGTGGGGGGTTGACTGGCATCAATTTCTCTCTACAAAACACCTGACCAACAACAAATGTTTTAACAATTCAACATGTTGCTTTCTTACACTCTCCTTCCACCCCTAAACAGAGCTACTATTTTTCCATAATATTCCAGTGATTGTACTGGCTACACCTTTCCTTCCTCATGGATATGTGATAATTATTCTATATACTGAGGTGTGATTAATCTGTGATAAAAATATTCTTCCATTCATTTACAGTACAATTTCAACACTCCTGATGCAACAGTCTTTAAACCTGCTTCCTCACTTTTTGAGAAGGGCACGTACTGCTAGAATCTCGAACAGACCACCTGCTCTGATTCTCAAATACACAGGTTGTCCGGCAACTACCAGCTGAAGGAAGTGTTAGCTCTACAAACAGCTATGGTGTAGAAATTGTTACATATTGTTAAGTCCAAATGTTGGTTCTGTGGTGGAGTGGTTGCTCTTTGTCCACCTCATACAGGTCCATAATAAATATTTCTTGTGTCCTTGAACAACCATCAAAATCACTAAACTGCTACAGATCAATGTTCCAGCACACTGTTCACATGGAAAATAAGGCTGTTGGTAGGAAGATAAATTAATCAGCACCATTTTGATTAGCCCTCCCTGTTGTTGGCTCAATGCCCCTCTTTCCACATTCCTGTTTGGACTTAACCTTTGAACAATAGTTTAGTAGGACTCTACTGTCCATTAAATCCAGGACGAAGAGAATCAAAAACACACATGGCGGGAAGATCAACATCCATTAAATAGTGGCCTTGCGATAAATGCAAATTATGCCTCAATATGTGAAAATGTGAATCTACGTAATAAATGCTATTTCATAGCCAACTGTATCCAAATCAACTTGTTTATGAGAGATAGTTTGAAATAGCTTTACTTTCTGGAAATAAGTATCAAAAAAGCAACCAATTTTCCATTATCAGTTTTGCAAAATATCTGGTGAAGTCCAATTTGGGAAGAGAATGTGCTTAAGAAGGTGCCTACAAAGAAAGGGCACCTATGCACAAACGTATCAGTGCATGGTTGCCCAATATCTGTAAAGGCTGTTTTACATAAATCAGTTTCTGGTCAAAACTGAGTACTCGCTGTGGATGTGCACGCTATACTTGTGTGTAACTCAACAGCCAACTACTTAACAAATGAGACAGAGACATCCATGATCAATTGATTGTGCCAAGTGTGGAGCTTGTAAACTCAAGAGTATGCTGCAGACTGTACATCTGTTGAAACAAGGGATTGTGATGTCACCTGCATCAATACTCCGCAATCCACTTGTCAGTGTAATCCACCTGTCAGTGTATTGTGGAGGATACTTCTTATACCACTAACTGCCTTACCTGTTCTATTTGCGAATGATGTGTGGGAAGAATTATCGTCGATAAGCCTCTGTGTTAGCTCTAATTTTTCAAATTTTCTCATTGTGGTCATTTTGCGATACATAAAATAGTGGAAATTAGTATACGAGCAGGATTCCTATGAAAGTAATATACACTGTATGAAGCATTTATTTATCGAATTTAGTATGAGAGTAGCAGATATATATAAGACAATCATGACAATAGAATTACATAGTTTCTTTTGTAACACGAGTAACAAAATAATGTGTCTGCATTTCTTGGCTGGAAATTGGTATAAAAGCAGCTACTGTTCTGTTGTGTTATTGCACTGTTAGTATGTTGTCCAACATCTGTTCTTCCTAATAGCCTCAAAAGTTCTCTTCGACATTGATTTTGATAGGGTTTGTAGTTCTTGCTGTGAAATTGTTGTCCACTCTTCTTGTATTGCTCTATACAACTCACATACAGGCTCAAATTGCCTTCCATTGTGACAAACATGCCTGACAGGTATTCCCCAGAGATTTTATATGAGGTTCAAATCCAGGCTGCATGCGGATGGGGCAAGACATTGATACCTTTTATCTTCAAACCTCTTTTTTATTATAGAAGAAACATGTACAGATGCATTATCCTGTTGAATATTAGACTTTCATCCCCTAGATCATCATATATTCTAATCCATTCTGTCTCTAGCTCTATGGATACATGTTACAGTTTATTCTACTGTTCACTCAAGGAATGTGTGATCTACCTTTAGTGCAGAATGCTACCCAAATCCTAACACTTCGACCACCAAAATGTCTGCTCATTCTTACCTACTACTCTGTTCTTTGACCATGCCAATCATAATGAAATACATCCGGACCATATAAATTAAACTACTTCTGATCACTGAAGATCACTCTACCCCATTCTCTAGTGCATGACGTGTTACAGCGAACTACAATGTAACCTGTTTATGTTTGGATGTTAAGAGCAGGCTTATGCAGTCGTTTCTTGAATGCAAGTTGTTTTTTGTTGTACACATCTGGCAGTTACTGACAACTGTAAATCACTACCAAGTTGAACAGAATAATGGTTTGTGGCCCTTGCTTTGGGCAAAAGTAACTGTTTTGATGCCTCAGATAATTTTCTACTTTGCCAATATTTTCTGTTCCATCCATGTTGTCTACCAATTCTGATGAAATTATAAATCTTTGTATTTGAATGCTTCAACTTTTGGTGATTCAGCAATTAGAGCGCCCCATTTCCTCCTATATACCAATTTATTCGCTTTTTCATCACACGATAATTGTTTTCTGTATGTCTATATCACAATTGCGGCTTATGTACAAAATACGCACTGTCACTAATGATGTCTGGTTCCTATCTGCTAGAAAGGCATGTACACACACACACACACACACACACACACACACACACACACACACACACACAGGTGAGTTCCACCCTTGACGTCTTGTTATATACTGCACTACTGACATCAAATGCAATATCATTTGACTGTATTTGTAAGTACACTGGATCCCATACTATTGCATACACACTGTGCACAATTATTACAATTGACGATGTTAATTCTCCAACATACTCTCTCTAAATTTCAACAGTAAATCTCTCTGTGATGTACAATGCCTCTCTTGTAGCATCTGTCATTGGAGTTTGCTGACGATTTTAACTCTCTCATGAGGACTAAACGGTGCCGCAACAAAAGGCAGCAATATTTGTTGGATCTTCTCTCCCTCTTCTGTCAGTCCTACCTAGTAAGCGTTCCTGACTGATGAACTTACTCAAGAATTGGTCAAACAAGTGTCTTGTGAGCCACCTCTTTACAGGGTGAATTACATTTCCTTAAGAGTGTTCCTAAGAGTGAGTCTGGCATCTGCTGTTCCTATTATTGGTTTTATGTGGTCATTCCACTTAAAAGTTTCTCCAGACAGATACTCCTTCATATTTTACAGCAGTTACCATTTCCAGCAATTTGTCGTAAGTAGTGTAGCTGTACAGTAGTGGATTTCTTTTCCTGTGTGTGTACAATGTTATATTTATTTACATTCAGGATACGCTGCCAGTCTCTGCACCATTCATCAATCCTCTGCAGGTCCTTCTGCAAATCAAGGGTTTTCTGGCATTGCTATCTTCTTATAGACAACGCCATAATCTGCGAACAGCCTTAAAGAGCTCCTGAAGCAACCTGCTCCATCATTTATATACATTGTAAATAGTATCGGTCCTATCACACTTCCTTGGGGTACTCCTGAAATAATCTTTAATTTCTGCCGATTTTGTTTCATTGAGAGTGAAGTGTGAGTTCTCTCTGCAAGAAAGTCTTGAATCAATTCACAAATCTGGTAAGATGGTTTGTAAGTTCATACTTTTTCACTAAATGGCAGTACGGGACCCTGACAAATGCTTTCCTGAAGTCAAGGAACACAGATCACCTTGAATGCTGTTACCTACTGCATATCTTCTGGAAGAACAGAGCAAGGTGAGTTTCACTAGATCTGTCTGTGGAATACATTATGAATTTTATAGAGATGGTTTTTGTTCTCCAAAGAACATCACAATTCTTGAGCCTACAACATTTTCCTTAATTTCACAAAAGATAGACATCAACAATATACGTGCATCTGTCCTAGAGCCCTTCTTGAAAACTGGAGCGACCAGCACTTTTTTCCGGTCACTAGGTACCCTTCATTGTTCCAGAGATTACGTTAAACTGCTCTAGTAGGGGAGCAAGTTCTTTAGCGTAATCTTTGTACAATATTACTGGTGCCTCATCTGATCCTGATGCCTTTCTATTACTAAATGATTTTAGTTGCTTTTCTACTGTTCAATCCATTATCTCAATATCTGCCGTTTCGATGTTCGTACAATTATTGAAAGAAGGGACCATGTTACTGTGTTCCGCAGTGAAACAATTTTGGAAGATCAAATTCAGGAAGACCAAATCCAGTATTCTGGCCTTCTCTCTTATATTCCATTCCAGTGCCAGTAAGGTCTCTCAGTAAATGAGTATATTATTTTGAGATACTTACTGATTTTATGTAAGATCAAACCTCTTAGGGTTTTTACTCAGACCAGTTGACAAAATATTACTTTCAAAGTCATTTAACACTTATCTCATTGCTTTCCTTTGTTCACTTTCACTTTGTTCACCATTTGTCAGCCAGGTTTCGAATTTTCTTGAATCTGTGATGAAGGTGTCTCTGTTTATGTAGAAGTTTTCTAATACTGCTGTTAAACCACGGTGGGTTTTTCCCATCCACTATCACCATGCTTGAAACATACTTGTCTAAGGCATATTCAACAATGCTTTTGAATTTTGTTCTATTTGTGCGCCACTTCTATGTCCTCATGACTGAATATTTGATGCTGACTACTCTAGCTAAGCAAAAATATTTTCCTAACTTTCTTAACACTCCTTGTAATACCCATAGTCATAATTGCTACCACAGCCTTATGTTCCCTGATACCCTTCTCTATTCCAGAAGTGCAGGTGTATCTGTTGCTATAGTCTGATCCATGAACGATGGCACTTCGCGTGATTTCACTGTTGCTGTTCCAAGCGGCACTAAGCGGATAAATGTGCTTGCACCTGAAGAAAATGTGTACACAGGAAGTTGCATCTCTCGCATGGTTGAGCAGAATTTGTTGCTTACCACCACTGTCAAGATGCGACAACTCACAACAAATGCAATAAAAATTTGCTACGTAATAAGCTACGATCACATTTAACGCTCACATTAGCTGCAACATTCACAGCAGAACACTACTGAATGCTCATTGGATGTCGGAGAATGTGTGACATAGATGTGCAGAACAATCCTAAACTCAACTGCCATTGTTCACGACTCCAATTTCAGGTGGTCTAAGATATTTCATGTGTGAACTGTTAACTATCTGCTCGAAGTAATATTCAGTAATGACATCCATAATAATGTCACATGAATTCCTGTGCCTGGGACCAGTTTTGATAGCAAGACTCTCCCACTCTGCACCTGGCAAGTTGAAGTGACTGCCCGCTACTTCATGATCTGCTTATTTACTAAATGCTGCAAGTTCTCTCTGAAGCGCTCTATCATTACAACTTCTGATGTAGGTGGTCTATGAAAGCATCTGATTACCATTTTTTACCCACTTTTGATGCTTAACTTCATCCAGATTAATTCACATTCAGACTCTGTAATAACCTCCCTAGATATTAACAAATTCTTTACTTTAATAAATTCGCAGCCACCAGTGGTGACTAACCTATCCTTACAATAACTATTCCAATCTGATTTTAGGATTTTGCTGCTATTCACTACTTCTTTAAACAATTTTCTGTTGGTAATACTATCTGGGCATCACAGCCTTCAATACACAATACTCATTTTGGCACCTCAGCATGGATGCTCCTGCAGTTAACCTATTCTCACTGAGCTCACTCATTATAGTACCGGGTTTTGTGCTTTTGTATCTTCTTCATCTTTATTTTGTTGTTTGCTTAGTTTTCATGACAATGCAAATGTTGTGCCAAAGCCTGGTATTTTTCCTACTAGTGTTCTCACACAAGAAAGACTAAATATCAAAGCGAAACGGTACCCCTATTTACAATATTGGTTCCACGACAAAAGAGAAGCCTACATTATGGATAAACAAGAATGTAAATAGATAAACCTTTTTACCGAGAAAAGTACTTTGAAAGAAATCAAGATACAGAGGACAATATAAAAAGGTGCTGTCTGCTGCCTTATAAATGTTGTTTGATATGTTCCTAAGTATATATTTTCTCAAGCAGATAAATGTAGATATTTTTCGAAGTCTGGATGACACATTTTCTTTCTTTCAGTTATCAGAATTTTGTATTGTATGTAGCATGTTATTTTATTTTCCTATTTTCAAAAGAATGAGGAAAGTAATCCTGCCCAATCATGGGTTTCATGCGAAGCCTCACAACTGCAAAGGTGTCGACAATCCCCATGACCATGTGTCAGTTCCGCTTTTGCAGAAACACAGAAAATGGTATAAAGCTAGCTTCGCTGAGAAAGGGTGGTGATACTTGTTCCTCACACTACTCCTCACCCTTCGAGCAGCCAGAGTTCTCATTTACTCACAACTGGCAGTTATATTGTAGACTCTACACTACAGCAACCATGCTGAAGGCCTTCCTGTAAAGTGCACGTAATTATTTTTAAGTTCTACTTATAGCCCAATGCTAAAGTACTTCATTTGTTCTGTCTGTAGCATTGTTAAGTACAGGTTGCGAATTACATGAAAGGACTCTGCAATACGCTAATCCAATCTTACATACTACAGATTTGAAATCGATGTTCTGCAGATCTTGAAATTATTGAACAGGATAGGAAAAGAGAGATAATTTCAAGAAATACCTTAAATCAGAGAAGTGCTCAATGGTGAGAAAATGCTGCTACTTCTCAACACAAACAATCATTTGCTGAAAACTTAAATAGAGCAAAAATAAGAAAACAAGTGAAGACTATTTCAGGGTTGGAGGTTTAAGTTTTATAAAAGCAAATATTCCACTCAAAAAGCTCTAATTATAAAGGAAAAACTAATTAATCTCTCATTATTTTATCACCAACTATGATGTATCATGCAGCGTAACTTGCTGTGACAGTGCGAGATAGAGACAAAGATATTGTTTATTACTCTGTGGCGGTCAGCGCTCACATAATTATTCTTAGGATATAGAGTTTTTTGTTCCTGTTTAGAGTAATTTTAGGAGAAGAGAGCCATTCTTGTGATATAAAAAATCGACGCCATTGCGAGTTTTTGATTCACATTGTAAAATATAAGTGTATATGGAAGGAAATCAGTTAATAGAACACCAGCTTGAGAACAGTTCCGACGGGAGCGTTCAGTTCTAGTGAAATAGTTTGATGTTTTCTTCGGAAAAGAAGTCACTTCATGGATCATTCAAATCCACAATAGTAACTGGACATTTCTCAGAACTGAAAGCCTCAGAACTGAAAGCAATCTGATTGCTATGCAACAGAGCCCCGAAGAATATTTCTCCGTACTTTGGTTACCACTTTCAGCTCGACACGGTATCTGCAGCATCTGGAGCAGATTTCTACACAGCGGAAGCGTGTAATCGCTATCAGTTTCACACACCGTCCTGTGTACGCTGTGTGTATTTACCCAGAACAGTAAACATACAGTTACTCACACACACAGAAAGACAATACTAGGTGGTGTGGGGAAACATTTCAGTATAAAGGCCGTGTAGAGCTAAACAGTAATTAGCCTAGTAAGAAGGGGAGTCTTTATAGATGTCTACCGTTAGACAGGACACGATCCTGATATAACACTCATAGTGAACCTGCAATAGAACTATGTTAGTAATTTAGTAATTAATGTTTCATTGTGTGTCTATATGTCTAGTTTTATAGAGTAACTACATTATGGTCCTTTGTATGTTTCACGCTAACTGAACGTGCGGGAGTATCTTGTGAAGAGAACGAGAGCGCCGTCCCAGCAGCTGAGCAGAAACTTCAAAAAGGCCAGAACATTTGAATTACTAGCTTTCTTGAGCATTTATGCATTGTAGTGACCTTTCATGTATTAATTTTCTAAGTATAAATAGTGTTGCTACATTACTTTTATTAGAATTCCAGTATTTCAGTAGATATAGTAAGACAATATTTTATGTGTTATCTATGTACTGTGTTTGTGTCACACTGTAAAGTGTACATTAACAGCATTAGGATATTAACGTTTTTTGCGTGTGTAAAATTTAATAGTCACTTTTGTAGGACTTATTTAGAGGAGAAACTGTCAATTGCTCATTTACATGGTGATAACTAGATCTATGTTCAAAGCCAATAAGCAAGCACACATCACAATGCCACAAAATTAATTAAATACTGTGAATGCATCGTCAACTAGTGCCACAGAATTTAATACCGCCGTAGTTAGCGATATGTCGATTACGGCTGAGCAACCAGCAATAATTAATGCACTCACGCCATCAACACAAATGGTTGCTAGTTCCGACATTCATATGTCGAAAGAAGTCCAGAGAAATATGCAGCAACCAACAAACAACATGAATTTCATCTCTGACACAGACGCATGCGAAAACGAATTGACTGTACCGAAAATTGTGTCGGTACAATCCTCATTAACCCCAGTGCAATCGCCAATTGCTGAGAATACAGATTTGTTATCCCAGCTGATGTCAAGTTTGACTGTCATAACACAAGGGATTAAAGCATTGGAAACCACGCAATCCACGTTTGCAAATGACATGAATCGTAGATTCCAGGCATTGGAAACCATGCAATCTAATCTTGCAATGGCACTATCCACGTTTGCAAACGACATGAATTGTAGATTCCAGGCATTGGAAACTACGCAATCCACTTTTGCAAATGACATGAATTGTAGATTCCAAGTATTGGAGAGTGCAAAATTTAATTTGGCTCAGGAGCAATCTAATAAACTAAAAGAAATAAATGATAAGATTACTGAAAAATTCCAGAGTTTGGAAACAAAGCAGAGTCACTTGATTGCCAGTCAGGCACAACTCATAATTACACAAGAACAACAGTATCACGAATTAACAAACAAATACAAAGACATCTTATGTCGTCAAGACACACTAAATCATCAAGTGCAAGAAGTTATTCATGTACAGAACACTATTGCGCAAGACGTGAATACAATTAAGCACGATAATGAGCAAGCTGTCATTGAGCTTACTCGGAGGATAGACACTCTCAGTCTCGAAGGCGAGAAACACACAGAGAAACTTTTCAATGAACATAAGATCGCATTCTCTAAGGACATTGAAGATAGGGCGAAAGAGCAAACCGAGACAGTGCAAAATTATGTTGACAAAACCTTGAAAGAAATGGTTTCTAACGTGCAAGTTAACAACGAAGCTGCACAAGAACAACTTAAAGCAGAAGTTAAAGAGATTAAGGAGAATATAGGAGATGAATTTCCTGCTTGGAAAGCAAAGATAGAAAATACATTAAAAGCATGCCAGCAGGGTCTAATTAATACTAGAGGGGCACATACTACTTGCAGTTTATCAAAAGCAGACATTATTCCTGATGAAACCAGTGAAACCGAATCCATGCAGCAATATCCATGTATTGGCGCATATTTATGTAATCAACCAGAAACAAATTATCGAGATTATAATTCACTGCGAAGTAGCCACCAGAATACACCTGTGACTATGAATGAAGGAAAAATGCTTAAATATCGTCAATTCCAGATATTTATTCCCGAAAGGAAGTTGATCAATCCCGTGGTATTTATCAAGCAATTTAAAGGGATATTGCCGCGAATGTGGACTGAGCAACAAAAAATTATGTATGTTGCAGGATTCATACATGGAGATGGATCGATGTGGGCGTCAGAAGCATCCGACTGGTGTCAAGATTATGACCAATTTGAACGCGCTTTCTTGCACAAATACTGGAATAAGGGAGTACAAGAAAGACTACGTAAGGAAGTTTTTGACCCACAACCTTTTTCTTTCAAAAATGGATCTTTAAGAAAGTATTTCGAGAAGTATATAAATAAAAGCAAATACTGGAATGAACCAATCCCAACGCAGGATATCATTCGAATATTAAAGGGCAAACTTCCACTTGAAGTTAAGGAAAAACTTCTACATGTGCCTGAACAACATGTGGAAGATTTTCTAGCCACATTGGATTCAACAGACATTCTATTCGAAGAATCACGTGTGCGCTATAACCAACCAAGTTACCAACCTAACAAATACAATAACAACAACAAACAGTATGGAAACAAACCTTTTGCACACAATTCAGCAAACCCACAGGTGAATTATTTCCAGAAAAACGTGAAATTTGGTAACGAAAATCCCGACCAGTGTAATCATGACCAACAATGTGAACAAACATATAAACAGAAATGGAGGAAGAATAATAAGAAGAGGAAAGGATACTATCAAGAAGGGAATTATCAGCAAAAACGCCGATATCAGCAACCAACCCAAGAATATCACAACCAACCACAAACTTCAGGTTGGGTACCAAATGATAATGCAAATGAATGGAGAAATCAACCACCAATAATAACCGACATAACGGAGCAGACATCTGCTAATAATGGACAATCGTCAAACTAAACTCGACTGTCAGAAGCTCCGACAGAGCAGTCGAGGAAGTTTTCAGGGGCGAAAATTCAAGCGTCAATTTTTTTTCGGTACAATGACGGCAGATTATTAATAGAAGAACTTCAGCAGGATATGATGCCTTGTCAAGAGGAACATATCACTGAACCTGTTGCGAAAATTCAGGCGTCAATTGAAGGCATTACTGTGCAAGTTACTTTAGATACAGGAGCAGCAGTAAATGTCGTTTCTGAGAAGTTATTTCAAAGAATACTTCAGAAAGCAAATCCACTGATTTTTCCTGTTCAATGTTGTAGAATTGTAGGTCCTACTGGTCATAAGTCTTCTCACGTTAATGTGCAGACTCAACTCCAGTTAGATATAGGAAATGTAGCTATAAATTGCACGTTCCTTGTAATAGAAAAATTGATTGAGGACTGTATCCTGGGTATAGATGAATTTAGAGAGAGAAATTGGCATATCGATTTTTCTCTAGGCCGTGCCAGTTTTACAATAATGGCTCAGAAACATCAACTGAATCTTCTCAGGGAATATAGTACCCCTGGAAAGTATTGTCAGGGACGAAAGCTGCAAATAAAGTGGATACATAGCAAACCTGCACGGTATTACCAAATTAATTACTTGCAACCAGTTTTAAACCCTGAAGATATGGTATATGAAAAGGTGCAAGAACCTTAATATTTGCAACAACATCAAAGAAAGCAATTATATGATCTTCTACAGGAATATCATGAAGTCTTTCGAGAAAGACCTGGTGTAATCAAGGGATACACATGCCATTTAGATGTGATACCACACCAAGTTTTCTGCCGTATTTTTTATCCAGTACCGTGGCACCAACGAAAGGCAGTTGATGCGGAAATCCACCAGATGCTTGAATGGGATCTGATCGAACCTTCGACGAGTCCGTACCGTAGTCCGCTTCATGTTGTCTCGAAAAAGGGAGGAAAACTTCGTCTCGTGCTATACGCTCGGCAGATAAATAAGATTATCGTGTTCGTGCGAACTCATCCGGAAAATATCGATGAACTAATTTAAAAGTTCGAGGGGATGAAATATTTAACAAATATTGATCTGAGAAGTTCATTTTGGTAGGTAGCTCTAGATGAACCATCAAAAAAGTACACCGCATTTGTACATGCAGGTAGAAGCTATCAATTTAAGGTTTTACCTTTTGGGCTAAACGTGAGCTCAGGAGTTTTTATAAATGCTCTAGATTATGCATTGGGACCTGCACTTCGAAGCAATTTAACTTTGTTTGTGGACGACATGCTCATAGCTATGACCACATGGAAGGAGCACGTTGATTTATTGAGAAGAGTGTTAGAACGTTTCAAGGAAGCAGGCATAACCGCAAATCTGCAAAAGTCTCATTTTGCTCGAGATAAAATCAAATTTTTGGGTCATCTTATAAATGGAAAAGGCATCTTACCGGACTCTGAGAAACTAAAGGCAATCAAAAACTTTGCAGTTCCAACAACAAAAAGGCAGTTAAAGGGCTTCCTCAGAGTTGTCTCTTTTTTCAGGCGTTTCATTCACGACCACTCTATTAATGCAGAACTGTTGTACAGCTTGTTGCGCAAAAATACTCTGTGGGTGAGGACGCAACAATGTCAGAATGCATTTAAAGCAATAAAACATGCCTTAGTCAATTCACAAATATTATATCATCCAGATATGAGCCAAGAATTCGGTTTAATGGCAGATGCTTCGGAAATTGGAATAGGTTCATGCCTCTTCCAAGTAAAGATGATAGATAGAAAATCAACTTTCTGTGCAATAGCTTTTGCTAGCCGACTCTAAACTGCTTGTGAAAGAACATATACGACTACCGAAAGGGAAGCATTGGCCGTAGTCTGGTCATTTAAGAAATTTTACTATTAGTTATATGGAGCGAAGACAACAGTATACTGTGACCACAAAGCTTTAAGTTCTTTGCAAACATGTAAATTATTACATCCAAGATTAGCAAGATGGACGCTCTCACTCCAAGAGTTTCAATTTGAAATTAAATACCTAAGCGGACAGGATAATTTCATCGCTGATGCATTGTCTAGAATGCCAGATGGAGATTTATCAACTATCAACATCACGGACAATCCGTCCGAATTTAATGTTCTTATAATGACTAATAGAATACATAGGAAACATTTTCTTGACATGTGTAAGAACATGGAAAAATTACAGAATGAAGATCCTCGTTGGCATTCAATAAAGGAAACTTTAGCAAAGCCTGGAAACGATGATCTGAAGAGACTGTACAAAGTTGAGGACGACGTCTTATTTTTCAAAGGGCATCTTGATTCAGATAATTGGAAGGTGTGTCTTCCCGAGAAGAATGAGAATGACTTAATTTTGCACATGCACATCACTTGGGGACATTTTGGAGTATTAAAGTGTGCTCGGAAGATTCAAGCATATTGCTACTTCCCAAACATTCGCAGGAAAGTGCACAGACAGTTAAGGAAACGTAAAATTTGTCAGCTAGCCAAATCAGGAAATTTTTGTGTGAAAGATTTCCTACATCCTATTATACCCACTAAACCGCTGTCAATCATTTCGGTCGACGTCTGTGGTCCTCTACCATCATCAAGGGGAGGATGCAAATATATTGTAGCTTTTCTTGATATATTCACTAAGTATGTCAAACTTTATCCATTAAAATCAGCTACTGCTGCATCCATAGCCAAGAAGCTAGTCAAGGATTATATAGTCAAGGTAGGCAAACCAGAGGCTAATCTTTCTGACAATGGGTCAATGTTCACTGGATTTCGTTGGAGGCAAACATTAGCCAGTTGTGATATAAAACAAATTCTAACATCAGTGTACCACCCCTCGGCGAATCCCGTGGAACGAATTTTTCATGAATTAAACCGGTTCATGAGAACCTATTGCCACAACCAGCAACCCAAATGGATCGATTATCTTCACGATTTTCAGGAAATTGTAAACAATATGCCACATACTACGACAGAATACACCCCATACGAACTGATGTTTGGAAAACAGGAACAGAATGACTGGATTAGACCAATTCCTAAAGTAGCTATTAACAATATAGACCTACAAAATAAAGTACGACAATCCTTACTCAATATAATGGACAAGGCAAGAAAAAGGGAAATATATTTTGACAATCGACTTGGAAAAATAAAAACATATGAAGTGAAAGACCAAGTTTTAGTAAAAACTCATCCTAAGGCTTCACTTATACAGAGGAAGAACACAAAATGGCAATTATTGTATCAAGGACCATTTGTGATTACCAAAATACCCCATCCAGGAACTTGTGTTTTGAAGGATGTGAAGAATGGAAAGGTGAAAGGAATGTATCCTCATCACTTGTAACAGCAATTTCATGATGACTGAAGATTCTGAAGATTGAAAATACTATTCTTATCAGATAATATTGATTAGAGAATTTTCATTAAACCTATGAATCATACTTAGGATAGTTTCTTTCTTTTTGCAATTTCGTAGTTAGTTTTTCTTTTCAGGCATAATGTATGAGATATATGCAGACATTATGTATTTGTTTTCTACTGTAAAGATGTTTTCTTTTCAGTATGCAGAGAATTTAGCTATAGTATGAATGATTTCTTTTAAAAAATTTTTTATTTAGTTGATAGTAACTTCAATCAGGTTTCACAATGCATAATGACCATGGGTTAGTGACTCAAATGAATCTGGTCTATGGCAAGATATTTTTTCTTATGTCAATTTAACAATGTCAGTGTGTGTTTGTATTTGCTTTTTTACTCTCTGAGCTGAAGTCATGCTGTTCGGAAGGGATAACCCGTTCTCAGTTTTAAAAGGACGCCTATTACTTTGTTTCAATCTTGTGTGATGAACATTGTCTTTATAGTTGTACATACCTGTGTATGTAAATTATGTACGTCAATTGTTGCTCGCGAAGTTACCAACTGAGTGAATGCCTTTCAGTTATGAGCACATCAACAAGTGTTGAAGTCCATCCGAAAGATGATGAGTGTAAGTTGACACAGCAGCACCAGTTGGATTTGTGTATAGTGCATTCTAGGGTTGTTGATAGAAATGAAGAACACCTTACGACTTCCGAATATTTCAAATTCGGAACAGATAATTAGAAAGCACTTTAGATTAGATTCTATTTCAGCTCAGCATAGATCAAACACCTTTTCCACAGAACTTACACTGACTCTTATTTTCATGTTAACCATATGTGGAAAACCATAATATCCACGAGGAGACAGTGAAATGGGAATAAAATTCAATCAGTTACCCGGAGATGACAGATAGAAGGGAATCGCAGATGGACGTAAACCAACGCGTCGACGGTTCACCTCAAGACACAGAAGATTAACAGTGTTGTGTTTCTTTTGTGAACAGTGTTTAAATTCATTCAAAAAAATCCATATTGTAAATATTTTTTTTATTTTCCATTGTAAATCAATTAATTTTCTTTGCAAATGAGAAATATGAGGATGGTAAATCTACCCCGAGGTTTTCCTTGGATTTCCTTTGTGGGGCTTGGCCAAATGGCTAGATTATCCGTTTGAGACATCTCAAGGCGAGTGACAGAAGCTTTGAGTGATGATGAAAAAGCTTTCTAATCACATCTCATGCCATCCTCGACAAATGAATAAAAGCAAGCATGTAAGCTATGCATATAAGCTGCATCAGGAATTCAGCACAGTCTTTGTCAGCAGTATATGCACCCAAATCTATAATTTACATTTAGATAGTCATTCACTAATACCAAAATATCATAAGAAATACAGTGGACATTAATACAGCGTCATAAACAATCAACGATATAGTGTTGTGTGAACGCTCGTGTTTGTTTTTGCCTAAAAACGTTCGTCCACAAGAGGGGCATATATGATGTATCATGCAGCGTAACTTCCTGTGACAGTGCGAGAGAGAGAGAGAGAGAGAGAGAGAGAGAGAGAGAGAGAGAGAGAGATATTGTTTATTACTCTGTGGCGGTCAGTGCTCACATAATTATTCTTAGGATATAGAGTTTTTTGTTCTTGTTAAGAGTAATTTTAGGAGAGGAGAGCCATTCTTGTGATGTAAAAGATCGACGCCATTGCGAGTTTTTGATTCACATTGTAAAATATAAGTGTATATGGAAGGAAATCAGTTAATAGAACAATAAAATATTGTTCATTTCAAGAAGGTACGTCTTATTATACACCCAGCGATATACTGCTATTGCGATTTACTAATAAACACCAGCTTGAGAACAGTTCCGACAGGAGCGTTCAGTTCTAGTGAAATAGTTCGATGTTTTCTTCGGAAAAGAAGTCACTTCATGGATCATTCAAATCCACAATAGTAACTGGACATTTCTCAGAACTGAAAGCAATCTGATTGCTATGCAACAGAGCCCCGAAGAATATTTCTCCGTACTTTGGTTACCACTTTCAGCTCAACACGGTATCTGCAGCATCTGGAGCAGATTTCTACAACAGCGGAAGCGTGTAATCGCTATCAGTTTCACACACCGCCCTGTGTACGCTGTATGTATTTACCCAGAACAGTAAACATACAGTTACTCACACACATAGAAAGACAATACTATGTGGTGTGGGGAAACATTTCAGTATAAAAGCTCTGTAGAGCTAAACAGTAATTAGCCTAGTAAGAAAGGAGTCTTTATACAACCACTGTTTTTTAATTTTCTTTTTGTGATGAATTTCAACTTCACACATGTAGCACCCCAAATTTTTAATTTATACCTCTAATTAATTATAAAAATATATGCTGATTCTGCTGCAAATTTTGTTCACAACAAAGCTAATTGCTCCAAAAAATGATGCTAATTCTGTCTAAAATAAATGCTACATTTTCTGGTCCCTAGCCATAACTGTCAAGTAACATTTGCTGTTACGTTCCTCTTCATAATCATTAAAATATTTTCGAATACAAAACACAATTCGTTTTCATATATTTATCTTCTGCTCAGAGCTTAGAACATGTCACATCTGTATAGAACATATCTAGAAAAGAACTCAGTGAGCTGGTATGCCAATTAAGTATGTTCATAACAGAGTGGCAGTCCCCACATTGTTATGTCTGTGTACAAGTGTTACTGAAACATGTTTACAGGTATACTGGTTAAAACTGAAAGGAATATTTTGAATTTGTGAAAAATACACCTATGAGCAAAAACGTTATGACTGCTGCCCACCACGAGGGCACCTGGTAGTGGTGTGGGCATGTGATGTGGTAAGAAAATATATAAGCAGAGCAAAGAGAAATGGGAAGGATTTCTAGTGATACAGGCTGCAAACAAGAAATCACACTGACATAAGCAACTTTGACAAGATGCAAACTGTTATAATGCGGGATGTGGTGACTAGCATCTCAGACACACTGAAACTGATCAGCTTTTCATGTACTACTATCATGAGCATCTACGGGAAGTGACTGAATGACAGTGAAACCGTGATTAGCTGACAAGGTGTTGGACAACTGTGCCACATCACAGAATGTAGACATAGGAGGCTTGCTCAGTCTGTAAAGCAGGATGGTTGACAATCTGTGGTGTATCTGACCATAGTACAAAGCTCATGCAGGGGCAAGTGTTTCAGCGTGTACTGTTCACCATCACTGTTGAACACTGGGAACCGCAGCAGAGGATCCTTCAGTACTCTCATATCGACCCAACATCGTCGATTATGATTGTAGTGGTAACGAGATCATTGATATTACCATATTTACTCGAATCTAAGCCGCACTTTTTTTCCGGTTTTTGTAATCCAAAAAACCACCTGCGGCTTAGAATCGAGTGCAAAGCAAACGGAAGTTCTGAAAAATTTTGGTAGGTGCCGCCACAACTAACTTCTGCCGTCGAATGTGTGTAGCACTACACAGAAATACTTTGTACAAATTCCGTATTGTTCATCTTCGAATGTAGCAGAATTTCAATATACTACGAAAATCCGACTGGCAAGACTGTTTGGGATGTTTGTCAATATGGCCAACTCTACGTTCTGAATTTTTTCTGCGTGTGAGAAGAGATTGCTGCTAACAGGTACCTGATGAAATGTGAATCACATGCAGTATTCTCTTCACCATAAGAATAATACGAATATAAACATTTTGCCATGTATTCTTTCATGTTTGCTGCTATCTCATTTAAATCCTGTCTGCCTAATAAACTGTGAAACTAGAGTGGCACTACAGCAAACGCGGAAGAATATACATATCGTGTCATGTTTATATTCGTATTATTTTATGCCTAATAGTGATACAGTCAGAAATGAAGCACGGCAACTAACTAGATTTTTAAATCTAAGATGACTAATTTCGGTACAGAATTTGATGTACTAAAGAAGCGGCTGCAAAGATCTTCAAACGGAGAAAATTTTTCGCCTAACTTGTTCAGAACATGTTCTATCATACACAGTCTATTATTTGGTTCTTGTTGATCATTATCAAAGAAAGCAGCAGTGTAAGTAACAACAAATAGCATTCTCTTGCCAAGCAGCGGCAGCGCGCACAAAAGCAAGCCATGTCGCGAGCAGCGACAGGCCGTAAACACGCACTATCAGAATGCGACAAACAATGCATGACACAGTACAACTTAGAGTGACGTAAACACCTATAACAAAGAAAACGACACTTATCAGATCAAAGCAAAATAAGCAATTGATTCAAACCAGATGAAGCACGTGAAAAAGGAAGGGTACCCGTATAAATACGGACGGAGCGCCTGACACACAGCAATGGCTACCTGGTAAAGCGTAACTGTAAGCTTATGACTCTAACCAAACTACTGTAGCTGTATCGTCATTCATTCGACGTAAATTGCGTCTCATATTACAATGGACCAACTTTGTTTCGATTTGGAGGTGCGGCCTAAAACTTTTCTCTCCCCTTGAATTTCGAGTCTCAAATTTCAGGTGCGGCTTAGAGTCAGGGAATTTTTTTTTTTCCCCTTTATTTCAAATCTCATTTTTCAGGTGCGGCTTAGATTCGAGTGCGGCTTAGATTCGAGTAAATACAGTATACTGTGGATTAAGCGAAATGTGTTGCTTGTTTGAATGAATCAGTTTTCTTTTTGTGCCAGGTCAATATTTGTGTCTGCATAGACCAACATTCAGGTAAATAGCTGCTCAAAACGTACATCGTGTCATAGGTGCAGGCCTGTGGGTGCACTATTATGCTGCGGCATACATTCTTCTGGACATGTTCAGGACCTTTGGTAGTAATTGAAGTTATCAAAACGGCTGTGAACTGCAAGAACATTACTGCGTACTACCTGCATCCATTCATACTCGACGTCTTCCCAGACGAGGGATTTTTCCAGTAGGATAACTGTCCATGTCACATGTCTAGAATCATGCTACAGTGATTTGTGAAACATGATAGTGCACATTACATTTCCCTGATCTGGGCCTAATGGAATACATCTGGGACACAATCGGGCACCTGCTCCACATCCACAAATCACCAGCTCATAATTTACAGGAATTGCATAACCTCTGCATAGACATATAGTGCCACAAACCATCTGAAACCAATCAAGGGTTTGTCAAACCCACATCCAACATTCTTAATCAGGCCTTTTGACTGAAATTTTTAAACACCTTCTGCAAATTCGTATGAAGAATATCACTGACGAACCTCTTGTTAATGCAAATTAAAACAAGAGGAGGAGGAGAGGAAGAAATAGAAGGTGAAGATTGTAAGCAAATGGATTTTCTTAAGTGTAAGCAAATCAAAGATGAGATTCACTTGCTTCTGGCAATAATTTTAAATGCAAGAAATTAGAAATGACCAAACAGCAGCTGGTGACTTAGAAGAGAAAATGAGACAGTGGAGATGCACAGAATAGACGTGGGAGAAGAAAGAAAATAAAGGGGAGGGTGGGGGAGAAGAAGCACATTAAAAGAAAAGAATTATTTGAATTATTAAACTGCTTACATTCAGTGATAGCTTATGTTGTCAAAATATTTTACAGAGAGAGACCACATAATATCCAAAACATGTATTATCTGCTACATTACCTGATTTTAGGAGCAGGCAACCTTGAAGGCAATCGTGAAGGAGGTCGAGGAATGCCACTAGAAGGTCTTCCCTGTGGTGGGATTGTGTTTATCCTAGGAGGTCGAATGGAAGGAGGTCGCAAACTAGACGATGGCCGAGGTCTTACGTTTTCTGGTTGTCTCAAAACTGGTACCTGTAAATTGATTTCAACATGAGGAAACTACAAATACTGAATACATTTTAGTAATTTCTTAACATTTAATAAGAACTTAAGAACATGCTACATTACGAGGAACATTTGCAAGTACATGAAATACACAATATACAATGAATATCATTGTTGAAAAAAAAGGGAGTAACTTAATGGATAAATAAGTAGGTAAAAAATTAAAATAAAATTAAAAAAAGGTACACAGACTTCAGTATTTTTCACGTTTTTTCATCTATCATTTTATGAGACTCAGGCATTTGAACAGTCAATTCAGCCTCTAATCTACTTTAAGAGCGTAGACATTATGTAAATTAAAAACTAGTTAGTTGGTTAGTTGGTGATTAAGGGACTAAACGGCAAGTTCATCAGTCCCTCAATTCAACATCAGTGACGTCCACAAAGCAAGTGTTCTGGTGATTAAAGTATGTAAGAGCTGTGAGACAGATATTGAAGGCCATACCAATGCCAGAACTGGGAAAGAATTTACAGAGAAGTGTATGGATCAGATTGGCATATAGGTCAGAGCAGACAAGGAGTCTCCTGAGGCTCATCCGAAGGCAACAAAAGCACCACCTCACATCTGACTCCTGCGAGCCCAATGAAGGGTGAAGACAGTTACAGAGCAAAGAATGTCTTCTGGTTGGCAGATTCAGAAGAGTAAAAGTGAGACTGCTAAAAATGTACTGAAAATCAGTTGGACCATCAATAATAAAAACAAGAGAGAGAGATAGGTAAGACAGGACAAAGGAATCCCCAGGGCTCCACGCACAATATGAGTCACACCACCCACAGCTGTCCCATTCCTGCACCAGTGTAGTTGCGGTGTTAAACAGCATCCACTAATCAAAAGAATGCTACCTCTAAAATAGAAAAAAAGCTTATGGCTGAGAAAGAGGCAACATGCATCTAAAAACAATTAAAACAGAGTAAGGAAGAGATGAAAGAGCTGATGAAGGAGGTAAGGTCGGGTGTCCCCCAGACTCAGCATGCAGCAGGAGATACCCGAACCCCAACCATACCGCCCCAGCTCCGAGGCTAGCTTAAGATGTATCTGGCAATTAAAGCCACTTTCACAGAGAAAATGGAAAACCAGTGCAGCTGCCCATGAATGATCAGCTAATATTTGAGGCAAGGCATTTGGAAAGCCATTCTTAGCATGGAAGAAGAGGGAAAAAAAGAAGTCATTCCAACAGGATAAGAGTTACTGTCCGTAATGCTCCACAGCTAAAACATGCAGGTGGCTCGCTACGTACTATAAAACTATGGGTCAGCCTGGTCTCACCAATGTGGATGACATAGGATGGTGGATTCTTTCGCAATTCCTGGGGAGGGGGGGGGGGGGGGTGCAGCAAGATGATCATGAATATCAGAGATCACAAGGTGTTGAATAAAACTGTCCAATGGCCTGAAGACCATTCACTGAGTCACTACATATTAAACGTGGTCAGTGGAGGGCTCTGCTAAGGGCCACCAGCTCTGCTGTAAAAATACTACATGTTTTTTGCAACAAATGAAGTTCCTACCCAGGAGCAAATGTAAAAGCAAATCCCCTCTTATCCAGTTTTACAGCTGTCAGTGTAAAAGAGGGTTGCACCCTAAAACTCCTGAAGCAACAAACATAACAAGGCGTCAAAAGGTCATGGGGGTGACAGACTTTAGGACCTTGAAATAGATCAGTCCTAGTTTGTGGGGGTGGGAGAGGGGGAGACACAAGGAGCACAATCCAGGGAGGGGATATGGAGAGAGCACAATCCAGGGAGGGGATATGGAGATCCTGGCAGAGGGCTGTGAGGCAAATTCCCATTTGTAATCCCACCCAATGTCTGATGCCCCTCAAATGCAAAAAGAATAGGATATGTTGGGTGATCAGGGAATTGATGAATTTTAACTGCATAGGAGACGAAGAGTTGGTACCGTTGGAAGATGCAAGATCCATGCTTCAAAAGAAGATTGTCTACAGGATTACACTGGAAAATACCAGTGGCCAAACAAACTCTATGCTGATGAACTGTGTCTAACAATTTCAAAGTTGTTGGTGCCATATAGCTGTAAACTTAGCACCCGTAGTCCAGTCAGGAGGAGACCAGGGCCCACTAAATACAGAGAAGAAAAGCACTATATGCACCGCAACCGTTGCAGGCAAGGAGGAGATAGTATTAAGCTTTTGCTTGAACTAGGCTTTAGTTGATAAATATGGGCAGCGAAGTTGGCCTTTTATCAAAAAGGAGGCCCAAGAAAAATGAGTAAAGTACAACTGAGCAGGCAGTATGACTAAGTTCAGCAAGAAGATCATGAATAGCAGAGATCACAAGGTGTTGAATCAAACTGTCCAATGGCCTGAAGACCATTCACTGAGTCACTGTCCTTCTCTGGGTCCTTTACTTTCAAGCACTGGGTACCCAAGTAGAATTCTGGATCAGGAAGCTAGGACAACAGTATAACTTTTATAAGATATCACTGAAAAAGCCATTTTACAGTGTAATACTGGTCTCAGCATCCTCCATATACCCCCAGTCTCAACTGAAACTATTACTATTACAATTTGCCAAGAGCAAATAAGGCTGCATTTTAATGACTACACAGCTGCCTAGTTCTGAAAGTCAACCAAAGAATCTTGTGATACTGGTTTTCGCAAATATTCTACTGTAACACTTAAATTGGTACTTTCAATCATTCAAGTTCTATACTTAATTGACTTGCTTTCAAACCATGGGCATCCTTTATTTTTCAATGTTTGTCCATCAAACAATTAATTCTTGGAAAGAAGAAGTATCTGCATTTCAAGTATAGACATAGTGAAAATGCTGACAAAATGTAATGTGAAACTGAAATAGGCGTCCTTCTATTGATTAAGTTACTCAAAGCGAACAAATATTTATGAAGCAGAATAAATAAAAAAGAGGAGGTGAAGAACAGACATGGTACGGAGGATTGCACAAGAAAAAAATGTCGTCTTAGAAAAAGGGAACAGCTGCTGACACAAAAATACACTAGTGTCCAAAATTAAAGCAGCAAACTGCTATTTCCTCGTCCTGTGTCTAATTCACAATATAATCATACAAACTGTCAAAAGGTGTCTGTACCATCGTGTTCTTCATGGAAGATGGCATTTTGGTCAATGAAAAACCATGCCAACGAGGACGTCAGGGCACCTACCAAATGGAGTAGTGTTTGTCAGATAGTTTCACATTAACAATTACTGTGTACACAGTCACAGATGGTGCAATATGACAAAGAAAAGACGTCTACCTGATTCTCTGTGGTGGAGGGCCACAGGAAGAATGGAAGCGGGACAGTCGCAAACTCATATGGTTCGGTGGCTTAACGTGAATCGTTCTGTTGTTTCTCGGATGTGGCTGCAGTTTATAGAGATCACAACTGCACCCTTGACCAGGGTAGCTCTGACCATCAGTGACATCAGAAAGAGCGGAGTAGAGAAGCTTTGTCACAGTGGCCATTATTGCCAGAGACCTGCCGTGTGTGTGTGTGTGTGTGTGTGTGTGTGTGTGTGTGTGTGTGTGTGTGTGTGTGTGTGGGCGCGCACGTGTGACGCGTCTTCACAGAAGGGAAGTCCTCAACATGCCACCTGGACAGTTGAACAGTGGTCCAATGTTCTTTCCATAGATGAATCCTGATTTGATCTGGAGAGTGATTCTCGGCAAATTATCTGAAGGGAATGTGGAACATGATCTTGAAACCCAAACACTGCGAAAGACAGCGTTATCAAGGAGGATCGCTAATGGCATGGTCAGGGATTATGATGACCACTTGAACACCTCTTCATGAAATTGGATAGGTGAATCTGGAAGGTTTAACTACTGTCATGTACCATGATGAGGTCTTGAGACCTCATGTGCAGTTTTTGTGAGGTCGTGAACAATAATGTTCAGCCCCATGGAGCACGAGTGGTTGATGTTTTCTTGGAAACAGAAGATACTGCACCCATGGCATGGCTGTTTCTCCTCTTGATCTGAATCCCATAGAGCGTGGCTGGGATGCACAAGGGAGACGGGTTGCATATCAACATCCACCAACCACTCTCCAAGACCAGCGAGCAGCTCCGCACGAAGAATGGGCGTTATTGTCTCATCATGACACTGACATTATTCAAAGCATGCTCCATCATTGTCAGGCCTCTGTTGCTGCCAGAGGTGGTCACACCTCATAGTGAGCACATTAACCAGTTGTTGGATGTGTTGGCAAATCTGTTAACTTGGAAAAAGCAAAGAACATTTTCATCTACTGTTCTATATGCTGTAGTTGCTTATGTTCTGTGTTCTTTACATTGTCTCTATCCACTGTCACCTGTTTATACTGTTATGTGGCAAAATAAATGCGACCTTGCAAAATTTCCATTTGTTGCTCTAATTTTGGACACCAGTGTATAAACTGTGAGATCAAAAAAAGATCCTGAAAAGTTATGTTTGGAGCAGACAAAGTTGGACAGTGGAGAAGATAGAATGAATCAACTGAGAACCTTTGAACTATGTTACAGGAGACTGCTGAAGATTAGTGGACTGATCATGTAAGGAATGAAGATGCTCTGCAGTGAGTCAATGAGGAAAATGTCTAATGAAGCATATAATGAAAATAAGTGACAGAAGGATGTGCACATATTAAACAGCAGTTTAACACTGACAATTGTTAAGTGAAGGGGTGATGGAAGCAAATAATTACAGAGGAAAGACTAAACATTGGTATAATAAGGCACAGAGCTTATCATGTGGGATGCAGCAGTTACCAACCTTAAAGTTGACTGAAACAAGGAATATTTTTTTGTCCAGATAGTTAAACTATTTAATGTGGAATATAGATGACAACGTGACTTTGCATTTTTACACAGATAAGATGGATGTTTCATTTTACCAAATTATGGTTAGAATAACTTGGCTTTATTACATAGCCTCCCATGATTATTACTTGTATACTGTGTGAAGACCAACTTTTTTCATTTCATCAGTAAAGGATATTACATATTTCCTCTGTACAACCCAAATCAGTTTTTTTTCCCTTTGTAAAGCTTAATGCCATGTTCCTTTACTTGAGGGAGATACTTGATACAGTTCCACACTCATTTAGTGAACAAAATATGGCATTACCAATTATCAGATCAGATTTGTCCCTGGATTTGAGACTTCCTTGCAGATTGAACTCAACATGTTGCTCTTAATAGAACAAAATTTACTGTTACAATCTGAGGAATAGCACGAGGAACTGTAATAGGACTATTGCCATTTACAACACATACAAAATCAGAAGCTCTATGAGGCTGTCCACAGATGATAAAATTGTCTACAAGAAGGAAACAAGGCCAGAAGACTGTAGTGAATAACAGGAAGACCTGCAGAGGATAGGTGATCGGGTAGAGTGTCTGGCAGCTTACCCTGAATGTAAATAAATTAGGCACTGAATATAAATAGGCAAAGAAATTCACTATTATATGATTACACTATTGTGTATTGGAAACAGTAACTACAATAAAATACCAAGTACTGTAGTAGCCATCCAGAGCACCCTAAAGTGGTACGATCACACAAAACAAATTGTAGGGAAAGCAGATATCATGTTCAGAGTCACTGGAAAAACCTTAAATGTAAGTTAATGCAGACAAGTAGAGAAATAGTTCTGTAAAGTTCAAATGCAATTGTTTTTTAGTGGTGTGCTGCTTGACACAATCACGTCATTAAAATATCTAAGTGTAACAATGCAAAACCATATGAAATTGAACAAGCACCTAAGGTCAGTAGTAGGGAAGGCGAATGGTCAACTTAGGTTTATTGGGAGATTTTTAGGTGCGTGTATCCCATCCATAAAAGAGACCACTTGTGTAACACTAATGCAACCCATTCTCAAGTGCTGCTCATGTGTTTGGGATCCCCATCAGTTCAGATTAAAGGAAGAAATCGTTGAGAAGTATTCTGCTACATTTATTACTGGGAGGTTTGATCAACATGTGAGTGTTACAGAGATGCTTTATGAACTCTCACAGGAATCCCTAAGGAGCAAAGACTACATATTTGTGTGAAACACTATGAGAAAATTTAGAGAATGGATATTCATAGAAGATTGCAATACAATTCTACTGCCATCAAAGTAAATTTAATGTATGGACCACAAAGACAAGATAAGAATAATTCGGCGTCAAAGGAGACTTACAGGCAGTCATTTTTCCCTGGTTCCATTTGTGAGTGGAACTTGAAAGGGAATGACTAGTAGTGGCACACGGTACCCTCCACCATGCATGGTATACTGACTTGTGTAGTATGTATGTACATATGTTTAGATGAAGGTGAAGAAGTGGCTTACATAACACTTTTATGACCACTTCTTGAGTCTGACTACTCAGCCTAAAACTCTTACCAGGTTGGATTAATAGAAGAGATAGTGAAGACCCTACACCAAGAGAATCAACAGAGTTTTGTCATGGGCTTGTTTAACCTGCATGGGAGTGTTTCTGAGGTGCTTAGCGAACATCAGTGGCAGAAAATACAAGAGAGACATTGTGCATCATAGAAGAAAAACAAGCAATGGAGATGACAAGGGACGACACTGAACAAGAAAAACAGACAAAGGCCAGAAAAGAGGAATTAAAAACACACAGTGTTACAGTGGTTGGCTGACCATGAGGGGTGGGGAAAAAAAATCTAAAACCGTATGCCAAAGGCCAGACTCAACACAAAAAAGAAACAAACCCTCAGATCAAGTGATAAACGCCCCCTGCATGAATAAAACTCAAAACTAAGCCAGCGATGGCAGCGTCATCAATTAAAAGTGCAGGGAGCATATCAAGCAGAGCAAACGTCTGCCTGAGCACAGTTAAAAGCGGACAATCCAACAAAATGTGGACCACTGTCAACACTGAACCACAGCGACAGAGAGATGGGTCCTCGCGGCGCAGTGAATAACTGTGCGTCAGCCAGGTGTTGCCAATACGTAGTCGGCAGAGTACAACGGAGTCCTTGCGAGAGGCCCACAAGGAGGAGTGCCACACACCTGTAGTCTTCTTGATGACTCGAAGTTTGTTGGGAGAAGGCAGGGTGCGCCATTCATCACCCCAAGCACCAAGGACTTTTTGCCGCAATACTGACTGGAGATCACATTCCGGAAGGCCAATCTCCAGGTCTGGTGCACTGATAGCCTGTTTGGCCAGCGTGTCAACACTTTCGTTACCCAGGATGCCAACATGACCTGGGGTCCACACAAAAACCATGCAGCAATAGGCAAGAGTATGGATGGACTCCTGGATAGCCATCACCAAATGAGAGTGAGGTAAACACTGGGCGGCAGCTCGTAAACCACTCAGGGAGTCACTACAGGTAACGAAGGACTTACCCGAGCAGGTGCGGTTGTACTCTAGGGTGCAAGAGATGGTGACAAGTAGCTGTCCAGCAATGAGTGTTGTTCAAATTGTTCCCCAAGAGTAAAAGCATACCAAACTCGACCAGCAACCAACGAACCGTCGGTATAGACTACGGCAGAGCCGGGGAACGGGGCAAGGATGGAAATAAAGCGTCAACGGAGGGACTCAGGAGGGACTGAGTCTTTCAGGCCTTGAGCCAAATCCAGCTGAAGCCATGAATGGGGCACACAAAATGGGGGTATACGTATATGGGCACAGAAAAGAGGTGAGAGAGGGAAAATCTCAAGCCCAGAGAGAAGAGACTGGACACGAATCGCAATCGGACACCCTGACTGGGGCTGCCATTTGGGAAGATGGATGACTGAGTTGGGGAACAGCAGATGGTAATTTGGACGCCCGGGCAAGCTATAAACATGTACACCATAAGTGACCAGTAGTCGTTGGCACCGGATCTGCAACAGAGGGACACCAGCCTCCACAAGTATGCTGTTTACAGGGCTTGTGTAGAAAGCTCCAGTTGCGAGTCGGATCCCGCAGTGAAGTATGGAATCAAGCAACCGCAACAAGGAAGGCGATGCCGAACTGTAAGACAGGCTCTCACAACCGAGATGGGACTGAATCAACGCCTGATACAGTTGTAGAAGGGTAGACCGATCGGCACCCCAGTTGGTGTGAATCAAGCAACAAAGAGTGTTAAGATGCCGCCAGCATGTTTGTTTAAGCTGCTGAGTATGAGGGAGCCAAGTCAACTGGGTATCAAAAAGCAATCCCAAAAACCGATGTGTCTCCACCAAAGCAAGAGGTTTGCCGTCAAGATAAAGCCATGGCTCAGGGTGAACAGTGCGATGTCGGCAGAAATGCACGACCAAGTCTTGGCAGCCGAAAACGGGAAGCCGTGCACTACGGCCCAAGATGGCACCCTGCGGATAGCACCCTGCAGCTGCCGTTCAGCAACTGCAATGCCAGTGGAGCTGTAGTACAGGCAAAAGTCATCAGCATGCAAAAAAGAGGCAGACACTCAAGACAGGATCTTGTGGGACCCCATTCTCTGGACTCGGGAGGAACTATGAGAGGAACCAACTTGCACGCGGAAGGAACGAAGCGACAGGAAATTTTGAATAAAAATCAGGAGCAGGCCCCTAAGAACCCACCCACAAAGCGTGGTAAGGATGTGATGTCACCATGTTGTATTGTATGCCTTCTGCATATCAAGAGAGACGGCAACCAGATGCTGACTGCGGGCAAATGCCATACAAATGGCAGACTCCAGGCAGATTGGATTATTGGTGGCACAGCGGCCCTTACAGAACCCACCCTGAGACGGAGCCAGAAGGCCCCGAGAGTCAAGTAGCCAACTAAACCTCTGGCTCACTATACATTTGAGCAACTTGCACAGAACGTTGGTGAGGCTAATGGGGCAGTAGCTGTTCACCTCCAGTGGGTCCTTGCCAGGTTTCAGCACTGGTATGACGATACTTTCATGTCACTGTGATAGGAACTCGCCCTCAACCCAGATATGGTTGAAAAGGTTGAGGAGGTGTCACTGGCAGTCCACCGAGAGATGTTTGAGCATCTGATGATGCGATCCGGCCCAGGAGCCATACCAGGGCAATTGGCTAGGGCACTTTGGAATTCCCACTCACTGAAGGGAGCATTGTATGATTCAGGGTGGCACATATGGAATGAAAGGCTCCAACATTCCAACCGCTCTTGCAGGAAGCGGAAGGCCAGTGGTTAATTCGTAGAAGTGGAACTCTGAGCATAATGCTCTGCTAAGAGTTCTGCAATCGTATCTGATTCAGTACCGACTGCTCCATTCAGGGAAAGCCCAGGTACACTGACAGGGGGCCGATACCCATAGAGTCGCCTGATCTTGGTCCAAACCTGCGATGGAGAGGTACGGATGACAATGGTGAAGATATACCATTCCCAGCACTCTTGTTTCCATTGGTGAATAAGGTGTTGGGCTTGGGCACAGAACCGCCTAAGGGTAATGAGGTGTTCCAGTGGCGGGTGCCACTTATGACTTTGGAGCGCCCACCTGCCATCTCTAATCAACTCAGTGAACTCTGGTGACCACCAAGGCACAGTCATCTGCCAGAGGACCCGGAAGAACAGGGAATTGCAGATTCCGCTGCAGAAACGATGCTGGCGGTGATCGTGTGAACCACCACATCAATGGTGTCATGAGAAAGAGGCTCAATTGTGGCAATGGAGGCGAATGAGTCCAAGTCAGCTTTATTCAAAGCCCATCTGGGGAGGCGCACAGATGAGTGACAATATGGCAGTGACAGAAAGACCGGAAAGTGGTCACTATAGCACAAGTCGTCATGCACACTCCACTGGACAGATGGTAAAAAGCTAGGGCTGTAGACCAAAAGGTCGATGGCTGAGTACATGCCATGCACCACAATGAAATGTGTGGAGGCACCATTATTTAAGAGGGAAAGGTCGAACTGTGCCAATACTTACTCAACGACAGTGCCTCGGCCTGATGCCACCAATCCACCCCACAAAGGATTATCGGCATTAAAGTTGCCCAGTAACAGAAAATGTGGTGGCAGTTGGGCTATCAGTGCAGCCAATGCATGTTGTGGGACATCACCATCTGGTGGAAGGTAGATACTGCAAACAGTAACAGCCTGGGGCATACACACCTGAACAATTACAGCCTCTAAAGGTGTTTGAAGAGGTACACACTCACTGTAAAGAGAGTTAAGGATGTAGACACAGACGCCATCTGATATCCGCACATAAGCTGCCCGATTCTTATAAAAACCCTGATAGCCACGGAGGGCGCAGGTTCGCATCACCGGAAACCAAGTTTCCTGGAGAGCAATGCAGGAGAAAGGGTGAAGACTGAGAAGTTATCAGAGCTCAGCAAGGTGGTGGATGAAACCACTGCAATTCCACTGGAGAATGACATTGTCCACAGCTGAAAACGGCGCGAATGGACTGAGGAGGCAGATCACACCACCGTGTCATCTACCACCACCAAAGAAGAGCCTGAATCAAGAACCATTGCGTCTGAGGTAGAGGTGAGATTGAGGTGGTTGGGGGACACACCAAAATCAGCAAATTGTCCTCAGATGCAGAGCTGGTAAGGACAGGTGGCACAGAGGCAACCAGAACCTCTTCCTTCTTACCCAGCTTGGTCGTCTTCTTATTCTTCTTCCCCCCCCCCCCCCCCCCCCCCACCCGCTGCTCATTAGGAGCACCCTGGGAGGGAGTCGCAGGAAGGGGTCAGGGACAGACAAAGAGCAGGAAACTCTTCGATCCGCCACTCGTGGCTCCTTGAGCCACTGACTGATGTCAGCTGTCTCACTGGAGGGTGACTGAAAAGATAGACTTGTAAGGGACCCTTTCCACGTGAGAGAGGCCGGAGGAGGCTGGTGTACCTCCGGCAGGGTGGGGTTGGCTCAACTGCCCCATCAATTTGGAGGTTTGGTCTCCCAAGGGATGTACCGTGGGAGCACCAGAAGGAGCAGTGTCCCCCATCACAGACACGGGGGAAGAGTTGGGGCGGCCCCGAGGGCTCACTGGAGGTTTTACAAACGCAGGGACAGCCGTCGCCAACGGGGGCAACGAAGTTGCAGTCGCAGCATATGATGCAGTCATTGGAACAGGATGTAGGTGTTTGTATTTCCTCTTCGCATCTTGATAGGTGAGCCTGTCCAAGATTTTGGTTTCCATTATTCGCCGCTCCTTATGGAGAACAGGGCAGTCAGGCGAACAGAGGGAGAGGTGCTTCCCATAGTTGACAAGTGGGAGGAGGCACACACGGAGCACCAGGGTGCAAAGGACGACTCCAATCCCTGCAGATGGTGCTGGAGTTACAGCGAGATGACATGTGACCAAACCTCCAGCACTTTAAGTATCACATAGGAGGAGGGGCGTAAAGTTTCATGTCGCAACGGTAAACCATCAACTTGACCTTTACAGGTAATGAGCCACCCTCAAAAAACAAGATGAAGGCACTGGTAGCAACCCTGTTATCTTGGGGTCCTCTATGCACGCGCTGGACGAAGTGGACACCCCATCGCTCCAAGGTGGCTTGTAGCTCGTCATCCGACTGCAAAAGGAGGTCACAATGGAAAATAACACCCTGGGCCATGTTACGGCTTCTATGGGGTGTAATCGAGACAGGGATGTCACCCAGCTTGTCACAGGCAAGCAGCACCCGCGACTGGGCTGGGGAGGCTGCCTGGATCAAAAACAACCCGCTACGCATTTTGGACAATGCCGCCACTTCCCCAAACCTATCTTTCATGATGGTCGACAAAAAACTCGGGCTTAATTGCCTGAAAGATCTCTTGATCAGCCCTGCTGCAAATGAGGTACTGAGGCGAATACGGCTCTCAAGACCTGGTCGCCCAACGCTCCTCCCAAGGTGTTGCCAGGAAGGGGAACGATCGGGAACCATAGGCTGCAGCATCGAAATCATTCCTGATGCGATTTTGAGACTGCTGGGGCCGAGCGACCACTAGCTTGATTCGATTTAACCCATTTCATTCCGGGTCATCCACCCTGATGCCACCCACTTCGACCAGGGGCTCTGCCCACGGGCACCACCCAGTTTCAGCAAGGGCCACCTGACGGGATGGCCATTGCTGGTAGTCCTGGGGCCCCAGAAGGATGGGCACCTACTCCTTGGCATACACAGGGAGGTCTCAGCTCTGGCATCAGCAGTGTGATCCCTGTGTTGTCAGGGGGATACCACCAAAAGGTTACATGACAAACCCACCATGCTGGACTGGCTACCGCGCTGGATTTCAGGTGTCGAAATGGTCCAAAATTGCCGTGGGCACGAAGGATGGTACGGTGCAGGAGACGTTCGGTGCAAAGCCCGCCACACAACAATAAGTAGCATGGAAGATCTTGGTGCATGATGGACAAACAAACACCACGTAAGTAGTCCTTCCCCAAATGGCACGCACTAGCAACAGAAATCTGGAAAAGATGGAGGTCAAACCCGAGAGGGGACCAACATGAAGACCGAGACTCCTTTTAGTCACCTCTTACGACAGGCAGGGATACCTCAGGCCTATTCTTACCTGCAAACCTATAGGGGGTATTTTCTGGGTAATTTGGTGTAAGAATGTACATAATGAGTTAGGGTTAAAATATTTTTTCTGGAATTTTTTGACCAAAATTATAATTAGGAGACCTTTTGAAATGTGGGCCCCTTCTACCAACTGGCATTGAGAAACAAAGTGCCATGTAAGTTTGTAACCACTATAACTTTTATTATCTATGAATCAATTTTATTCAACTTGGTGTCATTGGAAAGTAATAGAGTAGAGCTATAATATAAAAATGATTAAAGTGCTGTGTTTAAGCAACAAATGTTTGAAAGTTTGTAATTAATATAATTTCTCACTTTTTTTCCCTCGCAAGAATTTTTTCCCAGCAGAATCACAAGTTTCACCATCTGAATTTTTATTTCAAATAATTCCTATTGCCATACTTTTCAACATAAAAAAAAATCAGAAAGGTGTTTGTCCTCTATTGTTAGATCTTATACTTTTTCAATAATGCTGTAATAATTAATTGCTTCAAATAGCTAATCAACAATACACAAAACAACAATGAAATATTCAGTCTAGCTGCAACACACATGCAGTGCAGGCTGGATGTGTTAGGTTTTTGTGTGTCTGTGCACTTTATATATCTGAAGGACTTTTTTGTCTTGATTTTGTGCTTCTTACATAAGCAGCCATTCTGTCTGGTAATTAGCGAACAAGAAAAAGTTTCAAACCAATGGAAAACAAATGTCTTTAGGTTTTGTGTCAGCAGTTGTGTGTCAGAAGAAAAGTAGTAGCAATGAAGAGCTTGATTTAATAGATATGTCAAGCCTGAATTAAGCTGATACTGAATTATTGAAGCTAAGAAGCTCCTGTGAAAATATTGAGTGTGTTTTTTCTTTTCACAGTAGGCTCTATTTGGGAACATTTGAAGATAGACAAAAATTTTTCTGTGACCCTTTTAAGAAGCATAGTAAAAAGACTGCTAAGAAATCTTTGAAACCTATTTGTTTAAGGAAATATAAAACCCTTGGACTTACATCCCGCAAGGACCTTTTATCTCCTATGGGGGATAACCTTCCAGGGATGGATGAATGTGAAGTTGAAGATCAAGAATACACACCAGATCCATCTACAGCTCTTCAAAAACTTAATGGAAGTTGTGAATTACTTGAAATTTCACCATTTAAGGTTACCAAGAGAGCAAAAGACAGACATCCAGAATACATTCGATCCCAGTCTTGTTGCTTAGCTTTAAAATTCCAGCAAACAGCATCAGAGGTGCTACATGTTCCAGTGAAAAATGTGTCTGAAGAAACTGGCAGTGCTGAATGTACAGACTGTAATATTTTAATGAAAAAACTTAAAGAGAAATTCAGCAGAAGTTCTGTTAAAGAAGAACTACAAATACTTACCTTACCACCAGCTTCATGGAGTAAAGAAAAAATCCAAATGTTTTTTAACACTACTGAATACATGGTAAAGAAATCGAGGGTATTGCTAAAAGAAGATGGTATTTTGTCAAAAGGGAGTTATGAAGTGGGAAACATAATAGGTAAGGATGTGGGAAAACGTGTCCAGAATTTTTACAGTGAAGATGATATAAGTCTTATTTCTGCTAATAAAAAAGACTGTCTGTCTGTCCCTTCAGGAAATGGCAAAAGAGTATACAAGACAAAAACACTAATTTTACATAATCTGAATGATGTATACTTAGCTTTCAGAGAAAAATACCCTGAAGAGAAAATTGGTTTTACTAACTTTTGTGAACTTAGGCCAAAAGAATGTGTTACTGTAAACAGTCATGGATGCATAACGTATGCATATGCACGTATCACCAAAACATAAAACTGTTAATGCATGCTGCACATGTGAAAGAACCGTACACTGAACTTCTACAGAAACTTGTGTGCAATCTGGAAAATGAGGAGTGCACACTACATCGCTGTTCTCTGTCCCCTGACGAATATGAACTGCGCAGTTTTTTAATGGAGCTGGAGTCCTAACAAGATTGTGGAAATGTATTCAAACAATGGATGTAAACTGATCAACCTACACTGAAGACATTAATGAAGATGACTGATGAATTTGTAGAGTATCTCATGCAAAAACTTCCCAAGACGACTGATGAATTTGTTTAGTATCCATGCAAAAACTTCAAAACTTAACACAACATCATTATGTATCAAAATTTCAGAGTCACTACTTCAAAGCAAACAAAGAAACCCTCCCTGATACTACATGCATCATCATAGTGGATTTTGTAGAGAACTATACCTGTTTGCTTCAAGATGCTGCACAAGGATTTCACTGGCAGAACATTCAAGTCACCCTTCATCCTTTTGTGGTGTACTTTAAAACAGATGATTGCATTAAGTCAATGTCACTGTGTTGTACAAGTGACTGTTTGCAGCATGATACAAACACATTCTATGTCTTCCAGAAAACTGCTCTCACTTATGTATTGGAACAATTATCACACATCCAGCATGTTATGTGCTTCAGTGATGGCAGTTCTGCACAATATAAAAACTTTAAGAACTTTTTAAATTTGTGCCATCACAAGCAAGATCATGGAGTAACTGCAGAATGGAATTTTTTGCCACTAGTCACAGTCAAAAATGACTGTGATGGAGTTGGTGGTACTATTAAATGCTTAACAACAAGAGCAAGTTTACAGCGTCCATTTGAGAGTCACATTTTAAGTCCAAAAGATCTGTTTACATTTGCCAAAACTCATTTTCCAAGAATAGAAACCTTTTATGTTACAACAGAGGAGATAAAGTTCACAAACATGTTACAAAAACAACACGAGACTGGTTCTACCATTCCTGGGACTAGAGTAAATCATTTTTTCAAACCACTGAATGAAAACAAGTTGCTGATAAAGCGTGTTTCATCATCTACTAAATTCATTCAAGTTCCTCTTGGAATTCAAAACACTGCCTCTGACACAATTAAAGAAGAAACATTTGCTGCAGCTATCTACAATAACCAGTGGTGGCTTGGAAAAATTCTAGAGGTAAGTGAAGAACATAGAGGTGCAAAAGTCAAGTTCATGAGTCCAAGTGGCCCTTCCTCAAGTTATTCATGGCCACTTCACACTGATGTTTGCTGGAGACCTTATGAAAACATTTTAATGACTTTGCCTGCTCCTAGCGCAAGCACAAGTACTGGTCGTTTATATAGTTTTAAGTCAGACATAATATTGCCCATTGAAAACTTGTTTGAAAGAATGAATGTGTTTTATGAGAACTGATCATCACTTGTAACCTCTAGGTAAGAGTCACAAAATGAAACGTGTATATTATTATTATTATTATTATTTATGTTCTTTCTGTTTTAAATGATTAAACAGAACAAACACCCTTCTGATTTTTTTTGTTGAAATGTATGACAATAGGAATTTTTTGAGACAAAATTTAAATTGGTAAAACTTGTGATTTTGACGAAAAAATTCTTAAGTTTGTAAAAAAAATAAATTGAAAATGACTTTAATTACACATTTGCACATATTAATGTGCACAGTTGCAGCATTTTTATAGTTTAGTGATATAGTTGGTCCTTTTATCTTTCTAATGACACCAAATTAAATAAAATTTATTTATAAATAAGGGAGTTATAGTAGTTACAACCTACCTTTTGTACTGACACCAGATGGAGAAAATGCTAGACATTTCAAAATGACCCCCTCACTACAGTTTTGATCTAAAAAAAATCTGAAAAAAATTATTTTATCACTTTCTATTTATGTACTTTCTTACACCAAATTTTCACAAATATCTATGACATGATGGCAATGAGATTTCTTTATTTTGGGTGATTTTAAATGAAATGAGCCTTCTGGGATGAGTCAGTTAACATATTACTTCCTCTCCTGTATGTCTTGTGAAATGACCACAGTGAGAAGATTAGAGAAATTGGTGCTAGTATTGAGACTCATTATTTCTATGCACCATTTGTGAATCGAACATGGAAGAGGGAAAAGGAACTGGTACCAGAGAAATTTTTGAGCATACGCCACAAGATAGCTCAGGGAGTATAGGTGCAGATATAGACTACTGGGTTCTTGTTCTAATTTACTAATCTTTTAGCCTATGGGTGTAACACGACTTAACTTTAAATTATAGTATTTAACAACACTAAATGATCTTCAGTATATACATGTCTAACATACACTGATGGAAAAAATATATATATCACAACACCAAGGTGGAGCTGTGTGACAGATGAAAGTTGGTAGGCACAGTTCTACACCTGAAAGATGCTGTCTGTTCAAATTTTACTCCAATCACATAACAGTGGCACTAGTAGTGCCACTGTGATGAAGCAAATAAATGCTGTAATGGTGATGACATTAGTTGTCTTCGAGATTGGACATGTGGTTTCTTCTTAAAGTTTACATAAAAAATAGTAACATAATTCATTTTTTCCTCTTCACTAGCAAATTATTTATAACGACGATCTGCACATTGTTCTACCGTCAACACACACCAAGAGTTCACTGCCGATTGACTACAGTCAAAGACGACTCCAGCGTCAAATCAGTCTCTTTGATATTCTTCGTCACATTTACTAATAGTAATCAATATGCTTTCACTCTCAAAAATGTAAGTAAATTAGCATATAATAAGGCAAATTACAAAAAAAAAAAAAAAATCTGACAAAAATATAAGAAAACATTACCAACTTCCCACATTAAATTTGGTATCGACAAATCTGGTAGAAAGTAACACATCTCCCAGATCCATTACACTGGGTGCCAGTGAGGGCCATGTGTTGGTTAGGAGGCGGCCAGATGAGGGCCTTCAACCACCTGTGTGTGCCATATACACTAGACCTACATCTGGAGTCATGGTCTGGGAGGCAATTTCGTATGACAGCAGAAGCACTCTCATGGCTATCCTATGCACCCTGACTGGAAATTCTTATGTCAATCTGGTGATATGAAATACTGTGCTGTCATTCATGAACAACATCCCTGAAGAGTTATATTCCAGGTGGTGTTTTCCAACTGGATAATGCTCACCCTCATACTGCTGTAACAACATCCTCTACAGTGTCAACATGTTGCCTTGGCCTGCTCAATAACCAGAACTGTCTCCAATCGAGCACATATGGGACACCACTTGACAACTCTAGCATCATCCACAAACAGAATTAACCATCCCTATATTGACCAACCATTGCAGTTACATCAGTTATTAATGCAGCAGCACTTCACATTTGCAAAGGCTTATTTCCCCTTACATTTAACCTGTGATCTTGCAATGTTAAGCAATTAAATATTTTAACAAGACAAATGTATTCCAGTAGTTTCATTACTCTACGTGAACTATTTATTGGTGTTTGGTTTTTTCTATTAGTGCATTAATGATACAATAATTTCTAGGAGGAACAACAATCAAAATTGAAGAAAGGCACCCTGCAGTTGCAAACAGATGGTGGTTGGTGTATGTCAATATGTGAAATTAGGAAACACACAGTTGAGAAACAAATGAAGTTGCTTGTGATAGAGGAGAGGCTACTGCACCTGATGGGATACTTTGAGATTCCATGTGAGGCAGAATGGGCTCTTCATCTAGCAAGAGTCTACAAATTTGGAGAAAATCAGTGTGCCCTGCTTGTTCATGAAATCCAGAAAGTTGTTAATAGTCAAGATCGCATTGATGGCATATTTCTGGACCTCTGGAAATTCTTCCTTGCAGCTGTGCACCACTGCCAAGCCAATTACGTCAAACAGAATATGGACTTGCATGTTATCTGGGAAGAAAAGTATAATTCAATTGATGATTTGCTGGGTGGGTGGGGGGTTGTTCTCCATGGGGAAATGTCAGAAATGAGAGACATGTACAACGTAGCACTGAAGGAACAGTGCTGTCCACACTATACAAAGTGACCAGATATCGCCTACTGCTGTCTGAAGCTGTATGCAGATTATGCAGTCTTTTACTGGCAGGTGTTGACATTAAATGACTAGATTATCAGTAGTTGCTGTAATGACTAGAGTGATTTTATTTGTCTATCACTTTTATGGGGATATTACATACATATGGTATTACAATTTCAGAACAAGACAGGCAATTTTAAAGTAGATAATGTTAACACATGTAAACAGAAAAAGAATGGGATATTACTTGATTAATCTATCAACAGCTAGTCACTGCTGCCAGCTATATGTAAGTACCAGTTAATAACAAATTACAGAAGAACGATCACCTTGGGGAAGATAGACACCAAGTGAAAGAATGCGTCCAACATTCAATTTGCATAATGGGCACAAAAGTAAAATGAAACAAATTCAGATTTAGGCAGAGAGGTACATCTACATCTACATCCGTACTCCGCAAGTCACCTGACTGTGTGTGGCGGAGGGCACCTTGAGTACCTCTATCGGTTCTCCCTTCTATTCCAGTCTCATATTGTTCGTGGAAAGAAGGATTGTTGGTATGCCTGTGGGCTCTAATTTCTCTGATTTTATCCTCATGGTCTCTTCGTGAGATATACGTAGGAGAGAGCAATATACTGCTTGACTCCTTGGTGAAGGTATGTTCTCGAAACTTCGACAAAAGCCTGTACCGAGGTACTGAGTGTGTCTCCTGCAGAGTCTTCCACTGGAGTTGATCTATCATCTCCGTAATGCTTTCATGATTACTAAATGATCCTGTAACGAAGCGCGCTGCTCTCCATTGGATCTCCTCTATCAACCCCATCTGGCACGGATCCCACACTGCTGAGCAGTATTCAAGCAGTGGGCGAACAAGCGTACTGTAACCTACTTCCTTTGTTTTCGGATTGCATTTCCTTAGGACTCTTCCAATGAATCTCAGTCTGGCATCTGCTTTACCGACGATCAACTTTATATGATCATTCCATTTTAAATCACTCCTAATGCGTACTCCCAGATAATTTATGGAATGAACTGCTTCCAGTTGCTGACCTGCTATATTGTAGCTGAATGATAAGGGATCTTTCTTTCTATGTATTCGCAGCACATTACACTTGTCTACATTGAGATTCAACTGCCATTCCCTGCACCATGCGTCAATTCGCTGCAGATCCTCCAGCATTTCAGTACAATTTTTCATTGTTACAACCTCTCGATATACCACAGCATCATCCGCAAAAAGCCTCAATGAACTTCCGATGTCATCCACCAGGTCATTTATGTATATTGTGAATAGCAACGGTCCTACGACACTCCCCTGCGACACTCCTGAAATCACTCTTACTTCAGAAGACTTCTCTTCATTGAGAATGACATTCTGTGTTCTGTTGTCTAGGAACTCTTCAATCCAACAGTAAACAGTAAACTTTGATTCAACAGTACGTTGAGTGATAGGGGCCATACACCAGCCAACCATAGCTGTTTCTTCAGCTCCAAGTGATCCCTTTGTCACCTGTTCTGCACGCATGAGCACCTGACAAGGTAATGACTGGGGTTGGGGTGGAAGGAGGGGTAAGTGAGACAGCCTGTGTGGATGGGAGGGGAGGGGAAAGTGCCAAATACAGATACTTTCACATGGTCCATTGCACCACTATAAAAATATTTTAATGTAAATAAAGCAAAAGAACATTCCCTGCTGCAATTAGTACTTTGGTAACAATGTTAATTTCTGCAGAAAAATACTCGAAAGTACTCCACAGATTCACAATCTTTACCAAGTGATCAAAAGAAACTTTTTGGTCAAAAACCAATTCTTTCGCATCGTATAGTCTCATACGGCAATGACCTTGCCACAGTGGATACACCGGTTCCCGTGATATCACCGAAGTTAAGTGCTGTCTGGCGTGGTTGGCACTTGAATGGGTGACCATCCAGGCCGCCATGCGCTGTTGCCATTTTTCGGGGTGCACTAAGCCTCGTGATGCCAACTAAGGAGCTACTAGACTGAATAGTAGCAGCTTTGGTCAAGAATACCATCATAACAACTGGGAGAGTGGTGTGCTGACCCTCCTATTCGCATCCTCCACTGAGGATGACACGGTGGTCGGATGGTCCTGATGGGCCACTTGTGGCCTGAAGACGGAGTGCTTTTAGTCTCATACCTTAGCTTGACAAAGTGGTTTGGCAATGAATTGGCTATCTTTCCTTGGTCACAGTTGTTACAACATTAAGAAACTACGAAACTTTTGCACAAGTTCACCTTGTAAGATGTGGTCGCTTGATACTTTACTTTAAGTACACTTCAGACCACATATTACTGTGTATGAAATGTAGTCATCGAACCAAAATTGTTTTTAAGGCTAAAGAAGAGATATCTCTCACTACAATATGGAGTAAATATACATAGTTACATACATATATATGGAGTAAATATACATAGCTGTGAATGGTGATGTGCCACTCAGCATTACAGTCATATCTATCCTCAAATGTTATGCCAAATTCATTTGCGTGTTTTGTGTTTCTGTTTCTTATGAAATTTATTAGAAGTCACAGCCTCAGTCTAAGTTTGCATTCCAGCCCAATACAAACCAACTTAGGAAGAAATTTGCATATTAGCATCAGGGTCAGAATATCGAATGTACGTCTACATTTTTCTCTCCTCTTTTAAATGATTTGTTATTTTTATATAAGGAAACTATTCTCTCATAGACACTAATGGCTCTCCTTTTAGTTAGCACTAGAACTGCCCAAGGAACATTTGTGGCCCATAGCAAAAGTTTAACCCCTCTGCCTGTTTTATGGGATGGATGAGAGTTCACGGTTTAATGCTTCTTAGCCTAGTTCATTTTGAAATAAAAGTCAACACTGTCAGTTGCTTAACTTTTGGGCAAAAATAATAAGTAGTACCTAAAATTGCTGATGTACATTTTTGTCCCATTTAATAAACTAAGCCCTGCCAATTGCTACACACTGTTGCAGCCTGTACTGTGCCTGCTGCTGCAGTGCAGTTGTGAAACTAAGGGAATGGTCCAATCCAACATGTCGAAACTTACCCTGAAATTTTTCAGACAGGAAAGATACATCGAAAGAATTGCACAGTCAAAATTTTAGCTGCTAAGGCGCTCTGCAAGTTTTTTTTTTTTTTTTTTTTTTTTTTTAAAAAAAGCAAAAACACTGAAAACTGGCATCTTTGTAGCACACCACGCAGCTACAGCTACAGAATTGTACATAGTTGCCGTAGCTGTAGTAGACGGTGCACGCACAACACGGTAGGCACATACCCTTGATTGATGTCTAATTTGTAAAGTGAATTCCAGTTCCATTGATAGATTCCCAGACAGCTATTCGCAGTTACTTTTCACTCGAATTTGCAACTTATTTAATATCCATAATAATTAGTAAGTGTCTTTGCAGTACTGCCAAGAGTGAACAATAGAGGTAAAATTGAATTAACTTTTTTTTCGTTCTCTCTTCGTACACGCTTGCTAACAGCATCTGTCTTCGTGCAGGTTTCATAGTTGCACAGTAATGTGGTATCCAATTAATGTTTTTTACTTAGCAAATTAAAATATGAAGAACGTGGCATGTATTCAGAATCGACTACTTCTCATGAAGACCTACATACCGGTTACTTGTTACCGGTAGTTAATTTCTTGAACATCCATTTGAATGATGCCAGCATTTTGTTAGAAATTGTGGGAACATGAGAAGAAAGAGGAAATAACTGATGATTTCATGTATTGTGGTTTGAATGATGATTGGTGTGTATTGAAGTAAAACTACAATACCTTCCTAGCCATAAGAAAATAAGGACAGCCATAGCTTTGTGACAAAGAAAGGGCTGTAAGCTTTAGTTAAATGAAGGAGGCAGAAAATGCTTGAAATTAAGCTGTGTGCAATGTCGATTTTGTTTCGTATAATCTGAATCTGAACTGTGTTATAATCTGAATCTGAACTGTGTAAGTGGAAAAAATATTTACACACAATACGAAATCTGCTCCAAAATAAAACTTGCAAAAGTGTGAAAGAATAACTATTTCGAAGATTTAGAACTTCTTGTGGGAGTCAATGCACAATTACTGAGGGAAATCTACAAAACAAGACCTTCTGAAACGCAAGTGAGATGAACATTACCGAGGTTCTAGTCTTCTTCAACATGGATTCGGAAAATTATAAGGAAAAGAAAGCTGCAAAACTGCAAAGCTTACTTCAAGAAAACATGTAGAGGAGATGAGAGTAATAGTAGTACTATAGACAAATTCCTTGCTTTTTGCTATCCCTTAAAATGCTTTGTATAAACCCGGTCAGTCAGGATTCATGGAAGAACTGTGTGCAAACCGCCGACAGGGGAGGGGGGAAGGAGTTGCTCATGCAGTCAATGAATGCTATGACACATTCATATACAACAATGGCAGTAGTAAGTATCAGCAGATTACTGTTACCGCAGCTTTATACCTGTCTTCAGAAACCTCAAGGCAAATTACGGCCAAAATTTAAAAAGAGGATTGTTTGGTTGCAAAGATTCTGTAATCGATGTAGCAAACTCTGGAAAAAGGGAGAAAACGATTTTCCATATTACATCTGAAATGTCCTATCACAGCTGCAGAAATTTACTTATTGCCTTTTCTGGCCTGTTGGCCTGCACATACGACACCTCTCCCATTACAAGGATGCCAACAAGACTTAATATAATTCAGATTCAGCCTGGAATGAATAGTGTGGTTCATACCCTTAATAAAAAAATGTTTTGACAATGTGAAGCATTTTTCAGAAAATTTTTGCACAACATAATTTCCGATAACTCTTTGTCATTTAAGTTTTATGAGCACATCAATACTGTTAAACTTCAGTCATTTGTGCACTGGCTGTTTGCATCATCAAACTAAAGCTAAGATCCGCCCGAACAGGCCTCAAAGACCCAACAGTACCGACATGATCATCTTTTATGAATGTATGCCTGATACACAGCACCATACGCAACTAACAGCCATGGCCATTTCTTTCTCCATTCTAGTTCTGTCTAAATAAGACTAGCGATTCCTGTGAAGCACATAAATGCATTAATTTTTTTTATCGGGTGTGCCTTATGCAAGGGAACTGTTTTCATCATCCAATAACTGCTTCACACTTGTGATTACCACAGGGTATAAATATGAAAATGTTTCTTGTTAGTAAAATATACATCGTTCAAAAATTATCATATAAGTTGCAGGAGTAGTTATAAAATATTTCAAGTCAACCAATTAAAATCCTGCTTAATGGAAGTAGTCTGAAATGAAACATCATACACTGCCTTGATTCTGTTTCCTCTGGTAGTCTATTGTGTAAAAATTACATTTGCAACAATGTAGACTTCAATACGAACTGCAACTTATTCAAAATATTAATGATTTGAGACGTTTCAGGTATGGTTCAGGTGCTTAAAATTCATGGGTATGCACTTTGAACTTTGTGCTGTGTGGTGTTAAGTTGTCTTGTCACGGCTCGCTCTGCTTATTTGCCAATCCGCGTGCTAGTCAAGAAAAACTGTACGAACCACTATTGTAGCAGACCATTGGGCAGCAAGACTGACTGACTACAACTTTTTTTTTTTGGTAAATACTTGCAGTATGCTGTATCAGCAAAAGATTTACAGTGCCGGTTGGTTGGTTTGTGGGTTTAAGGGACCAGACAGCAACGGTCATCGGACCCTTGTTCCAAAACTTAAAAACACCAACACAGAGTAAAAAACGGATAATGGAGACAACAGACAACACAGACAAGAAAAACTCAAAGAACAGACAAAACAAATTAAAATCACATGGAGTGTGGCGGTGGTTGGCCGACCATAGAATAAAAAAGGAAAAGCCAACCACCGAGAACACATTAAAAACTCAGTTTAAAACCGTAGGCCAAAGGCCAGAATCAAAACAAAACAATAAAATAAAACAAACACTCATATTAAATGATAAAAACCCCCTGCCCGAATAAAACGTAAAACTAAGCCAGCCATAGCAGGGTCATCAGTTAAAAGGGCAGGGAGCACGTCAGGCAGTGTGAACGTCTGCCTGAGCACAGCTAAACGGGGACACTCCAATAAAATGTGGACCACAGATAAAACAGAGCCGCAGCGACATAGAGGTGGGTCCTCACGGCGCAATAAGTGGCCGTGGTTCATCCGCGGTGCCCAATGCGCAGTCGGCAGAGGATGACAGACTCCTTGCGAGAGACGCGCGAGGAGGAGTGCCACACAGTCGTCGTCTCCTTGACGGCACGGAGTTTGTTAGGGGTGGTCAGACCGCACCATTCAGCGTCCCAAAGCGAGCTAACTTTGTGGCGTAAGACTGCCTTCAAATCAGTCTCCGGAAGGCCAATGTCTACAGTGGATTCACTGGTGGCCTGTTTGGCCAGGCGGTCAACACGTTCATTGCCCACGCCAACTTAGAGCGACGAGGGGTCCATTTCGTCCAGTGCATCCATCGGGGTTTGAGGGATTACCAAGTTGCCACCGGTGCCTTCATCTTGGCCTTCGAGGGTGACACGTTACCTGAGAAGGTCAAGGTGATGGTATACCGTTGTGATGTCAAGCCCTATATCCCTCCCCCGATGGGGTGCTTCAAGTGTTGGGAGTTCGGCCATATGTCTTCTCGCTGTGCTTCCAGCCTCATATGTCGCGATTGTGGACAACCATCCCATCCTGATACTCCATGTGCCCCGCCTCCCATCTATGTCAAATGCGGCGAGCACCATCCCCCTTGCTCGCCGGACTGTAAGACTCTCCAGAAGGAGCGGAAAATAATGGAATACAAGATCCTGGATAGGCTGACCTACACTGAGGCTAAGCGTAAGTTTGAACGACTGCATCCAGTACGAATGACGTCCACTTATGCCGCCACTGTCGCTCCTGTTACAGTTCCTATAGCTGCACCACACAACGTTAGCTCTCAGAGCCAGAGAACCACACCTGCCCCCTTGATGGTGGGGGGTACACTCCCTGTTGCCTGGAAGAGCCGTAACAGGGTAGATCGGTCGGCGCCCCAGCGGGTGCGGCTCAAGCATGTCAGAGCATTTAGATGCCGCCAATACGCCTGTTTAAGCTGCCGAATATGAGGCAGCCAAGTCAGCCGGGCATCAAAAACTACACCCAAAAACCTGTGGGTCTCCACCACAGCAAGGAGTTCGTTGGCAAGATAAAGCCGTGGCTCAGGATGGACTGTTCGGCGCCGGCAGAAATGCATAACGCGGGTCTTGGCAGCCGAAAACTGAAAACCATGCCCTACAGCCCAAGACTGTGACTTGCGGATAGCGCCCTGTAGCTGATGTTCAACAGCTGCAATGCCAGTAGAGCTGTAGTAAAGGCAGAAGTCGTCAGCATACAGGGAAGCGGAGACAGTGCATCTCTTTCGGAGTATTCTTCCACACGAAAAATTTCAGGGTAGGTTTCGACATGAAGGATTGCACCATTCCCTTTTAAGTGCAGTGTCCTTGACATAATACAAATTTATATAAAAAGAATAAACAGACACCATGAAGAACTGCAGCATGGCGCATCAATGCAATCTCACAGGTTGACAATTGTTATCTTTGACAAATAATACTGAAGAAATTAAATCAATTAAGTCTGATGGAGAATATGTAGACAGTATCCAACTTATTCTGATTATGATGCAAAACAAAGTACAGCATGGGGTTCAGATGAAATAGAGAGCAACAATGATGATTCTAATGAATCTCCACATGTACATTGTAGTGGAAAAGATAATAATAAATAAAATATTTCTGGCATCACATATTTGTGTTTTCCCATTTTTCATTCCAACTATGTTCATCTGATGAAAAACACAAATTTTACCACCTCATCCAAAGGTCATCCAAGTTGTCACGATATTAGAAAAGGTAGCAGAGGCAGTTCTGCTACAATGGTTCACTATAGTGTTGCCAGAGTTACTACAGTTAACATTTCACAAGATGATAATGAACAGTACAGGTGGAAGCAACTCTCATTTAAATGAGACAATTGAGCCATGCATTACTAAAAGGTGGTATAATACAAGAAAAAATGCTCTCTCAGTAATTTGAGTGTCAGTTCAGAGTTTGAAGCTCCTGATGGAACAACGTTAGTTGTATTTGGGAGAGGGGCCCAAACAGCGAGCTCACTGGTTCCATCAGATTAGGGAAGTATGGGGAAGGAAGTCAGCCATGCCATTTCAAAGGAACCATCCCAGTATTTGACTGAAGCAATTTAGAGAAATCACACAAAAGCTAGATCAGGATGGTGGGACGTGGGTTTGAACAGTCACCTTCCCAAATACGAGTCCAGCGTGCTAACCACTGTGCCACCTCGCTTGATGATGGAACGCAGTGGGAAGTAGTTTCTACTGATAAAGGAACTTCCAGAAGGCGTGGACACAAGAACGTTCTTCAGGAAAATAGTGGTCCTCCCCATATGTGAAAAGGTGGGAATCTTGGTATATTTAGAGAGAGACTGCTCAACCATTCCAAAATTTCTCCACTGAGTGTGCGTGTCCTCAACCCCAGCAGTCCTACCTTCAACATGATTCCTAAGGCATATGCACCCAACCACCTAGGATGCTCCCTTGAGGCTGGTTACTGTGCTCCCAAAGAGAGCATCTCTCCTCTTGTGGGCTAGCTCCTTCAGCTTATCACCTGTAATGAACCCTTCTATATAAAAATCTCCACTACCTCCACTGACTCTCCACAGTTACTATCTACATTAATGTCCCCAATGCCCATGTCTCTACTGCTTTTGGTCACTCCCTTTCCCAATGTCCGATTGACTCCAAACCTACAACCCTCTCCTGGTCATAACGACCAATATATCTTCACTCACTATTGCTTCTCATTTGAATCCATCACCCACAAACACATCTGTGGTGTACAGCAATGGGTACCCACATGCCACTATCCTAGGCTAGCCTATTCATGGACCACTGAGAGGAATTCTTCCTAACAACCCATAATTCCAATGCCTCACCCGGTTCTCATTGATGGCATCTTGATGATCTAGAGACAGGCTGAAGGCACACTATCAATCACATTTCTCCAGAACCTGCTCAACACCTTATACCCCATTCGCTTCACCCAGTCCTCCAAAGCCCACTAAGCTACCTTCTTCATGCCTATCTCCACCTCACAGATGGTTACATCAGTACTTCCATTGATGTCAGACATACCAACCAACAACAATACCTCCACTTCAACAGCTGCCACCAATTCTACACTAAAAAGTCCCATCCACACAACTTAGCTACCCACAGTAGTTGCACTGGTAGTGACTAGCAGTCATTCACCAAAAATGCTGAGGGTCTTACTGAGGCCTTCACAGACTGAAATTACCCTCCTGAACCTTGTCTAGAAACAGATCTATCTAGTCTTATCTCCAAAGACACCTACCACCCTTACATATTCACTGTCAGGCCACAAAGGAGTATTCCTCTTGTGACTAAGTACTACCTTGGACTGTAGCAAATGAATTACATTCTCCATCAGTGTTTCGACTACCTCTCATTGTGCCCTGAAATGGGAAATATAATTCTCCCCCTCCCCCACAGTGATATTCTGACACCCTCTCAATCTGTCCTTTTCCACTCCTGCTTCCAACCCCTTGCCTCAAGGTCCATATCTGTGCAATAGAACCAGGCACGTGTTCCACACATCCTCCCACTATCACCTACTCTAGTCCTTTCAAAGTCGTCTCCTATACCATCACAGGCAGGGTCACCTGTGAAAGCAACCACGTGATCTACCAACTTAGCTGCAAACACTAAGCTGCATTCTATGTGGACATGACAACTAACACTGTTTGTTCACCCAACAGCCACTGCCAAACTGTGAACTGTCATCAAGAGACAGCTGGAACACCCAGTTGCTTAGCATGTTGCCCAACATGGTGTGTTTCACTTTAAAAGCTGCTTTACAGCCTGTGCCATCTGGATTGTTCCTACCAACACCAGCTTTTCTGAATTACACTTATGGGAACTCTCCCTGCAACACATCATTTGTTCCTGCAACCCTCCTGGCCTCAATCTTCACTGGTCTCTGTCCTCCATCTGCTCATCCCCAATCCCTGCTCCAACAACAACATGGTAGGTGCCCTCTACCCTGTTGATGCACCTGTAGGGGTTGGACAAAAATATGGAAACACTGCAGAAACACTTGAACATAAATGCAGATGTTAGCTAAGCCTGCAAGTTATGCTGTTGTATTTGTCTAAGAACAGCACCTGTACAATGTCCTCAGTATGCTGAAGAAGCCAGTTATGGTCAGAACAATGTTCTGTGTAGTCGTGAGTGCATTATGTCAGAGGTAAGTGAATTCCACATGGTGGGTGCTTCCATAACCAAAGGAGCTGAACTGTTTGGCATTTCAAGAGACACCATACCAAAGATCTACACCATATACAGGAAAGGTGAAACTTGTCAGCCACTAAGTCGCAATATGGAGGAAAGTGTGTGCTGAGTGATCATGACAGATGGTCAATGAAGGGAACTGTGATGAACAGTAAGTGAACAACAGCTGCAAAAGTCACTGCACAACTGAATGTCACACTCGCGAACCCTGCCAGCACCATAATACCACTAGGGAAGCTCCTTATGTAGGGAACTGCACGGGGAGCATGAATTCCAAAATCACAAATGCCGTAGTAAAAAAACATGATGCCAAAGCCATAAAACCTGAACCACGGAGCAATGGAAGAAAGTCATTTGGTCAGATGAGTCTTGGCGCAAAATGTTTCCAAATTCTGACTGAGTTTGCATCCCAGGAGTGAAATATGGCTGGGGCTCCCTGATGATACCGGCAGCCGTATCATGGTATTCCGTGGACCACAAGGTCACCTTGTTAGATCACATTACTGCCAAAGATGGTGTGACCTTTTTGGTTGATGAGGTCCATCTCATGGTACAATGTCTTTTCCTAAATGGTGATGATGTGTTCCATGGCACCTGTTTACACAGCTCGCATAATCCATAACTGATTTTGTGAGAATGAGGATGGGAACAAGGATGAGGATGGGGATGAGTTATCGCATCTCTCCTGGCTATCTTAGTCATCAGAAAATGGTTCAAATGACTCTGAGCAATATGGGACTTAACATCTGAGGTCATCAGTCCCCTAGAACTTAGAACTACTTACACCTAATTAACCTAAGGACATCACACACATCCATGCCCGAGGCAGGATTCGAACCCGCAACCGTAGCGGTCGCGCGGTTCCAGACTGAAGTGCCTAGAACTGCTCGGCCACACTGGCCAGCCTAGTCATCAGATCTCAATATTATTGAGCCTTTATGGTCGACTTTGTAGAGAAAGGTGTGTGACTGCTATTCACCCAGTATCATTTGTATCTGAACTTGCCACTATTTTGCAGGAAAAATTGAGTAAGATTCATTTGGAAACCATACAGGACTCTTCTTTATCCATTCCCAACAATTGGAACCGTTCTGAATGCCAGTGGTTTTCATACACTGTATTAAGCATGGTATTGTGTTGTGTTTATATTTTGGCCCACCTCCTGTGCATAGCCCTTCCCACTTCTCTATTCCTCTACCCATCCCTGATAATGGTCACGGGTGTGTGCGCGCGCACGCACGCACGCACGCACGTGTGTGTGTGTGTGTGTGTGTGTGTGTGTGTGTGTGTGTGTGTGTGTGTGTGTGTGTGAGAGAGAGAGAGAGAGAGAGAGGGAGGGAGAGAGAGAGAGAGATCTGTAATTTTACTCTATAATGTGTAATACAGCAATATTTACTGCAAAACTATTCGAAAAAAAGAAGAAAATGTCCTAAGGACGAGGGTGAATTCGGGCTGCACACTGGAGTTTCATCTCCGGTTCCTTATAAACAAACCCGAAGCGGCCTGAAACTGTACTGCACTCTGATAGCAGATCTAAGCCTCATATTAAAAACATTTTCCAGTTTTTTTTTTTGAGAAGTAATCGTTATTTTGCAACATGTGTGGCTAAACACTTTTATTGTTGCTGTTACTCGCCTTTACATTTGCGATTATGGCTGTCATATGCATTGCTAACCCTACGGACATCTGCATTATGCACCAGATTCTCTTAAAACCAAATGACTGATTTTCTGTCGGCATGAACTTAGTTTGGAAGTTGTATCACCTAGCTTATACAGTTGCTGTATTCAATAATTTTCTCACAAATCAGCTACCATCACTTCTTCATACCAACAAATCATACATCACACGTAAAAACACTGTATGATCATGACGTAATGTAAAAGTACACACACACACACACACACACACACACACACACACACACACACAAAATGTATTACGTGATGATGTGTACAATATGATGTTTAGTTGACCTAATGTATTTTTAATACTCTCAATTTCTGTAAAGAAATGAATTAAAATCACGCAGTTGGGTTGCAGCGATGTTGAAAGCAGTAGTATAGAATGAGGTGAATGTGTGAGAAGGAAAGTGCTGGGTGCATAATACAGAGACCATGTTGGAAAAAGAAACTTATCTTTTGGAGCTACTGCCAAGAAAATTATTTTGAGTTTGTTTATAGCAATGACAAAAACAAGATACTACTAACATTCCCCGATGTCATGGGAAACTAAATAAAATTTAAAAAAATACTAAATAGATTTTTGAATATAATAGAGGGAAACATTCCACGTGGGAAAAATATATCTAAAAACAAAGACGATGTGACTTACCAAACGAAAGTGCTGGCAGGTCGATAGACACACAAACGAACACAAACATACACACAAAATTCAGCTTTCGCAACCAACGGTTTCTTCATCAGGAAAGAGGGAAGGAGAGGGAAAGATGAAAGGATGTGGGTTTTAAGGGAGATGGTAAGGAGTCATTCCAATCCCGGGAGCGGAAAGACTTACCTTAGGGGGAAAAAAGGACAAGTATACACTCGCGCGTGCTCAGGTCTACTAGTCATGTGACCCATCCATATCCACTTTATTTACTCTACATGTCTCAAATTGAGACAATTAATTAAATTTGAAACTGCGTTGTTTTAATTACTGCATATTTGATATTCATATACTTCCTTAACAATTTGCATCTTCATCAACCCTTTTATGAATATTTGTAGCTCTGAATCCGAGATTATTGCCACTTATGGAATGTATCTCATTTGAGTCACTTTGTCATATTTCACGTATATTCATGATGTAATACACAAGCACAAAAATCACAATTTCGTAACTTGCTTGAACAGTGCATTTCTTAAAATTCTGCAAGACCAAATAATATCAGTTTCCTAATTTCACTACTACTACTACTACTACAAAACATCAATTAAAATAGCTAATTACATCAAACAGAAATTCCATAATGGCTGCAGATGATGTTCCAGTATACTCACAGTTGGTCTTTGTATGGCGTGATGCTGAGCTGATGGAACACTTGTCGATACTCTACTCTGCAAAGCAACTGGATGCTGATATGTGACATTGTCTAAAGCAAACAGAAAATAGAAAATATGACAACATGTATGTACTCTTTGTTGAAATTTATAATAAGTCTTAATTGAACAACAGTTCTAATGACCATGTCTTATTAATGAGATTAATACACTGATGCAACAAAGAAACTGGTATAGGCATGCTTATTTAAATACAGAGAGATGTAAACAGGCAGAATACGGCACTGAGGTCCACAACGCCTATATAAGACAAAAAGTGTCTGGCGCTGTTTTTAGGTTGGTTACTGCTACTACAGTGGCAGGTTATCGAGATTTAAGTGAATTTGAATGTGGTGTTATAGATGGTGCATGAGCTATGGGACACAGCATCTCTGAGGTAGTGATGAAGTGGGGATTTTCCATCATTTCATGAGCGTACTATGGATGTCAGGAATCTGGTAAAACATTAAATCTCCATCACTGTGGCTGTAAAAAAATTCCTGCAAGAATGGGACCAACAATGACTGAAGAGAATCGTTTCATGTGACAGAAGTGCAACTCTTCCACAAATTGCTGCAGATTTCAATGCTAGGCCATCAACAAAAGTCAATGTCAGTATGTGAAACAGTCAATGAAACAACACAGATATGGGCTTTCGGAGCCGAAGCCCCAGTTCTGTACCCCTGATGACTGCATGGCACAAGGCTTTATGCCTCGCCTGGGCCTGTCAACACCGACATTGGACTGTTGATGACTGGAAACATGTTGCCAGGTTGGATGAGTCTCGTTTCAAATTGTAAAGAGTGGATGGACATGTACAGGTGTACAGACAACCTCATGAAACCATAGACCCTGCATGCCTAGATACGAATTTGACAGGCGACATGTACTTAAGCATCCTGTCTGATCGATCACCTGCATCCATTCATGTCCATTTCGCATTCTGATGGACTGAGCCAATTCCAGCAGGACAATATGACATCCCACACATCCAGAATTGCTAAAGAGTGGCTCCAGGAACACTCTTCCGAGTATAAACACTTCCGCTGGCCACCAAACACCCCAGACTTTAACATTATTGAGCATACCTGGGATGCTCTGCAACATGCTTTTCAGAAGAGATCTCCACCCCCCTTACTCTTATGGATTTATTGACAGCCCTGCAGGATTCATGGTGTCAGTTCCCTCCAGCATTACTTCAGACATTAGTTGAGTCCATGCCATGTCGTGTTGTGGCACTTCTGCGTGCTCGTGGGGGCCCTACACGATATTAGGCAGGTGTACCAGTTTCTTTGGCTCTTCAGTGTATTTTCAACTGGCAACATAATTCCAACATAGGCTTGTTAACATTTGAATCACTTGTGTTAAAAAATTGTTACAAAAACAAACGTGTGAGGCTTATGAGCATTATCTATCATCTACATGAAACTATGGGCATATTTTCCAGCAGACATCTGGATGTATGAGAAGCAGCACAGGAAAACATAAGCAAACTGTGAAATGTCCATACAGTTAGAAAGCCCTGCAGGATACTGTGGGAAGCACCAACTTTAACTTGGAAAGCAGAGTGCAATAAGAACCAGACAAAAATTGGAATGAGGCCCGGAGACACCACTCGTGTAAGGTAATGAGGATGTGATGATGCCATGTGGTATCATAAGCCTTTCACATATCTAAGAGGATAGTGATAAGGTGTCAGTGGGCAAAAACTGTCCACGTAACAGACTCTAGGCAGAAACAAACTCAGTGGTAGAACAGTCTTTGCGAAAACCACCCTAAGCTGGAGTCAGATGGCCTGGAAACTCAAGGTACCAACATACATTCAATTAACTTGCAGAGCAGATTAGTGAGACTAATTGGGTGATAGCTGTCCATCTCAAAAGACACTTACACGGTTTCAGTACCACGTTGATCACAGTTTCTCGCCACTGAGATGGGAAATCATCCTCCCTCCAGATATACGGTCGTGGCTAGGACACGATACTGGCAGTCCACTGATGGGTGCATGGGCTTGGATGCTGTCTAGCCATGGAGTGATGTCAGGGCTTGGGCAATGAGGAATTCCCACTCATTGAACGGAATATGACTTCTGGTGGCTTGTAGAGTAAGGCAAGTGAATTTGCTCCACGTACTGTTTGAGGACACAAAATGCAGGCTGGTAATCCTCAAATGCATAGGCTCAAACATAACATAGAGCAAAATGTTGGGCACAGCATCTAGGTCAGTGTAGGCAACACCATTCACCATTCATGGAGATAACAGGTACACCTATGGAGGAATAGTGTCCACAGAAGCACTGAATCTTTCCCCTAACCTCAGGAGGAGGGGTATGTGGTCCAATGGCAGTGACATACTGTTCCCAGCATTTTTGTTTCTGTCATTTTATTAGAAGGTGGGCCCAGGCACGGAGCTATTTAAAAGCAATAAGGTACTCTATCAATGTATGTTGCTTATGGTGTTGGAGAGTCCACCTGCGATCTCTGATCGCCACATTAATTTTGGAGGTCAACCAAGGCACTGCCTTCTGACGAGCGTATCCTGAGGGACAGAGGACCACGAAGTTAGGGATAGCAGGAAGTCCCCTGTGGATACAGAGGAGGAACATGCAGAGTCCTATGACTTAGGGGCCACCAGAGTCTTCTCCTTGGAGAACTACTACTTGTCTTTCTCCTTGGATGTTTGTCTGTGAGGGCTTGTCTCCCTTAGTTTCAGCGACAGAGGAGGAATGACAAGTCCTACGACCAGCAGCCTGTGACCCCTTCAGCTAATGGCTGATATCCAGTTTTAGAGATCAGCAGTACCTGATATGAGAGCACCCCAAGGAAGCACTTCCTGGTGAAAGGTGCCAAATGTAGGTGATGCTTCTCTGACTGGGGGCCAGAGATCGACATTCCCATGGAGTAGGTAGTCAGCACTTCCAAACTGGGTGTGGGGGAAGCAGTAGGAGAAGGGCCCTAAACCGCCAGAGGAGGGGATGCAATCAACACAAAATGCACAAAGGGTAAGGATACTGTTGCTGGAGAGGATCATGTCGTCTTAGCTGTAACCTACACGATAATGACACGCACAGGATGCAAACAATTATATCACTTCTTGGGCTCTTGATATGTCAGGCACTCAAGAGTCTTGGATTTTCTTTCCTTCTTGGCAGATGGTGCAGTCCAATGAGCTGGGGGAATGATGCTCTCTGCACCTAACACAGAAGGGGAGCAGCACAAGGAATATTTTTGGCCAATTGACATCCACAGTCCCTGCAGATAGGGACTGCGTTACAATGCAAGACACGTTTTAATATCATGCATTTGAAGCACCACATGGGTTGGGGGTACATACAGTTTCACACCACACTGATACACTATCCACTTGACCTTTTTGGCCAATGAGTCACCTCCAAAGGCCAAGATGAAGACCCCACAATCAACCCAGTTGTCCTTGGATCCCACTGGGCATGGACAAAATGCACACCCTATCACTCTAAATTGGTATGTAACTTGTCATCGGTCGGAAAAGAAGATCGTGGCGGAATATGAAACCTTCTATTATATGAAGACTCTCATGGGTGGATGATAATTACAGGAAAGTCATCCAGCTTGTCACAGGTAAGTAGCACCTGTGGCTGAGTAGGGGATGCTGTTTTAATAGGAATGGAAGTTCTTTTCATTTTCAAAATTATGTTACTTCCTCAAATCTGTCTTAAAGGTGTTCAACAAAGAACAATGGCTTTGGGCCGAAAAGGAACTCCTATCGATCCTAGAACAAGCTCTTTTTGTCCAATGTTCCCCCACGGTAGAGTCAAGGAAGGGAAGATTTTTGGGGTCATATCTCTCTGCATTGTAAGAATTTTTTCCTTCACAAACAACTGCTGGGCAGTGTGGCCAACATTTGAAGAATGATTAATCCACTTCATGTGGGAGTCATCCACCATGGTACCACCCATTCTGCATAGGGCTTTCTCTGCAGGTGGGCACCACCCAAACTCAGCAATGGCTGCTTGGGCATTGCTCAGTTCTCTGGAGTCTCCGTGCCCCAGGCATGAAGGGCACATACCCTTGGCATATGTTGGGAGTTTGCAGCTTAGGCACTAACAGTGTGAGCCCTGTGTGGTCAGGGGACTACCACTGTGCATGTACTGTATGTGCACATACTGTGTGTCCACTCACCCCCTACCTACCACAACGGAATGGCTATCATGTTGGATTTTGGGCATATTACCATTGGCAGATAGGCAGGGTGCAGAGAGAGAAATGCACAATGGTGCAATATAAACTGCATTGGGTGACCTCCCTACACAATCTGCACTTCAGCAAATGTGGAAGAGGAATAGTATGTCAAAACCAAACAATGCCAACCAAGTATTTTAGGATGAAAGGATTTGTGAAGGAACAGAAGAGAAAAAAATGAATGTTCAAATTCATAAACCAAATCCAAGTGTGGTCGGCATCAAGAAGACCATCCAATGGAAAGGGAGAGGGGGAGACAGAACAGTGGAAGGACGGGCTTTCAGCATGGAAAGGGAAGTAGCACTTCAAGGGCTGGGGGCCCATGTTGGTGAAGCACATACTCACTGATGAGTTGTGAGCCCCAGATGGGTTTGTGTAATTTCTTCAGGGAAGACATGATTAATTTTGTTTGATATTGTCACATTCTGCAATAGCAGAATTCACCATCTATCAGAAGCATCACTACCCACTCAGCGCAATACATTTAGATGATAATGCCCACTTATGTTACAATGCATTGGTCATACCAAGTTGGGATTTAACACTTTCCCTAAGGTTTTGAAATATTAAGAATAGTTTGCACTTTGATATTTTTAAATTGATGAGTATGTTTATTCATGTGTGACAACATATGTTCACAAGCTGTACCATCCGTGCAGCACTATGACAAATGCATAAGTGAGGATAGCGTTAGACCTACCAGTAATACAAGCTACACTTAAATATAAGTGGAGAGTTTTCAAGATATATCATCACAAACAATATCAGAAAAAACACAATATAATGAATGGCCTATGTGAGAAGATTACAGATTACTTTCTACCTAATACACAATTTATTCACTTACGGCTGAAGTTAGCATTACAGCAGGAAAAATACAGATGAAAATTTAACAGTTATGCTGCTGTTTATAACAGTATTAAATATATAAAAATCTTGTAAATCTTTTACAGAATTTCAAGGAATTTAAAGCAACAAAATTTTGTAATGAACCCCACAAAAGAACTTATGCAGTGTCATGTAAACTGATAACGTGCACACACCGACTAATGTGAATGGACGTTTATTTATTAGACTTGCTACTGTACATAAATAGCCATGTAACGACACTACCTGACCTTACTAGGGAAATCAAGCAGCTTGTGTAAACTGTTGACTCGTGTTGTGGCACTACTCAGATGGCACTCATCTGGATTGCTCTCTGATGGCACCAGGCCAAAATCTGGCATATGAGCCAGCTCAGAGCCAGTCCGAGGCAACTGTGATGTGACCTGTGAAGTGCCACTATTGTGGATTCTGTGTATTATATGAAGATTCTTCTCCTCCTCCTCATTTTTGTCGATACTGTAATTGCAAGTGGTGATATTTCTTTACAGCACTAACATTGTAGATTCCCCTTGTTTGTACTTGCCATTAACAAATGTCTTTTTTGATACTGCTGCTGTTTTTCCTCAAGTGTGAATAAATACACAACACAGATGAGGTAGACAGTAGCATTTTCACCGCTGTGTCCTAATACACCACAATGCACATGATAGAGCACAAGTGCAAAATTAGTGTACAAAAAGAAAGTACAATCATACAATGAGGCAAAAGGAAGAAAGAAGGGAAGTGAAATAAGGGGAAAAAGGTGAGCCACTACTGTAGACAAGATTTCCCCATAACTGATATTGTGCTGTCTGCATGCGAAAGGACCACCCATTAGTCCAAATAGGCATGTAATAAGTAGGTAACAAAATTTAGTGTAATAAGCCCCTAAAGTCTAAGTGATGTTCACATTTTTTCTTATGAGCAGTATTTAGCCTCCTAGTAATGCTTGTGCCATTACATTACACAGGTACCATTTATGGCTTCTTGCGTGGGGTAGAACCACATCAAATATACAAGCAAATCAGATGCATACCACAATCTCATTGAATGAGCTACAAAGTGCCACTTCACGGCTTTAATGCTAGTTCTGAAAGGCTAACAATGCTTGTCACAGGTCAGTATGAGAACAGAGTAGCCAAGTAGCTGCTTACAACATGATGAAAATCTCCATACAAGTACTTTCGGAAAATCCTTCCTGACACTTAAATCTATACTTGATGTTAACAAATTTTTCTTCCCAGAAACACTTTCCTCGCCATTGCCAGTCTACATTTTATATCCTCTCTACTTCGACCATCATCAGTTATTTTTCTCTCCAAATAGAAAAACTCCTCTACTACTTTAAGTGTGGTTTCCTAATCTAATACCCTCAGCATCTTCTAATTAAATTTTACCACATGCCATTATTCTCATTTTGCTTTTGTTGATGTTCATCTTATATCCTCCTTTCAAGACACTGTCCATTCTGTTCAGCTGGTCTTCCAGATCCTTTGCTGTCTCTGACAGAATTACAATGCCATCGGCGAACCTCAAAGTTTTTATTTCTTCTCCATGGATTTTAATTCCTACTCCAAATGTTTCTTTTGTTTCCTTTACTGCTTGCGCAATATACAGATTGAATAACATCGAGGATAGGCTACAACTCTGTCTTGCTCCCTTCCCAACCACTGCTTCCCTTTCACGCCCCTCTACTCTTATAAATACCATCTGGTTTCTGTACAAATTGTAAATAGCCTTTTGCTTCCTGTATTTTACCCCTGCCACCTTCAGAATTTGAAAGAGAGTATTCCAGTCAACATTGTCAAAAGCTTTCTCTAAGTCTACAAATGCTAGAAACGTATGTTTGGCTTTCCTTAATCTATTTTCTAAGATAAGTCGTAAGGTCAGTAATGCTTTTATTAAGTGATTTGAGTTGCTTCACTACTCCGAGGATATTTACTTCTATGTTACTCATGTTGGCAGCTGGTCTCGATTTGAATTCTGGAATATTAACTTCATCTTCTTTTGTGAAGGCATTTTGGAAGGCTGTGTTTAATAACTCTACTTTGGCAGCACTGTCTTCGATAGTATCTCCACTGTTATTGTGCAGAGAAGGCATTGATTGTTTCTTGCCGCTAACATACTTCACATACGACCAGAATCTCTTTGGATTTTCTGCCAGGTTTTGAGACAAAGTTTCGTTGTGGAAACTGTTATAGGCGTCTCGCATTGAACTCCGCACTAAACTTTGAGCTTTTGTAAAGGATCGCCAATCTTGGGGGTTTTGTGTCTGTTTAAATTTGGTATGTTTGTTTCGTTGTATCTGCAACAGTGTTATAAACCGTTTTGTGTACCAAGGAGGATCAGCTCCATTGTTGGTTAGTTTATTTGGAATAAATCTCTCAATTGCTGCCGATACTATTTCTATGAATTTAAGCCACATCTGGTCTACACTTATATTATTAATTTGGAATGAGTGGAGATTGTCTCTCAGGAAGGCATCAAGTGAATATTTATCTGCTTTTTTTGAATAGGTATATTTTTTGCTTATTTTTCAAGGATTTGGGAATTACAATATCCAATATCCCTACGACAACCCTGTGATCACTAATCCCTATATCGGTTTTGATGCTCATTATTAACTCAGGATTATTTGTTGCTAAGAGGTCATGTATGTTTTCACAACCGTTTACTATTCACGTGGCATCATGAACTAACTGCTCGAAATAATTTTCAGAGAATGCGTTTAGCACAATTTCGGATGATATTTTATGCGTATCTCCGGAATTAAACATGTATTTTCGCCAACATATCAAGGGTAAATTAAAGTCACCACCAACTATTATTGTATGAGTCGGGTACTTGTTTGAAATCAACCTCACGTTTTCTTTGAACCTTTCAGCAACTTTACTATATGAACTGGGAGGTTGGTAAAAGGATCCAATTATTATTTTACTCCGGTTGCCAACATTAATCTCTGCCCATAATAATTGACAGGAGGTATCTACTTCAATTTTGCGACAAGTTTTAAACTACTTCTGAAAGCAACAAACACGCCACTGCCAACGGTGCATAGCCTATCTTTTCTGAACACAATTAGGTACTTAGCAAAAATTTCGGCTGAGCTTATATCCGGCTTTAGCCAGCTTTCAGTGCCTACAACGATTTGAGCATCAATGCTTTTTATTAGCGCTTGGAGCTCTGGTACTTTCCCAACACAGCTACAACAATTTACAGCTGTTATAACAATGGTTCCTGTATCTACATTCTTCCTGTGTTCAGCCTGCACCCTTTGTGACTGCAGCCCTTTTGTGTTTTCCGAAGACCCTCTAACCTAAAAAACTGCCCAGTCCACACCACACAGCCCCTGCTACCCATGTAGCTACCTCCTGCATATAGTGGACACCTGACCTATTCAGTGAAACCAGAAACCCAACCACCCTTTGGCGCAAGTCGAGGAATCTGCAACCTACACGGTCGCAGAACCATCTGAGCCTCTGATTCAGACCCTCCACTCTCTGTACCAGAGGTGCGCAATTGGTCCTGTCGACTTTGCTGCAAATGGTCAGCTCTGCTTTCATCTTGCAAGCAAGACTGGCAGCCTTTACCACTTCTGTTAGCCACTAGAAACCAGAGAGAATCTCTTCTGATCCAAAGTGACACACATCATTGGTACCGATTTGAGCAACCACTTGCAGTTGGCTGCACCCTGGGCTCTTCATGGCATCTGGGACCCTTTCCACATCTGGAATAACTCCACCCAGTGTGCACACCAAGTGCACATTGGTTTTCTTACCTTTCTTGTTAGCCAAGTCCCTAAGGGGCCCCATAATGCGCCTATTGTTGGAGCTCCCAACTACCAATAATTCCACCCTCTGCAATTGCCCAGATCTTGCAGGCTGAGTAGTTTTCTCTGAAACAGGACAGGCAACATCATCCGGCTCAGCGACAGTGTCAGCCACAGACAGCACCTGGAACCATTGGACGCCCACTGCAGAGATATTGAGCAATGCTGCCTCTATAGTCCTCTAGAATTGTGGAAGTGTTGCCCGTGCAGGATTTTGTACACCAACTGACCTCTCCATTATGTCCCATAAATATTCAATGGGATTCATGTTGGGAAATCTGGATGGCCAAACCATTCACTCAGATTGTCCAGAATTGCGAACTATTGCAGCCAAGTGACATGATGCGTTGTCATCCATAAAAATTTCATTGTTGTTTGGGAACCCGGAGTCCATGAATGGCTACAAATGGTTTTTAAGTAGCCAAACATAACTATTTCCAGTCAATGATCAGTTCAGTTAGACCACGGTATTCAGTCCATTCCATATAAAAACAGGTAACGCCATTATGGAACCGCCACTGACATCAGCTTGCACAGTGCCTTGCTATGCAAACTGGGTCCATGGCTTCATGGGGTCCATGCAACACACTAGCTCAACCATCAGCTATTACCAACTGAAATCAGGACTCATCTGACGAGCCACAGTTTTTCAGTCATATAGGGTCCAACCAATGTGGTCACAAGCCCAGCAGAGGCACTGCAGGCAATGTCGTGCTGTTAGTAAAGGCTTTCACATCAGTCATCTGCTGCTGTAGCTTATTGAGGCCATATTCTACCACACTGTCCTAATCGATATGTTCCTCATAGTCCCACATTGATTTCTGTGGTTATTTGATGCAGTATTGCTTGTATGTTGGCACTGACAACTCTGTGCAAAGGCCACTGCTCTTGGTCATTAAATTAAGGCCATCAGCCACTCCGTTGTCTATAGTGAGAGGTACTGCCTGAAATTTGGTATTCTCGGCACTCTCTTGACACCACGGACCTCGGAAATTTAATTCTGTAATGACTTCCAAAACCGAATGTCTCATACATCTAGCTCCAACTACCATTCTGCATTGACAGTCATAATTCCTGTTGTGCACCCTTAATTACATTTCACAGGAATCACTCGAGTGCAAATGACGACTTCGCCAATACACTGCCCTTTCATATCTTTTATACATGATAATACCACCAGCTGTAAATGTGCATTATCACTGTCCCATGAGTTGTCACCTCAGTGTAGCCTACAAGTATATAACATTTCATGTGATAGAGCCATCTTTTCCCCCCACACACAAAGCATATACAATTCTTAGAAAATTTATGAAAAAAAGGACACACTCTTCATATTGTGGCTATGAGAATGCTATTTTACATTTTAGAAAAGTTCTTACCATTCATATTACTGAGCAAATTTGTTGAGCCATAGGGACTGCTACTACAGCTTGACCGAACAGAACTTCGAGAACTTTTGGCACGGCTATCACCTGAGGAATGATCTGAGTGATCTGACTGGTATCCATGGTTTGTATCTGGACAGTTACCAGGCACAATTGGTGAAGGTAGCTCATCTCCCGAATTGGAAAATGGGTCTGCAACATCACATGAGATCACAGAAGTTTTTAACCAATTATTAATGTGGAAAATGCATACATTAATGATTAACAAAGTACATCTTTTGAGATTTAAGGCATAAAATCTAAATGCTCAACTTCCGTAACTAAGTCAATATTTTCACTTAATTGACAGCATTATATAAACAGCATAACTTTTTTAAATATTAGGAAAGTTCTGGTAGAATGTAACAATGGAAACTCCAGGTGGGAAACCTCAACAATATTAGGAAAAAAAGATTGCTAATCACTGTAAAGGTGACCTGTTTTTGAGTTGCAGATGGGCACAATGAAAAGAATGACACTGACACACACACACACACACACACACACACACACACACACACACACACACACACACACACACACACAAACCTCATGCCCAGACAGTTATAAACTATAAATTAATGGACAAATTAATTGGAGGAAAAGTAAGGGACACTAAAGTCATACGAAGTGAGCACTTGGATAGTGACCACAGGTTACTAGTAGCTGACCTAAATTATAAGATGAAAAGTTTGAATGCTGTACAAAGAATGCCAAAAATTAAGGAGTGGAAGTTGAAAGAAGAAGAAAATATGAAAAGTTTCCAAAATGTAGTAGCACAAAAATTGCCAAAAACTGAAGGGGGTAGTATAGAGGAAGAGTGGAACCGATTTAAATCATCAGTAGTTAATAGTGCTGCGTAGTTATGCGGCAAAACAAACAGAAAGTGAAACACAAAGAAACCAGTTGGTGGAATGACAGAGTAAAAGATGCAATTAAAAAACATAATATGGCAAAGAGAAACATGGAGTTTGAAAAAGAAATTAGGACCACAGGCTGGTACCAGAAGAGGAACACAAGGTGACAACACTGGAGGAGGAATACCGACAAAAGAAACTACAAGCAAAGAGAATTGTGAAAGAAGAGTTGGAAAATATTCACCCAGAAACTAGAGCAGGATAGCAAAAGGAACCAAAAACTGCTATATGGGTTATTGAAAAGTAAAAGATCTGACAGAGAAGACATAAAAGCGATTGAAACAGAGGATGGGGATATTATCAGGGACATGGAAGGTATAAGAGTAGAGATGACAAATTATTTTGAAATCTTACTGAATGGGGAAGGTGCACAAGAAAGTGACACCGAAGTCATTGAATTAGAAGAGGAGCAGGATCCAATCTCTTGGTTAGAAACTGAGAACTCCCTGAAACGGACGAAAAGTGGGAAGGCGGCTGGAGTAGATGAGCTGAAAGCGGATATGATTAAAGCCGCAAGAATCCATGGAATACAATAGTTACACTGGGTGCTGGGGGTGATATGGAAAGAAAACAAAATGCTGGATGAATGGGAAAAAGGAATTATAATACCATTGTTCAAGAAAGGTAGTAGAAAGAAATGCACCAACTATCGAGGAATCACACTGTTATCACACTGCCTTAAGATAATGGAAAAGGACATAGGAAAAATATCGTGGAAAGTTCTAGAACACCAATTAGAGGAACAACAGCATGGGTTCATAAGTAATATGGGAACAATACATCTAATTTGCTCCATCTGTCAGTTAATGGAAAAGCAGTGGGAAAAAGGAAAGGACTTGATAGTAGTATTCGTGGATTTGGGAAAAGCATATGACAGTGTACCAAGGGATAAAATATGGGAATGCTTGAGAAAACATAACATTCCTGATTCATTAATTAAAAAGGTCTAGATGCTGTATGATGCTGGTGAGAGCAATGTATAAGTAGGAGGTAGAAGATCAAAATGCTTTAAGACAAAGAGAGTTGTTCAGCAAGGCAGTTTGCTCTCTCCTTTACTCTTCATTACACTTATGGACACAATCATGAAAGAAATCAAGGAAGAAGAATATGAAGATCTCAACTCTTGTTTTTGCTGATGAGATCGCCATTTGGGGAGGGATGGAAATGGAGGCTCAGAGGAGACTAGATTATTGGAACACAAAATTTAAAAAATTCAAGTTAACTGTGAGTAGGAACAAGATAGTGGCAATGAAGATGAGCAGGACAGCCACACCCTGTTACATGATACTGGAGTGGGAGAAGGTTGAATGTGTGAAAAGCTTCAATTATCTGGGTAGCATCACATCACACGATGGAAGTTCCAAACTAGAAGTCTTAAACAGAATAACAAAAGGATCTAGCTTCTCCCACCAAGTACGAAATCTAATCTGGGTCAAGGAAGTCCCTCAAAGAGCCAAATAGAACATGTATGAAACTTATCTTCTGCCAATCATGATGTATAGTCTAGAGGCCTGTGTCATAAATAAGAGAGCATGTGAAATGAAGTTCCTCTACAAAAAAACTAAGAGAGATACAGAGTCAGGAATGATTATGATTATGTAAGGAGACACCTGCAGGTGACATTGACTACAGGAGAGAGGATGAGTGCTTTCAGATTGAAGTGGTTTGGTCATGTGAAGCGAATGCACCCGACTAACTCCACGCCAGTATTTGGAAATGGAGGTACCAGAAAGAAGACCAATTGGGCAGCCTAGAAAGAGGTGGACAGACCAGGTTAAGGAAGATCTGAAGAGGACAGGAGTAACATGGGATGTAGTGGAGAGGGAAAGGCTATACCAGGAGGCTATACCAGGACAGAAGCCAATGGAGGCATATTGTTCACAAAGTTCCTACCCAGCTTGCTCGAAGGAAATCCTGATGATGATATGTGACAAAAGCAATAACATCAAATGGTTAGAGAGAGACTGCAGATACTACTTAATTCATAAAGATGATGATGAAACATACAGGCACAACAACAACAACAACAACAACAACAACACTGCTCAATGAGCAAACCTTCAGCCAAAAAGCTTCCTGGCTGGTCCACCTGTTTCTTGGCCAGTGAGTGGCCATTCATGTGGACAGACAGCTTGTTAGTTGTCTTGCCCATGTAGAATGCAGCACACTGACTGCAGCTTAGCTTGTAGATCACAAGATTGGTTTTACAGGTAACCCTGCTTTTGATGGACAGGTGATGCTAGTGACCTGCCTGGAGTAGGTTGTGGTGGTAGTATGTATGGTACAGTTCTTGCTTCTAGGTCTATTACACGGAGATCAGCCATGAGGCAAGGGGTTGGAAGCAGGGGTTGTGTAGGGATGAACAAAGATACTGTGTAGGTTTGGTGGGCAGTGGAATACCACTGTGGGAGGAATGGAAAGGATAATGGGTAGGACACTACTCATTTCAAGGTGCAATGAGAGATAGCTGAAATCATATTGGAGTACGTGATTCAGTTGCTCCAGTCCTGGGTAGCATGGAGTCACAAGGAGAATGCTCCACTGTGGCCAGATGGTGGGATTTTGGAAGGTGGTGGGTGACTGGAGAATGAGAGCATGAGAGATCTGTTTCTGTACATGGATGGGAGTGTAACTGCTGTCTGTGAAGGCCTCAGCGAGACCCTCAGTACATTTTGAGTGGGACTGCTTGTCACTACAGGTGCAAAGGCCAGGGCTGTCTAGGGTGTATGGAAGGGACTTTTTGGTATGAAATGGGTGGCAGCTGTTGAAGTGGAGGTATTGCTGGTAGTTGGTAGGTTTGATACCGACAGAGGTATGATGTAGCCATCTTTGAGGTGAGTTTCTGGAGGAATGTGGATAGCGTGTCCTCACCCTTGATCTTGATCATGAAGATGTCATCAATGAATCTGAGGGGTTTTGGATTCTGGGTGGTTAGTAAGGATTCCTCTAGATGGGCCACGAATAGGTTGGTACAGGATGGTGCCATATGGGTTCCTATTATCATGCCCCGGATTTGCTTGTATGTGACGCCATAACCGTCCTGGCCTCAACCTTCGTTAGTCATTGTCCTCTACCCACCTAGCCCCTTCCCTGTTCCCACTTCAGCACTACACAGTCCTCTATGCCACCAAAGCACCCAGTCTTTTTACTTGTCTCTTTTCCACTTCGCCCCCCCCCCTCCCCTTTTGCTCTGCGTCTAACTTCTCCAGACTGCACCTAGCTGCCCTACTATCTCTCCACCTCATCCCAGCATGCTTCCACAGGCAACACTTTACTATCACGGTGAGTAGCAATCTATTCTTTCCATAATATTGTCATTATTCCATCCTGGAATTTCCCATATTTAATTTTTAAAGAAGTGTAAGAAAGCCAGAAGGAATGACAAAAGAGTGTCACAGAGACAGAAATGGAGGATGATGAATGACACGCGTGAAGTAAAGAAGAAGTGGAAAGAGTACAGGAGTGGTTGTAGGAAGGGGAAAGAAGACACGAGGCGTAACAACTATAGAAAATGAGGGAGAGAAGGGCTACAACACACTAAAGAGTGAACTGGAGGCAGCTCTTTAAGACACAGAAAATGGAAAGGGCACAGGGATTAACAAGCTGCCAACAGAAATATTACAAACCTCAAATGGAAAAGGAACAGAAGAGCTACTGTAAATAAGGAGAGCTAATGTAAATATGAAGAGACATATACTCAAAGGGAGAGTGGCCTAAGAATTTCTTGGAAAAGGTCTTGGTACTCCTCAAATAGAAAACACACGAAAATGTGAGGAACCCAGCACTTCCAGTCTGACACTGTATGTGGCCAATGTTTTACTGAGTGTCATGAGTAGAAGGATGTTTAGCAAACTGAACAACAGCCCAGGGGGAAAAAAAACCAGTTCAGTCTCAGGAAAGAGTAAGTCCAACAGGTACTATAGGTTTATGAGTCCTAGGAGAGAGGCACAATGGAAAGAATAGGAAGATTTACGCTGTTTTATTGATTTGAAATAAGCTTTCAATTGTTTGAGATGGGATAAGCTAATGCTAATAATGAGAAAATATGGCATTAACTGGAGAGATAGAAAACTGAATAGAGGAGTCATACATGAATCAAAAATGCCAAGTCAGAATTGGTGGACAACTAGCTGAGAACATAGAAATATGATTTAGCCAAAATGTTGGCTTTCACTTACATTGTTTAACATCTACTTAGAAGGAATCCTAGGACAGACCATGGCTGGAATGTGAGGGGTGTGTGTAGTAGGCAAAAGGGTGGTGTTGGTAGAATCCAAGAAAGTGCTTAATGAAGCTCTGGAAGACATAACCAGCAAATCATAAGAATTATTGCCAAAAATAAATAATGAAAAGGCAAAAACCAAAATGCTGGCAGAAATTCAGAGAAGGCCTAAATCAACAACCAGAACAGGTCACAAAATAATGAGAATGGCAACAGCTGTGGTAGCATTAATCAGAAACAGGAAATTGCTGTGGGGTCACTGAATGAAGACTCAAGGAAAATATTGGCCAAATGCTTTATAAAGATACCTGGACACTGCAAAAAGCTGAGGAGAAAAGGTGATAGACACTAGAAATGTGAGTATGAAGGAAACTAGAGCATTTGAGTTGGGAATGAGATGTTTAGAGGAGATGGGGGTGAATAGAAACCTCTCAAACACCATAATAAAAAGAAAGAAAAATTGGTAGGCCATATTGCAGCAAGGAATGGTAGGGACAATAATGGGAAAGAGAGGAAGAGGCAGAGGAAGGAGATACTAACAAACAAAGGTTGTCGAGGAGGAAACTTAACGACATGAAACTCAAGAGGAAAGCACAAGGCAAGAAGATGCGAAGTACAATGCCTGGAACTGCTGCAAGGCAGAACACCCAACTGATATGTCCAATTTTCATACGAAATTAAATGACTGTCCTTGGTGGTGCAAAATGCTGCTTTCTGGCCCTGGTGTCACACGATGTAAACTGTAGCTTTCTCAGGGAAGGGTGAGGTAGACTGGGAAAGGTTGAAAAGGAAGGGCAGGTCACTCTGACCCTAGGCCTGTTTGGCCAAAAGCACTGTTTGAGAGTCTTTTTGTTGTACCTATCTGCGACTCAGCATCTCTTTGGTAAGTTGCAACCCTTATCGCTATAATTTATTTGTTTTCTCCATTGAATTTTCCCTTGATATAATTAATTGCTTCTCAGTGTTATGCTGAGAATGTAAATATACCTATTAGTTACATTATGTTTATTTATAACATTCATCACATTTATATTAAACATATTAAATTTAATCAATTAGTGAAAAATAATGCTGCAACTATACACTGTTTAAAGTCTGTCAAAAGAAAGCATTGTCACAACTTCAAATTCTCTTCAGAGAGATCATGCCACCAATCAGTCAACAATTCATTAACATGTGAAAACAGCCACTTTGACTATATTTGAACAAGGAAGACAAACAGCCTACAGAACAACAGCACAAATTTGTCAATATTAACATTTCCTGTTGGCAAGGAACATTGATTTTCCACTAAATTCTGAAAGCATTCATATCTATTTAGAATATACACACTAATGAGATCCGTCATTCCAGGTATATATAACAGACTCTGCCATTTCAGCATTAAGAGTTCATAATCATCATCCTTGGGATGAATGATGGACTTACACGGATCTGTATCAGCCTCGTTTGGCTGACTACATCACCAGAAAGTGCCACAGCAATGAAGCAGTCTTCTACTTGGTTTCACTTGGAATAGAGGTAACAGTTTTATCCAATGGCACCACATTTCTCGGTACTTTCGCACAGCAAATAGTGCTGTAAGTGACATGTTTTTTGAACAGATCTTTAATGCAGCCCATAAATTACACTGTACACTTTTGTAGTATGTGAGTATAAATACATGTATCACTAAACACGGGACTTAAACTTCACAAGCACATAGATCAATATGGCTGCTCCTCGGTTTTCAACTATAAGCAACTCACAGTATAGGACACATGATATTATGCAAGTGTGTTACTGGTAGTAAAAAACAATATTAAGAAGGTTTATTTTAGTATTTATTCATTGGTACTTTTACTATTTTGTGAATGAAGTTTATTGATGATAGCCTCATCTTCAGCCTAATTTGATCTCTAGGTCAGGTTAAACGATAACCCGGTTGACAGCAAAATCAATGAATATTATTCTATTCATCATATTTGACAACAGTGATGTTTGGCTGAGGAGCTTCATGTCTTGTGCTGGACTGACAGAGAAGCAAACTGAGCTGGCATCATGTTGATTTATATGTCTGCAAAGCAGAAGTGCCATATTTAGTTGTTTTCGTACATATATTCTCCATCATGAAAATATGTAGGTTACTTCATGCACTGCACAAAAAACCTCAAAAAATTGCATTTTTTTGTACGACTGTGAAAGAGTGTCAAGAAATGTGGTGTGAGAAAATAATTTGGTTACTGGAATGGGTAGGTATGTCGCAGATTACAAGTATCAAAACTTCATGGAAAGAAATTCCTCACTGAAGAGGAAAAAAAAAAAAAAAAAAAAAATATAGTCTAAGTGAATGGAACGAAGGAAACTACACTGCAAATAAGTAAACTTGTTTCAATTTAAAAAATCAACGGCACAAACTTACCATTTACATATCCTCTCACAGGAGTCGAATTTGCTTGTTTCAGACCTGCAACATACAAAATTAGAAGTTAGATCTACTATTAAACAAGTATGACGTACGAATGAATATTACGACTCATCATATGTAAGGCATTTGCAGAAAGTGTGTAATTTTCAAAATGGGAGTCTGCTGTGAATATTAGACACATTTGAAACTTTTAGGGAGTGTCAACCTATTAACTGCCAAAATAGGAACAACAAGCTTAAAATTTCAGCTCAGCTACCTATTGACAGTGTAAAAAAAAACCCACAATTTCTGTCTTTCGATGGTCAAGTCTTCATCATCAGAATTGTGGTATAAGAATCTCTCACATTGATCTATTGAAATGAACAAGAGTCTGCTACTTCCCTTAAAGCCATGTCCTCTTTAACATGTACATATGGCACATGTTATCCTGGATATTTGGGATATTTGGCAGCATCATAATGACAGCCACTTGTGTGCACAGCCCATGTATCTTCCTGAAGGCCACACCCCGCAGACTTGCGTATTTGTCTGTGAGATGTGGCTTTCAGGAAGATACATAGGCCATGCACAAATACGGATGTTACCTTCACACTGAAATACTCAGGACAACACATGCAATTCCCTTTAGATTTTTTATACTGTAAATAGGTGGTTGAACCAACATTTTACATTGATTTTTACAAACATGACCTATCAAGGGGAAAACATTGTTGTCAGATACATGGTTGTGGTGTGGGAGTGACGGGGGGAGGGAGGGGAGGGTGGGGGGTTAGTGTGACCCTCTATGAATATCCAACCACAAGTGTATAAGGCTATTTTTAAACAAAATGTCTTTTTGGAGGGAGCCACCATTCTTCCATCTCATTTAATGCAGCCCACCATGATTTCTCTCCTGTGCCAACATCTTCATCACAGAGTAGCATATTCACCACAATTTCTCGATTATTTGTTGGATTTATTCCAATCTCTGTCTTTTTCACAGTTTTTACCAGCTACAGCTTCTTTCAGAGTCATGAAAATTATTCCTTCACATTTTAACATCTTATCATGCAGTCCCTTCTTATGTAGGATACAGTACGCAACATAACAAATACCAGTAGGGCTGCAAGTTCTTTTTCACTGTTCAGTCTGATAATTTTGGTCTTCCCTACAAACTCAGTTTCCAGTCTCTTCAGTTCAGATGCAATGGTCTCCAATACGTACATGACTAACAGAAGTCACATGATTTTTCTGTTTAGCTCTCGGGTTTTCAAATCTCATCTAGTGCATTCCCTAACAATGTCTCTCCTCCTCATCCCATTCTTAAGTCTTCTCTGACCTGGGGTTCTGGGTGACATTTCTGAACTCTCCCCATTTTCTAAACTTCACCAGTCCTTTCTCCTTCAGCCTCTTCCTTCTCCTTCAACCCTTCTGTCAGAAGGAGCCACTGGCTCTGAAGCTTGTGAATTTCAGTACCTTTATACATGTGTGTTCTCCTGCTGCCACTTTGGGAGTAAGTTTTTTATCCATTCAATTACATTGTAAGTAAAGAGAGTGTATAACAAGATTAATTTTTAGAATTCTGTTGGCAACCCTTGAAAATAAGTAGCGCTAAATAGCACTGAGGAACAAATTGCCAGTTTCTTCATGGTGCATATAATTTTTTACCATATTCTGGGTATTTTGGCACTGCTACTGATTTTAACAACTACAGTTTAGCGATGACATGATTACATGCATTCCTTTTATGATTACTTTTTGCCATGCACATAAATTTTTAAGATAGTTGCCTAAGTTCATTAAATTACAAATGAAGATACATGTTGTGGTCTTCAGTCCTGAGACTGGTTTGATGCAGCTCTCCATGCTATTCTATCCTGTGCAAGCTTCTTCATTTCCCAGTATGTACTGCAGCCGACATCCTTCTGAATCTGCTTACTGTACTCATCTCTTGGTCTCCCTTATGATTTTTACCCTCCACACTGCCCTCCAATGCTAAATTTGTGATCCCTTGATGCCTCAGAACATGTCCTACCAACCGATCCCTTCTTCTAGTCAAGTTGTACCACAAACTTCTCTTCTCCCCAATCCTATTCAATACCTCCTCATTAGTTATGTGATCTACCCATCTAATCTCCAGCATTCTTCTGTAGCACCACATTTCGAAAGCTTCTATTCTCTTCTTGTCCGAACTGTTTAACGTCCATGTTTCACTTCCATACATGGCTACACTGCATACGAATACTTTCAGAAACAACTTCCTGACACTTAAATCTATACTTGATGTTAACAAATTTCTCTTCTTCAGAAACACCTTCCTTGCCATTGCCAGTCTACATTTGATATCCTCTCTACTTCGACCATCATCAGTTATTTTGCTCCCCAAATAGCAAAACTCCTTTACTACTTTAAGTGTCTCATTTCCTAATCTAATCCCCTCAGCATCACCCGACTTAATTTGACTACATTCCATTATCCTCGTTTAGCTTTTGTTGCTGTTCATCTTATATCCTCCCTTCAAGACACTGTCCATTCCGTTCAAAAATGTCATCGGTGAACCTTAAAGTTTTTATTTCTTCTCCATGGATTTTAATACCTACTACGAACTTTTCTTTTGTTTCCTTTAGTGCTTGCTCAATATACAGATTGAACAACATCGGGGAGAGGCTACAACCCTGTCTCACTCCCTTCCCAACCACTGCTTCCCTTTCATGTCCCTCGACTCATAACTGCCATCTGGTTTCTGTACAAATTGTAAATAGCCATTCACCATTCACTCCCTGTATTTTACCCCTGCCACCTTCAGAATTTGAAAGAGAGTATTCCAGTCAACATTGTCAAAAGCTTTCTCCAAGTCTACAAATGCTAGAAACGTAAGTTTGCCTTTTCTTAGTCTAGCTTCTAAGATAAGTCGTAGGGTTAGTATTGCCTCACATGTTCCCATATTTCTACAGAACCCAAACTGATCTTCCCCGAGGTCGGCTTCTACCAGTTTTTCCATTCTTCTGTAAAGAATTCGCGTTAGTATTTTGCAGCTGTGACTTATTAAACTGATAGTTCGGTAACTTTCACATCTGTCAACGCCTGCTTTCTTTGGGATTGGAATTATTATATTCTTCTTGAAGTCTGAGGGTATTTCACCTGTCTCATACATTTTGCTCACCAGATGGTAGAGTTTTGTTAAGACCGGTTCTCCCAAGGCTGTCAGTAGTTCTAATGGAATGTTGTCTACTCCTGAGGCCCTGTTTCGACTCAGGTCTTTCAGTGCTCTGTCAAACTCTTCATGCAGTATCGTATCTCCCATTTCATCTTCATCTACAGTCTCTTCTCTTTCTATAACATTGCTCTCAAGTACATCGCCCTTGTAAAGTCCCTCTATATACTCCTTCCACTTTCTGCTTTCCCTTCTTGGCTTAGAACTGGGTTTCCATCTGAGCTCTTGATATTCATACAAGTGGTTCTCTTTTCTCCTAAGGTCTCTTTAATTTTCCTGTAGGCAGTATCTATCTTACCCCTAGTGAGATAAGCCTCTACATCCTTACATTTGTCCTCTAGCCATGCCTGCTTAGCCATTTTGCACTTCCTGTCGATCTCATTTTTGAGACGTTTGTATTCCTTTTTGTCTGCTTCATTTACTGCGTTTTTGTATTTTATCCTTTCATCAATTAAATTCAATATTTCTTCTGTTACCCAAGGGTTTCAACTAGCCCTCGTCATTTTACCTATTTGATCCGCTGCTGCCTTCACTATTTCATCCCTCAAAGCTACCCATTCTTCTTCTAATGTATTTCCTTCCCCCATTCCTGTCAATTGTTCCCTCATGCTCTCCCTGAAACTCTGTATAACCTCTGGTTTAGTCAGTTTAATCCAGGTCCCATCTCCTTAAATTCCTACCTTTTTGCAGTTTCTTCAGTTTTAATCTACAGTTGATAACGAATAGATTGTGGTCAGAGTCCACATCTGCCCCTGGAAATGTCTTACAATTTAAAACCTGGTTCCTAAATCTCTGTCTTACCATTATATAATCCATCTGAAACCTGTCAGTATCTCCACGCTTCTTCCATGTATACAACCTTCTTTTATGATTCTTAAACCAAGTGTTAGCTATGATTAAGTTATGCTCTGTGCAAAATTCTACCAGGAGGCTTCCTCTTTCACTTCTTCCCCCCAATCCATATTCACCTACTCTGTTTCCTTCTATCCCTTTTCCTACTATCGAATTCCAGTCACCCATGACTATTAATTTTCGTCTCCCTTCACTACCTGAATAATTTCTTTTATCTCATCATACATTTCTTCAATTTCTTTGTCATCTGCAGAGCAAGTCGGCATATAGACTTTTACTACTGTGGTAGGCGTGGGCTTCATGTCTATCTTGGCCACAATAATGCGTTCACTATGTTGTTTGTAGTAGCTTACCCAAACTCTTATTTTTTTTTATTCATTATTAAATCTACTCCTGCATTAGCCCTATTTGATTTTGTATTTATGACCCTGTATTCACCTGACCAGAAGTCTTGTTCCTCCTGCCACCGAACTTCACTAATTCCCACTATATATAAATTTAACCTATCCATTTCCCTTTTTAAATTTTCTAATCTACCTGCCCGATTAAGGGATCTGACATTCGACGCTCCGATCCATACAACGCCAGTTTTCTTTCTCTTGATAACGACATCCTCTTGAGTAGTACCCGCCCGGAGATCCGAATGGGGGACTATTTTACCTCCGGAATATTTTACCCGAGACGATGCCATCATCATTTATCTATACAGTAAAGCTGCATGCCCTCGGGAAAAATTACAGCTGTAGTTTCCTCTTGCTTTCAGCCGTTCGCAGTACCACAACAGCAAGGCCGTTTTGGTTAGTGTTACAAGGCCAGATCAGTCAGTCATCCAGACTGTTGCCCCTGCAACTACTGAAAAGGCTGCTGCCCCTCTTCAGGAACCACACGTTTGTCTGGCCTCTCAACAGACACCTCTCCGTTGTGGTTGCACCTACAGTACGGCTATCTGTATCGCTGAGGCACGCGAGCCTCCATACCAACGGCAAGGTCTATGGTTCATGGCAAGATACATATTTAGCCAAAAGATGACAGGAACAACTTTGTGAATACTGCATCAGAGCTTCGTACAATAAACCTGTGATGTCACCAGTATCTCATTATACGGATTTAGCTGAAAGATGGTACAAGAACTTTGTACATACATCAGAACTTTGTACAATGAACAATTGATTTCATTTGAGATGTTCATCATATTCTATAAAGTATAGTTGCTTGTGGAATGAGTGATCTGCAAGAGCCTATTCTAATCAACCTGATCTTTAACGCATTTACAAGGGTCGGACCTTAAATAGTGGCAACTACTTATTCACAACTGATACAGTAGAGTTAGATGTTTGCACCTGTTACTGTCCTTCAAAGTAGTCACCAGCATTTTGTAGAACACATTGCCAGCGATGTGGAAGGTGTAGTATACCGTTAGATGAGACTGTTCTGTTCATGGTGCAAATGGAGCAGTCTAAAATTATGGTGATTCTCATATGTGACTGTGATGGTGTTATCCTGACGCATTATGTCCTCCACGGAAGACTGTCAACCCACAGTATTACTGTTTGTTTTTGGAGCATCACCTGTGGCCAGCTTTGTGAAAGAAGCAGCGACACTTTTTGCACAACCCACCCATCATTTTGCACAATGCGTGGGCGCATACAGTGCTAGCTGTGACTGCTCTGTTCGGTCGATGGGACTGGGAAGTACTGAACCATCCACCATACTCCTCAGACTTAAGTCTGTGAGACTTTATTTTGAGTCCGGAGATGAAGGAACCACTTCGTGGCTTTCGTTTCAGAACTATCCCAGAGATTCGACAGGCAGTAGACCGTTCCAATTGACCCATCAATGGAACAGGCTCTGCTAACAGTATACTACACCTTCCACATCGCTGATAACGGGTTCTACACAACGCTGGTGACTACTTTGAAGAACAGTAACAGGTGCAAACATGTAACTCTTTGGTATCGGTTGTGGATAAATAGTTGCCACTAGTTAAGTTCCAACCCTTGTGTAAAGGGTGATAAATATTTTTACAGCCTATTTTGTGCCCTTTTTAAAAGTACACTTAAAAATTAAATTCTCTTATCACCTACCTAATTAATTTACTTCACTCAAGAACATCTGTGTTGTTTTGTATGCTGTATTTAACTGTTCTGATTTCTTCTCTTTCACAGACACTGAAAAGGATTCACCATATACAAAATGTGTGAATCATTCTGATGTGTTTTGTTTGTGAGGATTAAACATTTATTCAGTAAAGAAAACATGTGACTGATTTTGTAAAATATTTAATGCAAAGTATTTAGCCTACTTCAAAGTAAAACTGAGATCACGAGGTTTGGGCACTTTAGTTTGTGTGTGAAACAGGAATAGAACATTTTCAACAGTACTCAATCGGTAAATGAAAGTGCGTGAACTTCACATATGAGAAGAACAGAGAAACCACAGTGATGATTTATTTTTGTTCAGTGAATGTCAAGATTATCAAAGGAAATAACCAGTTGAAGTGGGTAGATGCCAGTGAGGACTTGACCAGAGTCAATGTTCCACATTCAGGAGATACCTGTTCCCACGATTACCTGTCTCTAGAAATTATCTGGAGAAGAACAGGAAGAAGAAGAAGAAGAAGAAGAAGAAGAAGAAATCAGGTGGTCAAAAGCATACTACGGCTGAGCAAAGAACCTTCATAATGTGTTCTGAGTATGAGGCTCACTTTATCACAAGCCTGAAAAAAGATTTCTTGCCATTCCTTATTGAAAAGAACTAATTTGATTTTGTAATAACATGCAAGGATTGCTAACAAAACTGGCTGTAAGACAACAGAACCAAGCGAATGGAGATAATTTATAGATAGCTACAACTGCAGCCTCAACTGGGTACTTCTACATAACAGGAACCTATACAAGACTATCCCAGCTGGTTATTCCACTGCTGTGAATAAAAACCGCACTACAGTAACCATAGCCCCAGATAAAATCTCTTATCATAATCACCAATGGATCATATCATAATCACCAATGGATCATTTGGTTGATTTGAAAGTGGTGAATTTTCTTCTGGGACAGCAAGACGAGTGCACCCAGCACCTTCTGGACAGGAAAGCAAATGATCAATGCTGGGTGAAAGAAAACAGTTGCCCCCTAGAGAAAGCACGGTCTTTGGGGAGGGAAGGAGAGAGAAGGGTGCAACGCCACTACTACACATAAAACTTGGTTTAATGAAACAATCTGTAAAGGAGTTGAAGAAAAATGGAGCCTGTTTCGGCTATGTATGTAGAAAATTTTCTGCACCAATACATAGAAAATAAATGCAGGTATATTTGATAGACCGCAAATCTGAGAATTCATAAGTGACCAGCAGTTTTAAGACACAGTGAACAACACTGAAGCTGATGCATGGTTGTCATTTTGTATAGGAGCGAAGAATTTTCTTAGGAACTATTACAACTAACCATTATGAAATTCTATAAAATATGAACACTGCCTTTTGTATACTTGGCTGGTCTGAAACCTTAGTACTCCCTGCAATCATTTGGACCAATTTCTGGATTCTTTTGATGCAGAATGAGCATTTTCACCACGAGATAAGAATACTGGAAGAACAGTACCGTGGACAGTGGGACACATACATGATGGCAAACTACTGTTGGAGTATCCATCACAAATGTACAGGAACAGGTCATCAAAGGAATTCATAGATCTGAGGTTTCTGCGAGCTGATGGAAGAATGTCTAATACCATATTCAGAATCTACAGACCCAAAATGTTTTGAAGATCCAGGCATCAAATTAAATTTATTTATTTATATTAATAAATTTATTATTGCACAGGCTTTCAAGCAGTGGCTCTTTTTCTAGCACAAGTACACACATTCACACACACAAAACCACACAGACACCCAAACGCACACTTCTGTAGGCACAGCAAGACTCGAGTCTTGGTTGTCCGTGTGAGATAATGTGTGTACTTGTGCTAGAAAGAGAGCTATTGCTCTATAGATAGTGTAAATGCTGTTTTCTGTTACATGTTTTTATGAGTCACTCATCATCGATCTCCTATAGGTGAGTGGTTGTCTTTCACTTATTGTATGTACTCCTTCAGCCAGGAATTTCCATTATTGTTATAAATTTCTTTACTATAATTCTTAATTGCTGCTTTTTGACTTACTTCCCAATTAATAATATGTAATTATGATTTTAGCTAGTACTAAGCTGTTTTAGCATAGTGTAATTAGTATGTGTTTGTTGTAACAGTATCATATTGAATATATAATCATTTCTAAGTAATACAATTTCACACAAAAACTTTTGGGTGACCACTAGTTTGAGCAGAATATATTTAATAAGGTATCAATGTTCTGTCTCAAAAACTAGAGCTGGCAGAGGAAAGCAGATTCCATTTCCAGAACTGGTACCCATTACATACATCAAAAGCAGAACCAACCTTAAGGCACCAAAATGAGTGTTTCTCAGTGTAAGAAATAATAGGTAGATATAACTGTCTTGTTATCTGTTTATCCAACAGAAAATGAGTGGCCATCACAATCAGCCCAGACCTTACAACCTATGCAACAATAATTTTGTGAACAAAACTGCAAAGGGCGATTTGACACTGAGGACTATGACAATATGCAGATGTTGGATGATACCTTTTTCTATCTAATAAAATTTGTTAAGAGAATTTTCACTATGGACTACAAGAGTTATTGCAGATTTAAACTCACTCTGTTATGCCCAAGGCAGTTAGTGATCAGTATAACTGTACAGAGCAATAAATTTTATTTTTTCCACATTTCTTGAAATCAAGAAAGGTAAACTTCCAGTCAGGAGGTAGTTGTTCCTGCTAAGCACATACCTAAGGCCACTGCAAGGTCAATTCTCCAATAATCATACTGTCACAGAAAAATGATATTGCCCTGGCCTCTGTGCTGGGTGAAGTGAGGGGGTAGGTGGGGGGGGGTTTGAAGGCATGAGCCACTGATGTCAAAACTAGTGAAAGAATAATACCGAAATTGTAAGAGACAGATAAAGAAGTTTCTACACTCATTCTCAAATGCACAAGGAGATCATCATTTACAGGTGGCATAACAATTCTTTTACGCATTTATTATCTCTACATCTACATCTACATCTACGTCCATACTCCGCAAGCCACCTGACGGTGTGTGGCGGAGGGTACCTTCAGTACCTCTATCGGTTCTCCCTTCTATTCCAGTCTCGTATTGTTCGTGGAAAGAAGGACTGTCGGTATGCCTCTGTGTGGGCTCTAATCTCTCTGGTTTTATCCTCATGGTCTCTTCGCGAGATATACGTAGGAGGGAGCAATATACTGCTTGACTCTTCGGTGAAGGTATGTTCTCGAAACTTCAATAAAAGCCCGTACCGAGCTACTGAGCGTCTCTCCTGCACAGTCTTCCACTGGAGTTTATCTATCATCTCCGTAACGCTTTCGCGATTACTAAATGATCCTGTAACGAAGCGCGCTGCTCTCCGTTGGATCTTCTCTATCTCTTCTATCAACCCTATCTGGTACGGATCCCACACTGCTGAGCAGTATTCAAGCAGAGGGCGAACAAGCGTACTGTAACCTACTTCCTTTGTTTTCGCATTGCATTTCCTTAGGATTCTTCCAATGAATCTCAGTCTGGCATCTGCTTTACCGACGATCAACATTATATGATCATTCCATTTTAAATCACTCCTAATGCGTACTCCCAGATAATTTATGGTATTAACTGCTTCCAGTTGCTGACCTGCTATTTTGTAGCTAAATGATAAAGGATCTATCTTTCTGTATATTCGCAGCACATTACACTTGTCTACATTGAGATTCAATTGCCATTCCCTGCACCATGCGTCAATTCGCTGCAGATCCTCCTGCATTTCAATACAATTTTCCATTGTTACAACCTCTCGGTACACCACAGCATCATCTGCAAAAAGCCTCAGTGAACTTCCGATGTCATCCACCAGGTCATTTATGTATATTGTGAATAGCAACGGTCCTATGACACTCCCCTGCGGCACACCTGAAATCACTCTTACTTCGGAAGACTTCTCTCCATTGAGAATAACATGCTGCGTCCTGTTATCTAGGAACTCCTCAATCCAATCACACAATTGGTCTGATAGTCCATATGCTCTTACTTTGTTCATTAAACGACCATGGGGAACTGTATCGAACGCCTTGCGGAAGTCAAGAAACACGGCATCTACCTGTGAACCCGTGTCTATGGCCCTCTGAGTCTCGTGGACGAATAGCGCGAGCTGGGTTTCACATGACCGTCTTTTTCGAAACCCATGCTGATTCCTACAGAGTAGATTTCTAGTCTCCAGAAAAGTCATTATACTCGAACACAATACGTGCTCCAAAACTCCGCAACTGATCGACGCCAGAGATATAGGTCTATAGTTCTGCACATCTGTTCGACGTCCCTTCTTGAAAACGGGGATGACCTGTGCCCTTTTCCAATCCTTTGGAACGCTACGCTCTTCTAGAGACCTACGGTACACCGCTGCAAGAAGGGGGGCAAGTTCCTTCACGTACTCTGTGTAAAATTGAACTGGTATCCCATCAGGTCCAGAGGCCTTTCCTCTTTTGAGCGATTTTAATTGTTTCTCTATCCCTCTGTCGTCTATTTCGATATCTACCATTTTGTCTTCTGTGCGACAATCTAGAGAAGGAACTTTGTAAATGTTTGTGAAAGGTTTGCTACTTTTTCTAATTTTAGTGAATTTCACAAATTGGGAGTTAATGTGACATCACATAAATTGTTAATAGATGTTACAAACACCCGTCCCTCCAAAAATTCACATTCTTCTGAAACCAATCAAAATTTTCACAATGACTAATTTGTTAAAAATCTGTTTCAAAATGAATACTGTAACTACAGAATAAAAGAATTATTCAAATTTAAGGTATATCTTACGTGGTGAAAACAAGCACAGAGTATTAACATTACAGATTTGCATCAGTCATTTGTTTGCACAGCTCATTTTCATTGTTTCTGTTACAGCTGGTAGTGGGTTCGTTTCTGTTCAATAGAGGGTTAGTAATTTATTTACGTTCATGTAAATTCTCATTTCTTCTAATTAACTAACGATTCCTGATGTGTCCGATATGTGAATGACAAGATAGCAAGTGAGTTATTACAATAGGTCATTCAGATTTCTTCTATGTTAAAAACACTACACAAGTTAGAATGAGAATACCACATTCATCGTTTCTTGGAATCAATATTTCTGATGATATTGAAACTGGGGTGGTCTGCACAAAAAAAACAATGATGAGAATCTTACAAGAATACATCATAGTGGCTGAAATCATTGTGGCTGATAGGATTAGTTCAATATGGGGAAACTGCGTCAACTTCTAACTATAAAATAATTACGCAAAAGTTCAGTAAATATATTACAGACAGCTGGTCACTGTGTGCCATTCAACTTTGTATGCATAACAAACTTTGAAAATGACTGTTATGAGCAGTTGTAATGTTAAATTTGGCAACCATTAATTGAGGAACAAATAGTGAAAAGAGATAACTCACTTTCTTCCTGGATGTGCGCTATTATCTGGACATCACCCACATTCATGGGCTTGCTAGCAGAAGAGTAACTGCTGTCAGAAGCACTGCTGAGCTGATCTTCATCCAATCCACTCTCACACGAAGCAGTACGACCACTATGTCGACTAATGCTACGAGTCACAGTCCCGTCCACAACTGAGAATGTACTGTTCATAATTTCAGAATTATTTGCAGTATCCCGATCAATACACATAGTCGCATAGGGGAATCCTGTGTCCTCAGTTGGTAAGTCTGTTGCATTGATATTTCCTTGCTCCTTGGGTTTATGATTTGTCTGACCAGCAGAACATTTGTTATTCAAAGTTGTATTGAACAGTAAGTTTTCTGTAGTGAAATGAAAACCCGAATTGTTCTTTTTTTCATCACCCTGCAAATAATTAAAAAAACCATAGAATTCTAATAGTCTTAATTTAATTAAATTTAAAATTGTCAAGGAAGAACATACAAATACAAACACCAGAATACCTACAGAAAATGCTTGACCAATGTTGCAGAGAAATGACTACATGTACTTTGTAACAGTGAAAAGCCAAGAAAATAAGAATGTAAGACAGCTATGTACATGAGGGATGAGGAGCAAAAGACAGAGTAGTAAGTGGGCAGGAAAGAAAGGCATGAATGGAAATGAGAGATGGAAAGGGATGTTAAACAATGTTCTGCCGATCATAAGGTCTTTACCAACAGAGCAATAGTCGAGAATAAATCCTCCCAAATTTGAGTCCAGTGACTTATCACTGTTCCACCTTGGTACAGAAGGAGGGAAAGAAGGCAGGGTAAGGAAGTACAGTATATAAGAGTGCAGAGCATGGAATATAAGGAAAGAGACTTGACGAGAGGAGGAGAGGAGAGGAGAACTGACAAATTGACAGAATTTAGAGCTAGGGAAAATGATGTGACATCAGAATATATACTTAAATTATTGCTTTTGGTGTTTTTGCTTTGCTGTCAATTCTGATGAGAAAATCCAATCACTGAATTGTCCAGTGTAACTCTTTCTTGAGCTACCTTCTCCTTCATTATGAATCCTACTCCTGTTATACTAATTTCTGCTTATGTTGACATTACCCTCTATCTGTCTGGCCACAAACCCTTATCTTTCTGCTTCACTTTACTTACCCACATTATATCTAAACGGAGACTGTATTCTCTTTTTCCATTTTCTTGCTTTCCTAACGCTTTCATAATTGTGACATTACATGCTATGACTCAGAATGTCACTCTTTCGTTGGTTAAGGTCACACTTCCGGCAGTCCCCTCTAAAGTATCTCAATGGGAGACTAGTCTGTAACCTTTTGCCCATGGAGAGATGATCATTACTTTTTTGCCCCAATTACGAGCCACAAGTCCAGTGGATAAACACTGTATCTAATGCAGTAGTTGTCAATACCTTCTACATCCTCATGGTGTTGGTCATTGATGATTCTTCCATCTTTTAAGGGCAGTTTCCCAGAGACAAGAATGTGCACCAAGCCTCTGGCCACTCTTCCACCCTATTTGACATGGCTGTTGGTAGAACAAGGGTGATTCCTTATACCAGACGCCAGTGGTGACTGTAGTTGATGATTTTTATTTAAAATTTAAGCAGTGGCTAGAATCTAATCTGTAACCCATTCATTGTGATTACTAGCCCCTGATGCTACTCCTAGACCACAAATCCCTTATGTCATCAAAATCCAACAGACCACAACAGAATATAACTAAGGCCCTAGCCATTAATTTTGCTACTGAAGACACTCCGTAAGCTCTTGTCATTGGTACTGGCTCGCAGTTTGCATTTGCTGGTTTTTAGCAGTTCTACCTCCACTCTACCCCACCTCTAATGGTGTAGCCTAATGTTGTGTGAAATTTCAAAATGGCGAAGAAAAACTATTGACACCCACGACTACTGACTTTCCTTTTTATCCTTCTATTAGGTAACACCAATCCATGATCAAGGCCCAGTGAAACTATTGCTCAGATGCCTTCATCATTCCTTGTTAAATCAGGTGCCACCTCCATCAGTACAAGTACAAGAAGAAGAAGAAGAAGAAGCCACACTTTTTACAATGGACAGCCACATTTTGGTGCACATTATGTGACACACATCTGTCTAGATATGTGGCTTGATCATCATCCAGAAAAGCTGCCACCTGGTGCTGGTTGCCCAGGAGCAGCTCTCCTACCACCAGAACATCCAAAGCCATACCCTAGCCTTCACAGGGGACCATGCCCACCTCATCCTACCCTCCCCTGTGCCCTATGGGCCAATTCAAGAGCAGGTGGATGGGGGTGGCTGGAACGGGGAAGGATCTTTTAATCACACTGAATGCAATGTCACTTTAATCGACGTAATTATGCCTATGTCCTGCAGGGACACTAGTTGCAGAGTGGGAGGATAAACCCCCAGCAGTGGGTCACATGGCATAACAATCATGTCAGAGTGAAGGGCTGTCACACACTGCTACAATCTCACCTGTTGCAGCAAGAAGTTCAGAGCAAACTCTCCAGTGTAGTTATTTATAATGACCTTGTCCGCGTACTTCTCTCTTGGACTGTGTTTTGGGCTTTGTTGATTCCTAACATTGATGTTTGGTTAGCACACAGACTTCCCTGTCTGCCTAATGTCTGTTGAACCAATAGTTGTGTTTTCAGTGAACAAACTAACAGCATATGGATGCACCGAGAGTGTGGCTCGTATTCAAGTGCTTCCCAGTCAAAGCCACAAATAGTGTTCTCCTGGAAAACCTGTGAATTTTTAAACTTCCACCACCTCCTTGAGTTTTTCATTCTGTGTATTTCTAGGAGAACCTTCTGCTATTTATTTTTACATAATTTTTGTTTAATAAAATCTGCACTGTTGAAGAAGCAGATTTCTAACACCAGGTTTTGTACCCACTGTTTGGTTTTGTTTTGCTTTGCTTTAGGGCGGAAAAACAATGACGACAACAACAACAACAACAACTGGGGTCATACACGCCCAAGACAAAATTGTAGAACACAAAGACAGAGAGGAATTAAAAAATGACTATACGTCAGTCCCAATGGGCATAATAGAAGACAACTACAAAAAGGCACATGGAAAAGGGGCTAAAAATGACACCATACAGAAACAGAGGTCCAAAACTAAAAATTAAATGGCTTTTGCCATATTGCTTTGGTAGGTAAAAAGTAAAACACGGTTGACAGCCTGCACATCATTTGCTAAATCAGCTGATAACTCAGGTGGCAAACCCAAGTGGGAACATAAATGATTAAAAAATAGGCATTCCACCTGGAAGTGGTGGGCAGTTACAACTTGGGCACAATGTGTACAAAGTGGTGGGGTGGCACCACTTATCAAATGATGTTAGCTAAAAAGGCAGTACGTCCAAGAGGAGGTCATCCAAGCTGTTGGGAGGGGCTTAATAAGCCGGACCTTATTCCCGTGAAGGGAGGTCCATTGGCGATGCCAAAAGGACACCACTTCTTGATAGATGGCAACACAGAGATCATCGGAGGGAATAGAAGAACTCACGGGCTGAGGTACGAGGACTGCAGCCTTGGCAGAAGTGTCAGCAGCCTCGTTTCCTGGCAGACCAACATGACTAGGAACCCACAGAAATGTAACACTTGCTCCACAAAGAGTGAGCAAGTGACAGTTTTCCTGGACCCACTGCACTAAGGGATGGGCAGTGTACAGCGCACATAGACTTTGAAGAGTGCTGAGTGAGTCTGAGCAGAGGACACACCTGAAAAGGCTGTATTGCCAGATGAACTCTGTGGCCTGATACAAGGCAAAGTGCTTGGCTGTAAATACTGAGCAGTGTGCTGGAAGCCAATATCGAAAGACAGGGGTGCCAATGACGAAGGCACACCCGACCCCACAGTCAGTCTGTGTGCCATCAGTGTATACAAAGGCACTATTGCTAAGTTCCATGCGAAGGTCATGAAACTGAAGGCGATACACCTAGGCTGGGGTAGTGTCCTTAGGAAGTAAATGATGGCCAAAGTTAACGTGAAACACTTCGCAAAGCCTAGGTGGTGAAGGGTTCACACCCATTGGGTAAGTTGCAGAATGTGTGAAGTTAAGCCGCTGTAGCAAGTGCTGAAAGCGGACTCCAGGTGGTAACAGAAGAGAGGGATGCGCCCCATGCTGGCAAAAGAGTCGTCAAAGGAGGTCGCATAGGATGGGTGGCCACGCATAGCAGACAAATGGTATGCATACTGGCTAAGGGGAAAGTCACAGTGATAGGACAGTGGTCATTCAGCAGCTTCAGCATACAGACTCTCAACTTGGCTGGTGTACAAGGCACCCATGGCCAAATGGATGCCACAATGGTGGATAGTGCTGAGATGGTGTGAGAGGTATAGACGTACAGAACGGCGTCAGAGGGATGGACGTGCAGAGGGCATAAAGAACCCACAGTATAGTTTTGAACAGACAAAGGACCGGTACAAACAGAGGAGTGTGGTTTGATCAACACCCCAGGAAGTACCATTGAGGGCACGTAGGACATTGAAGAACCCCTTACAGCAGTCTGCCAGGTAAGACACATGGGAGGACCAAGAGTGTTTCCTATCGAGAATGAGCCCCAGGAATTTTGCAGTTTCAACGAACGAAAGGGCAACAGGCCCAAAATGTAAAGACGGCGAGAGAAACAATTTGCGCAGCCAGAAATTCATACACGGTTTCCCAGTTGAAAAATGAAAGCCACTGTCGATGCTACAGGAGTACTGATAATCAAGATATCGCTGAAGACGTCGCTCAAGGAGACAGGTCCGTGGAGAACTGCTGTAGATGGCAAAATTGTCAACAAAAAGTGAGCCAGAGATGCACGGCAGAAGACAGGCCATTATAGGGTTAATAGCAATAGCAATGAGAGTGACACTCAGGACAGAACCCTGAGGCACACCATTTTCCCGGATAAAGGTGTCCAACAAGGCAGAGCCCACAAACCCTTTGAAAACTTGGTCTTTTAAAAATTCCTGAAGGAAACAGGGCAGGCGGCCACAGAAGTGCCATGTGTAAAGAGTACGGACGATACCAGTTCTCCAGTAGGTGTCGTAGGCCTTCTCCAAATCAAAAAAATATGGCCACAGTCTGGGAGTTCCGCAGAAAACCATTCATGACATGGGTTGACAAAGTAACAAGGATGTCAACTGCAGAACGGCACGCTGGAAATCCACACTGTGCGTTCGTCAGTACATTGTGATACTCAAGCCACCATACCAGCCGAGCATGAGTCATACGTTCCATCACATGGCAAACGCATATGATAAGAGGGATGGGGCAGTGGCAAGAAGGATGGTTTTGTCGATACCAGGCTTAGGTATGGGTATGAAGGTGGCTTCATGCCAGTGTTCAGGAAATAAGCCCTCTGCCCAGATGTGGTTGTGGGTGTTCAGCAGGAAGTGCTTGCCTGCAAGAGAAAGGTACTGCAACTTTTGAATGTGGACAGCATCTGGCCCTAGGACTGGGATGAACCGAGAGCACGACCTAGCTCCCTCATAGTAAAGGGACACTGTAGCACTCACGATTTAGAGAAGAGAAGGGTATCGCCTGAGCCTCCTCCACTTGTTTCTGATGGAGGAAGGCAGGGTGATAGTGGGAAGAGTTCGAAACTGCCACAAAATGGTGGCCCAAGGTGTTGGAGATTGGAATAGGGTCCACGATGACATCGTCTGCAACTGTCATGCCGGATATTGGCGAATGGATCTTGGTTCCAGAGAGCCATCGGAGGTTGGCACACATGAGAAAGGAAGGGGTGGAACTGTTAAAAGAACTAGTGAATGAAATCCAGCTAGCTCTTTTGCTATATCAAAGAATGCGGTGCACTTTACATGTGTCTGTTTATAATAAATGCAGTTTGCCATTGTAATATTCAGATAGCCACCTGGAATGTGAGGACACTCAAGAGGCCTGGCAAGCTACAAGAAATTGGGAATGAGTTAGATAAGAATCAAGTGAAAATAGCAGCAATACAAGAAACTAGATTTCAGGGCAAGGAATGACAGGGTGGGGGGAACATTTAACTATGCATAGCGGTGGAGATACAGGCCTTTATGGCACTGGTTTCCTTCTATATAGGTCTCTGAAGGCTAATGTAATTGGTTTTATGGTAGTAAGTGACAGAATGTGTTCTCTAAGGATAAGGGCAAAAACTTTTAACATTACAATAGTGAATGTCTATGCCCCTATGGAGGAGGCAGACAAAGATGCAAAGGATATATTGTATGACAAATTGGAAGAAGAAACTGGTAGAATTCAAAGGCACGATATGACAATAATACTTGGAGACCTAAATGCAAAAATAGGGAAATAAGAGGTATATAGAAAGTATAATAGGAAAGGAAAGGCTACACAATGACAGCAACGATAATGGGCTCAGACTGATAGACTTTGCCAGTGGGAAAAACATGATAATAAAAAGCACTTATCACCCGAGGAAAGATATTAAGAAAGGTACATGGGTATCACCAGACGGAAACACAAGAAACCAAACAGATCACGTACTCATAGACAAAAGGCATGCATCAGATATTATGAAAGTTAGCAGCTGCAGAGGGGCAGATGGAGAGACAGACCACTACTTAGTACGAATTAGATGTAAGCAGAAGATAAATTCAGTAAGAAACCAAAGGAGTCAGATAAGAATTAAACACAATATACAAAGACTCCAAACAAAGGAAACACACGAAGAATATAGGAAGAAACTAGAAGAGATGTCGGAAGCTGGGAGATACACAGGGAATGAAGATAACGTGGAAACTAAATGGGAGTCGTTGAAAACTGCCATTAGCGTAGCTGCAGAAGAGATACTGGAGAGAGAACAACACAAAAGGGTTGTTAAGTGGTTCAACAAGGAATGCTTAACAGTAATACACAAGAGAAATTAAGCGAGACGGAGAGTGTTGCAAAGGAACATGAGGTTAGTGGCAGAAGAATACAGAGAAAAGAGGAAAAAAGCAGGTAAGCTTTGTAGGGTAAAGAAAAGGCAGCATGAAAGGCGAGGGATAGAGCAGCTGGACAAAATGGGACAATAAAGAGATCAGAAGGTTCTATGAAAGAACAAGAGATTTGAAGGAAGGTTTCCAACCTCTAGCAGTTTTTTTTTAGGATAAGGACAGAAATCTAATTGGAGATAGAAGTAAAGTCCTAGAAAGGTGACAAGAGTATCTTACTGAACTACATGATGGGAAAGGATGGGATAAAGAAGAAGGAAACATGATTGAGAATGAAAGGGGAGTTAGATGTAGAGGATTGGGAAAAGGAAGTAGTAACAGAGCTAGAGGAAGTAGTAACAGAGCTAGAGGAAATGAAGAATGCTATCAAGAGCCTAAAAAATAATAAAGCAGCAGGAAAGACAGCATAGAGGCCGAATTATTGAAATATGAAGGAAAGAAAATGGAGGAGCCAGTGCAAGAATCGACAAAGGAAATATGGATAAAAGAGGTAATGCCCAAGGACTGGAACATGGGAATTATCTGCCCGTTACAAGTCAGAATGTAGTAATTTCGTGGAATCACTCTCTTGGATGTAACATATAACATATTCAGTAAAATTTTAGCCTCCAGACTTGCCAGGATGATAGAAGGGATATTCAGGGACTATCAAGGGTGGATTTAGGAGGAACAGATCCACGATGGATCAGATATTTTTATTAAGACAAGTGGTAGAGAAGATTTATGAATATGACAAGCAACTACATCAGTTGTACATCGATTTTAAGCAAGCGTACGACAGCCTACACAGGAAGAAAATTATGCAGATCGTGAAAGATTTTAGAATCCCACTAAAACTGGTCAATTTAATAGAAATGACAATGAAAGCAACAGTGTGTAAAGTAAGAATAGAGCAAGAACTGTCTGGAGAATTCCAAGTACAGAAGGGGTACGACAGGGAGATGTGATCTCTACAATGCTATTTAATTTAGTTTTAGAAAAGGTGATGCTGCAAATGCTGATAAACCCAGGAGGATCAATACTTAATCGGCAAGTTCAAGTGGTAGCATATGCAGATGATGTAGCACTAATGACAAGGAATGTAAGGGCACTAAAGGGGAACTACAATACGTTAGAGGAAGCAGCAAGAGAAATAGGTTTGCAAGTAAACAAACAAAACAAAGTATATGGTGATGGGGGAGCCCAATATAAACAGACAAAAGAATTCAATAGTAATGAATGGGAAAGAATATGAAAGAGTAAAAACATTTAAATATATCAGTTCTGCAATAATGGAGGACAATAAAGTGGCAGTAGAAATTAAAGCCCCCCCCCCCATGAACCATGGACCTTGCCGTTGGTGGGGAGGCTTGCGTGCCTCAGCGATACAGATAGCCGTACCATAGGTGCAACCACAACAGAGGGGTATCTGTTGAGAGGCCAGACAAACATGTGGTTCCTGAAGAGGGGCAGCAGCCTTTTCAGTAGTTGCAAGGGCAACAATCTGGATGATTGACTGATCTGGCCTTGTAACAATAACCAAAACGGCCTTGCTGTGCTGGTACTGCGAACGGCTGAAAGCAAGGGGAAACTACAGCTGTAATTTTTCCCGAGGGCATGCAGCTTTACTGTATGATTAAATGATGATGGCGTCCTCTTGGGTAAAATATTCCGGAGGTAAAATAGTCCCCCATTCGGATCTCCGGGCGGGGACTACTCAAGAGGATGTCGTTATCAGGAGAAAGAAAACTGGCGTTCTACGGATCGGAGCGTGGAATGTCAGATCCCTTAATCGGGCAGGTAGGTTAGAAAATTTAAAAAGGGAAATGGATAGGTTGAAGTTAGATATAGTGGCAATTAGTGAAGTTCGGTGGCAGGAGGAACAAGACTTCTGGTCAGGTGACTACAGGGTTATAAACACAAAATCAAATAGGGGTAATGCAGGAGTAGGTTTAATAATGAGTAGGAAAATAGGAATGCGGGTAAGCTACTACAAACAGCATAGTGAACGCATTATTGTGGCCAAGATAGATACGAAGCCCACACCTACTACAGAGAGGATATAAAATGTAGGCTGGCAATGGCAAGGAAAGCGTTTCTGAAGAAGAGAAATTTGTTAACATCCAGTATTGATTTTAGTGTCAGGAAGTCATTTATGAAAGTATTCGTATGGAGTGTAGCCATGTATGGAAGTGAAACATGGACGATAAATAGTTTGGACAAGAAGAGAATAGAAGCTTTTGAAATGTGGTGCTACAGAAGAATGCTGAAGATTAGATGGGTAGATCACATAACTAATGAGGAAGTATTGAATAGGATTGGAGAGAAGAGAAATTTGTGGCACAACTTGACCAGAAGAAGCGATCGGTTGGTAGGACATGTTCTGAGGCATCAAGGTATCACCAATTTAGTATTGGAGGGCAGCGTGGAGGGTAAAAATCGTAGAGGGAGGCCAAGAGATGAATACACTAAGCAGATTCAGAAGGATGTAGTTTGCAGTAGGTACTGGGAGATGAAAAAGCTTGCACAGGATAGAGTAGCATGGAGAGCTGCATCAAACCAGTCTCAGGACTGAAGACTAGAACAACAACAACAGAAATTAAAGAAAGGATAGTGAGTGGAAATCATTGCTATTTTGCCTTGCAGAACATATTTAATTTGAGGAATGTTAGTAGGAATACAAGAATCAAAATATACATGACCATATTACGACCTATAGTAATATATGGATCAGAAGGCTGGGTACTGACATTAAAGGAGAACTGCTTATTGAGATGGGAAAGAAAGATACTGAGAAGGATTTTTGGAGCAGTGGGAGAGGAAGATGACTGGAGAGAAACTGCAAATGTAGAACTAAAAACACTTTTTGGACAGATGGATGATGTTGTTAAAATTAAGCAGGGAAAAATATGATGGGCAGGACATGTACAGAGAATGCCAGAAACTCAGAGTGTCAAGAAAGTTTTCATGGGAAAACCTGATGGGAGAAGGAGAAGAGATAGACCCAGGAAAGGCGGCTGAGTGGCCGAACGGTTCTAGACGCTACAGTCTGGAACCGCGCAACCGGTACGGTCGCAGGTTCGAATACTGCCTCGGGCATGGATGTGTCTGATGTACTTAGGTTAGTTGGGTTTAAGTAGTTCTAAGTTCTAGGGGACTGATGACCTTAGATTTTAATTCCCATAGTGCTCAGAGCCATTTGAACCAAGACCCAGGAAAAGGTGGCTGGATGATATGGAAGAAGATCTAAAGGCGATGGGAATAATAAATTGGAGAAGACAACGGACAGAGTAGAATGAAGGCAGGTGGTACAAGAGGCCAAGGTTCTTCAAGGACTGTAGAGCCAACCAAGAAGAAGTTTGCCATCGTAGGATGGTGGTTAAAAATGCGGAGAGCATGTCTCGGTGTGCGAATTACATCGCGGCATGCCTCAGTCCACCAAGGGACTGGGACATGACAGGAAAAAAAAAAAAGAGGACGTGTGAGGAATGGAACATTCTGTAGCAGTAAGGCAGAAGAGGTTAAGTTGGTTAAGAAAATCAGCCAAGAGGGCACCTCTCTGACAGGTCCTGGGAGAACCCCAAAGGGGATGATGTGCATTAAAGTCACCGACTAGCAAAAGGGGGGAGGTAGCTCCCCAATAAGCTGAAGGAAGTCTGCCCTCGCGACATTGAATGACAGTGGGACATAAATGCTACAGAGGGAAAATGTCAGATGGGGAAGGAAATGGCGAACTGCAACAGCTTGAAGATGGGTATTCAGGGAGATGGGTTGATTATGAATGTCATCCCATACGAGCAGCATGACGCCCCCATGAGATGGACTACTGACCTCAGTGGGAAGGTCAAAATGAACCGGTAAGAAATGTGAAAGCTCAAAGTGGTCTTGAGGGTGCAATTTCATTTCCTGAAGGCAGACTACAAGGGGCCACTGCAATGCTAAAGCAGCCGTAAATCTTCTTTGTGGGACCAAGGCAGCAAACGTTCCACTGGTCACGATGAAGACATGTAGGTGTGTCACCTCAGCAGCTGCTGAGTGACAGCCATTGAATAGTCACTACTACAGGGCACAGAAGCAGGAGGATTCTGCTCAATGTGGCCCATGTGCTAGCCGGGCTAAAGTATCACGTGGCAACACCGTCAAGGAGGATTTTCAAGTTGGTGAAGGAGAAGACCATTTGCCTTTGGTGGACTTCTTCGAGCCTTTCTGGTTAAAGGAAGACTCAGGTGTTGTTTGGCTGGAGGAATGGAGGAAGTCTTCACGGGACTACTCCTTCAGTCCTTTCTCACTTATTGGTTGTGTAGCTGGTGGTTTCTCCACTTGAGGCGAGAGTTTGATGGCTTGTTGCACAGCTGGACTGGGAGGGGGGGGGGGGGGGGTGGCGATGCTACCTTGACACTGGGCGATTTCACAACCTCAGAGCAGAATTGGAGGTTGCATGTCTGCATGGCCATGTCCTTCATGGTGCGAGGGTTAACAAGAACATAACTCTAGGTCCCAGAGGGGAGAACGCATGGTTTGCGACTAGCCAGCAACTTGTGAGCGACTGGGTAAGGCACTTTTTCTTCTACCTGGATCTCCTGGACAGCCCACTCATCAAGACACACAGGACAATCCTGAGGGGGTGGTATGGCAACCATTGCAGTTGATACAGCGGGGCGGAGGCAACAGACAATCGCCCCACTTGTGCATCCCTACCACAGGTTACACGTTTGACTGGGTGTCTACAAGACATTCTAGTGTGGTTGAAATGATGACACTGGTAGCAGCTTATCTGGTTCAGAATGCACAGCCGCAAGGGGAATTTTTGTAAGTAATACTTCGGAATCAAGAGTACCAAAAGCTCTGCTAGAATCAAGCAGAGAGAAAATGATCGCTTCACATCTGCCCACGAAATGTTTGATGTAGTCAGTCACCTTAATTAATGCAGTTGCCGTGCCAGTGTTTTTGAAAGCCCGATTTTTCAGCTGCTCATTAAGAAACTACTCAAAGGTTTTAGATACTACAAGTGATATGTTTATTGGCATATAATTGTATGATGACCGAGTTGTCTTTACTGAGAGTTTGTTGAGTTAAGCTTTGTTTCCACTCTATAGGACAGGTACCATTAACGACACAAACTGAAGATATCTGTAAAAGAAGTTCATATTAGTGATTCAGTTTCTCCTTATTCCAACTGACCTCTGTGTCTACAAGAGATGGCCATATATTCCCTAACTTAAAAAGAAGTCGTGACATTTTAAAGTATCTGTCACAAAGAGTGAAGAACAGTTTCCTTTTAAGAGACACCTATGCTTAACACACACTTTTCAGACCCTACTCGTGATGTTACTTTTGCAGTGGGCAAATGGAACAATAACAATCAGTAAGTCTGATTTTTAAGTGTCCTTTCATATAATATGTAAGAATCATCATGCACCGAGTTTAACTCATCATTCTTTCACATTTGTGAATTTACACCAGAAAATTTAATTTCAAGGTTGAAATGTACATACAGTATCCGTTCCAAAAGTTATAAGAATAATTTTTGGTAGGTGAAAATGCTGGCTGTCACGACGGAGTTTCAGACGGAGAAATTGGTGAGGGATTTAAGCTTTGAAACAGAGCTGGTGTCAGTTGCTTGCAGGCAGTAGCTGATGCAGGGTCACGCCCTGCACAGACGTATCTACTGCACCATCATCAACCAAAAATGGAGCAGTTTTGGGAGCAGCATTTTACAATCAAACTGTGTGAAACTGGGGCACAGGTGCTTGAAATTCTTTGAAAGGCCTATGGTGATAAGGCAATGAAACAAAGCCAAAATTTTACGTGTCACAGGAGGTTGCGGGGAGGTCAGGAGTCCATCAGTCACGACGATCGTTCGGCACACCCGTAGACATCACAAACAGATGAATCAATGCAAAAAGTGCACCAAGTTATGGACAAGGACAGACAGTTAAGTGTTTGGACGATTGCAGAAGCATGTACTCAAAACAATCATTCACCACATTTTAACTAGGATCTTCAAATGAGGGAAGTCTGCATGAAAATGGTGCCAAAAGTCCTGATGAGTGAGATGAAGGAGCAGTGTTTGCTGAAGTGCCAGGAATTGCTTGACCACTACGAAAAGGACCCATAATTTTGAGGGAGAGTGATCGCAGGGGATGAGACATGGATTCTTAGCACAATCCCAAAACAAAGAATCAGAGCAGTGAGTGTCACACCAAGGAGCCTCCTCACCTGAAAAAAAGCAAGGTTGAGCAAATCGGGAGTCAAGGCCATGCTCATTATGTTTTTCGACAGAAACTCTGTTGTTCACAGTGAATTTGTGCCACAAGGACAAGCAGTCAACGAGGAGTTTTACCGCGAAGTGCTCAAATGGTTGTGCAACAGGATTTGATGCGCATGAAAAGAAATTTGCGACAATTGGATTGCGCACTATGACAATGAGTCAAGCCACACTGAGCTCATTGTCTCCGAGTTGCTGGCCAAAATGGGTGTGGCAGTGCTGCCCTAGCCGCCATACAGCCCTGATCTGGTGCCAGTGGACTTCTTTTTATTCCCAAGGTTCAAAAAAACCCTGAACGGAATTCAGCATAGGATGCTTGAGGTGGTAAAAGCAGCTACGATGATGACACTGGATGAGACTCCCGCTGGCTTCCAGGTGACCTTCAATGATTAAGTAAAGCATTGGCAATGGTGCAACGAAGCAGGGGGGAGAATACTTTGGAAAGTTCTGAAAAGATTTTAGACTGATACTGAATAAATTATTTTTAAATTTCATTTCATGAATTTTGGGGCAGACCCTGTATAATAACATGTTTAAACAATTGGAAGTCTGGATAGAATAGCAACAACATAGAAAGGATAGATTGCTACTCACCACAAAGAGACAGGTACAATGAAAAACAACTGCTAAAATATAGCTGCAGTCAGGCCCCAGCATCCAGCTTGTGCTTGTGTGTGTTTTCTTCTTTGGATGGAGAACTCTCTCTGCAAGCTTAAATATTTTATCTATATTTTAGCAGCCTTTTTCACTGTGCCTGCTCAACACCACCTCTCTATCCTTTCCATATTCTTATAACACTGTGTTTGTTAGATGAAGACTCTGTGACCGACACAAACCTAGGAAAGAAGTCTTGATGACGTAAAAAGAACACTTGCCACAATAATGGTGCGTTATTATCTCAAGCCACCCACTGGGTGCCACCAACTGCGCGCCGGCCTGTGCCCAGCTAGTTACCGAAACCAGCGAAACTTCGGTATGCGGTGTAGATGACATTTGTGGCAGCAACAAACAAAAACCCACTTTATTGTGTATAAATATTGTCCAACTAGCCAGGCAGGTCATCAAATCAGCAAGTCACCAAGTCGGCTTCCGTCAAGGTGTCTGCTTCCGCTGTGAGGTTGCTACCACTCCATGGTCATCCTGCCAGGGGTGCAGCCACAACATCCATGGGCTGAGTGTCGAACTGAGGTCCTCCTGGCCACTGACCTATTAGGTGTTAGCCAGTGCCAGATCCGCTAGCCAGATACCACACTGAGGTTCACCCACCAGACATCTATGCTCTGTCACCCACCATCCTGGACTTGGCCTGGCTGTGCCAGTCTGTCACATCAGCTCCAGACAGCTCTGCTGGTTATGTTTACCATGCTATATCATGCCACAGCTGGGCTGTGGTGGGAGTGACAGCTGCAAGTGTCTTCACAACAATGTTCAGCTGCCCTGGTGGGTTGATGCCCACCTTTCAGCACCTGACATGTGGACTTGAGATACTAATATGATCTGTTGCAAAGTAATAAAGGGATTTTATGTCATTGTTCAGATTTAGACAAACCCTGACCCACCATCATCCATCAGAGAGCGCATGCATACGTACACACACACACACACACACACACACACACACACACACACACACACACACACCCCTCTCTTATTTGTAATTTGTTAAACCTTTTTAAAAAAATATCATCTGAAGATGGGAGGATGCTACGCTCTTAAGCCTTAAAACAGATAATAGTTTTATGGTTAATAATTCCTAAACGTGACTGGTTGCTGGAGTTTTCTCCAGAAATCAAATTCTTATTTTATATATCTGATGAACTTGCATTATGTGGGTTCAATCAAAGAAGTTTCCAACTGTTTACTTGCTTATATCAAGACGAAATTTTTAATTATTAAGCAAAAATGAGCATCCAAAAAAATCCAGTTTTGTTGAAACATATATTTAAAAAATCATAAAACTCAAAAACAAATGAAATCTTTTCCTACTTATGAGGCCCGTAAATTCTCATTGTCCTATGACTTTAGCAATATGAGAATCACTACATTGTTTAGTGAACAAAAATTTAAAACATTGTTGCATAAATGATGACAGGTAAAATATAAGGCGCTGCTTTTAATTTTAATCCAAAGGCTGCAGTTCCTCACTTTTCAACAATTCACAGAGTCTTCAAGGGACAGGAAACACACAGGAGCTGGCAACATGCTGGTGTCACTATATGTTCTCCAACATTGCAAAAAACAAAATTCTGAATGGTCTCAAGTACATATCCAAAGCAGTTCCCAGTCTCTCACCACCGATGCCAAGATAGGCTTGATTGGACTTCAGTCTGCAGACTCTGCATGCATTCAAGCATTTGGGTGTCTGATCAGTCAATCTTCAGTTTATTTGATGTTTGCACACTACTGTTCCTGTGCACTATGTGCTAGACAGCAAGGCCGACCAGCTGGCAGCATACATTGTTCTCCAGCATGAGTGTGTCATCCTGAATCCATCCACGGCAGAACTCTAGCACTTCAATTCGAGCTGCAGGCATCTTACCCTTCATGGCTAAGTTTATCATTACATTTTGTGATGCGGCAACAATATTATTTGGAGCGTACCAACATATCAAAGTCTCCATGCAAACAATATCCCAGAAACAAAAAAAAAAAATATCACAGGACCATACCACCAAGTCCCAAAATTCTTCACCAAATTGGAGGTACTGGCAACAAAACACTGCTTGTTTCTCTATAATAAGATATAATGGTTTGGTTTCTAAGCCTGTGGAGAATGAAACCAGCAGCATGAAGGTGTTGGTGGACAGTTATAGCACTCACTCATTGACACAATGAGGTTTCTGTGCACTCCTATAACTGATAGACTTTTGTTTCAATGCTTGTTATTAAAATGGCTAAATGTTGGTCCCCAGCAGTTGATTTAAACCTCAATGCATTTTTGTGAGTTCTAAGCCATTTGCTCTCCTCTTGTTGTCTTCTTACTCATATTTCTTTACATTCGAGATAATCCTGCAACATGTGCAATTGGGCAACAACATCGCCACATAACAACTACATGACCACTAGTTACCTTTGATAACTAAGGCACGCTGAAAAAAGAAAACCCTATTATTATTTGCCCTATTCTTATATAAATGTTGACATAATCTGAGCCATTTATCACTGAAAAAGACTAACTGCAACAGCACAAGACTCAAAATTGTACCCAAAAATATGACCCATACCCTAGTGTTCATAACGATCATTTTAACCACAGATTGGTAGGAGTTGCTCAGCAACATGTCAGTTCACTAACTGTAGACTATATTCTTTAGTCTGTTGTAAGGTTGATTGATTTGGTGTGCTTGTGCGTGTGTGTGTGTGTGTGTGTGTGTGTGTGTGTGTGTGTGTGTGTGTGTGTGTGTGTGTTTTTGGAAGGGGGGAAGGGGGGGAGGAGGCAGCAAACAGCGTCGTCAGTACCATCAGATTAGGGAAGGATGGGGGAGGAAGTCAGCTGTGTCCTTTCTAAGAAACCATCCCGGCATCTGCTTGAAGACATTTATGGAACTCACAGAATACCTAAATTAGGATGGCCAGACATGGATTTGAACCATCCTCCTCACAAATGCAATTCCAGTGTGCTATCAACCACTGCGCCACCTTGTTCGGTACTCTGTTGCAACAGAGGTTGCGAGGGGTTTATGGTAATATACCAGCACAACTATATGAGTGTTATAGGGATGCTGTTAAAAGCCAAAATATTCACTTCCATGAGCACATTTTGCACACTAGATTCACACAATGCTTAATTATCTCTCATAATTTCACAGCTTATAAGAAAACAGTTTTACACCAGTCAAACGATTTACCAACGACATTGTTGACTCAACAGTAACATCTTCATCATCAATTTCTTCTCCTCCTGGAAGGATGTGGAATATGAAAGGTGCAGAAAAGCAGGGCAGTTCTACAAATGCATTAGGGGGCTTATTTGGAGCAAGGAGGTGCCACAGAAATCCAAGGGAATTATATACCGAACCTACTTTGTCCCCATATTGGCATACGGAAGTGAGACATGGGTAATGCACAAAAGCGACAAAAGTAGAATACAGGCTAGTGAAATGAAGTTCCAGAGGAGCAGGTTGAGTGTAACAAGACGAGACAGATTGCGAAATGTGTATGTGAGGGAAAGACTAAAGGAGGAACCAGTACAGGACAGGATAGAAAAATCAAGACTGCAGTGGTATGGACACATGAAAAGAATGGATGAGGGAAGAATTCCAAAGAGGATGTTTGATCTGCAACTGGAGGGGAAGAGGCCCAGAGGAAGACCAAGATATAGATGGGTGAAGGGAGTGAAGGAATGTGTGATGAGAAGAGGAGAGAACTGGACGAAGGTGGAAGAGGGGGAATGGTGGAAAGACAGAACACGATGGAGAGGCTTGTGTTCCTGACAGACCCAGCCAGTGGCTGGAAACTGTCCAAGATGATGATGATGATGATGATTGTTGACTCAACAGATGACAGTAGGTGCCAATTAGAGTGGCCTTTGGTAGAAGCATCCCAGAAACACATTCATTTACTACATAATGTTGAAGCCCTATGCCACTTAATGACAGAATCAGCAAATAGTGAATGAAGTACCATTGTTAGTCATCCATGGCGAAAGTTTTTATCATCTTATTATTACTTCAAGATATTGCAGTTTTCTTACTCAGCAGTGTATACAACTTAATTACGCTAGACTCTCGCTAATCCGGTCATTCCTGGCACATATGGGTGCTGGATTAGCAGAAGTGCTGGATTATTGAGTATCTGAAATTTATTTTATTCATTTATTTTGTTTTTTATTTATTTTTAAAACATAGGGGATATAGTGTACTGTATTTTATTAAACCGAAGGATACAATTTTAAAACAGGATATACTTTTTTAAATCCAAATATACATTAATTTTCAAAGAAGACCTAGTCCTTGAGTGCATACTGTTCATAATTATACAGTCGTATCATTCACTATGAAACATGTCCCTAATTTTTAATTGTTGCAGTGATGATACATGATGGTGGCATGCTTTATCATGCAAGCGCTTTACAAGCATTACATCGGTACTGCATGTATCTGGTTGTTGCATAATGTAATCCAGGAAGACCTCGGCAGCTTCAGCACCAGCAGTGTGAGAAATCTTCATGCTATCTCCTCCTGTGTCCTCTTCTTCATCACTTTCGTCATTACTTTTTCTTGCATGCTTTTGATTATTTCTTCACCTGTTAAAGTTTGGTCTGTATCACAGTTTTCCTCATTCAGCCTCTTAGTAACATCTTCATCATCAATTTCTTCTCCTCCTGGAAGGATGTGGAATATGCCAGTGTACAAAGTAATTGATAATTCCGAGCTGACTGGCTCATCTCTGTCACTCACTACTGGATCCAACTCGGCATCAATGTATGGCCACAATTTTCTCCAGCTCTTCATTATGGTAGCACTCTCCACTTTATCCCATGCTTTGGCTGCTTGGAAAACAACAACATGTATGTCAATCGCTTTCCATACCTTTAGCATAGTCTCGATAGAGTCGTTTTTACTTTCGTTCAGAACGGAGACGAGAAGTGAATGTCGATAATGACATTTAATTGATTCCAAAATTCCCTGGTCCTTGGAATGAATTAGGGCTGTCACATTGGATGGGAGGAAGAGCACTTATCCATGTATACCATCGGACTTTAGAGAAACATCTGAAGGATGACTGGGAGCATTGTCAATTATAAGGATAGCTTTCAGTGGAAGCTCTCTCTTCTTTAGCTCTTTTCTCACTGCTGGTACAAACGTTTCATGGAACCACCGAGAGAATATTTGTCTGTCCATCCACGCTTTCTTCTGAGTGCAGTACTGCACTGGTAGAATATTTATGTCAGTGTGTTGAAAACAACGTGGATGTTGGGATTTTCCCATCACCATAAGTGGTAGTTTATGACTCCTATTTGCATTACAACACACCATTAATGTTACGTGCTGTTTCTGTTGCTTGTAACCACGAGCTTCCTTCTCGTTCTTGGCAGCTAATGGTTTTGAAGGAAGCATCTTGTAAAAGAGTCCTGTTTCATCAGCATTTTACGAGGCATCAGCAATTAAATCTTCTTCCTCTGTTATCTTCTGTATCTTGCTTACAAACTCACCAGCATTCACATCATTAGCTGAGCATCTTTCGCCGGTGACTGTCAGCTGATGAATGCTATGCTGTTTTTCCCAGTTCAATAGCCAACCTTTGCTCGCTGCAAACAAGTAACTACCGCCAAGATGTTTGTTAAATGCAGATGTTTTTTCCTATATAATTGGGCCAATGACTGGAATTCCTTTTCTGGGTTGTTGTATGAACCACCTGTAAATAGCTATGTCCAATTCTTCATTCTCGCTCTTTCGCATAACCTTCTGTTTTCCAAACTCATTATCCAATTTATGTTGAGTACTGTCGAATAACATCTTTCTTTTTGATGTCATAAATAGTTTGCTCATCCAAAATTGAACTCGGCAGCAATGGCTTTCTGCGAAGAACCTCAATTTAACTTACCTAAAATTTCAAGTTTCTGCTTCAGGTTTAGTGTAATGTGTTTTCTTTTAGAAGACGTGATTCCGAACAGTAAAGAAAGCTACTATTTCAAATACAGTATATAAAGCATTGTTGCACACGATAATTCATTGCACACGTGTTTTTGGATGTGCGCAAGATTACTGAGAGGCCAGACTACTGAGGGCCGGATTAGCAACTGTCTATTGTATTTCTGTCTTTGGCAGATATGATCACACTGTGTTGAAATCTATAACTCTGGAACTTTCAAAATACACACCTCAACAAACGTTTGGAATGTCAGAGTTTACTACAATCCCTTCTTACACTACACCCACTTAGATTTATACCATACCTTATTAACAAAATAAACTTCATTCCTTATGAGAACAAGAAAGATTTATATATATATATCTAAAAACAAAGATGATGAGACTTACCAAACAAAAGCGCTGGCAGGTCGATAGACACACAAACAAACACACAAAATTCAAGCTTTCGCAACAAACAGTTGCTTCATCAGGAAAGAGGGAAGGAGAGGGAACGACGAAAGGATGTGGGTTTTAAGGGAGAGGGTAAGGTGTCATTCCAATCCCGGGAGTGGGAAGACTTACCTTACGGGGAAAAAAGGACGGGTATATAGACACACACACACACACACACACACACACACACACACACACACACACACACACACACACACACACACACACCCACCCATCGGCACATACACAGACACAAGCAGACATTTGTAAAGGCAAAGAGTTTGGGCAGAGATGCTGCCTCTGTACTTCGTCCTCGACTGATATCTCTGCCCAAACTCTTTGCCTTTACAAATGTCTGCTTGTGTCTGTGTATGTGCGGATCCACACATATACAGACACAAGCTTGTGTCTGTATATGTGTGGATGGATATGTGTGTGTGCGTGCGCGAGTGTATACCCGTCCTTTTTTCCCCGTAAGGTAAGTCTTTCCACTCCCGGGATTGGAATGACTCCTTACCCTCTCCCTTAAAACCCACATCCTTTCGTCTTTCCCTCTCATTTCCTCTTTCCTGATGAACAGTTTGTTGCGAAAGCTTGAATTTTGTGTGTATGTTTGTGTGTCTATCGACCTGCCAGCACTTTCATCATCTTTGTTTTTAGATATATTTTTCCCACGTGGAATGTTTCCCTATATATTCTTTTTAAAAACAAAGCAGACTCCTTCCTAACTTGCATATCGGAAACAAAAACAGTGAAAATGTCATCATGATAATTATCAGTCTGTAGTAGTATGTCCTCCCTGTAAACGGATGGGTTCTTCCACTCTTCAAGGCACGTTCTGAATGAAACCAACTTGATCTTGGGGTATGAGGTCCCGTACCTCAAAGGTAGCTTCAGTGAGGTTCTGAAGATAGTCAGGTGGATTCAGACATCGTGCAATGACCACCTTCAATAGGTCCCATGCATGCTCAGTTGAATTCATGTCTGGTGACTGTGCTGGCCAACGCATTCCGTTAATGTTGCATCTCTGAAAATACTGAGACACAGCTAAAGTACAGTGCAGTCTTGCATTGTCATCAACTAAGATGAAGTTGTCACTGACTTCACACTTGTAGGACCTTTCAATTGTTTGTGAGATCCCTTGGGGGTATCGGGGACCAGTCAAATTGCTGTAGATGGGAATGAGAGGGGTCGCTGTCCCACCGTTACTGCCATTCAGAACATTATGCCTCCACCTGCAAAAGGATGGACTTCCTGAATGTATCCGTATTCCTGGTGTCGTCTAATGCTTCACCAAACCCTAGCACATCTAGTGCCCAGTAGTAAGCTAATCCTGGTCTCATCAGCAAACATGAAATTACTTCATTCTGCAATGGTCCAATGTTGATGGGCAACAGCCCAGGTTCTTCGATTACATCAGTTCCATTTGTTCAGTGCGAGAGATAGGTAGGTAGGTTGGTTGGAATAAAAGAGGGGGAAAGGGACCAAACTAGGAGGTCATTGGTCCCTTGTTACTAGTAAAACTATGCCACAAATGTGAGAATAAAATAGATACGGCATATAACATAAAATGGAAAGAAAGGAAAGACCACAAGAATGAAGGAAACACAACAAACACTAAAAGAAACAAAAGAGGACAAGAGAACAACAGAGATGCAAGAAACAGTTACAAGAGAGTAAAACCAGGAAGCAGATTACAGTGGCTGGCTGACCAAGAAAATAAAAATGAAAAGCCAGCTCCCCTGCAACACATTAAAACCTTCACCCCAAAAACACTAGGGTGGAGGACACAGAGGGACAAAGGACAGGCGCTAAAACTTAGATCAAATGATAAAACTCAACCTCATGGATGATACGTAAAACCGAATCAACCGATGAGGCATTGTCTGCTAAAAATCAATGATAATGAGACCGGCAACCGAGGATAAATTCGTAGGACTGCCAAAGGAGGACACAGCAGAATAATATGGGCCACTGTCAACCAGACGCCGCACCGACACTGAGGTTGGTGTTCACGGTGCAGGAGGTTGCCTGGGTCGCCCATACATGGCCAATGTGGAGCCTGCAGAGAACCACAGAGTTCCTGCGAGATGCCCTCACCGAGGACTTTCACACATTCGTGGTCCCCTTAATGGCTCACAGTTTGTTGTGCATACTGAGATTTTGCCATTCCGTCTCTCAAAGCGGAAAAACTTTGCAGCGTAATAACGAACACAGGTCAGTTGCGGGGACGCCCATCTCTGGAAGTGGTTTCTGTGTAGCCTGTTTGGCCAGCCTGTCAGCAAGTTCATTTCCTGGTATTCTGACGTGACCAGGGGTCCAGACGAACACCACTGAATGACTGGACCGTTCCAGGGCATAGATGGACTCCTGGATGGACACTGCCAAAGGATGACAAGGGTAGCACTGGTCGATAGTTTTCAGGCTGCTCAAGGAGTCAATATATAAAAGAAAAGACTCCCCAGGGCATGAATGGAGATACTGAAGTGCACAAGAAATGGCCACCAGCTCTGCAGTGAATACACTGCAGTCATCAGGAAAGGAATGCTATTCAATATGGCTGCCGTTCACGTAGGCAACGCCAACACGAACATCAGACATCGAGCTAGTGGCGTAAGCCACTTCAGAGCCCCGGAACATGTCAAGAATCAAGAGGATGTGACAACGGAGAGCCGCAGGGCTAATGGAGTCCTTAAGGCCTCATGAAAGGTCCAGACGAAGGTGCAGCCAAGGCGTACACCATAGAGGCATATGTGAATGGACCGCAAGTAGAGGTGGTAAAGGGAAGGACTCCAGTTCGGAGAGAAGGGACTACAGGCAAACCACAATCGTTAGCCCCGACCTGGGCCGCCGATGCGAGAGAGAGACTGCTGTGGGTGGGAAAAGGAGACAGTAATTCGGATGCTCAGGGGAACTATGAATGAGTGTTGCGTAACTGGTGAGCAGTTGCGCACATCTGATCTGCAATGGAGGGACTCCGGCCTCCACCAGTACACTGGTTACCGGACTCATCCTAAAAGCTCCTGTCACTAGTTGAACCCCACAGTGGTGCACAGGGTCAAGTAAATGCAACGTTGAAGGCACTGCCGAACCATAAACCACTCTCTCATAGTCGATTCGGGATTGGACAAGGGCTCTGTAGAGCTGCAGCAGCATAGAGCGATCTGCACCCCAATTAGTGTTGCTCAGGCAACGGAGGGCATTGAGGTGCTGCCAGCACTTCTGCTTAAGCTGACGAAGATGAGGGAGCCAAGTCAATCAAGTGTCAAAAACCAGTCCTAGGAATCGATATGTCTCCACTACAGTGAGTGGATCATCATTAAGGTAAAGTGCTGGTCCCAGATGAACGATATGAAGCCGATGGAAGTGCATGACACACGACTTTGTGGCTGAACGCTGGAAGCTGTAGGCTACAGCCCATGACTGCATCTTGTGGATGGCTCCCTGAAGGCACCACTCAGCAACACCAGTACTTGAGCAGCAGTACGAAATGCAGAAGTCATCTGCATACAGCGGAGGTGAGATTGAGAGCCTGACTGATGCTTCTAGACCGTTAATGGCCACTAAAAATAGAACACTTAATACAGAGCCCTGCGGGACTCCATTCTCCTGGATATGGATGGAACTATGAGGCACCAACTTGGACACGGAAACTATGGAGCGACAGTATAAGTTTTGGATAAAAATTGGGAGCAGGCCCTGGAGACCCCACTCATACAATGTGGCAAGGGTATGATGGCGCCAGATCGTGTTGTTTGCTTTACGTAAGTCAAAAAAGACGGCAACCGGGTGTTGCCGTCTGGAAAAGGCTGTTCGGATGGCAGACTCGATGGACACAAGATTATCAGTAGTAGAGCGACCCTGGCAGAAGCCGCCCTGACATGAAGCCAGCAGACAACGTGACTCCAGGACCCAACCCAACTGTCGTCATACCATAGTTTCCAGCAGCTTACAAAGAACATTGGTGAGGCTGATGGGCTGATAGCTATCCACATCAAGTGAGTTTTTACCAGTTTTGAGCACCTGCCATTGCACCAAATCTGGTTGAGGACGACGAGGAGAGGTCGCTTGTCGTCAGATGAAAGACGTTTAATCATCTGACTGTGGATCTGATCAGGCCCAGGAGCTGCGTCATGGCAATGTGCAAGGGCACTGAGGAGCTCCCACTCTGTAAATGGGGCATTACAGGATTCGCTGCAATGTGTAGTGAATGAGAGGACATTCCCTTCCAGCCACCGTTTGAGCGAGCGAAAGGCTGGGGGGAATTCTCTGACGCAGAGGCTCGAGCACAGTGCTCATCAATGTGCTCGGCAATCGCATTTGCATTGGTAGATAACACACCATTTACGGTAACACCAGGGACACCTGTTAGGGCCTGATACCCAAAAAGACGTTTGATCTTTGCCCAGACTTGGGAACATGACGTATGGCACCCAATGGTTGAGATGTATCTCTCCCAACACTCCTGCTTCCGTCGTCTGATAAGGTAGTGAACATAGGCATGGAGCCGTTTTAAGGCTATGAGGTGCTCCAGGGAAGGGTGCCACCTATGCCCCTGTAGAGCTCACCGATGCTCCTTAATTGCTTCAGCGACTTCCGTCAACCACCAAGGGACTGCCTTACACCTCAGGTACCCTAAAGAGCAAGGGATCGCGTTTTCTGCCACAGAAACAATTTTGCTAGTCACCTGCTCAACCATCACATCGATGTGGGGACAGCAGATGTGAAAGTTTTCCAGTCCGTGGCCCGACGCCGGGGCAGTGGCAGGAAGATGGGGAAGTGATCGCTACTACACAGGTCGTCATGTGCTCTCCAGTGGACAGATGGGAGAAGTCATGGGCTGCAAATTGATATATCAATGGCCAAGCAACTACCATGAGCCACACTGAAATGTGTGGCGGCCCCAGAGTTTAAGAGACAGGGGTCGAACTGAGACAGTAAAGTTTCGACATCTCTGCCTTGGCCAGTAAGCATGGTACCACACCACAAGGGGTTATGGGCATTAAAATCTCCCAGAAGTAGGAAAGGTTTAGGGAGTTGATCAATTAGTGCAGCTAATACATATAAGGGTACTGCACCATCTGGAGGAAGATATACATTGCAGACAGTTATTTCCTGTGTTGTTATTCTGACAGCCAAAGCTTCTAGAGGGGTTTGAAGGGGCACATGTTCACTATAGACTGAGTTTAGGACATAAACGCAAACTCCACCTGACACTCTATTATAGTCGCTACGGTTCCTGTAATATCCCTTATAGCCGGAGAGGGCAGGGGTCTGCACTGCCGGGAACCAGGTTTCCTGGAGGACAATGCAGATAGCAGGAGTAAAGCTTAACAGTTGCCGTAGCTCAGCCAGTCGGTGGAGGAAACTGCTGCAATTCCACTGGAGGATGACATCATGAGACTGGGAAGGCATGGAACATTCAATGAGGCACCTCAGGGTCACCTGCTGCCACCAACTTTTTGCCTGGGCATTCTATATCCATTTTGTCTGAGGGTCTGGTGAAATCTAGGTCCTCAGCGGACCCCAAAATCTCCACCCCATCCTCAGCTGCAGAGCTTGTAGGTAGTGGTGGTATGGGTGTACAGCAATTACCTTGGTCTTAGGGGTTTTCTTTTCTTGCTGCTCCTTGGGTTTCCCTGGCTGGGAGGACTTCACTGGCTCAATCTCCGGGATTGAGGATGAGCGTGAATCCCTGCGTGCAGCTGCTTTTGGTCTCTTCGGCCACTGGTGGGTGTCTTCTTTCCCACTAGCAGAATCCTGGGAAGGGAGTGACCCAAGGGACCCCTTCCTAATGAGAGAAGCTGAAGAAGACTTAACACTTCTCCAGTTTAGAAAGGGGGGGGGGGGGGGCGGGGGGTTTGTTGCTCCCGAAGTAGGTGGTGCAGGAGCAACAGGGAGGGAAATGCCCCCCACCATTAAAGGGACAGGTGTAGTCTTCCAGCTGAGAGGTGACTTGGGTTGGTGTAGCTGATGGTGCTGTAACTGTTGTAGCGACAGTGTAAGACGATGTCATATGCACAGGAAGCAGGCGTTCAAATTTTCTCTTAGCCTCAGTGTAGGTCAGTCGGTCCAGGATCTTGTACTCCACGATTTTCCTTTCTTTTTGGAGAATCCTGCAGTCTGGTGAGCAAGGCGAATGGTGTTCTCCTCAGTTGACACAGATGGGAGGCAGGGCACATGGAGTATTGGGTTGTGATGGGCGTTCACAATCTCGGCATGCAACACTGGAAGTACAGCAGGAAGACAAAGGGCCAAACTTCCAGCACTTAAAGCACATCAGGAGAGCGATATAGGGCTTTACATCACACCGGTAGACCATCACCTTGACTTTATTGGGCAATATATCACCCTTAAAGGCCAAGATGAAGGCACTGGTGGCAACCCGATTATCCCCTGGTGGACAAGCCGGATGAAATGTACACCTCACCACTCTAAATTGGCACACAGTTCATCAACGGTCTGCAAAAGAAGGTCCCTATGAAATATGATACCATATTTAGGCTCTAATGGGGCGTGATGGTTACAGGAACATCCCCCAGCTTGTCAAAAGCAATTAACTCCCGTGTATGGGCACAGGATGCTGTTTAGATCGAGACTGACCCAGATCTCATTTTGACAAGCACTCCACCTCCACAAAATTGTCCTCTAAATGCTCAACAAAAAACTGTGCTTCATCGTCATAAAAGACTCCCCATCAGCTCTCGAACATACAAGGTTCCCGGGGCGAATAAGATTCACTGCCATCCTCAGCCTGACGTTCCTCCCATGGTGCGGCCAGGGAGGGGAACGATTTGGGGTCGTACTTCTGTGCGTTGAATTGAGCTCGTGATCGCTTAGAGACTGCTGGTGTTGAGATGATGGACTATGCTTCATCATGTCATACTCCCTGATGCCACCCACTTCAATCAGGGGCCCTCACCATGGGCGCCACCTAGCCACAGCAAAGGCCACCTCGCAGGATGGCCACTGCCGAGACTCCTGATGCCCCAGGGGGATGGATATCTACCCCTTGGCATACGTGGGGAGTTAACGGTGCAGGCATCAGCAGAGCAATCCCTGTGTTGTCAGGGGGCTACAACCAACAGGATACATGGCAGCCCCACCACAACAGACTGGTTACTGTGCTCGATACCAGGTGCAAAGAAGCCCACGGTCATCGTCGACGCAGAAAGCGACACTGCATTGCGCATAGTGGAGAACGTACTCAGGAAGGTGTCCTCACCCAACAGATGGGGAATGGGCAGGACTGCAATGCAACGATGAGAAACTGGGCTAGAGATCTCAATGCACGATGGACACAATGCACCATGTAAGGCGCCCTTCCCCAACTGGCTCACTCTTCAGGAAAATTTTGAAGAATGGAGGTCAAACCCTACAGGGGACCATCACATAAAGGCTGAAATGTGCGAGACTCCTTTTAGTCACCTCTTATGACAGGCAGGAATACCTCGGGCCTATTCTAAACCCAGGACCCGCAGGGGGGAGTTCAGTGCAAAACTTCTCATTGGTCTTCTGCAGAGAAGACCACCCTCCACACTGTTTTGTCTGGGATATAAATCCCTGTTGCCCAGGCAAAGTGATTTCCAATATTTCAGGCAGTAGTTATTGGGTGCCTATGAGCCAACAGCTGGAGAAAATGATTCTGCATTGGTACTGTCTGCATTGGTACTGTCATAAGAGGATGACTGCGGTGAGGTATATTGTTCACATTTCCCAACTCTCTGTACTATCTCCACATCTTAGATACACCACTTAGAGCGACATGTAACCGATTGGCAACATATTGCTGTGTATGACCTTCTGAAAGTAAAGCCACTATTCTGAATCTATCAAAGTATTGTATACTTCAACGTGGAATGTTACCGCAGTGCTAAACACAAACTGAATGAAACTGTTGTCAATACTGGACTGCTTGCAGTTTGCTGCTGTGGTAGCAGTATGTGTACATGACTGGGAAATGGCAAAGTGCACAGGTCAATGAAACCTATAATATTGTGGACTACATTTTAAAACTATTTCAAACTTTTGTTGAGCAATGTACATTAAGACTAATTCACAACTACAGTAGTCTTGACAGTATTAATATAGACAAGTGGAGCAATACAATTCCATTAGGTAATTTTTGTTTATAAGAGATGACATGCAAGGACAACTACTGTTGTCTTCAGTCCAAAGACTGATGTGATGCAGCTCTCCATGCTACTCTATCCTATGCTAGCCTCTTCATCTTCAAGTAACTACTGCAACCTACATCCTTCTGAATCTGCTAACTGTATTCATCTCTTGGTCTCCCTCTACGATTTTTACCCTCCACGATGCCCACCAATACTAAATTGGTGATTCCTTGATGCGTCAGAACATGTCCTGCCAACCAATCCCTTCTTCTAGTCAAGTTGTGCCACAAATTGCTCTACTCCCCAATCCTATTCAGTACCACCTCATTATCTAGGTGATCTACCCATCTAATCTTCAGCATTCTTCTGTAGTACCACTTTCCAAAGCTTCTATTCTCTTCTCATCTAAAATGTTTAATGTCTATGTTTCATTTTCATACATGGTTACACTCCATACAAATACTTTCAGGAAATCCTTCCTGACACTTAAATCTATATTTGATGTTAACAAATTTCTCTTCTTCAGAAACACTTTCCTCGCCATTGTGTCTACATTTTATATCCTCTCTACTTTGACCATCATCAGTTATTTTGCTCCCCAAATAGCAAAACTCCTTTACTACTTTAAGTGTCTCATTTCCTAATCTAATACCCACAGCATCGCCTGATTAAATTTGACTATATGCCATTATTCTCGTTTTGCTTTTGCTGATGTCCATCTTATATCCTCCTTTCAAGACACTGTCCATTCCGTTCAAGTGCTCTTCCAAGTCCTTTGCTGTCTCTGACAGAATTGCAATGTCATCGGCAAACCTCTTCATTTCTTCTCCCTGGATTTTAATTCCTACTCCGAATTTTTATTTTGTTTCCTTTACTGCTTGCTCAATATACAGATTGAATAACACTGGGGATAGGCTACAACCCTGTCTTACTCCCTTCTAATCCAATGCTTCCCTTTTGTGCCCCCCAAACCATAACTGCCATCTGGTTTCTGTATAAACTGAACAGCCTTTCGTGTCCTGTATTTTACCCCTGCCATCTTCAGAATTTGAGAGTATTCCAGTCAACATTGTCAAAAGCTTTCTTTAAGTCTACAGATGCTATAAACGTAGATTCGCCTTTCCTCAACCTATCTTCTAAAACAAGTCGTAGGGCCAGTATTGCTTCGCGTGCTCCTACATTTCTATGGAATCCAAACTGATATTCCCCAAGGTCGGCTTCTACCAGTTCTTCCATTCGTCTGTAAAGAATTCGTGTTAGTATTTTGCAACTGTGACTTATTAATCTGATAGTTCAGTAATTTTCAAGCCTGTCAGCTGCTGCTTTCTTTGGAATTAGAATTTTCTACTCTTCTTGATGTCTGTCTCACACATCTTGCTGACTAGATGGAAGAATTTGTCATGGCTGGCTCTCCCAAGGCTGTCAATGGTTCTAATGGAATATTGTCTACTCCCGGGGGCTTTGTTTCGACTTAGTTCTTTCAGAGCTCTGTCAAATTTTTCACGCATTATCATGTCTCCCATCTCATCTTCATCTACCTCTTCCTCCATTTCAATAAAACTTTTAGTGATGAAGAAAGGAATAATAATAATAATAATAAAAATAGTATGTCAGGTGTAATGTGGGAATTGCTTTTCTTGGTAACTTTTTCCCAAGGATTTCCAAAGTTACATTCTAGGTGAAAATAAGCAAAATTAACTAGCTTGTAAAGGCGTTTTTTTGCTTTTTGTTTTTTGTTTTTTAATACTTTTGGTTTATTGGAAAGATTGGAAAGTTGTAACAAATATAGCTTCTTACAACATGGCTGTTTCTACAAGAGCACTTATGCAAATGATAAAAGGCACATGAATGGAATCAGCAAGTGCTGAGTGTACCTATGGAACTAACTGTAAGAAATAACAACTGTTTAGCCTTAAATGTACACTACACACAGAACAAACTACTAAACAACCTTACCTTTATACCAGATATGTGTCGAAATGATGAATTTATGCTGGGTGAATCATTTTTACAGAAAGTTTGATTTAAAATATCAGGTTCAGATGTCAAAGATGTAAATGTTATAGATACGTCTTCTATATTATCTCCCAAAGACTGTAGGTTCTTCTTTGTAAACCAAGGAGATGAAAATAATTGCCGATTTTCCATTGCTGGTACTTCGAACTTCGTCTAGGATAAAGAAATGAACAATTAGAAAAAAATTAAATATTGCAGGTATAATATAATAAATGTTTTTGAGAGTTCCTAGAGAAGACTAAGTATTCCATAAAAAGCCTATAACACTATCTTGGAGAATACCAGAAGTCACTTCTGGTTTACTTGACTTTCCATCAATTATTACAAACTACAACCTTTCTGACAGCAATCCACTTGCACAACTGAGGCAATAGTCCATAGGCACACAATCTGATTAGAAGTCGCTTGTGAGGAATTGTATTGAAAAGCCTATATTACGTTGCAAATAGTTTTAATAATTATGTCTACACCTGGTAGACCGGGCACAACACAAAATGAGAAAATTTTATTATAATAGAAGGGCATGCAATACCACACCAACTAACACAGAGTCTTATCATTACATACAAATGTTAACACCCTTTGTCCACTATTGTGAAATATGTTACTTATCTAGCTTATGCTGAGGAATCAAGTAGGACTACAAATGCATGTGTAATAAACATATGAACCATGGTATCATATGCATCAGTAACAATTACTTTCACTTTCAATAGTACACTACCTGGTGTCTGGTAGGACAGTTTACAGCCCCAAACAACTCCACGCGCCAGCTATTTTTATATGCCATGCAATGGTATACTGAACTACCAGTGTACATGACGAGCAACACTGAAGTCTACTTGTTTGTCACTGACCTATTTCATCGTCAATGTTGCACAAAATATTAATGCACAACATAAAGGACAATTAAAACTGAGGTCTGCCAATGTGATATTTAATTCAGAGACATCACAGCACTTTAAAGAGCAGCTGAATGGAAGAAACAGTATCTTGAACATGTTGTGAGTACAATGAGGATAATCGAATGCAGTCTAATTAAACCAAATGAAGCCGAGGGAATTAAGTGTAGGAAATGAGGCATTAAAGGTGGCCAAACATAGCAAACAATAAATATTAGAAGCTTTTAAAAGGTGTTAATACAGAGGAATGCTGAAGATCAGATGGGTGGATTGGGTGCATAATGATGAGATACTGAGTAATGTTGGAGAGAAAACAAATTTGTCACACAGCCTGACTACAAGACGGGATCAGTAGATCTAAGATACATAAGGGACATCACTCAGAAATGGCCAATTTGGTAATGAAGGTAACTGTGTGGGGCAAAAATTATATGTTCAAATTGATGTAGGTTGCAGTAGCTCTGCACAGATCTCACCTACATCTACATGATTACTCTGCAATCCACAATTAAGTGCCAGGCAAAGGGTTCATTGAACAACCTTAAAGCTATTTCTCTACCGTTTCACTCTCGAATGGTGCATTGAAAAACTAACACTTAAATCGTTCTGTGTGAGTTCTGATTCCTCTTATTTTATTATGGTGATCATTTCTCCCTATGCAGGTGGGCACCATCAAAATACTTTAGCAATATGAGGAGAAAGCTGATGATTGAAAGTTCACGAGAAGATCCTGCCATGATGAAAAACACCTTGGTTTTAATGATTGGCACCCCAACTCACATATCGTGACTATATCATTATCTCTTCTATCTCACGATAATACAAAATGAGCTGCCTTCTTTGAACTTTTCAAATTCCTTGGTCAGTCCCATTTGGTGTAGACTGCACACGGCACAGTAATAACCCAGAAGAAAGCAAACAAGCATGGTGTTGCACTTTCTAAATATTCTTGCCAATAAATCACAGTCTTTGGTTTGCTTTCCCCACAGCATTACCTATGTGATCATTTCAATTTAAGTTATTGGTACCTGCAATTCCTAAGTATTTACTTGAATTTACAGCCTTTAGGTTTGTGCGATTTATCATGTAACCAAAATTTAATGGATTTCTTTTAGCACGCACGTGTATGACTTCACACTTTTAATTATATAGAGTCAATTGCCACTTTACTTGCCATACAGGTATCTTATCCAAATCATTTTGCAATTGGTTCTGATCATCTGATGACTCTACAAGTTGATAAATGACACTACAATTTGCAAACAATCTAAGTTGGCTGCTCAGATTGTCTCCTAAATCTTTTATATAGATAAAGAGCAGCAGAGGGCCTATAACACTATCTTAGGGAATACCAGAAGTCTCTACTTTCCATCAATTATTACCAACTACGACCTTTCTGACAGGAACCCAGTTGCACAACTGAGGCAATCTGATTAAAAGTCACTTGTGAGGAATGGTATTGAAAGCCTCCAGGAAACCTAAAACTATGGAATCAGTTTGATATCCCATGCTGATAGCACTTATTACTTCATGGGAATAAAGAGCTAATTTTGTTTCACAAGAACGATATTTTCTGAATTCCTGCCCTCTATTTGTCAATCTGACAATCAAGAGGCTTGCACAGGACAGGCTAATACAGAGAGCTACCTCCAATCAGTCTTTAGACTAAAAACAACAATGGCAACATACCAGACCAGAAATTAGAGTGTTACGACAAGTCATATAATTACTAAATAAAACAAGCTATATTGTAAAGAAACAGTATATTAGAACTGTGCAGTTATTTTCTGGACAGGTGTTTTTAAGGAAACAAATGGCTGACAAGTTTTACGGAGTAAAGATTTTTAAATTCTATGACTATTTTCTACAGTTTACTTTCTCTCTTTTATTTAATAATTAATTTAAATGTTGTACAGTCTAATTTCTGTATCTATATAAAGTAACTAAAAAGAAACAATTGTTGTTGGCTTCTAGATGAAGACCAGTTTGATGCAGCTCCCCACATTAGCCTATCGTGTAAGCCTCTGCTCAACTACCACAGCCTCCATCCATTTGAACCTGTTTACTGCAGTGGAGCCTCTAGAATGTTGCCCCAAACACTTCCCTCCTTTACCAAATTGATAATTCCTCGATGTCTCATAGTCTGTTGTATCAACAGACTCTTTCTTTAAGTCTATTCAATTCTGTACCTACTCATTAGCTTTCAATCTAGCAATCAAATCTTCAGAATTATTTGGCGGCACCAGACATAAAAAGCTTTTAATTCCTTCTTGCTGAAATGTTTATCATCCATGCTTTAATCCAATGTAAGGCTACATTTCAGACAAATAACTTTATGTAAAATTTTTTAGCACAAATTTATATCTGATGATGCCTAATTTTTATTTTTCAGAAAAGGTTTTCTTGCTATTGCTAATCTGTATTTTACACCCTCTCAACTTCGGCCATCATCAGAAGTTTGGTGCCAAAATATGGGAATTCATCTACTATTTTTTGTGGGATTTCCTACATGTAACTCCTTTGGCATATTTGTTGTTGTGGTCTTCAGTTTGAAGATGGATTTGATGCAGCTCCCCATGCTACTCTATACTGTACAAGCCTCTTCATTCCCAAGTAACTAATGCAACCTACATCTTCCTGAATCTGCTTACGATGTTCATCTCTGTCTCCCTCTACGATTTTCACTCCCCTGACTTCCATCTAGTACAAAATTTTGGCATCTAAGAATGTGTCTTAACCGATCCTTTCTTCTAGACAGACTGTGCCACAAATTTCTTTTCTCCCAGTTTCTATTCAGTACATCCTCGTTAATTACGCGATCTACCCATCTGATCTTCAGGATCCTTCTGTAGCACCTTATTTCAGAAGATTCAATTCTTTTCTTCCTTAAGCTGTTTATTGTCCATGTTTCAATTCCACACATGGCTAAACTCCAGACAAATTCTTTCAGAAAAGACTTCCTGAAACATAAATCTATATACGATGTTTACGAACTTCATTTGTTACGAAACACTTTTCTGCCCACTGCCAGCCTACATTTTATATCCTCTCTACTTCTCCCATCATTAGTTATTTTTCTGCCCAAATAGCAAAACTCATCTACTACTTTAAGTGTCTCATTTCCTAATCTAATTCGCAAAGCATCATCTGATTTAACTCGACTGTATTCCATTATCCTTGTTTTGATTTTGTTGGTGTCCAACTTGTGTCTTCCTTTCAAGATGCTGTTCATTCCATTCACCTGCTCTTACAAGTCTTTTGCTGTCTCTGACTCAATTACAATGTCATCAGCAAACCTCAAAGCTTTTATTTCTTCTCCCTGAACTTTAATTTCTGCTCCAAATTTTAGTTTCGTTTCCATTACTACTTGCTCAATGTACAGATTGAACAACACTGAGGATCAGCTAGAACCCTGTCTCTCTCACTTCTTGACCACTGTTTCCCTTTCATACCCCTCGAGCCATACCAGCTATCTGGTTTCTGTGCAAGTTGTAAACAGCCTTTCACTCCCTGTTTTTTACCGCTGCTACCTTCAGAATTTCAAAGAGAACATTTCAGTCAACATTGTCAAAAGCTTAAGTCTACAAATGCTATAAACGTATGTTTGCCTTTCCTTGACCTATCTTTCATAAGAAATCATAGGATCAGTACTGCCTTGCATGTTCCTACATTTATCCGGAATCTAAATTTATTTTCCCCAAGGTAAGCTTCTAGCAGCTTTTTCATTCTTCACTGTAGCCCAATATAATTTCACAACAACCCACTGCCCTTGTTTAAATTATGCTGCGAAACCATGTCATAAAAATGTCGAATGGACCAGAGCTGCTCACTGCCGGTCCAAGTTCGCTGCGTCAGGTATCCATTGGAGCGCGTACTTACCAATAGGCAAAATTCTGACGATGTGTAGTGCACATGGGTACGCTACGACAAAAAGCAGTATGTTAGCTGAGCCACCAAACATTACAGAAGTGTTTTATGGATTATGTTTCTGCGAGCAGCGGACCATATGGGTTGAGCTTAACACGGATCCCCACCGACATGTACAGAAGTTAGTTCGGCACTACCTGTTTTCACTTTCACTTTGGCGAATCTGCGAAATACATGGCGCCAGACAATTGCAAGGAAAGTTTACTTCGTTCTGGATACATGTCCCTCATTCCCCCACGCTAATGTGATCAGAAAATGCACTTGCCACCGAGGAATGTACCCCCTTTGGGATCAGTGTTCGAGTGGAATTGTTATGCAAACACCATTATCATCATCGCCACTTAATATACACTGCAATCTGGTTTCATTTTTGTCACTCATTTGTGCAGAATAAACACAGGTGTTGCAAACATGTACTTGATGAATTCCTGTCACCACAGAGTGCGACAGTGAAGCTGACTCGCTGCATGACTGATGGGTAAGCGGAGGTAGCCACATGTTCCCTCATCATTAGTGATTTTCATCTCGTAACCCCTTTTCAAGATATTATCCGTTTTATTCAATGGCTTTTCAAAGTCATTTACCAATTCTTAGAGAATTTCATTTAATCGGCAAACCTCAAGCTTTTTATTTCTTCACCCTGAACTTCAATTATATTTCTAAATTTCACCTCTATTTCCTTCACTACTTTCCCAACACTGAGGTAGACTATAACCCTATTACACTCTGTTGTTTGTTTTGCTTTAGGGCGCAAAAAACAACTGGGGTCATATGCGCCCAAGTCAAAACTACAGAACATGAAGACAGAGATGAATTAAAAACTATACCATACAATGTAGGCTTCCATGGCCAGTATTGTCTTCACTTAAAGCTTACGGGCTGATAGGCCGTGGTCGATGTCTAAATCTCTCCCCTGACATTTCGTCTCGACTGCAGGAGACATCCTCCGTGGTAAAGTGGTGAAATCTGTGTTACCTCAGAGGACGTCTCCCACAGTCAGAGACGAAATGTCAGGGGAGAGTTTTATACATCGACTACGGCCTATCGGCCTGGAAGTTTTAAGTGAAAACAACTACACGTCAGTCCCAATTGACATAACAGATGCCAGCTAAAACAGGCAGGTGGAAAAAGGGCTAAAAAAGACACCTTACAGAAACAGAGGTCCAAAACTAAAAATTAAGGCATTTGCCATATTGTTTTGGCAGATAAAAAGGGAGCCAGAGATGCCCCGCAGAAGACAGGCAATTATAAGGTTAATGGCAATAACAACGAGTACAACGCTCAGGATGGAACCCTGAGGCACACCATTTTCCCGGATAAAGGTGTCCAACAAGGCAGAGCCCACAAACCCTTTGAAAACTTGGTCTTTTAAAATATGCCTGAAGGAGACAGGGCAGGCGGTCATGGAAACTCCATGTGTAAAGAGTACGGAGCATACCAGTTCTCCAGCAGGTGTCATAAGCCTTCTCCAAATTGAGAAACATGGCAACAGTCTGCAATTTCCACAGAAAACCATTCATGACATGGGTGTGCAAAGTAGCGAGAGAGTGAACTGCAGAAAGGCGTGCTCGAAATCTATACTGTGTGTTCATCAATAAATTGCAAGACTCTAGCCACCACACCAGCCGAGCATGAATCGTACATTCCATTACCTTGCAAATGCAGCTGATAAGAGAGATGGGGCGGTAGCTAGAAGGAAGGTTTTTGTCCTTACCAGGCTTAGGTATAGGTATGAAAGTGGCTTCATGCCAGTGTCCGGGAAATATGCCCTCTACCCAGATGTGGTTGTATGTGTTAAGCAGGAAGTGCTTGCCTGCAGGAGAAAGGTGCTGCAACATTGAATGTAGACAGTGTCTGACCCTAGGGCGGAGGATTGGGATGAACTGAGAGCACGACCTAAGCTCCCTCATAGTAAAGGTACACTAGCACTCACAATTCAGGAAAGAGAGGGGTATCGCCCAAGCCTCCTCTGCTCGTTTCCGATGGAGGAAGGCAGAGTGATAGTGGGAAGAGATTGAAACTTCTGCAAAATGGCGGCCCAAGGAGTCTGGAGATAGGAATAGGGTCCACGATGACATCATCAGCTACTGTCAGGCCGGGAACTGGTGAATGGATTTTTGTCCTAGAGAGCTGTCATAGGTTGGCCCACATGGCAGAGGAAGGGGTAGAACTGATAAAAGAACCAGTGAGTGAAATCCAGCTAGGTCTTTTGCTATCCCGAAGAACGCAACAACATTTTGCACGGATCCGTTTATAACGAATGCAGTTTGCCATCGTAGGATGATGGTTAGGAATGCGGGGAGCACTTCTCCGTGCGTGAATTGAGTTGCGGCATGCCTCAGTCCACCGAGGGACTGGGACATGAGGTGGTAAAGAGGAAGTGCCAGTAAAGGAACGTTCTGCTGCAGGAAAGATAATGTTTTTGAGATATTCCACCTGGCCACCACAACTGCGGAAATCTTGTTCTTCAAAGATTGCCAGGGAGGAATAAAGCTTCCAGTCAGCCTCAGTAAGCCGCCATTTGGGCGTACACGGACATGGGGTAGGAGTCAGCAAACTGATAGCATATGGGAAATGGTCGCTCGAGTAGGTGTCAGAAAAAATGGACCACTCAAGACGATGGGCAAGCTGGGCAGGCAGTGCAGAAGGATAGGTCCAAATGGGAACAGGTGTGCAAGGAGTGGGAAAGTAAAGTGGGTGCTCCAGTATTAAAGGAGAAGAGGGTAAGTAAGAACGTCAGCCAAGAGGGCACCTCTCTTACAGGTCCTAAATTGGGGAGGAAGTTTCCCAATAAGCTGAAGGAAGTCTGCTCTGTAGATATCAAATGACGGAGGGGCATAAATGGTACAGAGGGAAAATGTCCAGTGGGGAAGGAAAACACGAACTGCAACAGGTTGAAGATGAGTATTGATGGAGATGGGTTGGCTATGAATGTCATCCTGTATGAGCAACATGACGCCCCCATGAGATGGGATGTTGACTTCAGGGGAAAGGTGAAAATGAATCAGTAAAAAATGTGAAAGTACAAATCGGTCGTGAGGGCACAGTTTTGTTTCCTGAAGGCAGACTACAAGGGGACGCTAAAAAGCAACTGTAAATCCTCTTTGTGGGACTCAAGGTTGCCAATATTCCAATTGGAGGAGAGTCATGATGAAGACATGTAGGTGTGTCACCTCAGTGGCTGCCGAGTGACAGCCATTGAATAGTCACTACTACAGGGCACAGAAGCAGGAGGATCCTGCTCCATGTGGCCCATGTGTTAGTCGGGCTAAAATATCACGTGGCAACACCGTCAAGGAGGATTTTCAAGTTGGTGAAGGAGAAGACCATTTGCCTTTGGTGGACTTCTTCGAGCCTTTCTGGTTAAAGGAAGACTCAGGTGTTGTTTGGCTGGAGGAATGGAGGAAGTCTTCACGGGACTACTCCTTCAGTCCTTTCTCACTTATTGGTTGTGTAGCTGGTGGTTTCTCCACTTGAGGCGAGAGTTTGATGGCTTGTTGCACAGCTGGACTGGGGGGGGGGGGGGGGGGGGGGGGAGGGGGGTGGCGATGCTACCTTGACACTGGGCGATTTCACAACCTCAGAGCAGAATTGGAGGTTGCATGTCTGCATGGCCATGTCCTTCATGGAGCGAGGGATAACAAGAACAGAACTATATGTCCCAGACGGGAAAACGCATGGTTTGTGACTACCCAGCAACTTGTGAGCGACTGGGTAAGGCACTTTTTCTTCTACCTGGATCTCCTGGACAGCCCACTCATCAAGTTACATGGGGCAATCCTGGGAAGAGGCGGCATGGCTGACATTGCAGTTGATACATTGGGGAGAAGGAGGCGCACAATCGCCCTCGTGCACAACCCTGTCACAGTTTACACATTTGGCTGGGTGTTGACAAGATGTTCTAGTGTGGTTGAAATGATGACACTGGTAGCAGTGCATCAGGTTCTGAATGTACAGCCACACTGTGTTAATTTTATAGCCTGCTTTGATCTTGGACCGAAGCACCACTCTATCAAAGGTGAGAAAAAGAGTGTGGGTGGGCACTAAAGGAGGCATCTACCTTTTTCATTACATGATGGGCAGCAATGACACCCCAATCAGAGAGGTAAGATTGGATTTTGGCCTCACTTAGACCCTCGAGCAACCTGGTGTAAATTACACCACAGGAAGAATTCAAAATTGTATGAGCCTCGGTATGAACAGGGTAGCTGTAGAGAAGTGAGACAGCATGCAGCTTGAGAATCAAAAGTAGTTTCCAAAAGCAAAGTGCCATTCCATAAATGATGCAGGATTTCACAGGGCTGGCAATTACATCAACACATTTCTGAATAATAAACGGGTTTACTGTGGCAAAGGACTGACTGTCTTCAGCATGTAAGACGACGAGGAACCATGGTGCAGGAGGGGAGGGTCTTGGAATCTTTAGCCTCATTACATTTACATTTCGTAGACGTTGACTGGAAAGATGATTGACTCATTGCAAGAAAATTCTCCATGATTGCCAGCGTCTCTGAAGGCATGCTCCTTCCAACTGGGGGCCCTCTTTACAAGAGGGCGCACCTGCCTTAGGTGATTGGTTACACCTCCCGAACACCTGACCAACGGCAATCAGACGGCTGTAGCTCAGGCAATCATCCCTCCCCGGGCCTGGCCTGTACCAGGGAGTATGTGCAAACCCTGCCTGGTCTGTACCAGGGGGTACGTGTGAACCCTACCTGTCGACCCAGGGCTGGGGACTATGCATTACCCAGTCACCTGTTATGCATCAGATGCTTGGGCTGGCCTTCACAAGCACACACAGGAAGAAGAAAAAGAGGAACCTCAAACGCCGAAGCAGAGGAACAAGAGGAGAAGGTAAACAAAGAAAGGAAAAGGGAGCGAAAAATGAAGGTGAGACTGTTCTTATGTCTGTGACAGACAATGCCCAACATTCCCAGACATGTTCTCAAGGGAGGGGAAAAACATTAGCAAGAGGATAGACATGCAGCACGGAAGGGAAAAAATTCTGCATCTTTCCCAAGATCAGCTATTACTTTTTTCATTCTTCTATAAATAATTCATGTCACTATCTTGCAACCATGCCTTGTTAAATGGATGGTCTGGTAATATTCACACCTGTCAGCAATGGCCTTCTTTGGAATTATTACAGTCTTGTTGAAGTCTGAGGGTATTTTGCTTACCTCATTTATCCTGCACACTGGGAGCATAGCGTTATCTCTCTAGGATCTGAATAATTCTCAGGAAATTTTGTCAATTCCGTGAGCCTTCTTTTGTCTTAAAGCTCTGTCAAATTCTACTTGCAATATCGTATCTAGTATCTCATTTCCATAATATTGTCAACAAGTTTTTTTTCCTTTGGATAACCTGAGTGTACGTAATGATAATATACTCTTTGCCTTTACAAATATCTGCTTGTGTGTGTGTGTGTGTGTGTGTGTGCGCGCGTGTCCTTTTTTTCCCCCTAAGGTAAGTCTTTCCGTTCCCGGGATTGGAATGACTCCTTACCCTCTCCCTTAAAACACACATCCTTTCATCTTTCGCTCTCCTTCCCTATTTCCTGATGAAGCAACCGTTGGTTGCGAAAGCTTGAATTTTGTGTGTATGTTTGTTTGTGTGTCTATCAACCTGCCAGCGCTTTCGTTTGGTAAGTCACATCATCTTTGTTTTTAGATATAATAATATAATAATATAACAAAATAATGAAATAGTTTGGCGTTCCACATATGCACTTTGATACTACTAATCACTTAACACTGACAGTTCAATATACCCCATCTGGTTTACAAACTGACGTAGCATGGATACCTAATTCTGTTGTACCATACACAAAGAATTTGAAAATTAGATGTTACTTACATGTAATACCACGGCTCTGATGTGCAATGCACTTGTCTTTGTTTATATGCTGATTGTTTCCACAGCATTAACTAGACACACTATATGATCAAAAGTATCCGGGCAACCCCAAAAGCATACATTTTTCATAGTAGGTGTGTTGCACTGCCACCTACTGCCAGGTACTCCATACCAGTGACCTCAGTAGTCACTAGACATCGTGAGACAGCAGAATGGGACGCTCTGTGGAACTCATTGACTTCGAATGTGGTCAGGTGATTGGGTGTCACTTGTATCATATGTCTCTACGCGAGATTTCCACACTCCTGAACACCCTTAGGTCAACTGTTTCCGATATGATACAGAAAAGGGAACATGAAGGGACACACAGCACAAAAGCGTACAGGCCAACCTCATTTGTTGACTGACAGATTGCAAACAGTTGAAGAGGGTCATAATACGTAATAGGCAGATATCTATCCCGACCACCACACAGGAATTCCAAGCTGCATCAGGATCCACTACAAGTACTATGACAGTTAGGTGGGAGGTTATAAAGCTGATTTCATGGTCAAGCAGCTGCTCATAAGCCACACATCACACTGATAAATGCCAAATGACACCTCACTTGGTGTAAGGAGCATAAACATTGGACGATTGAACAGAAGAAAAACGTTGTGTGCAGTGGCGAATCAGGTACAGAACGTGGCGATCCGATGGCAGGGTGTGGGTATGACAAATGCCTGGTAAATGTCATCTGCCAGTATGTGTTCTGCCAATGGTAAAATTCAGAGGTGGTGGTGTTTCTCATGTTGTTTTGCTGTTTTGCATGGCACTATCACAGAACAGGCCTACATTGATGTTTTGAGCACCTTCTTGCTTCCCGCTGTTGAAGAGCAATTCAGGGATGGCGATTGCATCTTTCAACACAATCAAGCACCTGTTCATAATGCAAAGCCTGTGGTGGAATGGTTACACAAGAATAACATCCCTGTAATGGACTGGCCTGCACAGAGTCCTGACCTGCATCCTATGGAACACCTATGGGATGTTTCAGAACGCTGACTTCGTACCAGGCCTCACCAGCCGACATTGATACCTCTCTTCAGTGCACCACTCCATGAAGAATGGGCTGCCATACCCCAAGAAACCTTCCAGCACCTGATTGAACATATGTCTGTGAGAGTGGAAGCTGTCATCAAGGCTAAGGGTGAGCCAACACCATACTGAATTCCAGTATTATCGATGGAGGGTGCCACGAACTTTTAAGTCATTTTCAGCCAGGTGTGCTGATACTTTTGATCACACAGTGTATATAACATGCAATACTGGACATGAGGTATACATGATATTAAGCTTTAAAGTATGTTACCAGTGATATAACAGAACTGAGGGGGGGCTAGAATCAAAACTGGCTATGTCCACTAAAAAAGGTTAGGAATGAATTTTGATTCTACTGGTAGCAATGACTATCTTGCAATACCTTCATTCAACAAAACTAACCGTAAGTACCTTGAAAGCAGCTTTAAAATTGGCCATTATTAACAAAACTGTCCATGTTCCTTGCATGTAAGAAATGAAACTGGCCATGTCCTGCCCACATCAAAGCTGGCCATGTCCCATATAAAATCAGCTACAGGCTCTGTATCAGCACTGACCACATGTATTTGAAAATTTCGACACTTTAAAATTATTGTTGATTTAAAATGTTAGTTGACGTTGGGTTATTTTTTAAAAAGTTACTTTTTAAAAACGTTCCAGAATTGGCATTTGGGTAGTGAGTGTTGGCAAACTTAGATTAGGTGTAGGCTACATGCATTATTGTGTAAACAGACATTGTGGTTGTCAGATTGGAAGCGTCTCCAATAATCAGTGCTGTTTGCATAATGCTACAAGTAACATCATTCTTATAGTTGATTTAAAAAATTCAAAGACGAATGTAAGTGTGGACTCTACTCCTGGAAAAGGGTGTAAGAAATGAGAGATGAAGCGAATTGGAAAGCAAATAAAAATAAGCCAATGACAACACAGTTGGAATGGATGTAAATTATTCTGACAACTTGTGTGAAACAAAATGAAGCATATAAGGAACAAATGATTTAAAATATGTAAAATCAACTATCCAATATTTGTTACCCAACAGGTATATCTGGCTCTAGTTCTTAAACATATTGTACAGCTGAACTGAAACACACAGGAAGGAATTCAATTTTGGTTAATTAATAGGGTTCCTGAAATAAAGGAGTGAGCTTTTTGTTTACAGTTTAATAAAAGGCTGTGGCAAAACTGTTTATGTCCAACCATGTAAGGAACAGAACTGGCTATGTGTAGTAGGCCAGTAATGAAAGTTGCTACATCCAAAGAATATTGCCCCATATCTTGATCATAAATTACTTGTGTCCTAATTTAATTGTTTCACACACAAATGGAATAAAATGGTGACTCAACAATGCTTAAATAAATATTGCAATTTTTTCAAAACTATTTTGACATAGTCCTTTATTTATAGCGTAACATACATATTTTACTTCAGTTGTAAACTGTCAAAACTCACTGCAGTACAATAAGGTTTTGAACAGATTTTAAGAACATAGTTTAAAATGTCATCCAAGAGATGGTGCACAAGCTAGGAGAAAAAAGCTTTTAAATAAGTTTCCATTAATTGTTAATATGCGAGGAATTTAATTTTATTATAATATGGCTGTTCCTGAAGGAGTGCAATGCAAATAATAAAAAGATGGTGTAGTTTTAATATTAATTGGGTATATCTCTAATTTATTCTGTGGCACTACAGTAATTGTTTTGCCTTGGTTTATCATAAACAAAAATAGCTACTTAATAGTCTTACCTGCACACCAGATATATGAGGAGATGAATTTATGCTTGGAGAAACACTTTTACACAGAGTTTTATTTGTAATGTCAGCATCAGATGAAAATGATATAGTGACATCATCTATGTTGTCTCGCAAAGACAACAGATTGTTCTTTGCAAACCAAGGAGATGATAATAATTGGCGGTTTTCCATAATTGGTACTTCCAACATCGTCTCCAGAGCAGGACGGCTGACACGCTTCTTAGGTCTCGTAAATGTTCTTGTATCAATGATCTTCTGGGGTACTGGAAAATAAAATACTTTTATTGTTTTAACGGCATCCAACAACAGTGATGAGGTCACCTTATTTCATGAACATTAAACTGTATGACTCTCTGTAGTATTTTTAAGCTGCCGCATTCTCCATTCACATCTGGCACTATTTCTGAATAATTACGCAATTTTACCATTAAGATGCATTGTGTTGAGCCATGGTTTGCCATCATGTTACACTGCAGATCCCTCATTTAATTGGCTAGTATGTCCTCTCAAAGGTCAGAGGCAGGCAACACCACACCAACTCCAGTACGGCCATGTCTAGTAAAGTACTGTGGTGTTCACACCAACCTTCGGATTGATGACACCATCGTGATCTCAACACAACACTTTAGATGGAACACACACACACACACACACACACACACACACACACACACACACACACACACACACACTTGGGGAGGGGGGGGGGGGGGCAAGGGGAGAGAAAAGCAGCCGATCTTCCAATTAAATTAATATCAACAATCAATTAAAACTTTGGAAATCAACCACACTTAAACATGGCCTAAAGGAAAAATATGAAAGAAACATCCCTTATGGGTCAGGCACTTTATCTGAAGTCATCATGAGGAAAAGACTGGCAATTTGCTTTAAACATTCAGAAATATAAAATTGTTTGCTTCATAAAATGAATTTAAAAAAAACTTAGTATCCTACAACTATAATATCAATGAGTCAATGTCGGAATTGGCCAACTCATACAATTACCCAGGTGCAACACTTTGTAGGGCTACAAAGTGGAATGATCACACAGCCTTAGTTGTGGGTAAAGGAGGTGGTAGCCTTTGGTTCATTGACACTATATTGGGGAAGCGCAACAAGTCCACAAAGGAGATTGCTTACAAATCACTCATGTGACCAGTTCTAGAATATCGTTCACGTGTGTGGAACACATACCAAATAGAACTAACAGGGGATATTGAATGTATACTGAGAAGGGCAGCACGAATTATCACAGGTTTGTTTGATCTGTGTGTGGGAGTGTCACACAGAGATACTGAAGGAACTGAACTGGAAGACTCTTGAGGATGGACATAAGGTTTTCCAAGAAAGTCTATTAATAAAGTTTCAAGAAGTGGCTTTATTAAATGGTTACTACAGAAATATACTACAATCCCCGATTTATTGCTCACATACAGATCATGAGGACAAGATTAGAACCATTACTACAAACACAAAAGAATTGAGTCATTCTTCCCACATTCGATAAATCAATGGAACGGAAAGAAACCCTAATAACACGGACAATGGGGTATACCCTACGCCATGCATCTCACGGCAATTTGCAGAGTATAGATGTAGATGTAGAAGTAGAATCACAGTACGATAGTTCCCTCCCCCATTACCTTTATTACAGATTCACTCCAACTCTGATCTTCTAATGGACATTAAAAGTATTTTTTAAATATAATTTACTGGCCTTTGGTTTACACAACACAACCAGCTCATACTTAAGATAAAATATATAGGTATTGATAGAAAATTAGAGTTGTAATGTAACCATTGTAGAATGCTTTTGTGCAGTCCATTGTCAGTAATATGTTCATTTTTGAAGTGAATACTTGCAGCAACAATGAATCTGTACATAATGTGTGAAAGTCGGTGATCCTATGTTGCTAACAAAGCAATCATGTAGGTTGGCAATGGATGAATAAGCTTTGAAAGTTGTGGTTAAAGGATTGTAGTATTTCACGTAGTCCGGGGCGCCCAAAGAATAGGTGATCTGCGTCATCCTCCTCTCCAACTGAGCAGAAAAATGTACCTATGATGTGCAATATGTAAAGTTGTTTACACACACATCCGTGGTTAAATACTGAGTCTGGCTATTAGACAGGCAAGGTGCCTAGGCACTGAATTTGTATGAGATTTTGTGGAACAGGGGACTGACAGGTAAATCACTGCATACTTCTCATCTTTGTGTCGTCGTTTCCTCTCATTCATGTTGCCATTCTTCTATCATGCCTCTGTGTAGAACTTATTGGTAATCCATTCATGAAATTGCAGTCCAAGTAGTACACCCTGTCACAGCAGGTTCTTTGGCTAAGAGGTCAATAGCTTCATTGCCACGGAGCCCACAGTGTGATTTTACCCAGGAGAAATTAATGGAATGGCCTACTTCACGCATCAGTTCCAGCAGTTTAATAATCATGTATGCAGCAGGGTTTTCTGTCAAACTGATGCTGCAATTTTTAAGTACTGTTACAGCAGATAAAGCATCGGTGAGTAGAAAACGTAAGGATGCTGTCATCCACAAGCAGAACCAAAGGGCTTCTAGTTTACAAAAACTTCCACGATCATAATACTTGCCTCTATTTGTTATTTGAATAGCCCAGACTTCTGCAAATATGTATAAAATCCATGTCTGACCATCAGCTGCTTTCATTTCAAAACCAAATATCAACTGGGATCAGTGATGGACCATCTACATGGATAAGGGTTAAAATGATTTAAGCCACCACATTAGATTTGGCATTACTTATATAATGTGTAGAGCATTTCGTAAGTATCAATATACGACACAGGACTTTTAGAAGCATTCATGTCATGCTCTACACACAAGACTTTTAGAAGCATTCATTTCATAAGTCTGTTAAAAGGTTATGGAATGGCACCCTGCTAATAGAGACAATGACATCCAGTGAAATGCCTACATTACTGCACAGCAAAAGACTTGGACATATTCTACAGTTGTCGAAATGGACAACACCCTCAGTTAAAACAAAGTCATCATATCAAGTAGCGATCTTATGTATTTGGACCCCAATTAACTTATAAGTGGAATGGCAAAACGAAAGTACGAGGGGCATTCATTAAGTAATGCGAAACTTGCTTCTGAAAACCCCATTGTTTTATTCAGGATTCCAATACACCATATTATTCCCCACTCTTCTGGCTACAAAACCCTTTCTTTCAACATGATCTCCTTTCAGTCCGATAGCTTTACTGGGAGGGGCTATATGCCCACATGGTATGGCTCTACTGCTCGATGATGGAGCCAACATCTTGCTACATCGATAACCTCCAATCAGCCATTTACTGCTTCCCATGGAGTGTATCCTTCACTGGGCCAAACAGATGGAAATCAAAAAAGTGCAAGATGCAGGCCGTGGGGTGGATGAGGAAGAACAGTCCACTGAACACCAGCAACTCCCTCCACAAGCTTTTGTACATAAAACAGATATTCTCTCGAGTATTATTATGAACTGGCATTGTTCTGTAACTGTGATTCATCACTGAAATAGATGTGTCAGGTGGGCTTTCTGCACGTTGGGAGTGGGTAAGAAAACAATACAGTAGCCTACCCCTTCCACTGGAGTTTTAACTTTGTTGTTATTGTGAACCGTTTTGGCCCTACAAGATGCTAGGGAATCATTCGTCCACCCAGACAGAGCCCCACTTGCGTAGGTTAGCCAGTTACAACTGAGAAGGGGACCATCAGACCTGTTAATCATGGATTTTGATGAGCCTTTCGTATTTTGCAGAGTAATCTGTCTGAGTGTCTTAATATCGGCTTTTCATTTGACAGCCCCTAGTTTCTGACAAAATCAGTCTTAAGTTTTATGTGTACCTTTTATATCCATAATGTCAATCATCTTTAGAATGATCGCGCATACTGCAAGGGCTAAGTTTCACAGCTACCATGCTAGTGGTACAGATTCAAACCCTGCCCACATTTTTTTCCTTCACTTTCATCATACAGAATATCATTACATAATAAATTTCCTTGCGAAAGTACTTAAAAAATCATTTTCACAGTAGTATGTTCATTAATAAATCAGTCACTACGAAAACTTCAAATGTGTATTCCATTTGTACACAAAATCAGCATGTACAGATCTTATTACCAAAGACAGCTCATGCTATTCTTTTCAGTACAAGCAGCCCTAATTACCAGTACAAGTGGCCCTATTATCAGTTCCTCATAAATGGAGTGCTGAGGTTCCCAATGGATGAATCTAAAGTTTGAAGAGGAGGAGATATTTTGAAGTAAGTTTCAAAGAGCAACATTTAATAATTAAGGATCATATTGAAATCACCCCATAAAAATTAAAAACGAGCACTTCGCTTGTAAAAATGCAGTCTTGAAGCAGTAACATCGAACAAAAAGTTCTTGTCTTTGCACATGCGTCAAGTAATTAATATTACATGAGATTTTGGTCAAGCTCTCCTTGGCCATTGTCAAGTGGCATGACTGCCATGGGCTGCTGGCATACCCCATATATACACTAGTTGCTGGCTGTGATGTCACTGGTGCCCGCTGCATTGCCGTATAAGGACCTATGCCGACTCTGCGTTCGATGCGCCCACTTCAACCACGCAATCGCTGGATCCCACGCTGTGCTGAGCTGAAGGCGGCCATCTCTGTTTAGAGTGCTATTGGTGACCTTTATTTCAATGGATACTTTAATTGCACAATCCCTGAAGCCGTTTGCGCGAGTCACAACAGACGTTTCATCAAATTTTATCCAGTGTCCGTTTTCTACAGCATGCTCAGCTAAGGCAGTTTTCTCAGGGTAGCACAGGCTATAAAACCTCTCATGCTCCTTCCTGCGTTGTTCCACAGTGCTTACTGTTTGTCTTACATAAGACTGGTCACTCTCTCAAGGTATTTTGTATATCCCAGTGGTCTGAGACCTACTGCATCTTTAACTGATATCAGTAATTGACGGATTTTTTTGGCGGTCTGAAGAGCGACATGATCTTTGCGTCATTTCAGCAGGTGGCTTATCTTGCCCAACACAGAGCCACAAAACATTAAGAAAGCAAGTTTACTTTCCATCATCTCGTTGATGGTCTTGTTCTGAGTCATGTAGATCTTGTGTAGGTGGCTCTGCTCATGGGGCATGTTATCAGCATCTGATACCATTCTTGCACAGTGCACCAATATTTGTAAAACAGTGCACCTCTGTGCCAGGTGATGATGGCTGATGGCATGCAAGTACAGTTTGGTGTGAGTGGTTTATCTATAGATACTATGGTCAAGGCAGCCATTTCGTTTGCAGTGGACTAGTATGTTGAGGAAGGGCAATGCATCTTTTTCTACCTTCTGGATGTTACTGTTAATGCTGTTGAGGAGTTCCAAGAACTTGTTGAGATCATCACATACATGGGGCCAAGTGACTAACATGTCATCAATGTACTGAAAGAAACAACTAGGCTACAACAGTGCTGTGTCTAAGGCAATATCCCTGGAATTCTCTGTGAAGAGGTTTGCAACATGCTGGAGCTAACGGGCTACCCATTGCAACACCATCTGTCTGATAGTAACACTGACCACTGTACAGAAAATAAGAAGATACAAGTGTGTGTCTAAATGGCTTGACCACTTCACTTATGAACAACTGGGATACTAGGCCCAAACCGTCTTTGAAAGGCACATCTGCAAACAGTGCCACCACAACAAAACTAAAATGATGTCACCCTCACTAAGTCAAAGATGGTTGATTTGGTTCAAAAAATCTGCTGAATTTTTAATATGATGTTCACAGTGCCCCAGATGTGGCGCGAGGAGATTGGCCAAGTACTTTGCCAGCTTGTATGTTGGTGAACCAATGGTGGATATGATAAGGCGGAATGGCGTCCCGTCCTTTTAGATCTTCAGTAAAGTATAAGCAGTAAGTGGTCTATGTGCCTGTAGGAGAAAGTTTTTGAACATATGGTCTTCCACCGCATAGTGCTTGAGAAGTTCAAATGTCTTTCTTATTATCCTTGATGTTTGGTTGCTAACGAGTTTCTGATAAGTACATTACCTAGTAGCACGTAGATCTTCGTATCACAGTCCACGTATTATTTCGTAATTACAGCTGCATTCCCCTTGTCAGCAGGAAGGACTACAATACTTTCGTTACTGTGTTGTAAGTGATGTGGTCAGGCTATTTTGGCACACTCTTACATCATCTTATTTTCTGTACAATGGCCAATATTGTGATCAGATGGATGGTGCTGCAATACATAGCCTGTTAACTCCAGCTGTTGCAACACTCTTCATGGAACATTTAGAGGATATTGCCTTAGACATAGTGCTATTAAAGCCTAGTCGTTCATTCGATATGCTGACAACACGTTCGTTATTTGACCCCATGGACTTGGGAAACTTGAGTTCTTGCAACACTTCAATGGCATTAACAGTAACATCCATTATATGATGTATTACCCTACCTTGATGTTCTAGTCCACCGCAAACAAAATGGATGCCTTGGCCACAGCATCTATAAAAAACCAATCCACACCGATCTGTACTTGCATGCCATCAGCCATCATCAACCAGCACAGAAGCGCAATGTTTTACAAACATTGGTGTGTCATGCAAGAATATCGGATGCTGATAACCTGTGTCCCATGAGCTGAGCTACCTACACAAAGTATTCATGAACAATGGCTGCAACATTGATCAAATAAATGAAGCAATTTAGTTTACGACTCTCACAACAAGACCACTGATGAGGAGCACGAAAAGAAACTTGCTTTCTTGCTGTTCTCTGGCTCTATGTTGGGCAAGCTGCCTGCTGAAATGTCAAGATCAAATCAATCTTCAGACCTCCAACAAAAATCCAACAATTACTAAGACCAGTTAAATATGCAGCAGGTCTCAGAACACCAGGTGTCTACAAGATACCTTGTGAGTGTAGCCAGTCTTATGCTTAACAAACTTTACACACCAAAGAGCAATGCAGAAAGGAACATGAGAGGTTTTATCACCTATGCTACCCTACGAAATTTCTTTAGCTTAGCATTCTTTAGAAAACAGACACCGAATAAAATTTGACAACAAACAGCTTCTAGGATTGTGTAATTAAAGAAGCCATTGAAATTGAAATCACTGATAATACATTAAATAGAGATGGTGGTCTTCAGCTCAGCACAGCATGGGATCCAGCAATAATGTGGTTGAAGTGAGCGCATCAAATGCCAAGCCAATATATACCTGTGTATGGCAATGCCCTAGGCACCAGTGACATCACAACTGACTACTTAGTATATACAAGGGGCATACCAACAGTCCACTGACAATCATAGCACTTTAAATTGGCCAAGCAGTGCTTGGCCAAAATCTCTTGAAATTTTAATAACTTGACACTGATGGAAACCCGAGCACTTTTTATTCAAGCAGCTGTGCTAATTAATGTAGTAAATGTCATTCATCAGCATGCCACATAGTGACGTGGGTGTGTTTCACACATGGATTGTTTTAAATTACAGACGATTACAAAATTTATGTTTCTAAAATTGTTTTCACCACAAATATGATGATTTAACCTGTGTTAAATGCATTAAAGGTGGATTGACTTTATGTTGACTGATGCAAAGCAAGCACTAAATGCACTGCTAGACATTGTGTGGTACACATCAATTTGTTTGATATGTTACATCACATGGAGACAAGATTTTAATTGGTTGACTGATGCACCCTATTTAATCCATGCATGACAGAGCACAGTACCAATGCATTCCAAAAAGCCGTGTGGTGGGAAAACGCCATTTTTCACATGACCATGTTGCAGGCTCTATTGATCACAGAGATAAAGGATTAAGTGTTTTGGATCACCTTGGGTCATGCAAAAATCTGCATAACTGTCTGAAGAACGGATATATTGTAGCTATCTTACAGTACAGGATCAAAATTTAAACACTTTGCATTTCTTCCAGCCCAGGTTAATTGAGCATAGGGGGTGGTTCTTTCGTAATACGTATGGTCTCGCGTGGGCCTTAGACCACTTATAGAAGCACAATTTGTTCACAGGTTGTTCCTGAGAAAATCTCAAAGAAACCTTCATTTTGGCTACCAAAAGTACCTATTGCAATGATGGTCATTTCCGTAATTTCTGTTCATGACAAATCGTCAAAATTTTTGCCAAATGTTTTGAAGATGATGATGCTCAGGGAACAATGGAACTTTTTTTGATAACATTATCCGTTACAGAGATCCAGAGGTTGAAAGTTACCATAATTATGCACATAATATCCAGTCTGAGGCATATATATAGTTTTAATTGACATGGTGAACACATGGGGCAAGGGTTCTGGAGTCATTGAAAGCGTTCTGACGTCATTTTTAGTCACTACTTTTTTTCCAAAGAAAATTTGATGATGGGCTGTCTCTGTACAGTGGGCACCACTTTTTTAGTGTTGAAACTTTGATGATGTGCTGTACCTGTACAATGTGCACTTCACACCTATACAGACTGTCTTTACCTGGAAATTATTCAACCTGGCAGTGTACGCATTTTACAAAAAAAATTTGTCATATGAAATTCTTTATTCTTGCAAAGTGAACATTGTATTTTTTGGTATACTGTAAGTGGAGCCTAAAAATGTTGTAGATTTTTAGGTGTAGTAGTGTAACGTGAACTTGCATTGGATGGGAGACAATTTTGTGTTGACATTATATTATATACTTATTTCTTGTTTATATTTGTCGAAGCATGTAAATGTGTTCATGTATATAAAGTGTCAAAACTTTACTGACCTACAGAATTCATTTTAAGTAAGCAAAGCAGCACACCCTCCTATTAAATCAGGCCACAATTTTGTGTTTTGGTCGTGCCCAAGCATAGGCCGGGCCACAATTTTATTGACATGCAAGCCATCTATCACTCGCGAACTGGAAACATTGGGTATGAGAACAGTGTATGGACATCTCCTTACCTGTCCCTTGATTGTTGCTGCCTTCTGTTATCAATTTCAAAATAAACATTAGCAAACATAACACTACTGTTGCAAATGGCTGAGTCAATATGACCTAACTGACCTATTTTTGTGCGTACTCATTAGGTTTTGCAATTTGCTGTAATTCTGCTACAAATGTGTCACATCTGTCAAATGAGCAAGCTCAAGAGGTAGAAATTGCTCAGGAACTACCATCATGCTTTTTTAAGGATAATTATACTTCCTGTCATCACCATTCCAAAATTTGCAATCTAAAAATAAATCTTGAACTTGTATGTATTACACTTTTAAGATATATAAATTTCATATGTGCTAGTAATACTTCAAATAAGGGTGCAAATGGCCAGTTTCCTAGGTCTGATATTCTTCTAAGCAGCCATTCTCCAAAGTTTGTTTAACAGGGGGAAAGAAAGGAACCAGCTAAAAAAGCTCCTGCTTGGAGCACAAAAAAGGCGAACATGGTCCTCCTCAAAAGACTGATGGGGAAGTGGAGAACCAGTTGCCTCAATCCTCATTCCGCATTCCCCACTAAAACTTTTGGCATGTGAAATATTCACTTTTTTGTACTGAAAGAGCAGCATAGAGACAGTAATTGTGGAAGAATGAGAAGATAGTCCCGGTGGGAGCCAAAATGAGAGGAGACTGACTGTGCGACAGGGAAAGAGGCAGTGAAAGAGAAAGAACTGGATGAAGACAACTGTAATGGGAGACAAAGGGAGAGGAGATAGTGTTGGTCAGTGGTAGCGGACGGAGGGTAGGAGCCAGCCAGGAGAGAAAACGGACAGGGGGGGAGGGGGGGGGAGGGAGGGGGAGAGAGGGGGGAGAGAGGGGGAGGGAGAGGGAGGGAGAGAGAGAGAGAGAGAGAGAGAGTGGGGGGGGGGGGGGGGGGTTGGATGGAGATAGCTGCCCTGGGAGCAAGGCAATGGAAATGAAAGAGTGATGAGTGGAGAGACCATACACAGGCTTTGGAGGGGGAGGGGGCTGGTTCTGGAATCCCCCACCTGAACTTGCAAACTCACAAAAAAATTTGCCTACCGTATCTTTCGCCATCCCCCTATGCCCACATGTTAAAGTTTCACAGTGTAGAGGTCAAAACCCGAGCAAACCACCCCAAAGGACATGTGTGAAGAGGAAACAATGGTGGTCAAAGAGAAACACACCAAACTGCAAATGAGAGAGAAGGAGCCAGTGGCAATGGAAGAGAAAAAGAAAGGGACGAAGTAAATGGCAATGGTGCAGAGAGAGACAGTGAAAGTGGCAGAGGAGACCGGTAAGGAAGAGGATAAGAAAGGGTGGCGACTGGCAGTGGGATAGACAGGAGAGAGTGACAATGGGAGGAAAAGACTGTGAGAGAGGCAACAGACTGTGGTAGTGAGAGGTAGATACCAAGAATGAAGGCTTCACTACAAAGAGAGATGGGGTAAAAGGATTGGGGACGTTTTGTGCAAAAAGGATGCAAAAATGTTTTGGCGAGAACAGTAGAATGAGGGCTGAGGCAGTTGGTTTCCCAGTTTTCTGTCAGTCTTTTAAAGGTGAGCATATTCACCTTTTTGTTCTCCAACAGCAGCATTTTTCAGCTGGTTATATATTAAATGAAAATCGATTGTGGTAACATTGCACATATGGTCTCCCTTGTCCCTCCCTCTGTGTTGTATGCTGTAAGATGCCTGCCTGCCTGCCTGCCTGCCTGCCCGCCTGCATCTACAGCTACAGCTACACTACACTACACTAGCCATCTTATAAGGTGTGGCTGAGGGTAATTATGTACAACTGTCACTTCTCCCCTTTCCTGTTCCAATCATGAAATGTGGGTGGGAAGACAGATTGTTGGTAAGCCTCCGCATGATCTTGAGTTCTCTAATTTTACTTTCATGAACTTTTCATGAGATACAGTTAGGATGAAGCAATACATCGGTTGACTCTTTTAGAAATTATGCCCTTGGAAATTAACAGTAAACCACTCTGTGATGAATTAGCATCTCTAACATTTTTATGCAAACTAAACGCCCCTGTGACAACAGTCACTGCTCTTCATTGAATCTTCTATTTAATCTATCAATTTTGTTTAGAAAGGGTCCTAGACTTGCAGTACTCGAGTATTTTCAGGATGTGGATTTAGTACGCTACTGACTTTGTGGATGTACTAATCCTCCTGACGATTCTTCCATGTATCTCAGTCTGACATTTATCCTTCCTACAGTAAGCTTTATGTAGTCTTTTCACTTTAAATTGCTTTGTAGGTATACTCCCAGATATTTAAAGAATGGGTTTCCAGAAATTATACGACAGCTTTGTAATCATACATTTGTTTGTGCCACGAACAACTGCTGATCCCAGCAACAAGCATCGACCACTGCAAGTTTTCTTGTAACTGCTTTATATGTAACAGAATCCTCCACAATCTGCTCAAGGAGCTTCTTCCAACATTATCAACTAGTCAGTTATACTGCAAACAGTAAGGTCCTGCAAAACTCCCCTTGGGGTATGACTTTAGTTACTTTTACACCCTCCTACCAAAGAAGATTTTTCTCCACTAAGAATGACATGCTGTATTCTATTTGCCTGTAACTCTTCAAGCCAGTCACAAAGCTGGTCTGATATTTTGTACAATAGTACTTTGAGCATCAGACAAAGTCAAGGAACACAGCACCAACATGGGTACCTTCTGAGCCTTGTGAACAAAGACCATACATATCCTGTGGTCACTTATTTGAATA